>NC_083422.1:39124834-39730834 GCF_020745735.1 Hemiscyllium ocellatum | reverse complement strand
TCTCAAATGAAGTACACGTTAACAGTATCCACATTCTATACTATCTATTTTCCTCAAGATACCTCCACAGTATTTTTCCTTCACTAGGTTTTCACATGTCTGTAATATTTGGATAGAACTAATTTCCAATTTAAAACAAATTAAATGTCATGTCTAAGATTTGGCTTACTCCTCAAGATACGCACTCCAGTAATCATCCATACTTTTTTCCCTTTGAACAAGTTTCTCCTCACTTCGGCTCCCTTGCTAGGAATTCAGATTTCTCGCTTGTATTCCCTCTGATCAAGGAGCCATTAGTTATAAACATTTACTACCATGAGGTGAACATCACAGTCAATCTTGTCGTTTCCGAAATTTTCAACAGGCTTGGTTCAACTCATCCATGCCAACCAGAGATCCTAAATAAATGTAGTCCCTGGGGGAATCATGAAGCATTGAGGTAATTGGTCAAAGTACTGCAGATGTACATCTTTTGCACGTCAAATGGGAACAAAATGCACCAAGTGTCAAACTGGAGGAGCAGGAGCACCAAGCTGAAGTGGAGCACTGGAAAAACTGACTGCAAAGTCAATAAATAATGGAATGATGCGAAAACAAAATTTAAAGCAATTTTCATAATCTCACCGCACAGTGGAGACAAGGAAAAGGCAGAGGAAAGTTGTATTTAGGTAACAAGACATACAGCTAGATAACATGACTAATCCATTCCCTGTCAATTCTGAATCAAAGTGATGCATCGGGTCCTTGACAGTGCTATGAAACAGCACTGGTTCAGCAATAACACCCTACTCATTGACCTTTGGTTTGGCTTCCACCTGTTAACTAACCTTAGTATAGCAATGAGCACCATTTATAATTCCTCAAATACTGAAGCAATCCACATCCATACACAACTAGAACTGGACAATATCCATGCTTGGTGCAAATGAGGACTGCAGACCCTGGAGATTAGAGTGGTGCTGGAAAAGCACAGGAGGTCAGGCAGGATCCGAGGAGCAGGAAAATCTATGTTTCGGACAAAAGCCCTTCATCAGGAATGAGGCCCTGCTTGGGCTGATAAGAGGCAATTAACATATTCATGCAACACAAATGCCAACAATGACGATTTCTAACATAAGAGAATCTGTCAGCTTATTGCTTTCAACAACATGGTCAGTGAATCCCCCATGAAAATACCCTGGTGGTTATTAGTCACAGACTGAACTGAACCTGCTATAAAAGAATTTCGGTCTTGAAAATTGGTCAGCGGCTTAGAGTTCTATGACAAGCAATTCACCTCCTGATCTCTTGATCAGGGCAGTGCCACAGGAAATTTTTCAGGAATAAAAGGATGACTAGGGTAGGTATCGGTCCAGTCAAGGATAGTAGTGGGAAGTTGTGTGTGGAGGCGGAGGAGATTGGAGAGACACTAAATCAATACTTTTCATCAGTATTCACTCAGGAACAGGACACTGTTGCTGACGTGAATATGGAGTCACAAATGATTAGAATGGATGGCCTGGAAATATGCAGGGAAGAGGTTCTGGGAATATTGGAGAGGATGAAAATAGATAAGTCTCCTGGGCCTGATGGCATTTACCCTAGGATCCTATGGGAAGCTAGGGAGGAGATAGCAGAGCCATTGGCCTGGATTTTTATGTCGTCATTGTCAACGGGAATAGTACCAGAGGACTGGAGGATAGCGAATGTGGTCCCCTTGTTCAAGAAAGGGAGTAGGGATAGCCCTAGTAACTATAGGCCAGTGAGTCTGACTTCAGTGGTGGGCAAAGTCTTAGAGAGAATGGTAAGGGATAAGATTTATGAACATTTGGATAGGAATAACGTGATCAAGGATAGCCAGCATGGTTTTGTGAAGGGCAGGTCGTGCCTCACAAACCTTATTGAGTTCTTTGAGAAGGTGACTAAGGAAGTGGACAAGGGTAAAGCAGTAGATGTTGTGTATATGGATTTTAGTAAGGCGTTCGATAAGGTTCCCCATGGTAGGCTAATGCTAAAACTACGGAGGTATGGCATTGAGGATACATTAGAGGTTTGGATTAGGAATTTGTTGGCTGGAAGGAGACAGAGGGTAGTAGTTGATGGACTAAGTTCATCTTGGAGTGCAGTTACTAGCGGTGTACCACAAGGATCTGTTTTGGGACCATTGCTTTTTGTTATCTTTATAAATGATCTAGAGGAAGGGCTTGAAAGCTGGGTAAGCAAGTTTGCGGATGACACAAAAGTCGGTGGAGTTGTAGATAGTGAGGAAGGAAGTGGTAGGTTACAGCGGGATATAGATAAGTTGCAGAGCTGGGCAGAAAGGTGGCAAATGGAATTCAATGTAGCTAAGTGTGAAGTCATTCACTTTGGTAGGAGTAACAAGATGATGGATTACTGGGCTAATGGTAGGCTACTTGGTAGTGTGGATGAGCAGAGGGATCTTGGTGTCCATGTACACAGATCTCTGAAAGTTGCCACCCAGGTAAATAGTGCTGTGAGGAAGGCATATGGTGTACTGGGCTTTATTGGTAGAGGAATTGAGTTCCGGAGTCCTGAGGTCATGTTGCAACTGTATAAGACTCTGGTGCGGCCTCATCTGGAGTATTGTGTGCAGTTTTGGTCGCCATACTATAGGAAGGATGTGGAGGCATTGGAACGAGTGCAGAGGAGGTTTACCAGGAAGTTGCCTGGAATGGTAGGAAAATCTTATGAGGAAAGGCTGAGGCACTTGGGGCTGTTCTCATTGGAGAAGAGAAGGTTTAGGGGAGATTTGATAGAGGTGTATAAGATGATTAGGGGTTTAGATAGGGTCGACACTGAGAACCTTTTACCGCTAATGGAGTCAGGTGTTACTAGGGGACACAGCTTTAAATTAAGGGGTGGTAGGTATAGGACAGATGTTAGGGGTAGATTCTTTACACAGCGGGTTGAGAGTTCATGGAATGCCCTGCCAGTAGCAGTGGTGAACTCTCCTTCTTTATGGTCATTTAAGCGGGCATTGGATAGGCATTTGGAAGTTATTGGGCTAGTGTAGGTTAGGTAGGATTCGGTCGGCGCAACATCGAGGGCCGAAGGGCCTGTACTGCGCTGTATCTTTCTATGTTCGATGTTCTAATCCCTGCTATACTCCCTCTAACTCCATAAATGAGTCCAGCTGCCTGGTCGGAGTCTAACTGACTAACTAAAATTGAATATCATCATCTGTATCTCTGTGTAAATCATAGTCTAACAATTAATAGGTTCTCATACTATATGAATTGAAGCTCCCTTTACAAGTTGTATTTTTTGCTTCCTAGTTCCAATAAGTAAGTAAAGAACAGCTTCATTTTGTCTTTTAGCAATACTTCAATACAGAACTAACAAGATTATGCTTTTCCCATTGGGACTGCAACAAAACTCAACTTTCAGTTGGACTGAAAGCTATAGAAAATGGTCATAAGCATCATTTGCACAATTCTCTATTCTATCTTTTGACAAACTACTCAATTCTGCGAAACATCTAAATATTATAAATTATTTGAAATATCTTACATCTACTAGCTAGCTGCTGACAGAAAAAGCTGCTTGGTGTTTCGACATGTGACACAATGACAGAAACTTCTTCCGCACAAAATGACAATAGAGAATTCTGTACAGATTCACATTTTGTAACATGGTCATTTGTCCTCTTGAGATCAGCCCGCTCTAAAAAAAAAGATGCAGCAATATAACAAGATAAATAATTACAGGAACAATGCAATCAACTATGCCAGCTAATTATGCAGCTTGCAAATAATTTTGTTACCCAAAATCATTTGTTAGTATCATAATTGTTGTTCTTTATATTTATACGTCATATTTTATATTTTATACATAAGCGCACAGAACACACTTTACAAGTTTGCAGATTACATTAAATGTGAAAATGCTGTAAACAACAAGCAGTGCATAACAGACTTCGAGAATTTAAATGTTGTCTACCTATTTCATCAGTTTAATGAAGTGATTCTTTTTGGTAAGGTGTCATTACAAACTAACTAGGACAATATTATGGGTTCTAAGGAACCTGAACAAAGGAGTCGGCATCCAAATCTTTGACAGGACAGGTTGAGAAGGCTGTGTTCAAAAACATCTATAAATAGACAAAAATTACTTCAAAAATCTAGGGAATCTAAGTTGCTCTCCCAAGAGTACAGAATTATACATCGATTTAATATAGCGATTCAAAATCATAAATGGTTTTGATACAAATAAGGGGAAATTGTTTTAAGTGAATCACAAGAGCGCCAGTTATTCATGGTATGTTAATTGTAGTGTTGAAATACACAGGTGAAGGGTGTTGCTTAATTACACACTTAGCATACTTCGTACAGGCTCTTGTGGCTCAATGGTAGTGTCTCCATTTCTGGGCTAGAAGGCCCAGGTTCAAGTCCCACCTGCTCCAGCAGTGCATAATTACATCTTCAGAACCAAAAAAAATCCAACTTCAAAGGGTTTTATGGTGCAGTGATAGCAGTCCTACTTTGGAGCCAGGACACCAAAGTTCAAGCCCCACCTGTCAAAACATGTGTTTTAACAAGTTGAAGTGTGAATAGACACTGCTGCGGCACTGAGTTAGTGGATTGGGGATGGACACAGGTAATGTCAATATTTGTAAATAAAGGGACCATTAAAAGATTAGCAGCTCGCTTCGAACTTCATCAGCTTGCACAGGATCCATTTGTCACCAAATGGAATAGGCAAACTGAAAAAAAAAGTGTAAGAACTGAAAGAAGAATAGCATTTTCTTAATTTAACAACAACATATGCAAGCTTATGAATCAGAATGTACTACCGGAAAAGAGCATAAGTAAATTTAATCCTAATCCTAGAATATTTTCCTTGTAAGAAATTAAATTCTCATTTAAAGAGTTATGGGGAATGGGACCCATAGAATGGCTCTTTTAAAAAGCCAGCATAAATATAAATGGGCCAAATGACCTCCTCCATCATTCCATTGCAGCTGCTAAATTTCCAAAATTTTTAATTCTCATTCTTACCAGGATTTCTCTCTGCGACAGCTTCATCTCCTCGAACTAAAGCAATTCCTTTTTCTAAAATGTACTTCTGCAACGATTGCCCTGTAACAATAATTATAAAATATAGATATTACACAATTGCACTTTACTTCAACTAAAATTAATTAAAATTACATGGTAAAGAAAAAGCATGTACACAGCAAATAAGATTACCAGATGGCATTATGATCTCCACAGGACAACATGAGACATTATTTGGTTTCCCCAAGATGGTCATAGAGCAAGACTTCTGTAAAAGTTGAAGCCGGACCAATTTGATGCATTCTTCATCCCAACTACTAAGTTGAGAGACGTTTGCAACACAACACTTCACCGCCTAGAAACCAAAAATTGGATTTTGCAATATGTTACACATTTTAACAAACAAAATACATCACAAAGGATACTGCAAATCCTTTATAATCTCACTGTGGGCATATCAATATCAGAACATTTTACCACAACACTGCACCATTTAGTACTTAGAAAAGCCCACTTCCAGAAAGTATGATTGCTAAACAATGTTTGAATTATAACATTCCCCCAATGTGCAAAATAACAATATAAACTTCTTAAATTTCACCAAAAATGAATATCTATTCAACAACAATGAATAAATCTTATTATCATACTTGAGACATATTGCTATCTTTTCAGTGTCACCATTGCGGATTTCAAAATGAAATGATTGCCAATACTTAGTAAAAGTTAAATGAAGTTTAAACTAAGGCAATTGATATTTTTTGGTAATAGTGGAATTTGTTGGCAGGGAAAAGCAATGAGCTGGAGAGCAAGACACAAAGGAAGAGGAAAACAAATGTGCATACCTTAAATTCAAAGAGCAGAGGAATAGTTTACAGGTTATTATATTTCATTTCTGTTCATAAAGAAAGGGGGATGTTATGAACCTAAACAATACATTTTTGGGCATTAACCAGTGCATAGAAATAAGTAGAGAGGCACAGCAGCCTCAACATGCAGTGGAAGAGAAATGTAGATTTGGTTACAGCAGAATTTGAGAATAAAGGTACAATGCTGGGGATACTAAACAGAAGTTAAATCATTTGCTCAGCTTGGCTATTAGATATTATAAAACAGAGACAGTTTCATGGCCTCAGTCACAAAATACGACTGACATAGCTTTTTGAGTCTTAAAATTTAAATTTCAACAAATGCATAGAAGATATTGACTTCAAGTTAGTTAGTATTTCAGACAACTTACACAAGGTGGCGAAAGAGCCATTTCTAGGTCCAGTGGCCGAATTTTATTTAGTGGGACAGTTTCCCTATTTCCATAGTCAATGTATAAAACATGTGCCTTTTTATGTGCCACATTCACATCATGAACTAATGCACGATACCACTTCTAGAGGAATACAAGGGTTAGAAATAAATTAAGGCTCGAATAAACAAGTATATAATTACTTAATATTTCCAATATCATTTCCTCTACTTTTTGCTGAAAATTGGGTAGAAAATAAAGTGCAAGCAAATATATCCAAAATAGAAAGGCATAGATTTTGATCTGCACAGCAGACAATTTCCTAGCACAGATAGAGCTACCAATGCCTCAATATGGAGACTTGAAACTGCATGGAATTTTTGCTCGTAACTTACCTGCCATATTGGACAAGGACAGAAAAGCATATGTGCCTCACACTAAACTGAAATAAGCAGTAAAGCATTTTTACATGCATTCTGAGGGGTGTAACTAGCATTAGATTTTTTTTTCCAAAAGGTTAGTTTTTCAGATCTACATACATTTAAGGTGTAACAGGTTTATTAGGCTAAATCAAAGGCTGTCTGTACTTTAAAAATCGATTAAAAGAAACAAATCATCACTTTGCCCAAGCTAGTTATTGCCACTTGCAGCCCCAATACCCCATTCCTAGTCCTGAATATCAGACCTGAAAGAATAATAGCTTCTTCCTCTGCACACTACAGCTTGCTGCATATACAGAATGCATGGGCACCACCTAATGGGAGTAATACAAAGCACAGTATAATTCATACATTATAATGGACTTTTTGGCCCAGGTTCTCAGATTGTCATAAATCCAGGAACGCTCAGCCAACAGTGGATAGATGAAAATCACAACACCAGGTTATAGTCCAAGTTATTTGGAAGTAGTAGCTTTAACAGCGCTGCTCCTTCATCAGGCAACTCGCGAGGTAGGATCATAAGGCACAGAATTTATAGCAAAAAGTCAGTGGCATGCAATTAAAATGAAATGCTGAATAAACTGAGAAAGTTTATAGCCTTAAATGTTGTCTTTAAACATTTAGACTAAAATGTAATTTTGAATTATAGAACACATTGCTGCATATGAGAAAAAAGTTATAGCAAGGAAGGATAAGATAACTAAGAACATTTGCCTTAACATCAGTGAATTTGTATAAACAGGACATCAAGTGATAACATTCATGGCGAATCCTTTATTAATTTCAGAAAGGAAGTTTAATTCTGACCTCGTAACAAAATTCTGTATCAATTAACTTCTCTCCTGAATTATTATCCTTCGCTATTATCGGTCTCGTTCAGAACATGCAATGCTTTTGGTAACTTTTGAGTTTGTGGCAGTAATGCCTAATTAAACCTGTGTATAAAAATAGTTTGCTTTCTTCGTATGATGGAGTAGCTGGCCAGGGCTCTTGAAAGAAGGGCGATTTCTACTCTCCTGTTAATATAAGCCAGGCTAACTGGATTCTAGGTATCAGTGTTAGGTTCTAACAGTGATGCTTTTGGTAAATGAAGGGAATGATTGAAATTAAACTAAACTGTCTTTAAGAGATCTTTTATTCCAGACCACCAAAGAGTGTGATCACCCTGACGAACCATGAGGGGAGCTGACAGGTCTGTAGTCCACAAAGGATTCCCTGAGCTGTCTCAACTCTGTACTTTAATAAAACCTAGATATTTGTTAAGACCTTCATCTTTTGGAATAGGTTTAAAAGAATCAACAGCAACCTAGATTTATTCAATATATTGTTTTAATTGCATGACATTGAAATCTTTTGCAATAAATTCTGTGCCTTATGATCCTGCCCCATCAATTACTTGAAGGAGCAGTGCTCTGAAAGTGTGTACTTCCAAATAAAGCTGTTGGGATGATAAGCTGGTGTTGTGTGATTTTCTTTTTAAAACTTTGTCCACCCTAGTCCAACACCAGCACCTCTACAACAGTGGAATTATCAGAAACTTTTTTTTTGGCAGTAAGTGCCATATTCTGTCGTTTAAATGTACTGCAGTCACCCCAAAAGCTACTGAGAGATGCCAAGTACATAAGCATAGTATAGAGACAAGATGCCAAGTGAGTGAGGGAGGTAGGGTCTCAGGTAAGCAAATGAGGGGGTTAGGGTGACAGGAAAATGGATGAACAAATAGGGAAAGCTTGGGGTAGGTATCCGGTGGATGAGAAAGTGAATGAGCTGTGGGTTCAGTTTAATAGTTGTCTGGGAGTTTGAGCAGATTTTAATAATATAACCTTTTGAGTAATTAAGCTTAAGTGAGCCAAACTGTCCAAAATCTCAAAACCTAATTCAGAGTAGGGAAGACTCAGGTTTCCAGACAATGTGAGCTGCCAAGGAAATTTAAATTTTTCAGGCAATTCCCAGAGTCAGTGTGTTGGATTTGCCACATGGTTGATGCACATTTTCAATATATACTGCTGCAATATCTGTCTGCCTATCACAATTTAAACCTTTCGTTTAAACACCCCTTAAATCTTCTTCATATATAAATGCTGTTATCATATTGTTTTGCATGCAATTAGCACACCTAATCTTGGAAAGTCTCATCTGAACCAGAGACCGGAAAAGTATTGCCATTGCTGTCTACTCAGTTTTATAATTGCCAGCAATGCAGATATTGGGACAAGATCAGTTGACTGTAACACGTAACACTAAAATTCACTGGCCAAACTCACAAATAAATGAAACTCCATTAGGAAACAGACCCAGTGAAATAATTACACCATTCAGAAAAGGAACCCTCATAGAAAAATAAAACTTGACTCCATCTAGGGTTTTGAACATATCTTGATCAATACAAAGATAAAACTATACTTTCTGAAATTGTTATTCTTCTTAACCACAATTGCCTTCATTATGCGTTACCCATTCATTTCACCTTCACCACCTCAGCTCAATTACTACTAGAAAGCCCAACAGAATATCCTGACTATTCTTTTATTATCAGGATTGATAATATCATTATTGCAAACAAAAAATACACATTTTACAATTGGTTGCCAACATGAAACAGTGGCTCCAAAAGGTATCAATAAAACTACAGTGCTCTTTACCTGATCCTCTGAAAATTTGGCCACACAAATTTCCCCTTCATCAGGGATATATTCGTCCATGTTATTCACACTTGAGAGTGCCTTCTTCAATGATAATTCAAGTTTTCGCAAGATCTCAAAGTTTTCTGGAGTGAGAATTTGTACATGGAACTCACTTGGATCTTTGAAATCTGTGACAACCACCTGAAAAAAAATCAAAATTTAATAATTTATGGTGAAGTTTCACACTGGCAGTCAAAAACTTTAGGTGACAAGTTCAATAATATAAAAAATATTAAATGATGCAGCGAGAAATAAGAACTATGAGCAAAACCAGGCAGTTCAGTCTCTCGAGCCCGCACTGCTATTTGATATGATCGTGGCTGACCTCATCTCATTCTCTGCTCCTTTCCTACGTGCTCTCCATAACCTAACTCAATTAACAAAAAATGTCAGTGTCTTCTTTAAATTTACGCAAACAACCCTTAGAGAAATAATATTCATCTATTTTAAATCTACTACCCTAATCTAAAACAATGACCTCACAGTCTAGATATCCCCAATAGGAACCATCCTTTACACATTGACTCTGTCAAACCCCTTTTGTATTTACTATCTCAATTACGTCCACCCTCATTCTTCTAAACTCCAGATAGTACAGAACCAAACTGCTTAATTTCTCTTCATTCGATAAACCCCTCACCTGGAATCAATCTAGCGAACATCCTCTGAATTGCCTCGAATACAACTATATCCCTCATGCAGGGGATTAAAATTGTACATAATACTGTAGGTGTGATCTCATGAATGTTTTTTTTAAAAATGCCTTGAACAGTTCTGCAATTCATACTTGAGGACACCCAAATCCCTCTGCAGCAAACACTGAAGTTTTTCTCGGTTTGGATGTTAAGTTGCCTTTCTTTTCTTCCAAAATGGATGACTGCACCAAAAGGATTCAATTGTCATGATTTTTTAAAAAGGGTCAGAGCACATTAACATATGCTGACAGAGATAGAACTTCTTCATCTTTGTCAAATCATAGAAACCAGGCTTGAGGGAAGTAATTTCTTGTCTTTAGTTTTGCAATATTCCCACTTGGAATTTTAAGCAAGATTTGAAGATTAATAATATTTATTTTCCAGTATATTCATAACAAGTCTTGCCTCGCACATGGAGGTCATTACACTTAATATGACACAAAGTAAACATCTTGTTAATACTTTGTAGAATTCAAGTTACAAACTGGAAGAAACTCTAAGTTGGCTTTTTGCAGTCTTGCCACTAACTGAAAGCTTTAAAGGTGCCTGTGCTAAATCCAAAACCCACTGTTTGAAATCTTTCCTGTACAGATCAGTTAAGAAGTGACTACCCAAGTCCTATAATTTGTCTGTTCAGTAGAATAGATGAAACTAGGGTTCAGAAGCAGTTGAATAATATCAGAATCTTGGTAGAAATCATTGATAAGCATAACTTATTTCATAGAAGTGAACATGGAAGGTGCAGGTAGTGACTGGTAGAACTTGAATGGCTGGCTAGGCCAGTTCAGAGGGCAATTGCGTGTCAACCACATTGCTGTGGGTCTGGAGCCACAGTGAGGAATATAGGTTACAAACAAAAGAAAAGGAGATGGTAGTATGACAGAACCTCGAATTCAAGTCTGTTGTCTTGTGGTTGGAAAAGGTTGATTTCGAAGCAATCAGCTGACTGCATCATCAAACCAAATTCTAAATTCAACAGAAGCTGTTTATAGAGAACAATGAGTCCAGCTACTGTTGAGGCAATATTTAAGTGGGCATGCTGTTGAAGGAGTTGACCAGTGGAAATCAAAAACATGATGCATGAAGATCTGGTTATAAGCCAATAGTTATCTACAGTATGTATATCAATATTAGTGTACACCATCAGATTCCAAATTTATAGATGATACAGAACAACTCTTAAACCAATGTCTGAAGGTTAACCCTTTCAGGTCAGTGAGAGTGCTGGGCACATTGTTATTACCAGCAAAATTTTTTTCAATGGGATGATATATCTGCTTTCAAGTACTTTGACAATCCTCAAGGGGTTGATAGCTCTATCAAAAGTGCCATATACATGAAATCTCCAGGTGTTGCTGTGGGCTGCTGTCATAATTATTGTCAACTGTTGCCAAGCAACTGAATGTGACTTAAGGCTGGATATATTTAAGCTTGAAATTCATTACCAAGGTAGAAAAGAAGAAAAAGCCAACTGTTGAAATTCCACAAATTCTCATTATTCATCTCAGACCCCTTCTGAATCTGAACATTTCTTTTCCCTAAAACACTGCTTTAAGTGAATTTATTCATCCAAAGAGATAAATGGCAGCCCGAAAAAAACATGATTGACTTAGAAACTAGTCGCTGCATCCTCGGTGTGCTCTCAATTCTCCACCATCTATCACACTGCACAATTCAAACATTAACATGGGGTGGCACGGTGGCTCAATGATTTGCATTTCTCTCTCTCAGCACCAGGGACCCAGGTTCAATTCCATCCTCGGGCAACTGTTTGGAGTTTCCACATTGCCCCAGTGTCTGCGCTGGTTTCCACTGGGCAGTCCAGTTTATTCCCACAATCCAAAGATGTGCAAGTTAGGTGGATTGGCAATACTAAACTGACCAGAGAATGTAGGCATTTACAGGTCAGATGGATTAGCCATGAGAAATGCAGGGATGACGTAGGAGGATGGGTCTGGATAGGATGCTCTTCAGAGGGTCGACGTGGACCCATTGGGATTCAGTGATAAAATTAACTGTATTATCTATCAGTTATGGAAGGCATCAATGAGACATTTCAAAACATCATGCACAGTTTTAGTCCTCTTATGTAAATGAATTGCAAACAGTTCATAATAGGTTTATTAGGTAGATACCTTAAATGAACTAGTTTACTTGAGGATAGCTAGGTCAGGCTATTGTTTAGAAGAATGAGTGATGAATTGATTGAAGTTTATAAGAACCAGAATAGGCTTGACAAGACACTTGTGAAGAGGTGCTTCCACTGGTGGGTCAGTCCAGAACTAAGGTGCAACAGTTTAAAATTAAGGGCCACCCATCCAAAATAAAGATGGGGTTTTGTTTCTATCACATGGTTGTGCAGCTTTGGAGAGGTCAGCATCAGACAGTCAATGGAGACGGGGTTGTTGAAAATTTTTAGACAAAGATGGGCAGATTCTTGTTTGGTTGGAAAAATCAGGAGTTATGGGTGGGGTTGTGGGAATGTGTTTCTGCTTCTAATTTTTTGGTCCTAAGACATTTCTGCATCCAGCAATAAAAAATTGATAATCAGAACAGTAATAATTAGTTTGTGCTCTAGATCTGTACACTCAGAAAAGGCTGCCTGAAGCACAATGCATTTCACTGCAGATATGCAAATCACAAGGTTTGCTCCAGTAAACAATATTTCAAACCGATCTTCTGAGAGTATCCTACTGGTGATTGATGCTTAGCACCCAGTTGGATCCGACAACTAAGTCCTGGAGAGACTTAATGATTGTTATTTGTATGACCAAAAACAATATATTCCCATCAGGGTGAGGTATGCCAGCTCTCAAGCTGATCATTATGTAAAAGATTTTCTCTCGTTTTGGATGGGGTGAATGTGTGGTGTCTGGAGGATGTGTACATAACAACAACTTCTCAATTTCTTAACTAAATTACAATATGATGGCTATCCTGTGTCACTGTTGAGATGTCCTAAACTCCAGTCCTTCCTAATAGTATCAATCTTGTTGTCACTGGCACTGTGATACAACATAATCAGAACAGTATTGTTGGAATAAGGTCAAAGAGCACACAACACTAGGTTATAGTCCAACAGGCTTACTTGGAAACTCTGGCTTTCAAAGTACTGCTTCATCACGCATTCTTCATTCGAAAGCTGGTGCTTCCAAATAAACCTGTTGGACGAAAACCTGGTATTGTGTGATCTTTAACTCTGTCCAACCTAGTCCAACACCAGTACCTCCCAATCATTCTTGGAATAGTATTTGAAACTCTTATTCTTGGTCTCCCGGTTTACCAGCAGAGATTACTTTATACCAATAAAAAAACCAAAGACTGTTTGACATTTGAATGAAAGACCCTGTGTTGTGCTGGCTTAAAATACTTGACCACAACAAACAATGTATTTCCATCTTCAAAACAATCCCATAATGATTGGTCTAAATATCAGAAGAGGTACATTAGTCAAGATTACCTTTTTTTCCTGTCTGATTCATACAGCAAGAGGAAAGTATTCTTTCAACTCTAACTGGAATCAAAGAAAAAAAAGGAGTACAGCAAATCCAGAAGTTCACAAAGTCAATTCAATTATATAATCATTGTGACCTCACATCTACATGAACTGTCATATATTTTAATACTAAAGAGGGCTTAGATACTCATTTTGTCATTTGCCATCTTTCTCAGAGGTCATGAATAAAAAGAGGAAAGAAAGCAGGCAGCAAAACTAACACTTTTTAAAGAATGTGTTAAATATGTAGTAATGGAAGTACTAAGAATTGATTACTATTCATTGCCTTAGGGGAGATGATGACCAGGCTGAGATTAGACAAAACAGGAATAATATTTACCTGCAAAGTTGATTCTTTTGGCAATTCCACGCATTTCAGATCAGTTAATTGAATTTTCTTTTTCTCCATTGTTTTGGTAACTGAACACTAAAAAAGGTTTCATAATAAAAAAAAGACTAATTAATTGAGCAAATTATGATGATATGTTTACTGCTTTATAAGGCCAACTGGTAGATGCTTCAAAACGGTACAGTAATAAAATATATGCCATGGCTTTAAGGGAAAATTTCTAGAATTCTAATAAACCAAAACAAAGATTTTAATCTGTGGTATAATATTTGGTTAAGCCCCATGTTTCCAATTTTATATGCAAAACAATTCCTTCCCATATTCTGTACTAGATCTGCCTTTCCTTTCAATAGGACAGATAGATTAACATGAAGTATTCCTCTGAAATCATTAAAGTAAATAATAGGAGACTAAATGCTACAATGAAACTTTTTTTTCCCCAATTACACTACAGTTTCTTGATACACTATTCATTTTCCTACATAGAAGAAAAACACAAAATGCATGGAGATGTCAGTGATGGCCGATTAGAATTGGAAGAAACAATCAGTTGAATGTTGTGAAGGTCACATAGGAGGAAAGTATTTAGGTATGATAGGAAGTAATTGAATTCATGCAAGACAGAAAGGGAACTAAAACATACACAAAAACCACAACGAACTCAAATGATGGATAGATTCGAGCAAGGTACAGAAGCAGAGGTTTTATGGTACAGGAACCATTCAAGTCATCATCTCTGTACCTGTTTCTCAAAAGAGCTACTCCGCTAATCCCATTCTCCAATCCTATTTCTGTAGCCTTCTAAATTCATCAATTCCAAAAATTTATACAGCTTTTTTGAAACCTCCAATGGAATCCACCTCCAACACTCGGATACAGCGCACTCGAAATCCTAATGACACACTGAGTGAAGAAGTTTCTCCTCATCTCATTCCTAGCTCTTTTGCTGACAATCTTGAAATTGGGAACTCTAGCTCCTAATATTCAGGAAAAAAAGAAAATTGTTCTTTATCCTGTCAAAATTGTTCATAATTTTGAACTCAACAAACCAGCTCAATCTTCTCACCTGAGAGGTGAATAAGCCCAATTTGTGCAATCTTTCCATGCATGGCTCAAAAGGTAGAAGACAGAGGGTGGTAGTGGAGGGTTGTATTTCAGACTGGAGACCTGTGACCAGTGGAGTGCCACAAGGATCGGTGCTGGGTCCACTACGTTTTGGCAGTTACATAAATGATTTGGATGCGAGCATAAGAGGTGGAGTTAGTAAGTTTGCAGATGACACCAAAATTGGAGGTGTAGTGGACAGCGAAGAGCGTTACCTAAGATTGCAACAGGATCTTGACCAGATAGGCTGAGAAGTGGCAGATGGAGTTTAATTCAAATAAATACAAGGTGCTGCATTTTGGGAAAGTAAATCTTAGCAGGACCTATACACTTAATGGTAAGGTCCTAGGGAGTATTGCTGAACAAAGAGACCTTGGAGTGCAGGTTCAAAGCTCCTTGAAAGTGGAGTCGCAGGTCGTCAGGATAGCCAAGGCAGCTTTTGGTATGCTTTCTTTTATTGGTCAGAGTATTGAGTACAGGAGTTGGGAGCTCATGTTGCGGCTGTACAGGACATTGGTTAGGCCACTGTTGGAATATTACATACAATTCTGGTCTCCTTCCTATCGGAAAGATGTTGTGAAACTTGAAAGAGTTCAGAAAAGATTTACAAGCATGTTGCCAGGGTTGGAGGATTTGAGCTATCGGGAGAGGCTGAACAGGCTGGGGCTGTTCTCCGGGGAGCGGAGGCTGAGGGATGACCTTATAGAGGTTTAAAAAATTATGAGAGGCATGGATAGGATAAATAGACAAAGTCTTTGCCCTGGGGTGGGGGAGTCCAGAACTAAAGGTCACAGGTTTAGGGTGAGAGGGGAAAAGATTTAAAAGAGACTTAAGGGGCAACTTTTTCACACAGAGGGTGGTACATGTATGGAATGAGCTGCCAAAGGATGTGGTGGAGGCTGGTACAGTTGCAACATTTAAGAGGCATTTGGATGGGTATATGAAATAGGAAGAGTTTGGAGGGATATGGGCCGGGTGCTGGCAGGTGGGACTAGATTGGGTTGGGATAACTGGTCGGCATGGACAAGTTGGACCGAAGGGTCTGTTTCCATACTGTACATCTCTATGAATCTATCTGAAATCCCTCATTCCTGGTATCATTCTAGTAACTCTCCCTTGCACCCTCTCCAGGGTTTTAGCATCCTTCCTTAAATAAGGTGCCCAGAACTGTACACAATACTCCAAATGTGATTTGACCAATGATTAGTAGGCATGCACCATCAGCTCACCTGTTGAAATACTCTATGCCGCTATTTGTAAATCCAAGAATCCTATGTACTTTAACAACTGTTACAATTTACCTAACTAGCTTCAGAGAATAATGCACTTGAACCCAGGCATGTGCCTGTACAATTGAGCTTGTATTGTTTCTCAATGTTTCTGCCACACATTATCTCACATTCATCCACACGGACATTCACCTGGCAGGTGTCTGGCATTTGGCCAACTTGTCAAAGTCCCTCTAAATTCGCTACTCTCCCTAGCTTCATATCAGCAAATTTAGAGATTTTGCCCTTAACACATATTTCCAAATTATTTACATAATCAGAAAAAGCAAACGTTCCAACACCAATTCTGGGGTACACCACTTTCAATTAATCTCCAGTCAAAAGAAATACCCATCTACACCTACCCTCTATTCCCTATCTTTTAGTCAACTTCTAATCCCTGCCGCCAAGTACCTGTTGGTGACAAACATTTCTAATATGCTAACTAATCTGCCATAAGGCACTATAGCAAATGCTTTCTAAAAACTCAAACATACAACATCCACTACCTATGTCACCTTGTCAAAAAACTTAAAATTTATCAGAGATGATCTAACCTGGACGAAGTCATGTTGATTGTCTAATAGTAACTTATTTTTCTCTGAAGTCTATGTTTACCTGATCACATATTATGGCAACCCATCAGTTTTCCCACTATTGATATCAGGATGACAGGTCTGTAATATCCTGGATGATCACTTAACCCTTCCTTAAACAATGGTGTCACATTAGCAATCCCTCCAGTCCACCAGGGCTAATCAGTGTTCAGAGGGACTTGGAAAATTTGTTAATGGATCCACATTTTGCTCCCTTACCTCTCTCAGCAATCTATGATACATCCTATACTGGCCTGGTGACATGCCCACCTGGAATGCTGTCAGCCTTTTTAAGCACCTCTTCTTTTTATCTACCATTTAGTATTTGGTTGCTCAACACTCATTTTCAACTAGGCCATTGTCACCATTATCTAATTTGGTAAAGACAGAAGCAAACTACTCACTTAGTATCTCTGTCATACCCTTTGCTTCAGCAAGCAACTTAGGCTGCTTGTTCCTAATGTACCCACTTTATCCTTAATAAATATCTCAAATTTATGGAGGATAGCAAACTGAGTATTTTAGAAGGAGAGATCAGAGGGGTTAAATATATTGGAGGATCAAACCAGGAAAATCTGTCCAGGCAATTGATGTGGAGACCACATTTTGTCTTGGAGTTGAGGGGCACTCTTGTCACATCAGTAGTCAGGATGCGTAAATGGTTTAAGGTACAATTGGAAGTGAGGGTTCGCCAAGATAAAAAGGGATAATTATTCACAAGCCAACTTCTGTCCAAGCTAAGGTACTAATTCAATCAAATTAAGACTGAATGGCTTGGGCAGTAAGTTAAATGTAACAGACAAGATGGATGGGTTGCCCTGGTGTGACTTGATCTGCTGGCAGAATGAAAACGTGCTGGAACAGTTAGTGTAATTGAAGGAAGGAGGTTAATCCTTGACATGGGAAGACCCCTTTCATTGATCCTCTTCCTTCTTCATCCGTACCTAACTACTGAAATTTACATACACCACAAGACTCCAGTTTGTTCAACCACGTTCACAGATGCCTTCATCCTTAAAAAACAAACCTTTGTTTTCTCAAACACTTAAACCCTGAATTGGAGTTTGTTAGAATGGAGCTATACCAGGGATAAGAAGACATTTAACTGCATTAGCAATCCAGTAGCAGACTTAAGAACAAGGAACATAGAGTTCGAAGCAGGAGTGACCATTCAGCCCATTTTGTGATACCATTTTGTCTCACCATTCAACAAAATTATGGACAATCTGTCCCAGTACGGTCTTAGCTAGACTACATTAAGCACAACCAGACCTCAATCTCATCTGTCAAAACCATCTATGCCAGACCATTTTACAAAGTATAACAAAACCCTGGTTACCTTCTCACTACCAAGATTGCCAGAAACTCTTCGTCTCATCTCCAACTCATGAGAAATCTGTTGAATCTGGACACGAAGGTGAGATCACATGATTAATTCTCTCTGCCAGCAGGTACCCTAGTCTCATTACCTTTCCAATTTAATACTTCCCCAGACTTGCTCCATCCCTAACCCAAAATCTGTGTCCTTCTATTTTAACTCCAACCGCGCTTTTTCCCTGCACACTTCAATTAGAAGATACAACTCCTGTTCTTTTTACTCCAGTCCTGGTTTAACTCAGAATACCATAAACTATTTCCAGGCTCTCAGGTTAGCTATTATTATAAATAGCTCTCACTTAGTTACGTGCAATTTTAACGGAAAGCCCTACAAAGTTTAGCCGCATTATCTGCAGTAACAATTTCTTTTCTCACCCCTGCACCAAGACGTTCAGACAGGTCCTCTCCCCCTCCGCGTCACTCACACACACTCTCACACTTTCTTGGCTTCTTGATCGACATAGTTGAAAGTGTGTTGCTGGAAAAGCACAGGTGAGGCAGCACCCGAGGAGCAGGGCTACCTGACCTGCTGTGCTTTTCCAGCACCACAGTTTTCGAATCTGACTCTCCAGCAACTGCAGTCCTCACTTTCTCTTGATCAACAAGCTCACTAACTTGCAATGATGTAGGATAAATAGAAAAATAAAATATTAATAAACAGTATTTTTAAAAATGTAATATTGAGAAATCACATTTTGAGAGGCAAAGACCAGGACATTGAAAAGAGTTTTGGTTTGGTTGACCAATAATAAGCTATTCTTTTGCACTATCTTTTAAAAAAAAGGATTAACATATTCTCTTCCACTGTCATTACTTTGTTCATATATAAATTAATGATCTACCGCATTATGTTCTGCAGGCAACTTCTCCTTGGTTAATCTTTGATGGTCCTCAGGCCGACTGCTAAATCCAAACAGAAGTTTGTTATTTAAAAGTTCACATTTTCTTTCATTTGCTATTGCCAAAACTAAACTTCCAGTATTAAAGTTTATCAGCTAATTTTACACTAGCAGAGTCTGGCCTCAAAACAGTATTTCAATCGATAAATAAAAACAAATCCAGTAATGAACTAACAATGAACATAGGTGTGTCTACTTTTACCATTTCACATGGGCAAACTGCAAGCCAAAAAATGCTTTTAGATTCAACAACCAGTGAGCAACTATAAAAGGATGCAAACATCCACATCTCAAATTTCATGCCATTCTGCTAATATTGTATTTTAACTTAAAATGTACTTATCTATAGGCTTTTGCAAGAACTATACCCACAGGGGTGGCAGAGTGGCTCAGTGGTTAGCACTGCTGCCTCACAACGCCAGGGACCCGGGTTTGATTCCTGCCTCGGGTGACTGACTGCGTGGAGTGTGCACATTCTCCCTGTGTCTACATGGGTTTCCTCCAAGTGCTCCAGTTTCCTCCCACAATCCAAAGATATGCAGGTCAGGTGAAATGGCCATGCTAAATTGCCCAAAGGGTGTTTGGTGCATTAGTCAGGGGTAAATAAAAGGGAATGGAGCGGGTGGGTTACTCTTCGGTGGTTCGGTGTGGACTTGTTGGGCTGAAGGGCTTGTTTCCATGCTGTAGGGAATCTAATCTAATACATTTCAAACAATTGGGTATAAAATAAAAGAGAATGCAGACAAATGGATTTCATGTAAACTGCTGCTCAGATGTTACTGTTAGCGTGTTCAATCTTTAGGATGCAAGAGACAGGATTGACATCAATGTCACTGAATAATTCTCACTCACAGAGGTTTTGCAGGTTTACATATGGATTTGTGCACTGGCCAATCAATCTTCTGACATTTCACTGAACAATATAGCTGCTTGCACTGTGCACATCGATTTAATCCTGAAAGAGGACAGAGAACAAAATATTCAAATATTGTAAAAAATGTCAGTTTTACACAATTAAATATAAAATTAAAGTTTTGGAACCAAGTTCTACATTTACACAAATGTCATTCAGCATATTCTCTTCAGTCCTCTTCACCCTTCCTTTCCTTGAATTGCTCAGGTGGTTCCCCATCAACCAGCCATTATATATCAACATATGATTAGATTCCCAACAGTATGGAAACGGGCCCTTTGGCTCAACAAGTCCACACTAACACTCTGCAGAGTAACCCACCCAGACCCATTCCACTGCCCTATATTTACCGCTGACTAATGCACCCACCGCCATGGGCAATTTAGCATGGCCAATTCACCTAACCTGCACATCTTTGGATTATGGGAGGAAACCCACGCACACGGGGAGAATGCACAAACTCCATATAGACAGTTGCCCGAGGCAGGAATCGAAGCCGGGTCCCTGGTGCTGTGAGGCAGTAGTGCTAATCACTGAGCCACCGTGCCGCCCATGAAAAACTTTGGCCACAACATCAGTTACAAACCACTTTCAAGACATTTCTAAGGTAATGCACAACCTTTGTACTCAAATTGTTCCAAATATGATCCGAAATCTGTATGCGCTCCATCACAGATAGCTTACCTTCATTTTTTGGACAACATCTATTTCTACCCTGCCTTGACTCATTTGTTGTCTAAACTACATTATGATCTACTTCAATACCTACTTGGCCTCCCATTCCGCTCAATAAAACATGCGTTGTGTGCACCCAATGTTGTACCAAGTCCCACTCAACCATCCTCCTTTCACACGCTAATCTATAATGGTTTTTAATCAACAAATAGCTTCATGCTCAAACTGAAATCCATTCATGAGCATACCCCTCTCCTTTCAGCTTTGATCTTGCATTAAATTATCCTTTTCACACTCATGTGCACCTCGGCTCTCTGATTAATTTTCCAATTTTTTTTCCCAATTACTGTTCTTCCTTTTAGTCTCCCCAAAGCACAACTCAAAGTTTCTGGTTATCTACCCTTAAAAATCATTACTAACATAGTCAATTTAAGTACACATCAAATGTGATGGAGGATCTTTTTGTTAGCTAAGGAGAAGGTAGGTGTAAGTGGTTAATACAAATTCATGTTGATAATATTGATGTTTTATGATAAGGACACCAGTGTTATCACAATGTATGCTAAAATGATACACAGTCATAACTATGGTTTAAAGTCTTGATCATTCTGACCTGGGTTCAGGCATGCCATTACATTACTCTCATTTTGAAAAGAAACATATAGAGCTTTAAGCAGTGTGGGATTTATTAAGTGTGGCAACACCCATTTTGACAGGTGCAACTTGTCATCTTTTATGCTTTTTATGAGTGGCGAGCCAAGATATTCATTATGCAGGGGCAAAGAGGGAGGGGTAGAGAAGAGCGAGTGAGGGAAGATGTTGCATGCATTTATTTGAGTGATTCAGCATTAGCACTGGTGGGAGGGAGGAACAATTGCAGAGAGATAGTTTGAGAGAATTGGACTATAGGAGGGACATTACCCTGGCAGAGTGAAGGAGGTCATATACCTGCTTCCCAAAGTGTTGGCCAGTCCTCCAGACAGGGAAAACTCAATTTCAGACCAAGCTAGCATGGTCTGGTGTCACAATCTTCACTACTGGTCCTGTGGGCAGGAGTCCCATATCTGTGCCAACTTGTCCAGGAGGACCTCCAAGACCCTGCTTGCAAAGTGGTGAGCAATTTCACTCTGCCTACCATATCCAATTAAATGAGAAAGCATGCAGAACAGTTTTGGATTGACATTGCTTGACCACGGAGCATCAATGGGTTTCAGGTTTGCTCCACCTTTCACTTAGATTGCAGTTGATTTGAAGTTCAACTCAATTACCCAGCTTCGATTCATTACCCTTCTTTTCCTTTTTCTAATTAAACCCATCTCATAGTTGTCAAGATTAGTCACTGAATTCTAAATCAAACAGAAATCATACCATGAGGAAACCGCACAATGATCTCAGAAATAGTCTTGTGGACTGGCAGATCTCATTGTCTCATTCTAGTTACCATTTCTATTTTTGCTAAACGTGAAGTAAAAATTTCTTCTGTAAAATTAAGTACTTTTTTAAAAATAACATGAGAGCATAAGAATTTTCTATAATAAAAGTAAAACGGAGGCTGAGTTTGTAAATTTATTCCAGACTGAGTTAGACAAGGGAGTCAAGTGTTATGGAATAGGTCAGCCATAACCTTAGAACAAAGAACAAAGAACAATGAAAATTTACAGAACAGAAATAGGCCCTTCGGCCCTCCAAGCCTGAGCCGATCCAAATGTACTGATTAAACCTGTTGATCAAGTCCTAAGCATTTGTAACCATCTGCTCCCCACCTGCTCACGCATCTGCCCAGATGCATCTTAAATGAATGTACCGTGCCTGCCTCGACTACTTCTGCTGGCAATGCGTTCTAAACGCCCACCACCCTCTGTGTGAAGTACTTGTCGTGTGTATTCCCCTTAAACTTTCCACCTCTCACCTTGAAAGCATTACCTCTGGTTACAGAATCCTTCACCCTGGGAAAAAGCATGTCGCTATCCACCCTGTCTATACCCTTCATGATTTTGTAAACCTCAATCAGGTCCCCCCATAATCTCATTTTTTCTAGTGAAAATAAACCTAACCTACTCAACCTCTCTTAATAGCTAGCACCTTCCATGCCAGGCAGCATCTTCATAAACCTTCTCTGCACCCTCTCCAAAACGTCACATCCTTTTGGTAATGTGATGCCTAGAACTGTACACAGTATTCTAAATGTAGCAGAATCAATGTCTTGAACAATTTTCTTGGAGAGCAGGTCTCAAGGACCAAATGGCATAATTCTACCTCCAAGTTCTGTGTTGCAGTTTTTCACTAGGCTCTCTTTTCCCTTCCAAACCAGGTAGAGCCTTCGAATGTCCTTTGAAATTTCGTTCAGTCTTCTAAATATTCCTGAACTGCCTTCTTGCATCCAAGCCCACTTGCTAACTCAACAAGTCCCATCTCTTCAAATAGAAGATCACTTCTCCCCAGTGCACCGTTCAATGACTACCAAAATGTCTCATCATCTGCTTTGAACAGAAGTAGAGTATATTTAGTCTTCCTTCCTAGATGTGTCAATCTGAGAATCTATGTCTATAAAGATTGCTGGGTTTCTTTCCCCAGAGATACAAACTGGCACTTTATTTTCTATAGAGTTCAGCCTTTCTGTCTTTCCCATGATAATCAAATAACAGGCGTATCCTGAAGGAGGGTTTAGCAGGATTTCACCATCTTCCATTCCAGGACATTTTACACTATGTCAAAAGGAGACAGTTTAAAACATAACCACTTTTTTAAGTCTTGCAATTCTGAGATCATATATCCCAGCCTGTTTACAGGAAACTACATCTTCATTTCAGTGGTCATTCAGAAGCAGCATTTTGACCAAATCAATAGGTCGTGTAAGCGATACCATGTCAGTGCTGGAATCTTAGAGAAAAGACTTCAAACCAGTAGTCTAACAGTCCTTGTAGATAGGGATAAAACTGGTACAACTTGTTTCCCTTCGTAATAACCAATGTTTATCGGGCAACAACCACATGAGTAATCTGCTTTATCTTCAATCTCACTGCACTGCTGACACTTTTCCATAAATTTATAGTTCCTTCTATTACAAAAGTGAAATAGTTTTTTAAACCTATTCAATTCAATATTTTGCCACTTTCATAGACTCCAACAAATAATGTAAATTTAATCTTTTATTTACTCTCAAAGCAGAATTCAGTGAAAGATATTTTTCTTGTTCAATCATTAATCTCCACTTTCTCTGTCCAGCTGTCAGTGACATTTTTTTTAAAAAAAAGGAGATGCAAATAAGCTTTTTGAATAAAAATATGTTCTTCAAAAGGCAGGGGCAAACGTTAGATATTTTGTTGTAAAAAAGACAGACATGATCTGCATTCCATACAACGGCTCTTAAATGATTAGGTGCTAAATTTTATATGTAAATGTCGTCTCTGTTGCCTTGAGCTAACTGATGAGAAACTGAATATTTTACTGCAAAGGTCACAATAACAGCTGCTCATGTAACCGTTACTTACCTTGTATCACGTAGTAGCATTATATCCATACCAGAGAACAAAGACAAACTTCTCCAGAAAACTGGTCACCTTGAACACCAACTCCAACTCCAACTGTTCCTAACTAATTTAAGGAAATGAATGAAACAACTACAGTTCTTCTCCAACTGGTCAGGTTGATGAGGTGAATTTTAATGCTCAGACCCATTCGCAGCAAGAGATAATACCAAACAAGAAATCAACAAGTGCAAAAAGCAGATTTCTCAGTGGTTATAGTCATAGAGAGGTACAGCAAGGAAACAGACCCTTCAGTACAAGTCGTCCATGCAAAGTAGATAGCCTAACCTAATCTAGTCCCATTTGACAGCACTTGGCCCATAACCCTCTTAACCCTTCCTATTCATATACCCATGCAAATACCTTTTAAATGCTGTAATTGTACTAGCCTCCACTACTTCCTCTGGCAGTTCATTCCACACAGCACCACCTTCTGCGCAAACAAGTTGCCCCTTAAGGCCCTTTTAAACCTTTGCCCTCTAGTTCTGGACTCCCTCATCCCACAGAAAAGACCTTACTTGTTTGTCCTATCCAGACCGCTCAAGATTTTATAACCTAAGATCATCCCTTAGCCTCCAATGCTCTAGGGAAAAGAGCTACAGACTATTCAACTGATCCCTATAGCTCCAATCCTCCAACCTTGGTAAAATCCTTGTAAATCTTTTCTGAAGCCTTTCGAGTCTCACAGCATCCTTCCGATAGGAAGGGGACCAGAATTGCATATAATATTCCAAAAGTGCCCTCAACAAATGCCCTGTGCAGCCACA
Organism: Hemiscyllium ocellatum; assembly: GCF_020745735.1. NCBI lineage: Eukaryota > Metazoa > Chordata > Chondrichthyes > Orectolobiformes > Hemiscylliidae > Hemiscyllium > Hemiscyllium ocellatum. Next base: position 39,705,807 of record NC_083422.1, on the reverse strand, counting down.
ACATGACCTCCCAACTCCTTTACTCAATGCTGTTGTTCTGTACGCTGAGCTGGGAGTTTTTGTTGCAAACATTTCGTCCCCTTTCTAGGTGACATCTTCAGTGCTTGAGAGCCTCCTGTGAAGCGCTTCTGTGCCGATTCCTCCGGCATTTATACTGGTTTGAATCTGCCGCTTCCGGTTGTCAGTTGCTGTCCGCTGCAGTGGCCAGTATATAGGGTCTAGGTCGTTGTGTCTGTTGATCGAATTTGTGGATGAGTGCCATGTGGACAGCAACTGACAACCGGAAGCGGCAGATTCAAACCAGTATAAATGCTGGAGGAATCAGCACAGAAGCGCTTCACAGGAGGCTCCCAAGCACTGAAGATGTCACCTAGAAAGGGGACGAAACGTTTGCAACAAAAACTTCCAGTTCGGCGAACAGAACCACAATAACGAGCACCCGAGCTACAAATCTTCTCACAAACTTTGAACTCCTATACTCAATGCTGTGACCATAAAAGAAAGCAAACCAAATGCCTTCTTCAGTATCTTACCTACCTGAAAATTTACTTTCAAGGAACTATGAACCTGCATTCTAAGGTCTCTTTGCTCTCAACACTCCCTGGGAACTTACCATTAAGTCCTGCTCTGATTTGCTTTCCCAAAATGCAGCACCTCATTTTTCTAAATTAAACTCCATCTGCCACCCCTTGGCCAATCTGATCAAGATCTCTTTATACTTGGAGATAAACTCCTTTGCTGTCCACTACACCTTCAATTTTGGAGTCATGTGCAAATGTACAAACTCTGTGTTCACATCCAAATAATTTATATAAATGATGAAAAGTCCTGGACCAAGCACCAATCCTTGTGGCACTCCACTGGTCACAGGCCTCCAATTTGAAAAACACCCCCCCCGATAAAAACCCACCCTGGCTTCAACCTTTGAGCCAGCCCTGCATCCAAATGGCTAGTTCTTCCTGTATTGCATGAGATCTAACCTTGCTAACCAGTCTCCCATGAGGAACCTTGTCGAATGCCTTACTGAAGTCCATAGAGATCACATCTACCATTCTGCCCTCAATCTTTTGTTACTTCTTCAAAAAACTCAATCAAGTTTGAGAGACATGGACTTCCCACAAAGAAAGCCATGCTGCTTATCCCTACTCAATTCTTGTCTTTCCAAATACATGTACATCGTGTACCTCAGGATTCCCTCCAATTACTTGCCCAACACAGATGTCAGGCTCACTGGTCTATAGTTCCCTAGCTTTTCCTCACCACCTTTCCTAAATAGTAGCACCACATTAGCCAATCTCCAGTCTTCCGACACCTCACCTGTGACTATCGATGACACAAATATCTCAGCAAGGGGCCCAGCAATCACTTCCTTTGCTTCCCACAGACTTTTTGGGTACACCTGATCAGGTCCTGGAAATTTATCCACTTTTGTGTGTTTCAAGACATCCAGCACCATCTCCTCTGTAATAAAGACATTTTTCAAGATGTAACCATCTATTTCCTTACATTCTATATCTTTCATGTCCTTCTCCACAGTAAATACTGGTGCAAATACTCATTTAGTATCCTCATCTCGTGCAGCTCCACACATTGGCTGCCTTGCTGATCTTTGAAGGGTCCTATTCTCGCCTCAGTCACTCTTTTGTCCATAATGTATTTCTCAAATTGTTTTGGGTTCTCCTTAATCCTTATTCCCCAAAAGCTATCTTGTGTCCCTTTTTTGTTTTCCCGATTTCTCTCGATTCACTTGATCTATCCTGTCTATACCAAACAAAAGCTTCCCTCTTCTTCCTAATCAAATCCTCAATTTCTTTAGTCATCCAGCATTCCCTATACCTACCAGCCTTTCCTTTCACCCAACAGGAATATACTGACTCTGTACACTCTATCTCATTTCTGAAGGTTTCCCAATTTTCAGCTGTCCCTTCACCTGTGAACATCTGCGCCCAATTAGCTTTCGAAAGTTCTTGCCTAATACCAAAACTGGCCTTCCTCCAATTTAGAACTTCAACTTTTAGATCTGGTCTATCCTTTTCCATCACTATTTGAAAACAAATAGAATTATGGTCTCTGGCCCCAAAGTGCTCCCTCACTGACACCTCAGTTACCTGCCCTGCCTTATTTCCTAAAAGTAGATCAAATTTTGCACCTTCTCTAGTCGGTACATCCACATATTGAATCAGAAAATGTTCTTGTACACAATTATCAAATTCCTCTTCATCTAAACCCTTAACACAATAGCAGTCCCAGTCTACGTTTGGAAAGTTAAAACCTCCTACAATAACCATCTTACTATACAGACAGATAGCTGCAATCTCCTTGCAAATTTGTTTCTCAATTTCTCCCCGACTTTTGGGGAAGGCTGTAGTGCAATTTCAGTAAGGTGATCATCACTTGATTTCTCAATTCCACCCAAATAACTTCCCTGGATGTATTCCCAACAATATCGTAAGTAGAGCAGCAATGCTATCCCTTATCAAAAATGCCATTTCCCCCTCCTCTCTTGCACCCCCAACCACCCCACAGCCCCCACCCCTCCTTTTTATCATTCCTATAGCATTTGCATCCTGGAACATTAAGCTGCCAGACATATTCATTCTTCAGCCACGTTTCTGTAAGTGCTAGGATATTCCAATTTCATGTTCCTAACCATGCTCGGAGGTAATCTGCCTTCCCTGTTAGGCCTCTTACATTGAAGTAAATGCGGTTTAATTTATCCGTCCTACCTTGTTCTCCGCTTTGTTCCTGCCTGCCCTGACTCGGTCCCTTTCCCAACTTTACCAATTTCAGATTCGCCTCTTTCCTCAATATTTCCTTACATCCCACCTTAAGAGTTTAAATCTTCTCAAGCAGCTTGAGCAAATCTCCCTACCAGTACATTACTTCCCTTCTAATCCGTCTTGTACTGGTTGCTTCTACCCCAGAAGAAATTCCAATGATCCAAAAATCCAAAAATGTGAACTCTTCCTTCACCAACTCCTCAGTCACGTATTCATCTGCTCTATCCTCCTATTGCTACGCTCACTAAACTTGCAGCATTGGGAGTAACCCAGATATTACTATCCTCGAGGACTCCTTTTTAAATTCCTGCCTAATTTCCTCTATTCTCCCTTCAGAATTTCATCCTTTTCCTTTCCTATGTCGTTCGTTCCAATGTGCAAATGATCTCCTGCTGGTCCCTCTCCCCTTTGAGCGCATTCTGCACCCTCAGATATCCTTGATCCTGACACCAGGGAGGCAAAACATTCTGAAATTTCTCTGACGGTCGGAGAAACGTCTGTGCCTCTGACTAGAGAGACCCCCATCACAATTGATCGCTTGGAACCTGACATACCCCTCATTACATTAGGGCCAGTCTTGATACCAAACACTTAGTTGCTCGTGCTACATTTCCCTGAGAGTCCATCACCCCCTACATTTTCCAAAACAGCATACTTGTTTGAAGTGGGGATAGCCACAGAAGACTCCTGCACTACCTGCCTCCCTCTTTTACCTTCCCTGGAGTTAACCCATCTGACTATATCTGCAGTTTTTCTCCCTTCCTATAACTGACATCCGTCACATCCACCAGCTACTGTAAATTTCTCATTGCCTCTAACTGCTACTCCAACTAATCAATGCAATCTGATAGGATTAGCAACCAAAGAAACTTCCTGCAGACAATCTTCAGTAACATGGAAACTCTCCCTAAACTCGCACATCTGACAGAAATAGCGTATCACCCTACTAAAGGCCGTCTTTACTCCTTAACCATCTACAGACCCAGAAAATAGCACTGCCTTTTTGCTCTAAAAAAGTGCTCCAGGCTAACTTAGTACTTATGGTTTACATTTTTAAAATTGAATCAAGAGACAGATCTCAATAAAATATACAATCAAGAAAGAACCCACACTACTCACTATTGCAGACTTACAGCAAGGTTATACGTTAAACCTACATACTTTGCTTCTCCTATATTGTGAGCTCTCCCACACAGGTTTCCCTAAGGTCAGCTGTGAATTTTGCTGTTTGTTATTTTTTTCCTGGACACAGTCTAATGTCATAGAGTCAGAGATGCACAGCACAGAAACAGACCCCTCAGTCTAACTTGTCCATACCGATCAGATATTCTAACCCAATCTAGGCCCTCTGCCAGCACCCGGCCCATATCCCTCCAACCCCTTCCTATTCATACACCCATCCAAATGCTTCTTAAATGTTGCAATTATCCTTGCCTCCACCACTTCCTCTGGCAGCTCATTCCATACACGTACCACCCTCTGTGTGAAAAAGTTGCTCCTTAGGTCTCCTTTATACCTTTCTCCTCTCACCCTAAACCTATGCTGTCTAGTCCTGGACTCCCTCACCACAGAAAAAATACCCTGCCTAATTATCCTATCCATGCCCCCCTATAAGGTCACCCCTCAGCCTCCGACAATGCAGGGAAAACTGCCCCAGTCTGTACAGCCTCTCCCTGTAGCTCAAATCCTCCAACCCTGGCAACATCCTTGTAAATCTTTTCTGAACCCTTCAAGTTTCACAACATCCGTCCAATAGGAAGGAGACCAGAACTGTACACAGTATTTCAAAAGTGGCCTAACCAATGTCCTGTACAACCACAACATGACTCCCATCTCCTGTTCTCAATACTCTGAGAAAGCATTCCAATTGCCTTCTTCACTATCCTATTTACCTACGAATCCGCTTTCAAGGAGCTATGAACCCACATTACAAGGTCTCTTTGTTTCTTTGTTCACCAAACTGCCAAGGACCTTACCATCAAGTGTATAAGCCAGCTAAGGTTTCCTTGCCCAAAATGCAGCACCTCACATGTATCTAAATTAAACTTCATCTGCCACTTCTCAACTTATTGGCCCATCTGATCAAGATCCCATTTAAATCTGAAGTAACCTTCTTTGCTGTCCAAAAACCTCCAATTTTGATCTCACCTGCAAATTTACTAACTTTACCTGTTATGCTCACATCCGTATCATTTATATAAATGATGAAAAGTAGTGCACCCTGATTCTTTTGGCACTGCACTGGTCACACGCCTCCAGTTTGAAAAACAACACCCCATCACCCTCTGTCTTCTACCTTCGAGCCAGTTCTGTATCCAAATGGCTAGTTCTCCCTGTATTCAATGAGATCTAACCTCGCTAGCCAGTCTCCCATGGGGAATCTTCTGGAATGCCTCACTGAAGTCCATATTGATCACACCCATCATTTTGCGCTCATCAGTCCTCTTTGTTACTTTGTCAAAAAACTCACTCAAGTTTGTGAGACATGATTTCCCATGCACAAAGCCATATGGACTATCCCTTATCAGCCCTTGCCTTTCCAAATACATGAACATCCTATCCCTCAGGATTCCCACCAACAACTTGCCCACCACCGACGTCAGACTCACTGTTCCATAGTTCTCTGGCTTGTCCTTACCACCTTTCTTAAACAGTGGCACCACGTTAGCCAACCTCCAGTCTTCCAACACCTCACCTGTGACTACCGATGATACAAATATCTCAGCAAGAGGTAAAAAATGAGGTCTGCAGATGCTGGAGATCACAGTTGAAAATGCGTTGCTGGTTAAAGCACAGCAGGTCAGGCAGCATCCAAGGAATAGGGTCCTATTCCTTAGATGCTGCCTGACCTGCTGTGCTTTAACCAGCAACGCATTTTCATCTCAGCAAGAGGCCCAGCAATCACTTCTCTAGCTTCCCACAGAGTTCTGGGGTACACCAATCGAGTCATGGGGATTGTTCCACTTTTCTGTATTTCAAGATACTCAGCACTTCCTCCTCTGTAATATGAGCATTTGTCAAGATGTCACCATCTATTTCCTGACATTCTACATCTTTCATGCCCCTCTCCACAGTAAACACGATGCAAAATACTTGTTTAGTATGACCCCCATTTTCTGCAGCTCCACACAAAGACCGCCTTGCTGATCTTTGAGGGGCCCTTTTCTCTCCCTAGTTACCCTTTTGTCCTTAATGTATTTGGAAAAACCTTTTGGATTCTTTTTAATTCTATTTGCCAAAGCTATCTCATGTCCCCTTTCTGCCCTCCTGAATTCCCTCTTAAGTATACTCCTACTTCCTTTAGTCTTCTAAGGATTCACTCAATCTACCCTGTCTATACCTTACATCCTCCACCTTCTGAGACAGATGTTTCCCTGGCCCCGAGCCCTTCATTTTCACCATTTACATCCAGTTGCTCTACACTTCTATCCGCCATGGCCAGGGCCTCCAAGCCCACTGTCTCTTCCTCGCACGACATCCCCACCAGTACTCTTCCACTGACACGCATTCATTTGGCTGAACTGGTCCTCACACTCAATTTCTTTTTCAAATTCTCCCACGTCCGCCAGACCAAAGGGGTAGCCATGAGCACACGTATGGGCCCCAACCATGCCGGTCTCTTTGTCGGTTATGCAGAAGTCTATGTTCCGCAGTTACACTAGCACCACTCCCGCCTCTTCCTTCGCTACATTAATGACTGCATTGGCACCACCTCATGCTCCCACAAGAAGCTCGAACAGTTCATCAACTTCACCAACACATTCCACCCCGACCTTAAATTCACCTGGACTTCCCTCTTGTTCCTGGACCTCTCCCATCTCCATTAATTGTGACCAACTCAACACTGACATTTTCTGCAAATCCAACTCCCAAAACTACCTGGACTACACAGTCTCCCACCCTGCCTCCTGCAAAAATGCTACCCCTTATTCCCAAAGCCTCTGTCTCCACCGCATCTGTTCCCAGGAGGACCAGTTCCACCACATAACACATCAGATGGCGTACTTTAATGACCACAATTTCCCCTCCCACATGGTTGGTGAAGCCCTCCAACACATCTCATCCACATCCTACACCTCCGCTCTCAAACCCCTCCAACTGCAACAAGGACAGACCCCCCCCCCCCCCCCCGGACCTCACCTTCCACCCCACCAACCTCCGTATACATTGCATCATCGTCCACCATTTCCATCAACTCCAAACGGACCCCAACACCAGGAATACATTTTCTTCCCCAATCCTATCAGACTTCTGTAAAGACCGCTCTGTCCGCGAATACCTCGTCAGGTCCACGCCCCCCTAACAACCTCCCCTCCCCTCCCGGAACTGCAAAACCTACGCCCACACTCCCGCTCCCCCCTCCTCACCTCTGTCTAAGGCCCCAAAAGAAACCTTCCACATCCATCAAAATTTCATTTGCTCTTCTATGCGTCATTTACTGTATCCGTTGCTCCTGATGTGGTCTCCTCTACATTGGAGACGCAGGACGTCTACTCACAAAGCACTCCAGAAAACATCTCCCAAACACCCGCACCAACCAACCCGACCACCCCGTGACCAAACACTTCAACACCCCCTCCCACTCTGCCGAGGACATGCAGGTTCTGGGCCTCCTCCATCACCTCCATCTCACCACCTGGAGGATGAATACCTCATCTTCTGCCTCGGGACCCTCCAACCCCATGGCATCAATATGGATATCAACAGTTTCCTCATTTCTTCTCCTCCACCCTACCCCAGTTCCAACTTTCCAGCTCAGCACCATCCTCATGACCCATTCCATCTGTCCATCTTCCTTCCCACCTATCCACTCAACCCTCCCCTTTACCGCCACCTCCATCCACCTATTGCACACTCAGCTACCTTCCCCTCCAGCCCTACCCCTCCCATTTATCCCTTCACCCCCCCTACCATGGCTCCCAGATGCATTCCTGATGAAGGGCTTTTGTCCAAAACGCCGATTTTCCTGCTCTTCAGATGCTGCCTGACCAGCTCTGCTTTTCCAGCACCACACTGTTAGATTTAACAGAGTCTGGTGATATCTACTCATCAGAATTGGAATGTCAAATTGGCTTTCTTCCCACACATGCTGCCAGACCTGCTAAGTTTCTCTTGCGATTCATATTTTTGCTTCAGATCTCCCAGCTCTGTTTTCTTTGTCTCAAAGGATAATGCTGAGCCCAAACGTTTTATGCTTCAGGAGAGATTGGCTGGAAATGACGCAAGACATAGTAGAAATGTGGCGGCCTCATGCAAGGATACAATGATGTCACAGTTTCTGTGGCTCTTCCAGACACAGAAGGTAAATGGCATCATAAAACTCCAAAATCTAGTTTTCCTGAATAGCATGTCTCAGATCAACACACTTTGTAGGTCCAATTTTCATCGCTCACTCCAAGTACCTTCTCACAATCTTTTTCTGTGAGCCATTACTGACTATTACCCTCATACACATGATTCTTCAGTTTCACTCCTTGCAAAAGACAGCACAAAGGAGCAAGAACAAGTCTTCTATACATTGCCACCTTTACTGCTATGAAAGGTCTTTTACTTTAGATAAGCGAGATTCTTAGTATGTGCCCATAGAATTCCCTCTTGATACAAAGTTAGGCACAACATACCTACACAGCACATAACACTCACTAATGTTGTCTGACGAAATCAATGAGAAATTATGATTGTCACAATTTTAGATGCTAGCATTCAGAATCATGCTAACTTTTTCATCGTCAACTTTAATTTACATCTTGCACTGTTCAAAGTACTTTAAAAGTATCCATTTGAATTAAAATTTATCAGTTAATAAGTCTGTTAACTAAATTACTGATTTTATTCTAAAAAGTGAAAACATTCTACTCAAAAATTAGTAATGGGTAAATCTACAGGAGCTACTGCAACAGCTTACATTTTGGTTATTTTCTTTTACATACTGCCCAAGAAACGTCCAAAAACCAAAAAGAGAAACTTAAAAATTCTGTGAATTAAGTAAAATAAATGCTTTGTTTAAATTTTAATGAACACAACCAACTTAAAGATGAAAATTTACATGCTCCACAGCCAGTCTTGTGTCCTCATGATTAACATCAAGACCAATGCTGGAAAACATGCTCATGCAAGCAGACAATCCTGAACTGCATAGGTAATTCACTTCCAGTCGTATGAACAAGGAAAATATTGCACATTTACCTTCCCCAGCTCAAATGGACTGCATTTCAATGCTTGAGAACAACTTCTGAAGGAATTTGAGTGAAAATCACCCCTCCTTTTCAGTGTAATCAACAAAAAAAACTTTTCTATAGCACTCTTCAGTTTCATGCATTATTTTGGCGCTGGCTTCATCAGCTCATCCAATTCAATTACAGCACACTGCCATCAGCACAAATTGCAGAAGCTTTAAATTTACCAACAAACTGGACAGCAAGCATAATAAAGTGAGAGTGTTTGTGGGGTGGACCTAACAAAGGCAATTAGTACAGGTTTGGCAGTTATGACAGGACCATAACCCAAAGAAACCCAAACATATAAACAGAAAGCAGAAATTATCAACAGTGCTTTGCCCAGAAGCCCACTGAAGATGTTACCTAGTATGGTGATGAAACATCTGGAAATCAACCTTACAGGTCAGCGATCAAACCTACATCCAGAACCTCAACCTAAGCCACAAATCTTCTCAAAACTTTGTCATTTTCATAAAGAGCTTTGATTTCAAAGTTAGCTTCAAGAAGACTCGCAAATTGAATAAACATTTGAAACTGAAACTTGATGTTCAACAAACAAGGCAGTTGTTGAAAATGTTATAAGTGGAAAGCAATATTAAGATATCCTCAATTGGTTGCTATTGCTCAATGTACAGTCGAAGCACAGGGTTGGTTTATTACAGGGCTGTTTGAAAGCATAGCTGATATGCCTCAGTTTTGGTAAGTGTTCCCCAATCACATCTTCAGAAATCAACCACTTGCACAATTACATTCCTTGTGTTCATGTGGCTTTAGTTGTGCCCTTCCTGGTTGCCAATGTTACAGCTCCTCACAACCAAAGAACAGCCCTTCACTCCAGAGTTAATCACTGACATTCTTGCTTCAATGTGCAAATACATCATCTCCTGCCCATACACCAAACCAGGAAGTCAATGCTGATATTGATGTTCATCCCATTCTGGACATATCACCTGTGGCATGCTCACCATCCTGCTCTCTCACTCATGAGAAAAGTGGTAAACAGTATGGGTGTCAGGGAGAGTGAGGGGGTTGGATCTGAATGCCGGATGGTGGCGTAGCAAACAAATGAGATTCTCAGAGGTTTTTAATTTACTCTGCTTTTCATGAGCAAGATTTGCTTGGAAAGTTTCCCACATTGTTTGGTAGATGCTGATGTTGTAGCTGAACCATAACAGCTTGGCCAAGAGTATGGCCATTTCAGATACAGATCTTCAGAGCTTTGCTAAAACATTATCAGGATTCATAGCCTTGAGTGCATTGTGGGACTTCACCCATTTCTTGATATGATGTGGAGTGAACATATGTTTCCAAATGGTTTAGCCCTATCTTTTGCATTGGTGTGCTGGGTCCCATCATTAAGGATGGGGATATTTGTGGAGACAACTCCTCCAGTTACTTGTCTAATTCACAGCTCGATATGGTAGGACTGAAGACATCTGATCTGTTGATTGTAGTATCAGCAGCTCTATAGCACACTGCTACTGTTCGGGTTCCAATTGCAAGTCGATTTATACGCAAGTTGGAACACAGTGCAGGACAATATAAAACAGATGTTTTTAAGTACAAGGACGCATGCTGGATCTTTAAAGTTACACCCTTATATGGGATCACATGCAAGTACAAGGGGTCAGAAGTCAGATATTCATAAACCCAGGACTCAGTGTTTCTCTAAGTAACAGACAGGCACACAATACTGATACCATGATAGCTTCCTGGATATTTTGTACATACAAATTATAATCCACCAGTTGAACAATATGAAGTGAAATCCATTTCAGTTGATGAATTCTGATTTTTGAGGGTATCTTGATTGCCACAAGTGCCATCTTCCTGTGAGGATCCCATCAGACCAAGACATCCCAAGGTGAACTCACTTAGACTCTCTTTCCACATATTGAAGTGGATTTAAGTGGCAGCCCTTGCAACTATGAGTGTCACCCGGACAATGCACAACAGATTAAAATATTTCAGATTAAAATATTTCAATGTCAGTCATGGATTTCTGGAAAAAGTTTAAGAAAAACTAATTAAGGGTTGCAGCCAATTTTACAATCACTGACAATGCTTGCCAAATGGCCTACTTGGCAGAGATCTTCTTGTACACAGTTGCAAGTCTCTGTGAATAACAGACAATGATTTCTCACAAATGTGTTCAAATTAAAAATGCGGATCCTTGCCAACTTCCCAAACAAACAACGATTTTTGATTTTTTAAACCTTCCATACACAAAAACCAGTCACTAAGTTGCCAATGAGAATTTTAACTAGACACCTTGGAATTCATAACTGCAGAGGGAGATGTATTAAATGAATAATTTTAAAAGAATCATGGAAGCTAGATAGCTTATGCATGGCCAGAGCCAGAAACTTTCAGTCAAAAGCTTTTAGATTGGCAGATTACAGTTACTTTCATAGCAGCATGCCAAAAATGCTTTTCCATGATTAGCAGAGGTAACAAAGATTAAATAAAAACTCATGTTCTAAATGTAAATTTACAAAATAGCAATGGAAGTACACTAGTCTTACAAACCCGCCAGCCATTCAAAGATCATGACGCATCCACCCCATGTTCTTTTGTGCCAGGTGTTTCTAAGTCTCAACGCAACAGTTCAAAAATCTAGTGCACTCTTCTTCAAATACTATCAGTGAAGTAGCCTCCACATCTCTCAATAATTCTACACACACACTGCACAGAAAAAACCCTGTTGTATTTCACTATCTTCCTTTATTCTGTGACCATGTCCCCCCAGAAAGAGATTCCCTACTATTCGAAATGTCTATCCTCAAAATCATACATGGTTCAGTAAGTTCATGCTTCATTTTTCTAACCTCTAATGACTTATGATGTTTAGGCTTCCTTGAGTCAATCCCGCTCTCTCAAGAATTAGCCTACTTAATCTCTTTTGAATACCTCCAATGCCAGCAATTTCCTTCATAAATATGGGGATCAGAACTGTGCACAATATTCCAGATGTGGTCTCAGTATCACTCAATATAGTTGAAACAAGACTGGTCTATTTTTAAATTCCAACCCTCTAGCAATAAAGGCCAAAATCCCATTAGCCTTCTTTAGGAACAAACTCAACCAGCAAATTTAAGCCACGCCATTACTCAAGAATGGTAGTGAATAGTAAATTCAAATTCAAGCAGTGCAAGAAAATTCATCCCACCCATTCTCTCAACAATTTTCTTCAGCATTCAATATTTCAGGCTCAAGTGTCAACTTATTACCTGTAAATTCTGAAGTGTCAGGTTGCTGAGCAATGGGGTACCACAGTCAAGCCTGAAAACTATTCCAAGCACAGGCCACCATATTAGTTAGGATGAAGATCCTAGCCAAGTACCTGATCCTCAGCTGAGTGCCTGTGGTTCCTACTGGGTCAGGACACAGAACATGAGATAAATGATGGACATTTATTGAGCCTTGCAAAATTAATAAAATTCCTTTTCCAAGTTTTCTCTTGCACACTGATGTCAAGTTTATTCATCCAAGAATGGAGACAAAATAAATGATGTAAGATTCTATTTTTACTTAATATAGAAAACAATACCCACCTTGCAATCCACAATAACTGCAAGTTGTGTTCGGAGACGATGAAGATGTAGTCAACATTTTTACAAGAGTAAAATTCTGCAAAAGACAAGTTTTTCTGCATATTATGAAACCATACAGATATTCATTAATTGAGTACAAACTGAAGTAATTCAAATCATTGCAACTTCAAAATTAAATCTGAATTCTAATATTTAAATCTGCATTATATACTAGAGCAAACAATACATTATTTTAACCCAGTTTGTCTGACAAGGAGGTAAATTCACCACCATTTTATCTTAATCTTTTGAATTCATGGCTCACTGGTTGAACGATTATTTGGGCTGAAGTGCTGCACAACAAACAGGAAAACTACTCCATCAATAACATTAAGGATGTCTTTGTAGCATTGGCATTTAATTCATCCAACCATAATGAAGAAATAAAGCAAAAACAATTTCAAACTGAAGTAAAAAGAAAGTCATATGCTGGTCAGACTGCACCTTTGGTAGTGTACCTAGTTAATTAGAGACAATGTGGCTAAGTATTCAAACACTGGCAGCAATGTGGAGGCATAAGACTCATCCCTAATTTAAGAGAGAAGGTCTTAAGAAAAATCTGGGCCTGTTACACTTGAATAAAATGGTGGCATCAATGAAAATATTGCTCTTTGAGTAATTAAAAGATGATAAACAGGAGAAGAAAGCCAAATCCAGAAATTGTTTCAAACTAAACAGACAAAGAACAGGGAACACATGGACAGGTTGGTTGAAAAAGTGTTTGGCACACGTGCCTTCTTTACTCAGTCCTTTGAGTATAGGAGTTGCAAAGTTATGTTGAGGTTGAACTGGACATGGGAGAGGCCTCTTCTGGAATACTGTTTTCAGTTCTGTTTGTCCAATTATTGGAAGGGTATCATTAAGCTGGGGAGGATTCTGAAGAGATTTACCAGCAACTTGTCAGGTATAGAAGGGTTGAGTTATAAATAATGGCTGGACAGTCTGGACTTCTTTCACTGGAGCATAGGAGGTTGAGGTGCAACCTTATAGAAGTTTCTAAAATAATGAGGGATATGGATAGAGTTCATGGTAGTTGTCTTTTCCCTAGGATGGAGGATTTCAAGACTCAGGACCACATTTTTAAGGGGTGAGGGGAGAGATTTAAAAAGACACGAAGGACAAATTATTTTACACAGAACTTGGTTCGCATGTAGAATGAACGCCCTACGAAATGGTGCATGTGGGTACAATTACAACATTTAAAAGATATTTGGGTAAGTAAATGAATAGCAAAGGTTTGCAGGGGCCGACAGCAGGCAGGTCGGACTAGTTTAGTTTGATGATATGTTTGGCATAGACTGGTTGGACCGAAGGATCTGTTTCCATAATATAAGACTCTATGATAAATAAGACGACACAAAAGTGTTTTGTCCAAAACTAGTAACAGAATGGATTTCCAAATACAATGAACATGTAATATAAGAAACAGTAGTTTGGGATGGGCAGTAAGCGCTGGCTGGAACAATGGTGTTTATTCATCCTATAAATGAACTGTAAAAATTCTTTAAAAGTTGAATGCTGTAGATTTTAAGTGGTTTAGAAAGGGGAACAAGTAGCCTGAGCTGTCTTTAAATAATGAGATTTAACTCAATTCATTTATTCTAAAAAGATACTTAATCCAAATAGTTTCACAAAAAGCCCAATACAATGTAATCTACAACAACAAAAGTTCAATTACTTACACTGTTGATGTCTTCAGTTGACTCAGATAGAGACGAGATAGAACTGACTGCTTGATGCTGTATTCTTTTTTCTGTGTATGAAAGAAGTTCAGTGATTTTGACAGTATTATCTTACTCTGCCACCAACACAGCACAAAATATTGTTAACACCAATGAATCGTAACGAACAGGTTCAATAAGTACTCATGCTGTTACTAAGTACAACATCTTCATTTGTATGGCTCCCCCTATTTTTCTGGTTTTCTTTTGTTTCATTTGAAATGGCTTCAGAGATCGCTTGGGTCCAAATGATACTCTCATCAGCACATGACTAACACTGAATAAAAAACACAGAAAATATCTAATAAGATCTAGAAATACAAGGTAAAAGCAAACATAACCAAGATTAAGAGAGAAAGAAACAATGGGTAACATTACTTAAGTAGGACCTTCAAGAGATGAAAAGTGAAATCTTACAGCATTTGTGGGGTCGAGAATGAAGTTTCACCGAACTTGTTGCAATGGAAATGCAAGGGACCATACAACATTCGAAATCATGAGGCGGCCATTTGGCCCACTAGTCATTTTGCCATTCATTAAGATCATAGATGATGTGAACATTTTGAATTCTGCATTCCTACCTACTCTCAAGAATCATCTGTTCCCTTACATAATAAGAATCGGCCTGCATTAAAAACATTTAATAATCCTGCCTTTACAGGCAGAGAGTTCCAAAGTTGAACAAACCTCACTGAAGTTTCTGATGTGTCTGAAAAGGAGCCCCCAGTATTTGAAACGAGTGTTAGGGTGTAAAACTTGGAAAATCTAAATGTCACAACATACATTAAAGTACTTCAATGGTTATTAAATATTTTGGTATATCCTGATGCTTTGAAAGATATCTTTATTTGTTATCAATATTGACAAGAATCAGATCAGAGACACTTGGGTTACAAGATATTAAACACCTCTGACAACTGTAGTAGTGTCTGAAGTCTGTAATACTTCTAAGTTTAAAAGGAACAAAATCAGGCATTTGCAGACTCATTGCATAATAAAATTCAACATACTCAGGAAAAATTCTGATTCATGAGAAACTGCAAATATTGACTTGCAACGAGATACAATTAGGTTTTTCAGGCAGTTAGTGTTGTAAACTATACTTCACACTGCCAAACTTAAAGTTACTTGATATTGCAGTTCTTCCTCAAAAGAATCCCATCTGGTGCGATATTGGTGTTTGTTGATAAAATGAAGGAATGCAATCTTAAAAGGGAATGTGGCAACTACATAGAGAAAGAGAGATGAGAAGGAAATCATTTTTTCCCAGAGGTTTACGTCCACAGGCAGTAACTAGATGCAAAAGAAAATGGAGATGTTTATAGAAGGGCTTAGAAAAAAATACAGATTCACAGAAAGCAACAAAGGCAGCCAAGTACACTTTAAATGAAAAGAAACTTAGAATGAAAAGAGGTTCAAGAGGTCAGAAAGCCGAATGTTTAAAAAAATTGAATATTTTAAAAAATGTTATCAACAGCTATAATAAGAACAACGAGAAACAACAACTTTTACAAACCTTTCATTTGGCCACTTTTAGACAACCAGTGTAGAAAGAATGTCAATCATGGGCATGCACTGCGATACAAGCCACAAATAGCAATTAATTGGAAATTTGTGCTTTTCTTAGTACAGTGCAGAAAAAGGTCCATCAGCTTATGAAGGACTTTTATGAAAGAGAAAGTAAAAATGGATTTTCCCAGTTAGTTACAAGAGACTATTATTCTAAAATAATCAGGAGAGTGTTTTTCTAAACATACAGGATCTTTAAGAATGCTTAATTAAGAGCTGTGAAGTCACAACAGTACTGAATAAGTGGATAAACATTTAAGGAAAGTCAAAGAAGTTAAGAGGGGACAGGAAATGAAACTTGCTGGAAGGATCAAATGATCTTCCAGCTATTAGCAAGTTTTCATTCAGTGTCAAATTTTCTCCAAAAATGAGGAACACAATACAAAATTCTTCTCCAAATTTTCTAAAAAATAAAATCATGAATGCAGTAGTGCTCCAAAGGACAGAGGTCTCAAATTTAGCAAACAGATGATTTTTGTTGACAGGTTGGAAGCCTGTTACAAACTCAAGGGCAAGATAGCCAGAGCGAGACAACAGGTGGGACTCACAAAGCGCTGTTGCATTGAGGTTTGCAAAATGTAGAAGAACCCAAAATGACAAACATTGCACAATGCAGGAAAATGGAAACTCTTCTGTGGGCTTTGATGCCCAATTATAACTACCACTTACAACAGCTTGGCAATACCACCAGAAATAGCAATCTACAATCACAGTTAGTGGTTTCATTTGCTGAACTCGAGACAGAAGTCTCTCTCAAGGCTGGACTACCCAGCCATCTGTGCCAGTGCATCTGGAATGCATTATGTGCTGTATATCCATTTCTCTTCATAGATGGAAGGATGTCAACAACAAGTCGCAATCCACCTGCACTGTTTCCTATTTCTTATTATAAAAATTGTGTGAAGTTATACAAAGCTGTTTCAATAACAGATAATTAACTACAGCAGAAGTAAATAAAGTTTTTTAAATCACAACATATAAGCAATTACCTTCAATGTCAAAACTTGGTTGAATTTCCCCATTCAATTGTTGTAAAAATCCAATTTTATTTTTCTCATTGATGCTAGCTCCAATTGCTCTATTAACTTTCGGGTGAGTACGATCAGCAAAGTATTCTTTGGCTCGCTCGCACAAACTGAAATTTCTCTTTTTTGTGAAGCTAACGATTCCATCTTCTGACAAAGGTTGACTAATTGCAAAATTAGGGTGCAAACGTTCACTGAAAAGGACTTCTGAGGAACTATCCAAGGTGCCTTTAGTCTTAATGCTTCCGATTCTTTTAGTCTCATTTTCTGCTTTCTGATGTGACAACTTCACTGCATCAGGTTTGGAATAATTAATTTTCTTTTCGGACATCTTCTTTCAAAATACCTAGAATAAGTTAAAAACAATAAACATTTAACTACATGGCACTGACACAAAGGTAACACTCACTTTTAACAAGTGTTCAAAGTTCTTAAAAGGCCTTTTTTCCCCTCAAACATGATATCAAAAAATCCTGCCCAATGCTCACACACTACTTGTCTTGCTGTTCTTGTCTAGGACAAACAGAAACCACTAAATCCAGAAGGTTACAAAATCCTGTAATCCCTGCCAAGTAATTTATTTACCAACAATAAACCAGTGGATCAAATATTTTCATAAAAATCATGTCATTACCACAAAACGTAAATCATCCAGTCACTAAAATGGTCAAGAAAATAGCACACAGTTTAAACATAGGACACAGGAGCAGAAATTAGGCCATGCAGCCCATTGAGTCTGCTCTGTCATTCAATCATGGCTGATAAGTTTCTCAAGCCCATTTTCCTGCTTTCTCCCCTTGACAATCAAGAACCTGCCTCCATCTTAAATATACTCAGTGACCAGACCTCCACATCTTTCTGTGGCAATGAATTCCATATATTTACCACTCTCTGGCTCAAGACGTTGCTCCTTATCTGTTCTAAAAGGTTTTCCCTTTACACTAAGGTTGTGCCCTCAGGTCCAAGTCTCCCCTACCAATGGGAACATCTCCTCAATATCCACGCTGTCCAAGTCATTCAGTATTCTCTAAATTTCAATTATATCCCCCCTCATCCTTCTCAACTCCATCGAGTACAGACCCAGAGTTCTCAAACGTTCCTCATATGTTAAGCTTTTCATTACTGAATCCGCTCCTCTGAACTCACTCTGCCAGTACAGCCTTCCTGAGATATGGGATCCAAAATTGCACACAATACTTCAAATGTGGTCTGACCAGAGCCTTATCGAGCCTCACAAATACAAGCCTGTTTTTATACTCAAGTACTCTCAAAATAAATGCCAACACTGCATTTGTCTCCCTAACTACTAACTCAACCTGGAGATTTACCTTGAGAGAATCCTGGACGAGAATTCCCAAGTCCCTTTGCACTTCAGACTTCTGAATTTTCTCACTATTTAGGAATTAGACCATGCCACTATTCTTCCTATAAAAGTGCATGACCTCAATCTTTCCTACAATGTTCTGGATCTGCCACTTCATTGTCCACTCTTTTAACCTATCCAAATCCTTCTGCAGGCTTCCTGCCTCAAATACTACCTGTCTCTCTACCTACCTTTGTATCATCTGCAAACTTTGCCAGAATGCTGTTAGTTCCTTCATCTAGATCATTAATGTATGAAGTGAAAAGCTGTGGCCCCAATACTGACCACTGTGGAACAGTCACGAGCTGCCATTCTAGAATCTAATTTAAAAGGTTATAATAGACCACTGTTTATTCCACTGTCTTTCATGACCCCTACAGTAATTAGGATGACTGGACATTTGCACAACTGAAAACTTGAAGCTCAGAAGAAAGAAAAGATACATTCCCTTTCAAATGAATATTTCCACTTCAGCAGCAGATAAAAATTTTTTTAAAAGAAAGGTAATTTTCTGCCTGCAGGAATTAAAATCATCGTATGCACTCACCAGTTCAGAATACAGTCCTTGAAAGCACCAATGTATTGTACTGAAGTGAAACATGTAGTTAACCAGCATTTAGATGTACGAACTAAATTACCAACGATAATTACAAAGTCTAGTAAGTTGAATAGAGTAACAGGCAGGTGGGTTCATGTAAGGAGTTAAAGTCTAACTGTAATTTAATGTGACACATTTATGAAAATATAATAAAATGTGCCTAAGTCACCATTCACCTGTGCCATTTTAACTACATGAATTATAAAGTATAAGTCATACAAAGTTAGGATGAATTTCATTTTTTTGTTCCATACACAGCTTAATTTCCAAAGTGGTTATGGGATGACACCACACTCTGCAGCTACCAAAGTAGTGAGGCTGTTGACTTTCAGTCAAGCTGGTAAGTGTGCTCAGACATTTTGTCACCATTCTAGGTAATATCAGTGCACCTCCGATGAAGCATTGGTGTTCTGTCCCCGTTGCTATTTGCGCGTCAGAGTCTGCTGAGGTTGGTGGCATCATTTCTGGTTTTGTTGCTGGTTCTGTTTCATAGTGGCTCAGTGGATAGCACTGCTGTCTCACAGCACCAGGGTCCCAGGTTCAATCCCAGCCTCTGGTGACTGTGTGTGGAGTTTGCACATTCTCCATATGCCCGCGTGGGTTTCCTCCAGGTGCTCCGGTTTCCTCCCACAGTCCAAAGATGTGCAGGTCAGGTGAACTGGCTATGCTAAATTGCCGAAGTGTTAGATGCATTTGTCGGAGGGAAATGGGACTGGGTGGGTTACTCTTCGGAGGGTCAGTGTGAACTGGTGGGGCTGAAGGGCCTGTTTCCATACTGTAGGGAATCTAATCTAATTCTAGATGTTTGTTAATGGCGTTCTGGGTTGAGTGCCAAGCTTCCAGGAATTCCCATGCATGTCTCTGTTTGGCTTGTCCTAGGATGGATACATTGTCCTACTTGAATTGGTGCCCTTAATTGTGTGTGTATGGATACAAGTGATAGCCGGTCATGTCTCTGTGTCTGTGTGCCAAGGTGGCTAATTTCCTTCCTGTAATGCTTTTTGCACTCTTAACATGGAATTTGATACAAAGTTGGTCCTGCTGGCTGTGGGTATGGGATGCTTTATACTTATTAGTAGCTATAGTAGTGTGGTAGCTCAATTGTTAGCTACCATGATACCCAGTAGTCGGAGTAGGCTGGAGGGTCATTTCTCATATGTATGTCAGTGTCCAGCATACCTGGACGCACTGTGCCCTGTCATGTTGCTATCTGGGAACTACATCTTTTGGGTACTCACTGTTTTTGAAGACATTATGTCTGCTCTTCTGCTGTGCGCAGCTGCAGTGTTAAATGGCTTCCATAAACAATACTCTCATTGTGGGTCTTGGTCTGTGTTGGTGGCCTTCTTGTATACACTGATCTGGAGCTCCCCATTGACCTTGCATTCAACCATTACGCCCAGGAAGGAGAGTCAGCTGTTTTCTCCTCTTCCTTGGTGAATTTTACACTGGTAACAATGTTATTTTTGAGTTGATGGGTTTTCTCTAGCTGTGCGCTTTCATTCAAATTCACAGTTTAAGCTGGAGAGTGGGCAGTGCTGTCCATTTGTTTTTTTTTGCAGGACAGCTTCTGTTTTTAAGTCGTGATATCAGTGATCTGGTGATTTCTTGATTTGTTTGTATACCTGGCCACTGAAGATGAAGTAGATTGTGATGCACAGATCGAATGGTTTGAGGGTGCCGTTTTTACTGATTGTATTGGTGCTGTAGGTTGTGTGCATTCCTGGTCCTTCAAGGAGTAATGCTAGTGTTTCCTTGGCTAGGAGGATGCCTATGGAGATGAACAGGGCTGTCAGGCTGAAGGAGATCGTAATCTCATCCTATTCTACTTTGGTGTCCTGGATGACATTGAGGAATTCTTGGGCAGAGTTGTCCACTTGGTGTTTCAGTCTTTAGTACAGTTCTTTAGCTAGTCTGGATGTCAGTATTCCTTTTGAGTGAAACTTATAGATCTGAGAGGAGATCCTGGTTTGTATACCCTGGGGAGTCCTTAGAAGCAGGGGCATTGGGTACCTAGTCATGGAGATGTACAGCATGGAAACAGACCTTTTAGTCCAAACCGTCCATGCCAACCAGATATCCCAACCCAAGTTAGTCCCACTTGCCAACACCCAGCCCATATCCCTGCAAACCCTTCCTATTAATATACCCATCCAAATGCCTTTTAAATGTTGCAATTGTACCAACTCTGGCTTCATTTTTTGGAAATCAACCTTGTTAATTTCTCCAGTTTTGTGTAGATTTCTCAGGGTAACTGTGATGCAATTTTCCTGATGTGGTGATGGGTCTGTTGCCATGTTTTGCTAAGTATCAGTATCTGCTGTGGTGTGTTCACTTTCTCCAAGCATTCTGCTCATGCGGCTTTTGTCCGCTGGTAGGATTAAAATCTTTGCGTCTCTTCAGAGTCCTTCTTGGGCTTTCCACTCGTAGATTGAGGCAATCTCCTTTCTTCCTGCTTAACATTGGAGCTACTGTCTGCCTGATCGTCTGCTGGGTTTCCTCTGAGAGTCTCCTCTGCTCTTTTGAATGGCTTCTAACGCCCTAAGTCCATTTTATTTGCTTCACTGTGGTTCTAATTCAGTCTGTGTACCCACCAGGCTTTTTCGGTGTCTGTTAATGGTCGGTCTTACAGGTTTTTTATCCAAATGTCTGATTGACTGTGTTGATCTTGTGATGAGTTCGGTCAGTTTCCCCTGAAGGACCAGTCTTTTCAGTGCGTTGGAAAACTGTTTTTTCATTGAGATAGCTAGCTCTAGTATTGTGGTCCATTCATAGTTGATCGAGTTTGTGCACAGAGTTTTTTGACATGCGATTTCTCTTTCATATTTGTGGAGGCAGTTGTGGGAATCATTAAACATTACTCGTAGCATTCTGCGGCTTTTTTTTCCTGCTACTTTCCATGCTTGTGGGCTGTTGAGAGATGGCTTGTATTTTTTTACACTGTAGTAGCAGTCCAAGGCCCCAATATCAAGGAAGAAGCACTTTGAAGCAGCCCCCCACCACTAACCAGACCCAGAACAGAGCAGGACGGAAGAGGCTTGTTAGCCTTCAATAGGCAGATGAAAGATGGAATTGAAGGAGAGAAGGAAAACAAAGATAATATCCCTCCTACCTTAACTGCAGAGCAAGATGCTCCCCCCAACAAGACTGAAACATTCTGTGATAACAGCTTGTTAGTCCTCTTGTATCAGTGAAATATCCCCAATTGTCTCAGTTGCATACTTCCTTTATCTAATAAAACAATGTCTAGTATCCAAACTACTGCTGCTTATAGTTAATAAAATATCAGCAAGGGATAAGTTAGTTGGGCGGCTAGTTTGCAATCAACAAACATGCATATATTCTGTTTTTTTAACCTTACCATTTTACACACAAAGTACAAAAAAGTATCATGCTAATCTAATTGAGGTTTTGCTTCTCAATGTTTAGCCATCAACAATTAAAAGTATTTATTTGACTGGTTACTAATGGTAAAGTACCATCACACCTTTCAATCTCATTTCCCAAGTTACTTTAATCCATTCACTCCCTCACACATTCAGCACGTCACACAAATTCAAGATGAATTTCTAACTTATGGACCAGTCCTTTGCAGAGATTGTCCAACTATGAGATTAAAATTAATGCAGCCTGAATACACACAAGTCTCCTTTCAGGTTAGCTCCAGATGTATTGTTTGAGGAAATATTCTCAAATGTTCACAGTCCATTAACAAATCCTCCAAACTAGTTTTGTATTTTTTTTAAAATAAGGATTGATCTCTGCCAGTAATTGACTGACTTCATGGCATCTCAGTTTTTGCTTAATACTCGGCCAGTTTTAACTGCTGGACCCAATAATCCACTGTTTTCTAGCATTAAATCTATCCATACATATTGATTCTGCTTTTGATTACAGGCCTTTCCTCACTACTGTCTGCGTCTTAATCAAATTTGTGTAGTGGACAGTGAAGAGGGTTACCTCAGATTACAACAGGATCTGGACCAGATGGGCCAATGGACTGAAGTGGCAGATGGAGTTTAATTCAGATAAATGCGAGGTGCTGCATTTTGGGAAAGCAAATCTTAGCAGGACTTACACACTTAATGGTAAGGTCCTAGGGAGTGTTGCTGAACAAAGAGACCTTGGAGTGCAGGTTCATAGCTCCTTGAAAGTGGAGTCGCAGGCAGATAGGATAGTGAAGATGGCATTTCCATTTATTGGTATACAGGAGTTGGGAGCTCATGTTGCAGCTGTACAGGACATTGATTAGGCCACTGTTGGAATACTGCGTGCAATTCTGGTCTCTTTCCTATCGGAAAGATGTTGTGAAGCTTGAAAGGGTACAGAAAAGATTTGCGAGGGTTGAAGGATTTCAGCTATAGGGAGAGGGTGAACAGGCTGGGCCTGTTCTCCCTGGAGCATCGGAGGCTGCGGGGTGACCTTATAGAGGTTTAAAAAATTATGAGGGGCATGGATAGGATAAATAGGCAAAGTCTTTTCTCTGGGGTCGGGGAGTGCAGAACTAAAGGGTATAGGTTTAGGGTGAGAGGGGAAAGATATAAAAAGAGACCTAAGGGGCAACTTTTTCATGCAGTGGGTGGTACATGTATGGAATGAGCTGCCAGAGGATGTGGTGGAGGCTGGTACAATTGCAACATTGAAGAGGCATTTGGATGGGTATATGAATAGGAAGAGTTTGGAGAGATATGGGCCGGGTGCTGGCAGGTGGGACTAGATTGGGTTGGGATATCTGGTCGGCATGGACGGGTTGGATCGAAGGGTCTGTTTCCATGTTGTACATCTCTATGACTCTAAGATTCTGAAAACCCACAAAAATCACAGATAATATGGGCTCATGACCTAGTCAGTTGACAAAATCACAATATATCCAAATAGTTTACCTTTACAACCTATATACTTTGAAATGCTTGCTGATTTATTTTGAATTACTGACTTGTGACTGACATTAGGTTTCATGGTCTGTTGTTATAAAGTTTGACCTGCCTGCCTTTCTTTAAACAGGGACATTGACTAATATGTAATCGTTTCTGTGCCCAAGAAAGATTCAGCAATTGTGGTGAAAGACTCATCACCTCGCACATCATTATCTTGCAGTAACTGAACGTTTGCTTCTGTGCGGGTTAACTATTTAAGATACCTATAATATCTTTTCTCAATAGCTGGATTTTTCCTTCATTTAGTTCACCCTCCAATTATTATTTCATTATTTTCTTAAAGAACCCTCCATTTCTTATTATACTATCTGTCGTCTTTTTTTCAGTTATGATCTTTTAACATGCTTCACTTCTCTAATTACAAGATGCAAGATTTGTGCCCTAGTTACATTGGCATTACTTTAACCACAGTACTTTTAGCACAAAATGCATTACACACAAATACCAAAATATTTCAGCTGCTTTTTGATGAAAATGTTTATAATTGCTCTCAAGGTTGCACACTTAATAAGCAATACACACTTAATAAGCAATACTCCTGCAATGCCATCTCCAATCGACACATGTACAGCATTGTTAAAACCTGCAGGGCAATACTCATGGCTATCAGCCAAGGAGGAGACATGCATTTTACTGTGTAATCTTTACACCCACTCAATATTTAACTCATTTCAATTCTCATAATTATACCTTTTTTTAATCTAGAAATGTAATCATCTGAAGTGAGTTCTTAAAAACCTTTCCCAACTTCAACTACATGATCTTTTTGCCAGGCTCGGCATAGTGTAAATTATTCAGAGTTGCACAGGATTATTACCCTGCTATACTGGAAACAGTTGTTATCCCTTTGTTCAACCTATATCGAACAACTAGAATTTTTCTTCAAGTTTCTTAAGTCTGGTCATCAGGTTCTTGCCTTCATTTTTAGATCATAGAGATACCCTGTATTAATGAACTTATAATTCAGATTAAAAAGTCATTGACTTGATATCTAATCATTGTTTCTCTCTGCAGATGCTGGCAAATATATTGAG
Organism: Hemiscyllium ocellatum; assembly: GCF_020745735.1. Taxonomy (NCBI): domain Eukaryota; kingdom Metazoa; phylum Chordata; class Chondrichthyes; order Orectolobiformes; family Hemiscylliidae; genus Hemiscyllium; species Hemiscyllium ocellatum. Next base: position 39,680,969 of record NC_083422.1, on the reverse strand, counting down.
TATTTCAAGTATTTTCCATTTTAACATTTCTGTAATCATTTCAAAATATAATTCCCTGTTCAACACTTCATAAATACAACTTCTTGTCATCCACTCATCCTTTCAATTTTTGAGCGTGCAGACCACACCGTTTTTAATATTCAACTAGCTGGAAGTATAACAGCTCTTTCCTTCCTATTAACCTGAAACAGTTATATTAATTATCTTATAACTAATGTCTGCAGCCCCGAGTCCCTTACCCCTACCTTTCAATTTCTTCCTCACCCTTAACTCTTTCCATCCCTTCTACTGCAGCCTTACTCCCTAGCCTCTACACTCCCACATCCCTGTAGTTTTGATTCCCAGCCTCTCCATCACCATTCTCTCAACTTTCATACCCAGAATTTTTGCATCTAAAAAATAAATTATTTGAACAAGTGAAACTGCCATATTCATGAACATGTAATTGGTAATGAATATCACTTCTACTAAGGGTAAATGGTGTAGTCAGTTAGTGTTTATCCTTCTGCCATCCAATGATTAGGAGACAAAACATTTTGTCAAGGCATTTGCTATGGCATAGCAAGCAAGGGTAAGGTGCACCATTAAGCTTCTGAGTTACACTACATCATAACATTAAAGCAGCAATTCGATATATGCCTCATTACTAAATACACTGATTGGAAAAAAGTCCCTGCACTCACATGATAGATACAGATTGAACTTATCACAGAACATTAATCCAGGTAAATTTTAGCTAAATTACCATTTAAATGACCTGGCAAATTAATCACTGCCAAACAACATAAAATAAATTTTCAATGTCAGTAAAGTGTGAAAATCCTTTGTAATTTGGATAAGTTTTAAAAACATGCTGAAAGTATATCGTTTCTTTTTGTCTCTTAACTCTCTTCACCTTCCCAAACCTGACTTGACAGTTAATTCATCTTATGTGAAGAAACAATAGGAAAATAAAAATTTGCATTTATACAACATCGTCCACTACCACCAGACATTTCAAAACAGCTTACAGCCAAGTAATTGCTCGAAGTAACTGCTGTAATAGAGGAGTCATGATAGTTAATACACACAGTAAACTCCTAACAATGTAAAAATGACCACATGTCCTATATTTTCACAACTTTAAGGGAAATACTAGCCAGGAAATGAGGGATACTCGCATTTACATTGCTATACCAGTCCTAGTGCCATTTACCAATCCTTTAATTTGACTAGTCAAGCAGGAAGACTTGCTTGCACTGCTCCCTCACTGGCAACAAAATTCAGAGCAGTTTACCATGTAATCTTTTAACTGAACACACAAGGATGAATTTAATTCATGAAAAATACCATGAAAGGCTCAGCCAGAACAAGTTATGGTCGATTACCCCTAAATAAAGCGTGAAGACTTTGGACATAGTTATCTACTGCACTGAACACAAGAAAATACAACCAAAGCCCAAATAATCACCACCTCGTGTGCCACCATTAGTATGAACTGCAAAATGATCAAACACAAGCTGCAGATCTATCAGGGAAATTTAAGCAGTCTTCACACGGTTTCCAATGCTTCAGGCCAAAGCTTCTGGTCATATGTTATGGCTACTTAACATCATCGAGATCCATGGGGTAAGTATCTTCAGTTGATGCTAAAACTGAAAATAATTTCATATGCTGCAACTAGGAGATTCTCATAAAGGGGCTGATACATGATTGGCACAAGTGAGGAAATATAATGAGGTTGGAGTAAAAGAACTAACGCAGGATAAAGTTGTACCCCTTTTCACATTGCAAACCCAAAATCATCAATCAACAAAACTTCAAACGGAGTTGGATCTTTGAGCAGTGTGCTCCACTTCTAGCAAAATTCTCTGTCTGTTACTGTGCACATACTGCATGGCTATAACTTTCAAAAATTATCATTTCTGTGGCTTTGGTGTTCAGATGAATTTTTAATCTGCATATAAAAAAAAATTAGACAGGGAACAAAATCTGAACTCTAAACCCAGGATGCTTCCTAACCCAGAGAATAACCTCCTCACGACAAAGAGGCTCCCGAAAAACCTAAACAAACAAAAACAACCTGACCTCAAGCTAACAATTTGCAGCTTTCTGTGCTCGTCCTTTCCTGCTAACGTCGATTTGGCTTGAATACCGAACCACTGAATTGGGGCCCGCAACCAAATTCCGACAGGTTAGGATTTTGCTGTTTTTTGGTCCCCAGTTTCAATCTCCCCTCCCTGTACCATCGACCGAGGGGAGGCGGATCAGGCCATCCAGGGCAGGGTTAACAGTCAGAAAGCATCCGCCACGCGGAACATTGACCGTTAAACCCGCCACCCACTCGCCCACAGCAGCACGTGCCTCTCACCACGCATGCGCCAAACCTGGCCACGCCCACATCCAGGCCACTGTCGGAAAGTTACAATGGATTCCATTCATTAAAAATGTCTGCATCATTTTAATCCTGGCCAACGAACGCATAGTGATGCATTAAAGCTTCCCTGTCTCTGTGTTTGCTGCCAGGGTTCAAATCCCGCTTGTTCCACGGGTATACCTTAATGTTTCTGGTAAAACTCCACAACACCGGGTTATCGTCCAACAGTTGAAAATGTGTTGCTGGTTAAAGCACAGCAGGTCAGGCAGCATCCAAGGAATAGGAATTTGGACGTTTCGGGCATAAGCCCTTCATCAGGAAAGGGCTGATGAAGGGCTTATGCCCGAAACGTCGAATTTCCTATTCCTTGGATGCTGCCTGACCTGCTGTGCTTTAACCAGCAACACATTTTCAACTGTGATCTCCAGCATCTGCAGACCTCATTTTTTATCGTCCAACAGGTTTATTTGAAAGTACAGGCTGATTAAAAATACCTACTCTTGATTCCACTTCATCTTCTGAACGATTGCGTGGGTTTTCAGCAAGACTATCCTCCACAATATACCCACACAGATGTATACTCAACCCAGAAGATTGTGAGCCAATGTTTGTGAGCCAATCACAGTACAGCGGCCTTGTCCTGGTGTGGAAGTCTTCATTTTTGGCATCCAGTCATTCCAGCAGCTTGGCAGTTTTCTCTGGGATTGGTGGTCTTGGACTGGCATGGCAGTCCTTCAGCAGAGGCTTCCAGCCCAGTATCCAGCGGCCTGATATGGCAGTCTCATTTCAGTTGCATCTTCAGTGTATACTGTCATTCCTAAATCAGCTTTCCCTGAGCCCAGGGGCCATTAACTGAATTGCGATAAACTACGTCTAATTTTAATGTTTTTTGTTATTATGTATAACTGTAATTGGTTAGATTAAATTACTTTACTGTGGAAACAGGCCCTTCGACCTAACAAGTCCACACTGACCCTCCGAAGAGCAACCCACCCAGACCTATCCCCCTACATTTACCCCTTCACCTAACAATTTAGCATGGCCAATTCATCTAACCTGCACATTTTTGGACTGTGGGAGGAAACCGGAGCACTCGGAGGAAACCCATACAGACAGTTGCCTGAGGCAGGAATTGAATCCGGGCCTCTGCCACTGTGAGGCAGCAGTGCTAACCACTGTGCCACCATGCCGCCCCTGTAAATCCTGTCCATCAGGATTCCCACCAACGACTGATGTCAGGCTCACTGGCTTTTCCTTACCACCTTTCTTAAACAGTGGCACCATGTCAGACATACCCCAGTCTTCATCTGTGACTATCGATTAGATTAGATTCCCTCCAATGTGGAAACAGGCCCTTCATCTTAACAAGTCCACACCGACCTTCTGAAGAGTAACCCACCCAGACACGTAATTCCTTCTGACTAATGCACGTAACACTATGGAAAATTTAGCATGGCTGCTCATCTTTGGACTGTGGAAGGAAACCAGAGCACCTGAAGGGAACCCACGCTGACACAGGGAGAATGTGCAAACTCCACACAGACAGTCACCCAAGGCTGGAATCGAACCTGGGACCCTGGTGCTGTGAGGCAGCGGTGCGAGCCACTGAGCCACCGTGCTGCCTGTGGACATCATGGTGGGTGACTTATAAATGTTTCACTGTATTTTTCATGTAAAAGTACACATGACCAATAAATTTTTGTTCGATTTCACATCTGTTCACACGGTGCTTTTTTCCCCCAGAAACATTCTTGTGTCTCCTAACTTCCTCTGGATAAATACATAATGTGTCGCAGTGGTTAGCACTGCTGCCTCACAGCGCCTGAAGACCCGGGTTCAATTCCCGACTCAGGCGACTGACTGTGTGGAGTTTGCACGTTCTCCCCGTGTCAGCGTGGGTTTCCTCCGGGTGCTCCGGTTTCCTCCCACAGTCCAAAGATGTGCGGGTCAGGTGAATTGGCCATGCTAAATTGCCCGTAGTGTTAGGTAAGGGGTAAATGTAGGGATATGGGTGGGTTTCGCTTCGGCGGGTCGGTGTGGACTTGTTGGGCCGAAGGGCCTGTTTCCACACTGTAAATCTAATCTAATCTAATCTAAAAAAAAATATTCAATGCTATGGGGCTGGTGCAGGAAAGAGGTACAAGTGTAGATATACTGTATTTTTGACACTATAGACTTGATAGGCCAAAAGCCCACTTCTGTACTGTGTAATTCTATAATTCCTTTCCTTTAGAATTTCACCTCCCATACCCATCCCTCATCACTCATTGTCAAGACACTTCAGTAAAAGAATATTTGTCCTTGGTGTCCAGAATTAGGGACCATTGCTTAAAAATGAGGGGTCACTCTTTGAGGACAGAGATGAGTAGATTATTTTCTTTCATTGGATTATATGACTTCAAAACTCTCTGCCTCACAAAGGGGAGTTGGGTCTTTCAATATTTTTAAGGGGGAGACAGGTAGATTTTGTTAGTAGGGAGAATCAAACGTTATCGAAGGAAGATGAACATTTGGAGTTTGAAACACAAACAGATCAGCTATGATTTTATTGAATGGAAGAGCAAGTTTGCAAGGTCAAAAGGCCTGCTTTTGCTATTAATTTGTATATTCACAGCTCTTTCCAAATGTCTAACAACACTGTAGCTTCGATGAGATGCAGAACAATATTGGATGGTTCCCCTTCCATTTTCATGTGGTGAAAATAATCTGATTGGCGTTGGATACTTTCTCACTGTCCATAATGTCTGATAATCCTCTGTACCTCTCCTAAACAATCTTAACACACTGGCATGTAAGACGTTCAGCCATATAAGTATTGTGTTGTTTTCTGAGAAAATGTTGAAAATACTGAGATGGTCAGACACATCTGAGACCAAAGTTAAAGGAGCAAAAGTAAACCACTTCATTATTCAACATGACTGATCTGTACCAACTCCATTTTCCAACCAGTCTCCCATATCTATTGATTTCCAGAGTAACCAAAACTCTGCCCAATTCAGCCTTAAATATATTCAATGAAAATCATCACACTCTCTGATATAAAGAATTTCAAACATTCACAAACCCTGTTGAGTACAGAAATTTCTCTTCAGCCCCATCCTAAATCACTTCACCTGACAAAGGAGTAGCACTCCGAAAGCTTGCAATTTCAAATAAACCTGTTGAACTGTAACCTGGTGTGTGACTTTTGGCTCAATCGTAAATGAGTTGTCCTTAATCTTGAGACTCTGCATCACACTTTTCCCAATGTCATGTCTCACTGGGATAATATGTTGGAAATCAAGCCCTGCTGTTCCTAGAGCCAAAGTTAAAGATTTTATCAACGTATGCAAATTTCCCTATTTACCTGTCTTTGTTGATCCAGATTAACAGAAAACACAAACCAAGAGTTGCTATTTATTATAAAAATAGAGATTCTACTCCAGGTAAAGAATATGAACTGTCAACATACAACTCTATGGCACGGTGGCTCAGTGATTAGCACTGCTGTCTCACAACACCAGGGACCCGGGTTTGATTCCTACCTCGGGTGACTGTCTGTGTAGAGTTTGCACATTCTCCCTGTGTCTTCGTGGGTTTCCTCCCACAGTCCAAAGATGTGAAAGTCAGGTGAATTGGCCATGCTAAATTGCCCACAGTATTAGTGCATTAGTCAGAGGGAAATGGGTCTGGGTAGGTTACTCTTTAGAGGGTTGGTGTGGACTGGTTGGGCCGAAGGACCTGTTTCCACACTGTAGGGAATCTAATCTAATCTACTAGTTAAAATTGGAAACCACTAATAAAACACAACTTCACATGCATACATACAAACAAAATGATGTTATAGTTGGGGAAAGGCAGTTTAATGGACTGGGTTCACTAAGATGATCCTTTAGTTTGCCAGGGCATGGTGCTCTTCTACCACTCTTCTCCAAGTACCTTTCACTTCCTTCCAACAGGCACAGAGTGAATGCATTGTAAACTATAAAAGACACAGTTTATAACAACTGGTGGGACATGATAACTGCTGTTTTTTAAGGCTTCAGTTATTTTTTTATTACAGGGAAGGGATGTCAATTCCTCATCAGGCAGTTCAAACAGAGTATAGGGCCTCTGATATTATAGACGTAAGAATTTTAATAACTCTTCATGGATTGAATGCATCAACAAAGATAAACCGTGAAACTCAAATGAATCAGCACGGCACAGTGGTTAGCACTGCTGCCTCACAGCGCTAGAGACCTGGGTTCAATTCCCGCCTCAGGCAACTGTCAGGCAACATTCTCCCCGTGTCTGCGTGCGTTTCCTCCGGGTGCTTGGTTTCCTCCCACAGTCCAAAGATGTGCTGGTTAGGTGAATTGGCCATGCTAAATTGCCCGTAGAGTAAGGTGACGGGGTAAATGTAGGGGAATGAGTCTGGGTGGGTTGCTCTTCAGAGGGTCGGTGTGGACTTGTTGGGCCGAATGGCCTGTTTCCACACTGTAGGGAATCTAATCTAATCTCAAGGCACTTTATAACTCTGTCTGAAATAAACTATTAAGGACAAGGGGAAAATTGTACAAGATTTGAAAGAAATTAGCCATGTCTTGGAAAAGAAGGAGCCGAGATAACACAGACAAAACTGCTTTGACACCTGTTTGATAAACTGGATTCTTTATTGCCACAAAGGACGTGAATTGGCCTGCATAGGAATTTAAGGAGTTGAACACAGGAAAGTTTTGAACAGACAGTTAAGGCCAAATGTAACAAGAAACAAAATGAATTAGTTCTGATAAGGAAGGAAACTGCAGACTCCAGGCCTCAAGGAAGATAATCAATATTTTGGATGAAAGGACTTTAAACATCATCAATAAATCACCTTGTAGACCTTAAGGATGAAAGTTGGATAATAGGCAAGTTGGATTGTGAGGCCTAATTTGCTTATTTGACTAGTCTTATCTTGGTTGCCCCATGCAATAAAGTGCAAGTAATTGTTTCAGTACCCGGTTGTCTGTGAGATTCCTTAATAAGTAGCTGAATTAAATGTAACTTCTGGTGATTTACCTACAACAACCTAATTTACTCAGACTCTCAACCTCAGACAACTTTGTGGTAAGTTCGTGATGTTAAAATCATTTTTCTCTTGAAGCAATCAGAAGAGAGTTGTAGGATTTGATAGTAAAGGAATGATGATGTACTTCCAAGTCAATATGGTGAGTGGCCATATATACGGGAATAGAACACTCAAGCTCATTGTTAATCTGCGACCTGACTTTACATCCCGTTTCCTGTAATAATTACAGCACAGAAAGGGTCATCTTGCCTGTGCTGGTTCCTTGCAAAAGCAACTGAGCTAAATGCAAAAAGCTCATGAGACTGCAATTTTTTTTTCTCTTCTGGTGCTTATCTAATTTTCTTTTCAAACCATAACTGAATCTATCTCCACCACACTCATTTCCCCCAAATCCTAGATGGTTTGATGGAGTCATAGCGATCTACGGCACAGATAAAGGCCTTTCAGCCCATCAGATCTGCACCAGTCAAGAACAACCTCTCATCTATTCTAATCCTAATGATTTGTTGCATATTTACCAAGAAGAAGGTGCTGCCAATTTCATAGTAAAAAAGGAGGTAGTTGAGATATTGGGTGAACTAAAAATTGATAAGGCTAAAAATTAGAAAAGAACTTAAAATTGCTGGGTCAACAGAATCAGATATCTGATGCTTCTCAGAAAAGTAAGGGCAAAGACATTGGCAAGTATCTTCCTTAGATATAGGGGTGCTGTTAGAGGACTGGAAGTGAGTGAAGGCAATGGCCTAGTGGTATTATGACTGAACTGTTAATCCAGAGCCAAGGTAGTTTTCTGGGGACTTGGATCCATAATCCCACCATAGCAAATGATGGAATTTGAATCCAATAAGACATTTGGAATTAAGAGTCTAATGACAACCATGAATTGATTGTTGAGAGAAATTCATTTGTCTCAATAATATCCTTTGGGGAAGGAGACTGCCATCCTTATTTGCCTGGCCGACATGTTACCTGAGACCCACAACAATGTAGTTGACTCTTATCTGCCCTCTGGGTAATTAGGGATGAGCAATAAATGCTGGCCAAGCCAACAACGCCCTCATCATGTGAATGAATAATAAAAAAACTTCCAATAAGAAATATTTAACTTAAGAAAATCAATCATTTGCATTCACTTAGCACTTACCTTGCCAGTACCCTTGCATGTCTAAATGCTTTTACACAGTGCTAGCTAGTGGTAGCAGTGTGGTTGGTGAAAGGGAGTAACTTTCAGAGGGAGAAAGTGAAGATTTTGCGAGATAAATTTGAGGAACCCTGTACTTGAAGACAAAGAATTTGTCCTCGACCTGACAATGCTTCAAGTATCCCATTGTGCACATTTATTAGTGTTCCCCTATATGTGGTCCATCAAAATCCTACTTTGATTCCTCTGCAGCAAAATTTGTACAAAACTTCACCCTATGAGGAGTTGGTATATAATCTATGTATTCCTCCTGACATTGCCGCAGTCCACATTCACACAATAACTCACTACATGTTGATTCTGACTTGATAATAATGTCAACATTTGATCTCCATGACTGCAAGCGGTTTTGAATGTTCTGTACTGGGATGAAAAAAGTACAGACGATTTGCAGTTTTACACAGGACACGAGGTTTGGAGTCCTGATGGTAAGAAGGGAGGATATTGCATCTTCTCTTGTAGCTTAGAAAGATGTTGTGGAAAGTGAGGGTTGTGTTGAGGGTGGTTGAAGATAAACTGAAGCTTTGATGAGGAAAAACATCTTTCAGAATGATGAAAGAGGAAAGGAAATGCAATAGTTAGTGGTATTTTGTTAGAAATAGTGATAGATAATTCATGCAAAAGCTAGAGTGGTAATAGATGAGGACAAATAAAAAAGGTTGTGGAAATAATTCAAAACCAATGATTCAGAACCAATGATTCTAAAGGAGATTGTATGGTAATTACAGAAAATAACTTGCAGCGTTACAGAGGTTTTGTGTGGAGAGGCTGAATGAATTGCTTTGCAGTGAGGTAGTGTAAACTTCATTGGATCAATTCTCTCTTTCTGTGGCAATAACTCTATAACTTTAAAGAATACACTGTCATTTCAGAGATGCCCTGTACAATTCCTAATATTTGCCCTGTTTTATGGGTAATGCCCTGGAGGTTCTGCTGAACCGGGTGGTGTAGACATGAGATGTTTACTGCTCCCAAGACCAGCAGAGGAGGATACAACATCAGACAATGCCAGAATAGTCTGAGAATGGCTCCCAGGTCAGTGCAATTTCAGCCATGTGGAGGGATTACAGCAAAATAGGAAGAAGTTCGATGATGTTCTCCAATCAGCATAAGAGCCTATTTAAACACACTGTACTTCTGCTACTGTACTTACCTCTCTCTAAAACTCATGCTCTACCACTCCCAATGTTGTCTGCAACATCTTCTCTCACTTGTTTTCATCCATGCCTCACCCTCACAGCAATAAGTCTGCATGTCCTCTGTGCTGCCTACTCACTCACCTGAGTCACATCCCTACCTACAACAGCACTAACAGGTGCATCACTTGCTTTACTTAATACCTGCCTCTCTCTCATTCCAGGAGGAAAGGAAACCACAAAAGGGCAGAAAGAGTCGAGATAGCTAATGGGCTACCTGACATATGACTCCTCAACCCTATTGAGGAGAGAGTCCTGAACATCCTGAATGGCTGATAGATCTTGTCCAAACAAAGGCTTCCCTTGACTTGTTGGGATGGGACTCCCTGACTGACAGTTATCTCCTTTGACTTGATTGAGGACTGCTGACACACACGACACACTTCCTGGTTTTGTATCTGCACTAAATGCTAGGGCAATATGTCAGTACTGTGACCCTGTTATCTAAGGCTGAGGAGCAGGGCAGAAAAAGGCAAGGCATGACAAGGAAAATATGCTCAAAGTAGATTGCGCGAAGTGAACAAGAGTGTAGCCAAGTCCAATCCATGAGCTGGTGTCATGTCTCTGGGGGCAAAGTGATCTTGCCACAGCACGACAATTGCAAAATAGTTCTAAAGAAGAATCGTAGCAACCACAAAAAGTTAACTGGGTTTCTCCTCCACAAATGCTGCCAGCCCTGCTGGGTTTCTCCGCCATACAATGATAGTTGCCGATGCGTCCCAAGGTCCAGTATTAAAGTGCAGAAGCATACTGTAAGTGGATTAGAGATATGCTGTAAGGGCTTTTAGAGGCTGGCATTCATTAAATGCCAAAGTTTGTAGACAAAGTCTATGGTATGTGCCTGGCAGCTAACATGGAGATTCTTTCAAGCAAGTTGAGCCTAAGTTGCCAGGTATCCAGTATGACTGACATGTTGAGAATTCTCAGCATCTAGTCTGCTCACGTTGTTGGTACATTACAGATCTGCATATTAATGAGTTGAGATCTGGAGTTAATAAAGTTGTTAAAAAGCAATAGACCCCCTTCAGAGGCAACTTGCTAGTGAGAACCGTAGCTTGATGCACAAAACTTAGGTGAAAGGCAGATTTATTTATTTATTTCATATATTATTACGTCTACCGAGGTACAGTGAAAAGTGGTGCAGCAAGTTGGCCCTAACATCAAGATAAGCCCCAGTAGAATTTTTATTCAATTCTACCACATTTCTGGCCATAGTCCACATTGTTCAGCACCCTGCAAGATTCCAACTACAAAGTTAAATTAAGTGTCATTGAAGTTCAAAGATTATGCCCTTTGTAGCCATTATTAACCAATTCTCCACCTATAAAATTGAACAAACTAGAGAATTACAAGGATAAGTGAGTGATGGCCGCTGCTAGAGAATTGGCAAACGTAGCTGTAATGATGTTTCATTTCCAATGTATTAATAAAATGGAAATCTATCCTGTTCAAGACATGGTATATCTTCCTATCAAAGACTGGAATGTGAAAACAATCCATCATTTGTAAACATCAAGTATTGCAATAGTACAATAGAATGGCTTTTCAGTTCTCTGCTATTGCTGAGTATACTTTGGGAAATTGATCCTTGTACAATAAAAGTGACACGTGAAGTAATTTTACAGTGATTTCTCTGGGCTTTTGGAATATGGAAGTTGCCAGAGGCATAGTAGTAGGCATTGTATTCACCTTCACAAGTGATGGCAATATATAATATTATTTGCACTCCAAGTCCCTTTTTTATATCTGAAATGACATTTAAAGCTAAATTGAAAAAAAACTGCAAAGCTGGCTTTCTGGGATAGTTTTTTGGGGATGAATCCAGTATGAATACTAACCATCACTAAAAACTATTTATGCTCATCTTAATTTGAATGCATTCCACCCCAAACTAAATTATTTTTTGAAGCAAACTATGTTGAATTATATCTTCCATACAATGACACCTTATATGATATCGGAGGAATAGTCACAGAGACAAGGTGTGGGCAACTGAACAGAATAATTCTCCCTTTAGTTTTTATGACTTTCTTTCAGAATTTTGTAAACAGTTGAGATATAGTGATAATAGATGGATGTTCACCTTTTGTACAACTGTGCACATGGGAGTGAGATATACTAATACAGACAAATATCCAGAAAGCAATCGCAAAACAAAAAACTTCATATAAAAGTTGTTATAAATCAAATGCCTCTAGAGTGTTTCCATTCTATGCCCTGCACCTCCATTCAGTGTGAGCAAACATTATATGTTGGGACCAAAGAACTGAATGGCAGGAATGAATCCTGTGCTGGAACTGATAGGCCAAAATTATATGTGATATTGAGCTTTAGGCACCAATTACACAAGACCAAGCAGCTTGCTGGGAGAGGGGGTTTCAAATTTCTGATAGTAATACTGGACAAATCTGATGTCAGAGTGAAACATGAATGAAAGGTAAAATTTAAATTTTGCAGTTGGTTACCATAGGAGCTAATCATTGAACATACTCACATGAGGCTATCAATAACGTTTAACAAAAGAACAGAAGTGAATTGCAATAGTTTGAAAAGATCCTAATGTAAACAGGAGAAAGTGAGAACTACAGATGCTAGACACATAGTAAGTCAGGCAGCGTTCGAAGAGAAGAAGAATCTATGTTTCGGGCATAAACCCTTCATCAGGAATATGGACCCACACATCTGATGAATGTTTATGCCCAAAACGCAATTCTTCTGCTCCTTGGATGCTGCCTGACCTGCTGTGTTTCCAGTGCCACACTTTTTCACTCTTATTATAAACAGCAAAACAAAGTTTCAATCTGTTTCCCAGCAATATCTTTTACAGGGACTCAATCTTGATGAATTGTCTATCCTATGTTAGCTCTTTAATATCTTAACTAACTGACAATTTCCAAGTCTGATGACCGAGGGGCCATTTTCCCGTTCTGATATCTAAAATCATTTTTTGGTTCTTGCAGCTTGAGAACTTCCATAAAAACTTCTCACAGCTTAGAATTTATGAACATAATTCTGTCTGCTGTTGTTAAAACTGTTATCTTGAACTAGAACCTAATTCTTCTGAATTGAACACAAAAACTTGATGGGCCCTACTCTCTCTGTTTGTTATTAAAATTCAACTTTGTAAACACTCCATGAATTAACAAGACAGGTAACCTGCTAGGCACTTACTTAAAATTCCAAGTTTCCAAAATAATAATGTATTATACACCTTTAACATGTGCATCACAAGCAAGGTCCCTTCATGTAGGTTTTAGGAGACTAGTGGAATAGTTGGGGTAGGTGTATGAGTAAGAGCTGGCAATAGGTTTTGATTTCGCTCTGAAGCCAGGAGTGTACACACTTCTGTTATGTTAATGATAGCCAATTTGTAAAGGAGGTTTCAGATACTTATTAGGCAAAACCTTTGAGTCTTTGTATTTCCTGCTTTTATTAACACAGCAGGAGACAAACTTTCACCTCAGAATGAACATTCACACCTATCTCCGTATTTCATATTTAATACTCCTTCTTGTACGTGGAAAACTGGCACACACCATCAATTTTCTAGAAACACAACCAGAAATTGCTGGAAAAGCACAGTGGGTCTGGCAGCATCCATGGAGAGAAACCAGAGTTAACATTTCACATCCAGTGACCCTACTTCAGAATAACTTTGTGTTTCTGAATTCCAGCATCTGCACTTCTTTGCTCTTTTTTGATTTATGATCGGCACTTTAGATCTAGTAATTCACCAGTTAATTAAATCTCATATTCTAATCACATTTTGTGCTCAGCCATAGGTTTACATTTCAGATTTCATGTTCCTTTCTGCAGTGATTCTGGATCAAAGACTCGCACTGCTCCTGAACTCCAGGAGCCAACCCGAGTGCTATCAGACTATGTTGCTCAGTTCCATGTAAGTTCAAGACTGGCTGAGTTGCTATCCAAACAAAAATAAACTATGCTTAAATGCAGCTGAACATCATTTTCTCCCTGTTCCCCTCCCCATCCCAACCAATATGGCACAGCATCAGATATGTTCTAATTTGTTCATCATCAATACAAACCTCCTGTTTATTTATAGCTTTAAAAATGCCAAAAATAGGAATCAAATTTAAAAAGTTTGAACCGAACCAGGAGAACTCAGGAGAAAGTGAGGACTGCAGATGCTGGAGGTGAGCCCTAAATTGGAAGGGGATTAATATACAGGCAGGGAAATTTGCTATAACTGCTGGGAGGATTTAAACTAGTAAGGTGGGGGGTGTGGGACCCAGGGAGATAGTGAGGAAAGAGATCGATCTGAGACGGGTACAGCTGAGAACAGAAGCGAGTCAAACAGTCAGGGAAGGCAGTGACAAGGTAGGACTAATAAATTAAACTGCATTTATTTCAATGCAAGGGGCCTAACAGGGAAGGCAGATGAACTCAGGGCATGGTTCGGAACATGGGTCTGGGATATCATAGCAATTACAGAAACATGGCTCAGGGATGGGCAGGACGTAATGTTCCAGGATACAAATGCTACAGGAAGGATAGAAAAGGAAGCAAGAGAGGAGGGGGACTGGCATTTTTGATAAGGGATAGCATTACAGTCATGCTGAGGGAAGATATTCCCGGAATTACATCCAGGGAAGTTATTTGGGTGGAACTGAGAAATAAGAAAGAGATGATCACCTTATTGGGATTGTATTATAGACCCCCCAATAGTCAGAGGGAAATTGAGAAACAAACTTGGCAGGAGATCTCAGCTATCTGTAAGAATAATAGTGTAGTTATGGTAGGGGATTTTAACTTTCCAAACATTGACTGGGACTGCCATAGTGTTAAAGATTTAGATGGAGAGGAATTTCTTAAGTGTGTATAAGACAACTTTCTGATTCAGTATGTGGATGTACCTACTAGAGAAGGTGCAAAACTTGACCTACCCTTGGGAAATAAGGCAGGGGAAATGACTGAGCTGTCAATGAGGCAGCACTATAATTCTATTTGTTTTAAAATAGTGATGGAAAAGGATAGACCAGATCTAAAAGTTGAAGTTCTAAATTGAGAAAGGCCAATTTTGACGGTATTCGGCAAGAAAGTTTGAAAGCTGATTGGAGGCAGATGTTCGCAGGTAAAGGGACAGCTGGAAAATAGGAAGCCTTTAGAAATGAGATAACAAGAATCCAGAGAAAGTATATTCCTGTCAGGGTGAAAGGGAAGGCTGGTAGGTATAGGGAATGCTGGATGATGAAGGAAATTGAGGGTTTGGTTAAGAAAAAGAAGGAATCATATGTCAGGTATAGACAGGGTAGATTGAGTGAATCCTTAGAAGAGTATAAAGAAAGTAGGAGTATACTTAAGAGGGAAATCAGGAGGGCAAAATGGGAACATGAGATAGCCTTGACAAATAGAATTAAGGAGAATCCAAAGGGTTTTTTACAAATATATTAAGGACAAAAGGGTGACAAGGGACCGCAAGGCGGTCTTTGTGTGGAGCCACAAAAAAATGGGGGAGATACTAAATGAATATTTTGCTTCAGTATTTACTGTGGAAAAGGATATGGAAGATATAAACTGTAGGGAAATAGATGGTGACATCTTGCAAAATGTCCAGATTACAGAGGAGGAAGTGCTGGATGTCTTGAAACGATTAAAGGTGGATAAATCCCCAGGGCCTGATCAGATGTACCCGAGAACTCTGTGGGAAGCTACAGAAGTGATTGCTGGGCCTCTTGCTGAGATATTGGTATCATCGATAATCACAGGTGAGGTGCCGGAAGACTGGAGGTTGCCTAATGTGGTGCCACTGTTTATGAAGTGTGGTAAGGACAAGCCAGGGAACTATAGACCGGTGAACCTGACCTCGGTGGTGGGCAAGTTGTTGGAGTGAATCCTGAGGGATAGGATGTACATGTATTTGGAAAGGCAAGGACTGAGTCAGCATGGCTTTGTGCGTGGGAAATCATGTCTCACAAACTTGATTGAGTTTTTTGAAGAAGTAACAAATAAGATTGATGAGGGCAGAGCAGTAGGTGTGATCTATATGGACTTCAGTAAGGCGTTCAACAAGGTTCCCCATGGGAGACTGATTAGCAAGGTTAGATCTCATTGAATACAGGGAGAACTAACCATTTGGATACAGAACTGGCTCAAAGGTAGAAGACAGAGGATGGTGGTGGAGGGTTGTTTTTCAGACAGGAGGCCTGTGACCAGTGGAGTGCCACAAGGATCGGTGCTGGGCCCTCTACGTTTTGTCATTTACATAAATGATTTGGATGCGAGCATAAGAGGTATAGTTAGTAAGTTTGCAGATGACACCAAAATTGGAGGTGTAGTGGACAGCGAAGATAACAGATACCTCAGATTACAACAGGATCTGGACCAGATGGGGCAATGGGCTGAGAAGTGGCAGATGGAGTTTAATTTAGATAAATGCAAGGTGCTGTATTTTGGGAAAGCAAATCTTAGCAGGACTTACATACTTAATGGTAAGGTCCTAGGGAGTGTTGCTGAACGAAGAGACCCTGGAGTGCAGGTTCATAGCTCCTTGAAAGTGGAGTCGCAGGTAGATAGGATAGTGAAGGTGTTTGGTCTGTTTTCCTTTATTGGTCAGAGTATTGAGTACAGGAGTTGGGAGGTCATGTTGCGGCTGTACAGGGCATTGGTTAGGCCACTGTTGGAATGTTGCATGCAATTCTGGTCTCCTTCTTATCGGAAAGATACTCGTGGGAGCAGCCAATATGACCTACAATAGTAGCTATACTGTAGGACAAAGAATAATCAGGAAACACTGAGAACATGTTAAAAAAAAGGCAGCACAGTGATCAGGGATGACGCTTATTTTCATGTAGATTGGGAAAACTAAATTGGCAAAGATAGCCAGAAGGAAGAATTCATGAAGCATATTCAGGACAGTTCCTTGGAACAAAATGTGTGGATTCAAAGTGGGACCATGCTGTTTGTTATCTGGTCATATATAATGTCACAGGTATAGTAAATGATTTCAGTGTAAAAGATCCTCAAGAGAATGGTGACATAACATGGTAAGATGCAGCATTTCAGAGTAATAGAGACGTAGAGCTGCATAACATGGAAACAAATGCTTCGATCCAACTCCATGTTGACCAGATATCCTAAATTAACCTCGTCCCATTTGCCAGCATTTGGCCATATACCTCTAAATGCTTCCTATTCATAACCCATCCAGATGCCTTTTAAATGCTGTGATTGTGTGAACCTCCACCACTTCCTCTGATAGCTCATTTCATTCATAACCACCTTCTGCATGAAACAAATTGCCCCTTCGGTCCCTATTACATACTTCCCCTCACCTTAAACCTATGCCCTCAAACTTTGGACTCCCCACCCTGGGGTAAGACCTTGGCTATTTACCCTATCCGTGCCATCATGATTTTATATATCTCTCCAAGGTCACCCCTCAGCCTCTGTTGCTCCAGGGAAAATAGCCCCACCCTATTCAGCCTTGCCCTATAGCTTAAACCTTCCAACACTGGCAACATCAAGTTACAGTTCAGTTTGAAGTAAGAAAATTTGCACAATTGTGCTACCCTAAATAAGGGGAATGATATAGGGATGAATACACAGTTAGCTAGAGTGGACAGGTCTGGGGTTTAACAGAAAAAGAGAGAAACAGAGAAACAGTGGCATATGTTAAATAATGGGGAACCAGTAAATGGCAGAGGAATTGAATGAATACTGGTACAGCCAGCAATACCCACATCCTATGATGAATTAATTTTAAAACCTGTAGGGTTGCATTCCAGGATTTTGAAGGAAGTATTTACAGACATAATGGATGCACCAGTAGTAATCTTCGAAGAATCCTCTGGGAAAGTCCCAGAGGATGGAAAGCTGCTGATGCAAAATTCTTATTCTAAAAAAGAAGGAGACACAAAAAACCAGAAACTGTAGGTCAGCTAGTTTAACATTTGTCATTCGGAAAATTTTAGAGAATTATACAGCATGTAATAGTAGAGCATTTAGTAATACGTAATATAAGTAAGCAGAGTAAATATGGCATTATGAAGGTGAAATCATGCTCACAAATTTACCACAGCTATTTGAGGAGATGACAAGCAAGACAGATAAATGGAAACAATAAATTCCATGTATTTGAATTTCCAAAAGACGTTCAGTAAGGTTCCGCACATAACGCTACTGAATAAGATAAGAGCCCATGGGTTTAGGGAGAGTATATTCATATGAACAGAGGATTGGTGAATGGAAAACAAAGAGTTGAGATAAAGGGGTATTTAGATTAGATTACTTATAGTGTGGAAACAGGCCCTTCGGCCCAACAAGTCCACACCGACCTGTAACCCACCCCCCTACACCTAACACTACAGACAATTTAGCATGGCCAATTCACCTAACCTGCACATTTTTTTGGATTGTAGGAGGAAACCGGAGCACCCGGAGGAAACCCACGCAGACACAGGGAGAATGTGCAAACTCTACAAGAGAGTCACCTGAGGTGGGAATTGAACCCGGGTCTCTGGCACTGTGAGGCAGCAGTGCTAACCACTGTGCCACTGTGCTACCAGGTGGCAACCTGTAATTTGTGAGTATCACAGGGAACAGTGCTGGGATTGCAATTATTTCAATATATCTTCATAACTTGGATGGCAGAAGCGAATGTGTTGTCACCAAGATTGCAGATGACACGAAAATAGGTGGAGGGCATGTAGTGAGGAGCTGAAAATGTGTTGCTAGAAAAGCGCAGCAGGTCAGGCAGCATCCAAGGAGCAGGAGAATCGACGTTTCGGGCATGAGCCCTTCTTTGAGGGTAAAATAAAGAATCTACAGAAGGATTCAGACATGTTAAATGAATGGGAAAATCTTGGCGAATGAAATATAATGTGGGAAACTGTGAGGTTATGACTTTTGGCAGGAAATATTAAAGTCCTAATTATTATTTACATGGAAAAAAAAACAGCAGCCAGTTGCACAATAAAGGGAGTTGAGGGTTATTCTGCTTTAATCACGAAAATCTACCATCTGATTTCAGTGGTTGAAAGGGAAGACAGGTGGCCTCTTGGCCCTATTTAAACGGAAAGTAGTACAGAAATAGGGAAGTTTTGCCTAACCTATAAGAGGCACTACTTAAGACCACAGCTGGAATACTTAATGAGTACTGGAGCTTAAACATCAGTACACTTGCCCTAGTAAGTCAAGACAGTCTTTCTTAATGAATAACACAACTGAACTTAGACATCTAAAAGATTATTAAGAAGGGAAAAAATAGAGTATGAGAGACAGTTAGCTAGAAATATAAAAATATATTGGAAAGCTTTCTTCAGATGCTTGAAAAAAAAGTTAGCAAAGAGTCAGCCCCAATCAGTGAACTCATATTCTAAGTGGTCCACCTGGCTGACCTTGTTCTAATCACAACAGTGGGAGGTTAATTAAATTCAAGATATCAATCTACAATCGCTAAAATAACAATTGCATGTTTCCTGAGCTGCTCAACAATTCAGAGCTGTCAGACAAACCAAAGAGGACTTATTCAGAGAACTGCCCCTCCACATTATCTCTGGTTTCAAACTTCATTATCAGCAAATTATATGGTGTCTTTATCAGTGTGACTATTAACTATTTTTAGTAATAAGAAACGTAACATTTTATAATTTCTATGTGTGTGTTAATTTAATGAATCCATTTCCTAGGAGAGACCATATTGCACCTCATATGGCTACAGATGTGCAAGAATCCAACACAAGAAATTGTTGGAATAAAATCTGGAGAATCACAATAGATTATCATAACTGTTCTCCCTGTCTTGAGGAACAGGAGTATTTGTCATCCAACAGTACAAGCCAAGTTTTGGGGCGGCATGGTGGCACAGTGGTTAGCACTGCTGCCTCACAGCACCTGAGACCCGGGTTCAATTCCCGACTCAGGTGACTGACTGTGTGGAGTTTGCACGTTCTCCCCGTGTCTGCGTGGGTTTCCTCCGGGTGCTCCGGTTTCCTCCCACAGTCCAAAGATGTGCGGGTCAGGTGAATTGGCCATGCTAAATTGCCCGTAGTGTTAGGTAAGGGGTAAATGTAGGGGTATGGGTGGGTTTCGCTTCGGCGGGTCGGTGTGGACTTGTTGGGCCGAAGGGCCTGTTTCCACACTGTAAGTCTAATCTAATCTAATCTAAAGAATCCTATAAATATTTTTCAGCCTGTTATTTAATTCATTTTTTGAAAATAGTTAATGAATGATACGAACCATGATGCATCATATTATGTTGAGTTTTTGCATTACAGCTTAAATATACCATGGCTGTGACAGAAAACATTTGTATTATGAAGTACCTATAGTACAGTAACAGACTAGCCAGCCCAACAGGTCCACGTCCATGTTACTGTTTCACATAAATATTCTCCCACTTTCTTTGATTAGTCCCTCCCATTCCTCGCTGTCCTCTGATTAGCTAACTTTTTGTAAATGCATCCATGCTATTTTTCTCCACTAGAAATAATTTTGGCATGAACAATTGAAGAATTGAAGAAGGAATTACGTGTGCAATGATAATATTCTACCGCCAGTCATTGTGATGTGTTAACATGCTTCTGGCCTCCATAAATTAACATTAAATAAACTTTAGGTTTATGTAAGAGTCCACATAAGACACACAAATTCCATCTCAAGACGCAAAACTTGGAACACCTTTATTTTACATGCAATGGAAAGTATTTACACCCTTTGTATTACAATGTATATCCTCTAATTTCTTATCTACCTTTCTTGAAGTCTTCTGGCTTCTGTTGTGGTTTCATCGATGAGGCAAACAATATTTTAAACAATAAATAACTGCAGATGCTGGAAATCAGAAACAAAAACAGAAATTGCTGGAAAACCTCAGCAAGTCTGGTAACATCAGAAGTTCTGACGAAGGGTCACCTGACCCAAAATGTTGACTCTGCTTTCTGTCCACAGATGCTGCCAGGTCTGCTGAGATGTTTCCATCAATTTCTGTTTTTGTTTCTGATTTTCAGCATCTGTAGTTCTTTAGTTTTTTTTTATTTATAGTTTAACTCACTGCCACATCTCTTCCTGCTATGCTCATCTCAAATAAGTTCTGCTCATCTCTGCACCAGGTTTCCATTCTAAGCAATATAGTAACTTACCCAAGCGTCTACTTGAGTGCAGATATGTTGTTGGTTTAACTTCTCAACTGAGAGTTGGTAATGGTAATGTTCCTTCAGAACTCAACATAATGTCAGCTTAGATTATTGTGCTCAGGTATCTTGTGATAAAAGTTTGTAGACCTTAGTAATCCAGAAAGATAATTGATCATCAACAATTGCCTGTGCCACTAACACACAAGATGTACACTGGTCACTGTGCCAGGATTTTTCCAAAGTTAAAAATAACACACCAGGTTTTGCTCAAGTCCAACACTGGTGTCTCCAAATCATGGATTTTTCCAGTTTGACTCCAGACACTCTATAAGCCAATCAAATGATAGGGAAATGTGTTGGCTCTGCTCAGACAAGCATAAGAAGATTACCAATGTTCTGTGCAATTTTAGTTCCTTACATCTCTGCATTGCTTGAACTTCCTAAGCTTTAGCTCTACCAACCTGCAGCTAGGATTTTGAGACTTCCATAAGCAAGGTTCTTTTTTATGCAAATAGAACGTGAGTTTTGTACAAGATAGCTATGAATTCGATCTGTGACTCTGAGCAGCTTGGAATGAGGGCTTTTAAACATGATAATATTGGATGAAAATAAAATGCAGTGTGCATTGTGGATATTCACCTTCAGAATATTTGCGATAAGGACTACAGGCAGAGATATTGATTTTTAGTAGCACTACTTGCTTGCACTGGTATGTCTTCGAATTTGATCACAGAATTAAGCCTCTTGTCACTGAGGTAAGGATATTATTCTCCTATTATGGGTTGCATTGCTGCCACAATTTTGACGCTGGAGAACAATTGATTTGACCATACCTCCAAGTTGGCACCTAGGCTCTCTACACTAATGATACAAAGCAACTAGACTTTTAGAAAGTTTTTTTCTTACACTTGGCCAACTAAAAATTACACTTTTGTCTCCTTTATTAACTTTGTAAAATCCCACATCTTCTTTGGCTGTCTATTCCTTTGTGCATTTAGGCACAGTAGCATTCATTGATCTTGTGAACAATTATGCAATTCTAAGTTGCAACCATATTTATTCTAGAATTTACATGTTGATGCCAATTGTATGAGTTAATAGATGTAGGTTTGCTCGCTGAGCTGGAAGGTTCATTTTCAGACATTTTGTCACCATACGAGGTAACATCATCAGTGAGCCTCCGGATGAACCACTGGTGGCAGTGGTCTTTGACAGAAAAGACATGACTAACTCTCACTCGTATCTTTACATACAGATGAGGAAGGACACCACTTTGACTGGGACAACACATCCATCCTAGGACAAGCCAAACAGAGACATGCACGAGAATTCCTAGAAGCATAGCATTCTAACCAGAACTCTATCAACAAACATATTGACTTGGATCTCATTTACCATCCCCTGAGAAAATGAACAGGAAATGACATTATCACCAAAAATGATATCACCAATCCAAGGAAACCTAAACACGTAAATAGAAAGTGGGCTATGGCACAAGTGCTTCATTCGGAGGCTCACTAATGATGTTATCTAGTATGGTGACAAAACATCTGAAAACAAACCTTCCAGCTCTGCTAGCAAACCTACATCCAACAGGTTTATTTGGAATC
The DNA here is from genome assembly GCF_020745735.1 of Hemiscyllium ocellatum. Classification (NCBI taxonomy): domain Eukaryota; kingdom Metazoa; phylum Chordata; class Chondrichthyes; order Orectolobiformes; family Hemiscylliidae; genus Hemiscyllium; species Hemiscyllium ocellatum. The sequence continues at coordinate 39,658,478 of NC_083422.1, read as the reverse complement.
ACTAGCCTTCTAAGCTAGTGCTTGCATGTCCACCAAAGGAAGAAGCAGCGTTTTGCAAGATAGTGATTCCAAATAAAGCTGGTTAAAAATCACACAACACCAGGTTATCGTCCAACAGGTTTAATTGGGAGCACACTAGCTTTTGGAGCGCTGCTCTTCATCGCTTTGAAAGCTAGTGTGCTTCCAATTAAACCTGTTGGACGAAAACCTGGTATTGTGTGATTTTTAACTTTGTACACCCCAGTCCAACACCGGCGCCTCGAAATCATTTTACAAGAAGTCAACTCACATTAACAAGTGAAACGTGATCTATTGTTTCACAGTAGTTCTCAGGTTCAAAGGCTATATACTCAAGAACACAATAGACCTATTACATAACATAAGCCTATTGAAAATGTGAAAACAACAAGCAGCAAAGATATAATTTGCGATCAAGGGCATGATATTAACAGATTTGGCTGAAAAACTTTCCTTTGCAAATCTAGACTGAGGTTAAACAATAAGGTGTACAGATAAATACATTATTAAAATTATTAATGAATGACAGTGACGAAGAATCATTAACAAGTCTAGTAACAGGGACACCTCTTCTTGAGTTAAATGATTCAGAGATCTGCCCACGCTAAGTGCGAGGGTTTCCTTGCAAGTAGTTGTTACTATTCCAGTCAATCAGCTGGCACGCGGAGGGCGGGCAAATACGCCTGTACGTCACTGATTCACTATTGGCTGTTCTGTTGCCGGGTCGTATGATAATTGGGATACCTGAGCAGTGATTGGTTAGCGGAGGGTGGGCGGGGTGCGGCCGTGGTTACGTCGTATTTGTTGTCGTGTCAGAGGCCGGGCCTGGAGTTGGAGTTGCGGCAGAGGTTGAGGGATAGGCCTGCAGAGCAGCGGAGCGGCAGTGGGTGGGGAAAACGGTGGGAAAGGTCGTTGCAGTTTGTGTTTCTTGCGAAGCCACTCGGGGCCGAGGCTCGGTTGAGACCGAAAGCAGGAGTTGCTCTGATTGCCGGCAGACCAGGGTTCGGCGACGATGCCCCTGCGAGGGACCGACAACAGGGCCGATGTGGGGGCCGCTGGCAGCGTGTGGAGCGCACGGGGCTGAGGGTTGCTGCGGAGTCCGGGTAAGATGCAGCTTGTGCCTGTGATTCTCGTGTCTCCTTATATTCCCCACCTCCCCGCCGTACCCTGGGCCGTTAACCAGGCCCATGATTGCGGCAACTGTCCCTCTGCCGTTCTCCTGCAGCATCAAACATTCCCGTGGTTTATGTTTTCCCCCACAGGCTCCGGACTTGTCATAAACCGAGGTCTGTTTGTCTCTTCCCGCTCTTCCCCCCCCCCCCCCCCCCCGACCATCTCCACTTCAGGGGAGTGAATCTATATTTGTCATTGTTGGACAGTCAGATGCTGCAAACATGATCCTTTAGCCACTGCACCTGGATAATAAAATAATTAGTATTTCGTCACATCTGCTTTGTTATTTTAATCTGATTTTACTGTTGACCTGCCCTAAAACTTGCAATACGTGTCGCAACTAAAATATTTTACACCTCATGCTGCAAATGACAGTATCGTAGATACTGGAAGAGTGTCTTCACTGCGATTTTGTGGGAAGTGATTCAAACGTATTTCATGGGATTTTGAATGATTAAGGAAGATGGATCAAAGTTCAGCTCAAGGATTATTTAATACTCCTATTGATATAACCTACAGTATGCTGCGATAATAGAGCTCTGTTTGGTTATGAGGATATAAATCTTATCATTTTTTCCCAAACTACATAACGAAGTTCTTGTCTGTTTGTACATGGGAAATTCAGGGGGCACTTTTGTTTGCGAAATCTGTCACAAATCTCTTAGGACTGCCAAAGACAAATGCTAATTTTTTTGAAAGAAACAGCAAATAACAGACCTCCTAGGGTTACATCCTAGGAGTAAATTATAGGAAACCTTTAGTAGAAATAAAATCATAGAGCATCCCAACATATGTATGTTATAACCAATATGGGTTTTTGAAGGTAAGACTTGTCAATGCAACTGAACTGTTCAGTGTTATAGATGATCAGCTACATATGGTGTGCTTGAATTTCAGTCAGGCTCTTGACGTAGTTCCTCTGGAAAAGCTGGTACTGAAAATACATAAAGTGAAAAGAGGCTGGTAGTACTGGAGTTATCAGTCTCGGAGAAGGTTACCTGTCCCATGGGAATTTAAAAAGAAACCTTCATAGGTCATCTGGAGGTAGGAATAACAATAATTCTACGGCATCTGCAAGTCTAGGCAGTGAAGTTGGTGAAGTCCAAAGTTGAGCAGGATAAGGCACAGTTGGAATGAACCTATATTTGCAAATTTGACAGGTGGCAGATGAAATGTGAAGTGCTTCAATTGTGGTTCCAAATAAAACCAAGCAATAGAAATCAAGTGCCTGGAAAGTTGAGACCTGACATTGCAGATGGATAATACATTTGCAAAAAGCTTTGACAAACAGCAAATCATAAGTGGAAATGACTGAAAAACAACTATTGAGCTAAAATATTGGGAATTTTCTACTGTTAACTATTGGTGCTGTTACTGCTGTGGAGAGGGAACAGAAAAGAGCAACTGAAATAATTGACCTGATAACTGCTCCTTTATGCAATTCATTTATGTGAATTGGTCATGCCTTCACTCGAAAAGAGATGACATGCTTAGGATTTTTCAGCTTCTAAAGGAACTGGATACTGTAGAACATGACGTGCTTTTTCTCATTTTCAAGGATACTGAGACCAATGGAAATAGATTATGCTTGAGGGAGTCCAGTTCAAAACAAATTAATGGAAACTTTCTTTGAGCAAGCATTGTCAATCTATACGGTAGGCTTGCTATTGAAAGATGGTGGAAGCAGATGTTATTGATTAATTCAAATGAAAAGTACCTTAAATAATTTAGGATATAATATGTAATTTGAGATGTGTGGTGAAGACAGCATAGGAACAGGTGACTTTGGATATATTTGTTACCAAAAATTCCGTAACTGAAAGTTTCCTTGTCACATTTCAGTATGATGCTGACGATAGAATGATAACTGTAACTAATCAACAACTTCATATCGTTTACATGTGATCACGTAGGATGTCAGGAGATACAGTAAATGTGTCCTGCCTTTTTTGACTAGGAAATCCGAAAGCCTAACATGCTGGGAAAAAAAAAGTTATTTGGCAGAATAGTAATAGTATACTAATATAGTGATAGCATTATTTCTTTGTGCTACAAGTATTCAAAATCTTTCCCCTTTGTTTACAAAATAGATAAATGGTGTTAAAGGGCCATGATAGAATTAGCAAAATAAATTGAGCAGGATTTCTATACTTAATTTCCACCTCTATAGCTTAGGGAAATTCAAAACAGGTGGGAATAATTGTAAAGTGAGAGGGGCAACATTTTCAGGCGGTGGGTGGTTCGTTTATGGAACTAACTGCCAGTGGATGTGTGTACTGGTACAACACTTAAAAGACATTTGGACAGGTACCTGAATAGGAATGGTTTAGAGGGACATACGGCAAATGGGACTAATTTACTTTGGGAAATCAGTTGGACACAGATGAATTAGACCCAAAGGTCTGTTTGTGTACTTCATTTATGGACCAGTATTATAGAGTCATATACTTGGGGTGAAAATGTGTTGCTGGAAAAGCGCAGCAGGTCAGGCAGCATCCAAGGAACAGGAGATTCAACATTTTGGGCATAAGCCCTTCTACAGGAATTCCTTTTGAGTAGTTGTTTAAAGTTAATGTTGGGATCAGTGTTTGTAGGGATTGGTTTGAGTATTTGTGGGAGATGAGAGAGAATTCTCCACCTTTTAAGTCTGAAAGCTACTGGTCTAGTTTGGTATGGAAAGGTTAACTTTTGTGTTCCTATGAAGCAAATTATTAGTGGTATTCTAGGACTTAATGGATTAGATGTTATGACCTTTCCCATCTTGTTATCTTTTATATTTCAAATTGTCTTTTATAATGAAGCTGTTTATTGTAGTGTAAATCACTATTAATGATATCAAATTATCTGTGAAGTTGCTGTGCATAGATGGTTATGTTTCTTGTATGTCAATTTTTTTTATTGGCTCTGTATGATTTTGGGAATGTCTTTTAGTTGTTAAAGTTGCTGAGAATTGTCACTTTTTTTCTTTTTGACTTAGTGTTCTGAATATGTGAAAGAGTTGAAACTGTCATTGCAAGGTATGTCACCATACTGAGAGATGCTAATTGAGGCTTAATTCAGAGGAAGCAGTATAGTCCGCTAATAAATAGTTTTCCACTGGTTGCTGTAGATGCCTTTTAGTAGTGAAGCAGATTGATTTTAGTGTTCTATACTGATTTTTTTTTTCTCTCTCTCTACAGCTGCAAGCTCCATGCCTGAAAAATCTCAGTTGTAATCATAGCTTTTAAAAACTTGTATTCATGTTGAATTTTTGTCAACATAGATTTTCTGAAATCTGTTGCATAATTTAAATTCAATGTGATGCCATGCATTGGGTTTCCAAAAATGAGATTAATGACTCTTACAACAGAAGAGTGGACCATGAATATGTGACTGAAGAACTCGTTTAGAGCAGATACTCTAAAGTTAAACTTTTTTTTCTCTAGGAAAAGACAAAGTAACCTTGGCAAATCCTTGAAGATGATTGGTGGTTTAAAAAAAAATTAGTGTATTGCTAGGAGTGTACGCTGTAGTCTCAATTGCAATGCAGCAACAAATTTATATACACGAAATCTGTTAAAACAGAAACGAAATAAATCACCAATCACTCTTGGTGATGTTGGCAGGAAAACTTCCATTCTTCTCTTCAGAAAGTACCATGATACTTTTTGTGTCCACTTAAGCAAGCAGATGATCCCTTGGTTTAATGTCTCATTTGAAATCTGCAACTCTGACAGTGCAGCATTTCATCAACCCTTCAGAGATGTCAGAGTAGATTATATACGTAATTTTCTGGAGTGTGATTTGGACACATGACCTTCTAGCATGAGTGGTGCAGCTATCGGATTTTTGAGATATTGTGGAGATTGGCAGCTGCCTTTATTTGGGACAAACATTTTCTTGATGTTCAAGGTTAATGTAAAAACTTGTAGCTTGGGTGTTGGTTGTTGTGGCTGTGGGTTTATTCACTGAGCTGGAAGGTTGGTTTGCAGATGTTTCATCCCCTGTTTAGGTGACATGTTAGGTGCTTTGGAGCCTGCTGTGAAGTGTTGCTGTACTGTGTCTTCTGGAATTTATTTGGTTCCGTTTCTGATGCTTCTGGTATTTTGTTGTAATGGCCAGTATATTGGATTTAGGTCTACGTGCTTGTTGATTGAATCCATCTGAATGCCATGCTTCTAGGAATTCTCTAGTTGTCCTCTGTTTAGTTTGTCCTGTGATTGATCATTGTGTTGTCCCAGTCGAATTTATTCTCCTTGTCATGTGTGTAAGGCTACAAGGGACAGCTGGTCGTTGCGTTCAGTGGCTAGTTGATGTTTGTGATTGCGGATTGTGAGTTGTCTGCCTCTTTTTGTCTTTATAGTGTTTTGTGCAATCTTTGCATGGAATCTTGTAAATTACGTTAGTCTTGCACACAATGGGTATCGGGTCTTTTGTCCTGGTTAGTTGCTGTCTGAGCATAGCTGTCAGTTTGTGAGCTGTCTTGAATCCCAGTGTCCGGATATGTCTGGCTGTCAATTCCGAGACTTTTCTTATGTAAGGCAGTGTAGCTAGTGAGTGAGGTTCTGGCATGTCCTCATCGCATTGTTTGTCTCTTAGGCATCTGTGGATGAAGTTGCAGGGATATCTGTTCTTGGTAAGACTCTGTAGGGGTGTTCTTCTTCCCTTTTGTAGGTCTGGAGTGCTGCAGTGCGTTATCGCCCTTTAGTAGCCATACACGCAGGTGACGGACCACAAATTTGACTGGTACAACACAACGATCATAGGACAAGCTCAACAGAGAACAGCCAGAAAATTCCTAGAAGCATGACACTTATCCACTGATTCTATCAGCGAACACATAGACCAAGACCCAATCTACCAGCCACAACAACAAACAACTGGAACTGACTACTGGAAACACCAGAAACAGAACCACATAAATTCCAGAAGACACAGTATAGTGGTGGCTCCAAAGCACTGGAGATGTCACCTGGACAGGGGACGAAACATCTGCAAATCAACTTCCCAGCTTGGCGAACATACCCACAACCATGACGTTTTCTTGACATTTCAGTGTCTGGCTTGGAACAATGATATTTTCTGTTGAGCTGAACCTCCCACTCCCAAAGATAATGTTTTTGAACTCTGGAGGACAGAAGCCTTGGATATCAATTGTGTAATTGTATATTCTTTTTTAAAAATGTAGTTACAAAACGTAGTTGTCACATAAATGATAAAGGCAAACGGCATTGCAAGGTTGATGAAACAATAAACTGGCATTCGATATTAATCTTTGCTTTCTTCTCTTTCTAGTCCCATAACACACAGTTGTTTGTTCTTTTTAAAAGTAAGTTAAATTTAAGCTTGCTTTGTAGTGCTAGCAGATATCCTATTATATTATTTGGAAGCTACTTTCTCGTTAATCTGAAACACTGACATTGTTACACCCCACATCATATTGCATCATTGCTGAATATCAGTGACAAAAGAAGCTAACATGGTGTAATGTTGTAAAATTTGCAGAACTGTTAAGCAAGCAGAAAATTGGTTGGAGTGAATTCTCAGCTCAAATGCAACTAACAGGTCCTGATCCACCTATAATTTGGTGCACTAGCATGCACCAAACCTATGCAGTTTATTGGGCACCTTTTTAATATAAATGTTAACTGTAACCATGAACTTAAATATGTAAATTGCAACCTAAAAATTGTGATGACTATTGTGTTTTTTAACATAATGGGCAACATACCTGTACAGTTTTGTTATTGATTTTGTGTGGAACAGTAGAATGTTGCACACATGTTCAAGTGTATAGTCAGTGACAGTGCAGTGCTTTACCAATGGAACAGTAATGATTGATAAAAGACAACAGGATAATTAATAGAAATTCAATGTTGGTATAAGGCGTTTAACCATATGGTTATATGCCACTTTCAGGAAAAAAATGCCTCTTTGCAAAAGTATAATGACATTTTAATGCCAAGTAGTGTGAAGTGATATATTTTGTAAGAAAAAAATAGAGTCACCATAAATGAAGGGCACCATTCTCAAGGTGTAAAAGACAGGAGTTTGGTGGTTAGTATGCACTATTTTAAGGTAGAAAGGCAAGTTGAAGGTTGCTTAACTGGAATCTTAAACTGACAGTACAAAAGCAAGGATGTGTTGTAAACCTGTGCAAGTCACTACATTTCACTCATTTGGAGAATAGTGGCCAGTTCTGGGTACCACTCTTCAGAAACGATGTGACAGTATTTGGCTACAGAAACTATTTACTCAAGTGGTTCTTGGAACGGTGGATTTCATCTGCAGGAATACATTGAGATGCTGGGGTTATTCTCCTTGATGTAAAGGTTAAGAAGAGATTTGGTAGTAGTCAAAATCTTAAGATGACTCAACAGAATAGTTTGAGAAACAGTTCCCAAAAGAAGAAGGGCTGTGAACCAGATGACATTAATTTAAGATGGCTGGCAAACCACCAACAGTGACATAAAATCTGTTTGTGGTGGTTGTTAGGGTGTGGAAAATATTATCTAAGAATACAACAGAGGCAGATTCAATTATGGTTGTCAGAAAATAATTGGTGAAACACCAAGCAAACATGCTAGGCATTGAAGAAAATTGGGGGAGTGGAATTATGTGAGTCAGTGTCTTTATAAAGTTTAAAAATCACACAACACCAGGATATCATCCAACAGGTTTAATTGGAAGCACACTAGCTTTCAGAGCGCTGCTCCTTCATCAGGTGATAGTGGAGGACACCATTCTAAGGCACAGAATTTATAGCAAAAATTTACAGTGTGATGTAACTGAAAATTTTTGCGATAAATTCTGTACCTTGGAATTGTGTCCTCCACTATCACCTGATGAAGGAGCAGCGCTCTGAAAGCTAGTTGTGCTTTCAATTAAACCTGTTGGATGATATCCTGGTGTTGTGATTTTTAACTTTGTACACTCCAGTCCAACACCGGCATCTCCAAATCATGACTAATATCTTTGCAAACTGTCTGCAGGAGTTGACCAACCAAACGGCTGCCTTCTGTGTTGTATCTATTTATGCAAATGACATTTAGGCAGGAAACATTTGTTCGATTGGAGTCAGGCATTGTTTGTGATCCATTAAGATATAAAGCAGGGATTCTCAGCCTGGCTTCATGAGATCTCTGATTGTGGCAAGATTTTCAAAGATTGCATGAAATCATTGTGTCTCAGATGGAAAAAGATCCTTGTTAGTTAAAGCAAATTTAAGTCAAATGAACAATTTCCAAACAAGAGCCTCTTGGTGGAAGTCCTTTTCATACTGCTGGCATGTCAGTGATTGGTTTATTTCTGGCCCAATTGACTGGAGCATCGATTATTCAGGTACTGAGATGGGTTTGTGTTGAAAGCAATTGGGGAAGTGGAGTGACCAGAGGACCTGTCATTGCCTGATAGAACAGAAATCTGCTTCATGTACTCCTGAGGAATTGGACTGGTTGAGTGACGAAGTTATGATATTCTCATTGGAAAGAAAGCAATTTTTAAGCAAAAATCTCAGCAAACCTCAGTTGATAATTTAAAGTATTATAGGAAACTCTTAAATTTAGATTCTCTTCAATATCTTCAGTGAAAAAGTTTCAGAAATAAAGTAAAAAGACTGGCTGATGTTTTTGAAGATGAAGAATTATATTGAGGAGTAATCCAGTAACACTGTCATAAAATAAATTATTTTAGCAGCTATATAGTTCACAACAAGAGGACACAATGGCAGTGTGTTAATATAATTTGACTTGTAATCTGGAACTCCAGGCTAATTTCCATGGGAGGTGGATTCAAATCATCCACATGGCAGGTAGCAATTTTCTTTTACAGCTTGAATTAAAAGCTGGCCTCATTGCAACCATGTAACTAATGCAGAATACTGTAAAATCTCATTTGGTTCACTGATGTGCTGTAGAGAAGGAAATCTTTCATCCTTGTTTGGTCTGGCCTACTTCTGATTCCAGACCCGTGGCCATGTAGTTTCTTGACTGGTCCCCATGGAAATTAGTGATGTGAATAAATATTTGTTGACCAGCAATGTGCAGAATCCATGAACAAATTTTAAATCACGATTTGTCTGTATGGAGGTGATTTTGCTATTGTTCTCAAACTGACTGACTATCACACTCTGGAATCCCAGGAATACCCAAAACCTCAACAGCAACTAACATTTGTATGGTATTTTCAAATGGTAAAATGCTTCACATGAGTATTATCAAACAATGTTTGACATTGATCTATAAAAGATATTAGTGCAGGTAAATTAAACAAATTGCATGGATGTCTGAGATGGTGTGATAACTTTCAAGTTATCACAAATTCTCATTCTGAGTTTTCTTTGAGAAGGTGGTGGGTAAAATAGTTAGAGATGGTAATACGTTTTAGGTTCCATTCCTCTCCCAATAGCCTTTCTGTTGCTGAATAAGTCTGTTCATAGCCTTGGTGTCATTTTTGAGCCCAAAGTGAACTTAGGAGCATATGTAGTTAGAGCCACTAAGATTGGCAGTTTGTATCATCTGATTCTGCTATTACCTCAGAGCTTAATTCAAGCCTTTTGCCTCCAGACTATTTGAATGCCCTCTGGGATGGCCAGTCATGTTATCCCCACTGGACCGGATGTTATTCAGAGATTCCACCCATTGTTTTAACTTTCACCAAGTTTGATTTTACCAATGCTCACTGTCCTTCTTTGGTTCCCAACCATCTCAATTTTCAAATCCTCATCTTGTTTTCAAATATTTCAACAGCCTTGGCCCCTTCTTTCTTCGTAATCTCTTCTGATGACTCTGCTTCCCTCATACTGGCCTCTTGGTAAGATGGTTGCGGAATTGGTTTGGTCATAGAAGACGGAGTGACGGGGTTAATCTTTCAAAGATTGGAGATCTGTGACCTGTGTAAGGATCAGTGCTAGGCCCCCTGGTGTTTGCAATATGTGTTATGGACTAGGCCAGACCACTCAAAATGTTCTTAAGCAGGCAGCCCAGAACCATAACTTTGCAATTTGCTTCAGTAAATGTACAGTGAAAATTAACCGGAGTGAATTAGCGAGGTTGACTGCCAGGTTTAAAACAGACAAAACGTTGACAAAATTATACTATAAAGCACAAAGAACAGAATAAAGAACCTGTACAGAACTCGATCTATCCAAAATTAGACTGAAGTATGCTGTTCTGAATATACACAACAGTTCCAATAAGTAAACTCCCTTTAAAAACCAGTATAAATGGAACACATGCTTACAGGTTGAAGTAAGAAGGAGAGAGAGTTTCCACATAGCTCACAGTTGAACTCCCATCCAGTTCTGGACTCAACTAAACTGCTCAGCTAGAGAGCTGACCACTCCCCATTTCATTCGACAGGTCACGTTTAAAATATGACCAATTTGGCCTGAAGTTTCATCCGTTTACATATTAACAAAAGACATTCAAAATCCTTTTCATCTTTGTACCAAGCCAGACTGATCGGAACCCGGCCTCGTTTATTACCCTCTGAAAAACATCAAGGGCATAGAATCTTTGAGCCAAGGATCAGCTTTTAGGGAAAAAAAGGACTAGCTTTATGACAGGTATATAAATGATTTTGGAGGAGAATTTAGGTGACCTGATTCGTAAGTTTGCAGACAAAACAAAAATTGAAAGTGCTATGGATAGTAAGGGGGATTTTTAGATGGTACAGCAGGATATAGCAAGGTTGGAGACTTGGGCAGAAAAGTGGCAGCACCCTTAGAAGCATTAATATGTATTGGGATCCAGGTCCACAGTTCCCTGAAAGTGGGAGCACAAGTGCATAAGGTAGTCAGGAAGGTGTATGGCATGCTTGCCTTCAGTCTGTGCATTGAGTATAAAGTTGGCAAGTGATGTTGCAGCTGTGTAGACGTTTAATGAAGCCACATTTGGAACATTATGAGGTTCTTGTGGTCGTGTTGTCAGAAGGATGTGGTGACAATGAAGAGGGTACAGAAAGGATTTACCAGGATTTTAGCTCATTTGGAAGGTATTATGTAAAGAGGAGATGTAAAGGATCTGTCAGCGTGCTTGTGTGTGACAGGTTAGCCAGGAAGGACCTATATAGAGAGCTAAGAAGAACCAGGAGGGGACATGAGAAGTCGTTGGCAGATAGCTTGAAAGCTTTAGGGCTTTCCTTAATCCTATGTCAGAAATGAAATAATGTCTACAGTAAAGTTAGGGTCTGTCAAGCACAGTTGTAGTAAGTTATGTATGGAGTCCAAAAAGATAGAGTCACTAAATGAATATTTTTTGTCTTTTTCCTGTGATTTCTGACAATGTTGTCCAGGAGAAAACTGAGATACAGGCTATTAAACTAGGTTTATCAGGAGGAGGTGTTAGCAATTCTGAAAAGTGTGAAAATAAATGAGTCCCCTGAACTGGATGGGATTTTTAGATTAAATTAGATTCCCTACAGTGTGGAAACGGGCCCAACAAGTCCACACCGACCCTCCGAAGAGTAACCCACCCAGACCCATTCCCCTAACTAATGCACCTAACTCTCTAGGTAATTTAGCATTGCCAATTCACCTTCCCTGCACATCTTTGGACTGTGGGAGTAAACCAGAGCATCCGGAGGAAACCCACGCAGACATGGGGAGAACTGACAGTTGCCCAAGGTGGGAATTGAACCCGGGTCCCTGGTGCTATGAGGCAGCAATGCCAACTACTGAGCCACTGTGCCAGATTTATCGGAGGATACTCTGGGGAAGCCAGGGAGGAGATTGTAGAGCCTTTGGCTATGATCTTTTTGTCGTCTTCATGTACAAGAATAGTGCCAGAAGACTGGATATTAGCAAATGTCCCCTTGTTTAAGAAGGGGAATAGAGACAACCCTGGTAATGATAGACCAGTGAGCCTTACTTCAGTTATGGTTAAGTGTTGGAAAGGATTATAAGAGATATGATTCCTTTCTAGATGATTATAAATCCTTTGATAGTCAGCACGGCTTTGCGAAGGGTAGGTTGTGCCTCACAAACCTTATTGAGTTCTTTTGAAATGTTGACCAAACTGGTGGATGAGGCTAAACCGGCTGACATGGATTTCAGTAAAGTGTTTGATGAGGTTCCCCACGGTAGGCTATTGTAGAAAATGTGGAGGCATGGGATTGAGGGTGATTTTAGTTTTGGATCAGAATTTGGCTAGCTGAAAGAAGACAGAGGGTGGTGGTTGATGGGAAATGTTCATCTTGGAGTTCAGTTACTACTGATGTACTGCAAGGATCTGTTTTGGAGCCAGTGCTGTTTGTCAATTTTTATAAATGATCTGGATGAGGGCGTAGAAGAATGAGTTAGTAAATTTGTGGATGACACTTAAGTTAGTGTAGTTGTGGAAAGTGGGAAAGGATGTTGCACGTTTCAGCGAGGCATAAACGAGCTGCTGAGAGGTGGCAAATGGAGTTTAATGTGGAAAAGGTGAGGTGATTCTCTTCAGAAGGAATAACATGAATGCAGAGTACTCGGCTAATGGTAAGATTCTTGGTACTGTGAATGAGCAGAGAGATTTCCAGTGTCCACATACGCAAATCCCTGAAAGTTGTCACCCAGGTTGATAGGATATGTATGCAGCGTACAGTATGTTAGCTTTTATTGCTAGAGGGCTTAAGATTTGGAGCCACAAGGACATGTTGCAACTGTACAAATCTCTGGTGCGGTCACACTTTGAGTATTGCGTACAGTTCTGGTTGCTGCATTTATAGGAAGGACATGGAAGCATTGGAAAGGGTTCAGAGGAGATTTGCTAGGATGTTGCCTGGTATGGAGGGAAGGTCTTACGAGGAAAGACTGAGAGACATGAAGCTATTTTTGTTAGAGAGAAGAAGGTTAAGAGGTAATTTAATAGAAACATACAAGATGATCAGCGGGTTAGATAGGATGGACAGTGAGAGCCTTTTTTTTTCTGATGGTGATGGCGAGCATGAGGGGGACATGATTTAAAATTGAGGGGTGATGGGTATAGGACAGATGTCCGAGGTAGGTTCTTGACGCAGAGAGTAGTAAGAGCATGGAATGCCCTGCCTGCAACAATAGTAGATTTGCCAACTTTAAGCAGATTTAAATCGTCATTGGATAAATATGGGGATAATAATGGAAAAGTGTTGGTAGATGGATTTCAGATTGGTTTTACAGGTCAGTGCAACATCAAGGGCCAAAGGTTCTGTACTGCACTGTTCTATAGTCTATCTATGTATTACCTATGAGGAGACACTGGATAAACTTTGTTTTCACTTGAATTTCAGAGGCTGATCAACAACTTGATGATTGAGAGGCATGGATAGAATAGATAATCAGGGGCTTTTTCCCCTGGGTAGAGATGTCAACTAAAAGAGGATGTAGGTTAAGGTAGAAGTGAGGAAGCTTAAAGTTTTATTTTAATGCAGAAGGTGTTAAGTGCCTGGAATGTGTTGCTAGAGGAAGTGGTAGAAGCAGATATACTACCAATGTTTAAGAGGCATCCAGGCATACTTAAAGAGGCAGGAAATGGAGCGACATGGACTGCATAGAGACCAGAGGTTTTTGGTTTAAAAAGATGTCATGTGTCTGGGCCAGGGTTGCTGGGCCAAAGGTGCTATTCCTGTGCTGTCTTGTTCTTTGTTATTTTGTTCTTGCCATCCTTCATTTTAATCAGTCCATTAGTAGATGTGCCATCATCTGGCTAGGCCCTAATCTCTGGATTTTCTTAACTTTTACCCCTCTTTTTTTTTTGCCATTCTAGCATCTTAGAAGCTACCTCCTGACTAAGCTTTCGATCATGAATGTATGTGTTTACGTGTCAAGTTTTGCCTGTAACCCTCCTAAGAAGCTCTCTGGTGTGTTTTATTGTGTTTAAAAAGCAGTGTAAATGCAAGTTGTTTGATTAAATATATAATATTGCAATAACTATTTATCGGTGGCACATCCATTTACATAGCACTCATAGCTAAGTTGCATGGTTAGCAAATATTTTTGACATGTTGTTTAATGTCACCTAAGTTCAAATGGCTGGATTGAAGGAATGCGGGTTATCTGTTGGTGTCATGGTTCTACCAGTGGACACCATTCTATTATCCAGATATTCAGGTATTAGCTTATTTGATAATTGTTATCTCTCATTTGCTTTCCCAAGAGCTCCATTGCTACAATACAGGGATCACGATTCTTGGGTTGTGTAGCACTATTTGAACTTCAAAATGATTTAACTGTTCATTCTTATCAGTAGATCAGCCATAAAGAGGAGAAAACAAGTCTGCATTTATCGTGGTTTTTTTCCCCCACAGTCCTCCAGTTTTCCCAAGCCACTTTCCAGACCATGCAGTACAGGAAAGTCAATGAGTGTATTAATACGTGTGCTTCTATCGTCTTTCATATGAAATGTTTTTGATTTCCACAATGAATTGCCTTTTTAAGTACTAAATATGCTGATTGTCATACATTTTAAGGCTCAAGTCTCAATGTCATGAAGATTGTGCAACCTATTTAGCAAACACCCGACGACTACTGTTATAATTTTATGGAACAGAAAATGCTGGTTTTTTACTCATGATATTTTGGTATCTAAGACTAGTAGATGGGATTTTGGAGAAATGCATGCATCATTTGACAAGTTGTCAGATTTTCCAAGACATTTTAGGTGGGGTAATGGACATCAGCTTGGAAGGCCAAGGGGTGTCCTTAAAGATAATGGTATATTCTTGAGGTTTTTGAGGAAGGAAAGAGTTACATCTTTAAGATAAAGGACAGAAATTTGAATCTAACCTTTTACGTAAGGATGTCAAAAAATCATTTTAGAGGTGGAAAAACGTTTGCATTGTGACTTCCCACTAATGTGGGAAAGAAAATTATTGAGCTTCCATTGTACTTTGTACTTTTAATGTTGCTTAAATTGCTATCCAATCCTTTGTATGTGCACAATTTCTGCTGGTCCTTTGAACTTTTTTTCTCATACTTAGTTTCTAAACCTTTTATTCAGCTACTGAAATAATTGGTTTCTTGTGTGTCACTCGAGAATCGTTAGGGTTTTTTTTCTTTGTAAAGATCAGCAAATATGTATGTACATCATTGTATCTTTTTGTACATTTCTGTGGTTTAGCAGGCAAAGGGTTCCTGTCAGTGACTAGTGTGCTTTTTAATGGCTCTGGAACCTTTTGCTTTATATTGTGAAAATTAACCATGTTTTAATTGACTTTTCCTGAAAAGGTGTTTGAAGAAGAGTTATCAGATGACATAAAGGTATCAAGACTTAGGAACTATGTTTTATTTCAATATTTGGAAAAGCCTAATACCATAGAAGACAGAAATCTATATCTTTTTCAGAAAAAGGTATTCAACTGTTTCCCCACCTTCGGGTGACGTTGTTCGTTCTGCATCACTGGTGACGCTGTGCAGTCCGTATCGTGAGATATTTTTAGAATTGCATTATGATCTTTTAAAACCACACCTTAGGTTAAAATGTTAAGTCACATTTTAATGATGAAAATCTCATGTTTAAACTTTCTGTTTTCTAATAAGTACTATGGAAACTCGGACAGACAATATTTTCTGGTACTAGAACTATAAACAAAGAAAAGCTAGCATTCCTTAGTGCCTTGGATTACTGGGTGTCTCAGCAATATACAGCCAACAAAATACTTTTGAACTGTGTAGTTACTGTGACAATATGGGAACTATGCCAGTCGTTTTGTATACGTAGGAAGCTTCTACAACTGGCCCTGTGGTAAAGATCAGATAATCATTGTGAAGTTAACTGAGCATTAATTATTGGCTGTAACTGAGTAGTGTCATGGATTCTTTGACATTGACCTGACAAGGAAGGCGTAGCTTTGGTGTTAAAATCTCAATTGAAAAATTCCCATCTGACATTACAGCACATACTTGACACTGCAATGGAGGTAGAGCATTCATTTCTGTCGAGTGGTACCAGATGACATTTTTGTATTTAAACTGAACCTTTAACACAGTATTATGACCGAGGTGAGGAAGGATAAAGTTGCTCCCCTCTTTTCAATCTCTTGATTAACCATAACAAAGATTTGTTCTTTTTATTGAAGGTGCAATCCTTCAGTAGTTAAAATGCAGTTTTCCACTGTAGCAGCAAGGAGCTGATTACAAGGTTTTCTTGAGTGAAAGGGCAATTTTATTATCTGCTGTCTCTTACGAAGAGTAATGATACACTGTCAAGTGTGCAATAACATACATGCACATTTTGAAAAAAAGAGCAGTAGTGTTTAGTACATGGAAAGATGACTTTAAACTGAATAGTCCTTTCCTTAGGGTGCTCTTGAAATTTGTGATTTTTAACCTATGACTACAGTTGTTTAGTGTTTTGAACCATCAGCAGTAAAGAATATTGCAGAACTTAAAGCTTGGATAGTTAAAAGTATAGTTACTAATTGTAGAGCAATTTAAAAGTGCTGTTGCCCAAGAAGCCAGAATTGGAGTTGTGCAATATTTGAGAGGGTTTTAGGGCTTTAACATATGCAGGAGGATATTCCAGACATAGGGAAGGTGAAGGCTGTGGTGGAAATTGAAAACCAGAACAAGCGTTGTAAAATTGCATTGCTGTTTAACTCTGACCCATGGAACTCAGTGAAGAACTGATTATTGAATGGGATACCAATTTCAAATAACCTCCCTACCTGTCCCCTAACTCCCCAGCCTCTCCCTTCCATTCCTCTCAGCCACCCACTAGATTCATCCCTTCCATCGACTCCTGTCCTGAAGAAAGGTTACACCTGAAACATCTACTTTAGATGGATAGAGCGTGTAAGAAGGCCTATGGTGTATTAGCGTTCATTAGCAGAGGGATTGAATTCAAGAGTCGAGAGGTGATGTTGCAGCTCTACAGGACCTTGGTAAGGCTGCATTTGGAGTACTGTGTGCAGCTTTGGAAAGGGTGCAGAGGAGATTTACCAGGCTGTTGCCTGGAATGGAGAATAGGTCGTATGAGGATAGGTTGAGAGTGCTAGGTCTTTTCTCATTGGAACGGCGAAGGATGAGGGGTGACTTGATAGAAGTTCATAAGATGATCAGGGGAATAGATAGAGTAGACAGTCAGTCAGAGACTTTTTCCCCAGGTACAACAGTGTGTTACAAGGGGACATAAATTTAAGGTGAAGGGTGGAAGGTATGGGGGGATGTCAGGAGTAGGTTCTTTACCCAGAGAGTGGTGGGGGCATGGAATGTGCTGCCTGTGGGAGTGGCAGAGTCAGAATCATTGGCGACCTTTTTAAGCGGCAATTCGATAGGTACATGGATAGGTGCTTAAGCTAGGACAAATGTTCGGCATAACATCGTGGGCCAAAGGGCCTGTTCTGTGCTGTATTGTTATATGTTCTTCTCCACCTCCCTGATGCTGCCTGGCTTGTTGTTTTCTCCCAGCCTCCTGCTTGTCTACCTAATTCAGATACTAGCAGCAGAGGTTTGGGTGACTTAGAGTTTAGGAAAGACTGAATGTGGATAGTCAGCCAGATGTACAAAACTGTTAAGTATTCAAATTATAACCAAAAGTTAGGACTTCTAATGTGGATTCAATGAAGTAAAGAAGAGTCGGTGCCTATTTCCAACTTCAAAACTGAATTCTTCATTATAGGCTCAAAATATGCTTCTCAGCACTTCTGTGCCACCTATTACACTAAGTTTGCAAATAATCTGGTTCATCTTCAGGCAGTTGTGAGGGAGAAGGATGGAGTTGGTAGATCAAAGACTGAAGTGAGGCTAAAGACAATGGATTTTGTCTTGCTAATCTTTACTTGGAGGAACTTTTGCTCATTCCGTACTAAATGTTAGACGAGCAGTCTGACAATTGATAGAGTTGAGAGAAGTGCAATAAATGTGAGGTGCTGCAATTTGGGAAAGCAAATCTTATACATGGTAAGTTCCCATGGAGTGTTGCTGAACAAAGAGACCTTGGAATGCAGGTTCATAGCTCCTTGAAAGTGGAGTTGCAGGTAGATAGGATAGTGATGAAGGCATTTGGTATGCTTTCCTTTTATTGGCCAGAGTATTGAGTACAGGAGTTGGGAGGTCATATTGCGGCTGTACAGGACGTTGGTTCGGCCACTGCTGGAATATTGCGTGCAATTCTGGCTTCCTTCCTATCGGAAAGATGTTGTGAAACTTGAAAGGGTTCAGAAAAGATTTACAAGGATGTTGCCAGGTTTGGAGGATTTGAGCTATAGGGAGAAGCTGAACAGGCTGGGACTGTTTTCCCTGTAGCATTCGAGGCTGAGGGGTGACCTTTATAGAGGCTTACAAAATTGAGGGGCATGGATAGGGTAAATGGACAATGTCTTTTCCCTGGGGTCGGGAAGTCCAGAACTACAAGGCATAGGTTTAGGGTGAGAGGGGAAAGATATGAAAGAGACCTATAGGGCAACCTTTTCACACAGTGGTACGTGTATGGAATGAGCTGCCAGATGAAGTGGTGGAGGCTGGTACAGTTGCAACATCTAAGAGGCATTTTGATGGGTATATGAATAGGAAGGGTTTGGAGGGATATGGGCTGGGTGATGGCGGGTGGGACTAGATTGTGTTGGGATGTCTGGTCGGCATGCATGGGTTGGACCGAAGGGTCTGTTTCCATGGTGTACATCTCTGTGAAATAAAGCTATGTGTCATTAGCAGGCATCTGAAAATTGTTGTGTTTTGGATCATGTTGCTGGGCAAGAACATGTTAAAAAGAAATAGGAAAGAGCCAAAGTGAATCCTTGAGGGGGGCACAAGAGTGTGCAGAGAAACAATTGCAAGTGAATTTCTAGCATGACCGCACAGGAGGATGTAACAAAGCAGGCAATCCTCTTGGATGACAGAAAGGTGTTGGATGATGATGATGATGATGATGATGCTGTGAGCAGCCATGTCCAAGACTTGCAGATAGGTTGAGGAGAGAGTTTACAATCAGTGTTGATATCGTTTGCAACTTTGGAAAGCAGTTTTATTTTACTGTGTAGAGGTGGAAACCTGATTGGAGGCATTATGATATTGAATTTGGGAATTGGATTTCAGAAATGATTGCACGTTCAAGGATTTTGGAGAAGAAAGGGAAGTTGGAAACAGGATGATAGTTTACAGGAACAGAGGAGCAAGAGATGACTTTGAGAGGAATCATGTTGATGACATACTGAAAGAGAGCAAAAACTGTTAATAGTGTTAGCTAACAAGGCAGCCAGAAAGTGAATTTCAGTTGTTAGTGTTTCAGTGAGAATATATTGAAGGAACAAGTTGGGTTTCCAAGGTGAGATGTGCTCGAGGGAAAGCAAGGTTCGGGAAAATAAATTTTGATTTCAGGCCTGGAAATGGCAGTGGCTTTGAAAGCTGATCTGATGGGCACAGGAAGTGGTAGAGCAAACTGATCAGATGGACTGGCTCTTTCTCTGGATATACTGATTTATATCATCGTTACTGCTTCCTTCTCTCGTTTGGAATTAGAAAAGTTGGATTTCAATTTTGCTTCCAATTTCATTTTCACCTCACTTTCACCTGGTCCATCTGACTTCTCCTTTCCCTTCCTAGACATCTCTCTCTCCATTTCTGGGGATAAACTGGCCCCTAATATCCACATTCGAACCACCAACTCCCCCACAGCGACCTAGACCATACATCCTCTCACCTTGCTTCCTGTAAAATCTCCATTCTATTCTCCCAATCCCTCTGTCGCCATCGCATATGTTCAGATGAGGCCAACCTCGACAAGGGAGCCTTCAAAATCTAGGACTCGCCAGCACTGTTGTTGACAGGCCTCTTAACCAGGTCTGACTTATCTCCCGCATTTCCGCCCTCACCTCCTGTCTTCCTTCCCACAATAGCAATAGGATTTGTCTTGTGCTTACCTAACATCCCACTAGCATTCACGTACCAAATCATCACTTGTTATTTCTGCCATCTCCATTGAGATACTACCACCCAACACGCATTCCCCTCCTCTCTCTTGTCTCCCTTTCGCAGGGACTGTTCCCTCTGGGACATCCTGGTTCACTCTTCCTTCACGTGTGCACAGACCCCTAAAATATCCCCTCCTCTGTAACCAAGGCCCCAAACATACCTTCCAGGTGAAGCAACATGTAACCTGCACTTCACTCAATCTAATCTACTGCATTTGCTGCTCACAATGTGGTCTCCTCAACATTTGGGAAATGTAATGTAGACAGGGTGACTGCTTTGTGGAACACCTGAGTCCTGCAAAAATGACCCTGAGTGGTTGCCTGCCACACCATCCTATTCCCTGGTCAACATCTCTCTCAAGTTTGCTGCAGTGCCTCAGTTTAAGCTCCACACAAGCTGGAAGAATGTCACCTCATTTTCCCCTTTAGGACCCTGCAGCCCACCGGACTCCATATTGAGTTCAATAATTTTTAGGGCTTGAACTCTTCCATGTCTGAGCCCCCAGCCCCACACACCAGGCCTTGTTATCACATGGTCTGCCTTTACACGCTACCTATTGTTAGCCATTCTTCAGGAAGGGCTCATGCCCGAAATGTTGATTCTCCTGCTCCTTGGATGCTGCCTGACCTGCTGCGCTTTTCCAGCAACACATTTTCAGCTCTGATCTTCAGCATCTGCAGTCCTCACTTTCTCCTAGTTCTTTCCTCACCCCAGGATGATCCTGGATTAGTGAACTTTTTTTTTAGCAGAAAATTGCAGGGCTGGCTGGTGTTTTACTTAATCCAACCTGATCTTGTGGTTAATGGCTAATATCAGGCTCCATCATAGCTGTTCATGTCCATGCTCCTTGGTGAGGATTTGGAGAGGAAATTCTTCCAGAACAGACAGAAGCAGGTAGGGTGTGAAGGGAAAAAGTGATGTGGGTGGAGAGGGAGGAAGGAAGTGACCAGAGATGGCCTGATCCTTAATTGACACAATGGAACAGTGAAATCTCTTGGCATGAATGATAAAGGGTTAACAATGAACGTGCATTGCAAATATCTCAGAAGGTGAGAACTCTGAGACATCATGATGTTAATTAGAATCCCTACTGTGTGGAAACAGGCCCTTTGGCTCCAAATCCACATCGACTTTCTGAGGAGTAACCCACCCATACCCATTCCCCTATTCTATATTTATTCCTGAATAATCCACCTAACCTACACATCCTGAACACTATTGGCAACTTAGCATGGCCAATTCACTTACCCTGCAGATCTTTAGACTGTGGGAGGAAACCCACGGCAAACACGAGGAAAATGTGCAAACTCCACATAGACAGTTGCCAAGGCTGGAATCAAACCTGGGTGCCTAGTGCTAACCACTGAGCCACCGTGCTGTGCCCCATTTACTAAAATAGAGTTTCAAGTTACTGAGAATGAGATGTCTAATGCAGAAGTGAGGTGAGGAAAGCTGTGAAGATTACTCTGAAAACTTTCTTGGCACTTCATTAATGGTAAAGTATAACCATCATAAATGGGGAAAAAAATGGACAGAACAAGCTAAAATGCTTGGAACGAAAGGTACCACAAGACTAGAAGGAAAAAGATATGACTTGATGATAAGAACTGTACTCTTGCTGTTAGAGTCTGGGTGGGGGAAATACTACAAGATGGAGGAGCTATTTTTGGGAAATGAAGTTATGACTCCCTCAACAATGTTTTATAAAGCCATGACAATGCAACTTGCTGTAAAAAGCCAATGGATGGTGAGGGCCTAATTCTCAATTAAATGTGTATTATGAACGGAGTGCTGTTGATAACTGATTTGCTAGCAGGGTTACAGAGATCAGCACATGGGATGGTGAGTTGTATGTGAAGGAAGGTGACAAGATTGGCCTCAGAAGGTGCACTGGGGAAAAAGTTGGCTGTAGCGGAGTTGGACTGTCACTTGGTTAGGGGCAGCACAGAGTGCCTCATTGGCCGTTTTGATGCTGAAAGAGGCAGAACACAATTATATAAGAAATAGGAACAGGGCAAGACCATTCAATCCTTCAGGCCATTCAATAGGATTGTGGCTGATCTGATGTTCCTGGCATCCACTTTTTGCCCTTTACCAGCATACCCTTGATTCCTCTACTGGTCAAGAATCTATCTATTTCCACCTTAAAGAGACAAATATTTTTCCTCCACAACTCTCTGTGGCAAGGAGTTCCAAAGTTGTTCAACCCTTTAAGAGAAGTAATTCCTTCTCATCATAGTCTTTAAATTGGTGTCCCTTTGTTCTGAAAATCCCTTCCTGGTCATAGACTCTACAGTGGTTCTGTTCGCCGAGCTGGAAGTTTTTGTTGCAAACGTTTCGTCCCCTGGCTAGGAGACATCATCAGTGCTCTGGAGCCTCCTGCGAAGCGCTTCTTTGATGTTTCTTCTGGCATTTATAGCGGTACTAAACCACTATAAATGCTGGAAGAAACATCAAAGAAGCGCTTCGCAGGAGGCTCCAGAGCACTGATGATGTCTCCTAGCCAGGGGATGAAACGTTTGCAACAAAAACTTCCAGCTCGGCGAACAGAACCACTACAACAAGCACCCGAGCTACAAATCTTCGCACAAACTTTGAATAGACTCTACAGTTAGGGAAGCCATCTTCTCAGAATTTACTCTGGATTTTTAAGGGGGCTTGACAGTATGTTTCAAAGAGATGACCTCTCTTTCTTCTAAAATCCAGTGAGTAAGGCAGACCTTCATAAGTGATTGCAACAAGGTCAGCCAGGTGGACATCTGAATGAGTTCCTTAACTGTGGCTCTTAATCTGGCCTAATCAGGGAGTCCTGACAGTAGAGATTTTGTTCACTCCGAGTTGGATGTGAGGAAGCTGGATCAGTGTCAAGAATTTTCCATGTGGAAATAAAGGGTGACTTGGAGAAGAGAGAGTGCCCTCTGTGGAGGTATTTCACCCTCCATACTGGGGATCATCCTAGTGTGCTGCTCCCGATGATTGGGAACAAAAGTTGCTCTCACTACAGCAGATGTGGTCTCACCAGCCCCTTGTCCTGTTGCAGTAAGACTTTCCTACTGTCATAGTCCAACCCCCTTGAAATATGGGTCAATAGTCCATCAGTGTTCCTGATTATCTGCTGCTCCTGAGGGCTAGCTTTGTGTTTTGTGCACAAGTACACCCAAGTCCCTTGTCCCTTTGTGTTGTTGCTTTCTGTAGTTTCTCTCCATTTTAAATAATATTCTAATCTTTTCTCCTCCCTTCCAAAATGAATAACTTTGTTTTTCCATATTACACTCCATTGTCCAAACTCTTGTCCAATTAACCTATTAATATCTGTTAACTATTTATATCCTTCTTGCAAGCTGTCCTTTCACCTATTTTTGTGTTATTTGCAAATTTAGTTGCAGTACATTTGCTTCCTTATAATTCATAATATATTGTAAACAGTTGTGGTCCCAGTCCTGTTCCTTTGGAATCCCACTGGTTACAGGTTGCCAGCCTGAAAAGAATCCCTATTCGCCACTCACTGTTTCCGAAACCAATTCTCTGTCCATGCCAGTATACTGCCTTGAACGTGATGGGCTGTTACGACATAGCCTTTTTTTGAGTTCCCTTGTTGAACATCTTCTGGAAATCCAAATACAACACATTCTGGTTCTCCTTAATCCACTCTGGTTGAGATTTCCTCAGAACTCTAACAGAAAAATCGTGTACAATTAAGTTTTCACATAGCCATGTAGATTCTGCTTGATTAGATTAT
Source organism: Hemiscyllium ocellatum (assembly GCF_020745735.1). Taxonomy (NCBI): domain Eukaryota; kingdom Metazoa; phylum Chordata; class Chondrichthyes; order Orectolobiformes; family Hemiscylliidae; genus Hemiscyllium; species Hemiscyllium ocellatum. The sequence goes on along the minus strand of NC_083422.1, from coordinate 39,634,707 downwards.
GATTTTCTAAATATGTTGCTATTCCTTAATTAATTCCAGTATTTTTCCCACAATAGATATTGGGCTAATTGCTCTGTAGTTATCCACTTTTTGCTTCTATACCATGTGACCAGGAGCGCCACACGGGTAGTTTCCCCCACCCAGTTATCTGGTACTTCTCCAGAATCCAACACTTTTTGAAAAATTATAACCAATATTTCCACAGCTGTTAATTTTAGGATCCCAAATGCCAATCAGCAGGGGCAAGGCATTTAAATGCATTTATTCCCAATAGCTTGACTGGTAGTTGAGACTTCTTTTGTAGTTGTGGTAGTATTTAATTCCTCCCCGTTCTTTCGTATTAATGGAATGTTTAAAGTATTTTTCACCATTAAAAACAGATGCAAAATATTTGTTTAACTGTTCTGCCATTTCCTTAGTTCGCCTTGAATATCTCTGTAGATTGCACATTGAATTTCGAAGTGGCCTATGTTGTTTGACCTCTCTCTCTTTGTAAGTTTGTCTGGGAGCTGGGACATGAGCCTGGGATGGTGATGACAGGAGAGGCGAATCTAGGATTAGCAAATGGAAAGAAGTTAAGAGGAGAAACAATGGAAGTAGAAGTAATTGTGCCTGGAGCAGAAACCAAAATACCAACAATACTTATGAGCAGTTATTTGGTTACAGACTTGCCAGGAGAATGTGAGCAGTGAAGAGGGAGTGATCCTTTGATGGGATAAATGAGTGCCATTCCCTTATCACTTTACAAATTTGGAGAAGTTAAGAAATGTTTAAAGGTCAGGGTATCAGAACAAGTACAGGTGAAAACATTTCATTAGGAATAAAGACCTGGTGATAAGTACGTCCTGTTGTAGAGTAGAAAAAGATCCAATCACTGAGAAGCCAGAAGATGTGGATGAAGTATTTTGACCCAGAAGCATGTAATTCTCGACAGAATCCAGACTGCAGCTAAAGCGACAAAACCAGTAGAACCACTTGGCCAGTCACAGGCTCAGAATGCAATAACAATAAGGAGGGAAGGGCTGTAAGTTGATTTGTTACTTTAAATTTCACTCTCTGTTGTAGGTCAGAGACACAGCAATTGAGTCTTAGGCAATGAAGTGCAGAAGAATTGTGTTCCTGTTGAGAAGAGTCCATGAATTTGAAAGCCATATTTAAGAAAAGCCAAGATTTGATATGATTTAGGAGGAGGGAGGACAGATGATGAACACTTAGCTTGTTCAAAATTTGGGAGATGATTTGTAGCTCGGATGCTCGTTGTTGTTGTGGTTCTGTTCGCCGAGCTGGGAATTTGTGTTGCAGGCGTTTTGTCCCCTGTCTCGGTGACAACCTCCGTGCTTGGGAGCCTCCTGTGAAGCACTTCTGTGATCTTTCCTCTGGCATTTATAGTGATTTGTATCTGCCACTTCCGGTTGTCAGTTCCAGCTGTCCGCTGCAGTGGCAGGTATGTTGGGTCCAGGGCGATGTGCTTATAGATTGAATCTGAATCTGTGGATAAACAAAAGATGCAATCAGAGTTGAAACATTTGATGTAATGTTTCTATCAGGACCTTGATCATCTTTGGGTAATCTCAAATTCGGATAATTGAGGTTCCTTTGTATGCTGTGCATTGAAAAGCTACCTAACTCTTGCATCTCACCATTCTGCAATAGAATGTATTGTAGATTTAAAATTAATACATTTGCTTATCATTCAGTTGAGGAATATGGTTACTCTGCATTCCTGTCAAGCAGAAGAATATAATTCTTTTTCACTAATAATCAACTAATGTTGAGTGTTTCAAACATGTCCAACTTATTAGAATTCAGCACTTCCCATTCTGATATACTTTGAAGAATCTGAGTGAAAAATAACCTGTTCTCTTAAGAGCCCTGGTAAGCTAGCACATCTCGGTAAAAACAAGGACTGCAGTTGCTGAAGGGTTTTTGTCTAAAACATTGATTTTTTTGTCCGGCTCCACGGATGCTGCCTGACCTGCTGTGCCTTTCCAGCACCACTCTAATCTAAGCTAGCACATCTCTCCCTGAGTCAAGATGTGAAACCAGTGCTGCTTAGTTGAACAAACCTGCTGATTTTGTGGCTGCTTATTAATAAATAAATGGAAATAGATTATTTGTTTACTCCAAAATGAAACTCACATAGCAGTACATTTGAACATAAAACTACACTATGACTTTTAAGGAATGACAACAAATGTTGCATAAGCTGTTTAAAAATTAGTTCAAATATAATCAATCTATAATTGTTGTTAAATGTGCTTTTAGCATTTTTAACTGGGAGTACCAAATTTTGTGGAGGAGTATGAACAAAGCTGAAACAATTTGAAACTGCAATGTATTGGTGTTTCGCATGTTGTTGTGGGGTGCTGTCAGGGCGGAGTTGTTAATTTACATTGTGAACAGCTGAAAGTGTTTGAGAATATTTCACCCTGTTGGTAATGAATTTTTTTTGTACTTTTAACTATCTTTCTTTGAGCATTTTTAAAATCCTGATGCCATTTTTAATTTCTTGACATTTGATTTCTAATATGAGAAAAATTATACAAGAAAAACGGTAGGTTGCGTTATATTTTCAGTAAATTCCCCCATTACTTTGGACCATGACAGACAATTCCGTTTCGTTGTCTCTTTTCTCTATATCCCTTCATAGTGGTTGCCTGTCTGACAAAATTTTATTGATCTTGGTCATGACCCGCAGCACTCTAAGCAAAGAGTTCCTGCTTCCTACAACCATTTTCATGAAAAAGAATAAAACTTGATTTCACTCTAAGTTTAAATATGTTTAATTGTTTGACATCTTTGTATGTACTGGACCAAAACGAGTTTCCATGATCCTCAAACCAAGTGTGTGCAATTCACTTTTTAACACTTTATCCTTTTGAGGCCTGGTGAATTCTGCATTGTACCTTCAAGACCATGAATTTTTTCCAGAGAGCTCAAAGTTGACAACAAGTGAAATCTGAGCAAGGTATTCCTGAAGCTTTACTTTGCCAATTCAACCTTTTTCACCTAAAACCACTCGGCCTACCAAACGAATGTTAATAGGCTTCAGAGATGTACACTGAAAGTTAGTTTTAAGTAAATTGGCATCGAAATGTTACACTGCCAAGCTCCCAACCTTTAAAATACTGAAACAAACAAAACAGATTTTGCCAGAGAAAAGAAGGTCTGTTAGCACCTGTGGAGAAAAAACAAAGTTTTGAATCCAGTAACTCCTCTTCAGAAAGACAATTAGTATTTTTCCTTCTGGTTTAAAGTAAATGGCTTGTACTTCCTTTTATAGACTTCTACTGCCATGTTTTGCCCACTCATTGATCTTTGCACATCCCCTCAGAACATAGTGTTTCTTATTTGGCTTCTTCGTCGTACGCACACTCGCATATGCAACTCTTTGTTCCTTTGTCAGAATTATTTGCAGTTATGGTGAAAATCTTGACATCAGTGGAGATTCGCAAAGAAACATCTCTTGTCCATCCTGCCAATCAGAAACACTACCTTAATCACAACTCTATCTCGTACCTCTCAACCAATTGCTATTCCCTATCACAGCATTATTTCCAAATCCTTAATTGATTATCGGTTATGTAAGATGTTATCAAATGCCTTCTGAACATTTGATTTTTGACAAAAGTCATTGATATACTCCTATCCACCCTTCCAATAAGCACTTCGACCGGTTGGATTGGTCAGACGTAAGTCACTGCATTAGTAATACAAGCGAACACTTGTTGTTTGGCTCATACATATTTTAAACACTCAGATTCTATCAACAGAGACAGAATGACTATCAATTGACAGGGTTCTGGTTAACTATTTAAGGATAAAGGGACTAAAGTAATGTATTGAAATTGTAATCTTCCTAATCTTGTAGGTAACACTTGAATGTGGGATAAAAAAGGAATGCACATTCAGTGTCCTTTATTTATTTTAATATCTTGGAGTAGGAACCATTAGGTCCTCAAGATATACCTTAGGTCTCATTTTTCCCCTTTGTTTTTCAATTACCTTGAAGAGTTGTTCTCCGCAATCTTCATTCAGTTCCCTTGTCACTGATATTTATCATCCTTCCTTCCTTCAAATTTAGTAGACAATTAACAAATTTGTAACTTCTTTCTTGTCCATTCATAATATTTTAATATATTCTTTTATCATCTCATGCCCTGTTGAGTGCCTCAGTTGAATTTGTCTCCAGCATTGTGCTTGAGATCATAATGGCTCACCAAATGAAAGCGTTTAATCAGGCAACATATCTGCTTCTTCTACAAATTACCTTTTTTTTTCTGTTTCCACTCATGGTTGATCCTTTTTTTTTATGAGGGCTAACTTTCTTCCTCTTGATACTGTCCTCTTAAATTTGACCATGTTTTCTAATGACTCAAGTGCAACCTTTGCTACTTTAGATTAGATTACTTAGTGTGGAAACAGGCCCTTCGGCCCAACAAGTCCACACCGACCCGCCGAAGCGCAACCCACCCATACCCCTACATATACCCCTTACCTAACACTATATGGGCAATTTAGCATGGCCAATTCACCTGACCCGCACATCTTTGGACTATAGGCTATATATTAGAATTTTTGTGGAAGCAGGCCATTCAGCCCATTGAGTCCACATTGACCCTCCTAAAAGCATCCCACCCAGACCCAACCCTCTACCCCATTCCTATAACTCTGCATTTCCCATGGCTAATCCACCGAACTTGCACAACCCTGGATACTATGGGCAATCTAGCATGGCCAAACCACTTAACCAGGATATCCTCCTGCTCCCCTAAGGACATAAATTCCCCAGCTGCCATGATGGAAATTTGAACTCCCATTTCCAGGTCATGAGCAAGGCCCTGAAATTCTTAACCCTTTGCCATATATGCTACACTATTATACTTTGTCAATGAGATGTTTGGAAAAGTTCAGTCATCAAGCATGTTTAGAGTGACAGATTTCTGAATACTGAATACTGATTTCTGAATGTTGGGCTGAATGTCCCTACTCATGTTCCCATGAGATCCCTTTTTATGTAGTCTGGTGTTTAGAAATACTGCTGTAAAATGCTTTTGAGATATTTTCACCATGCCGAAGGCACTACGTAAATACAAGTTTGTTCCTTTTTAATCTATTATGTGCAATATCTTTAAACTATTGGTGTGGATTCAAGTGAAGGAGATTTTTGAACGTTTCTTTCCTAGACTTGGGTCATTTTTGGACTGACTAACGATTTAATTGTGTTAAATGACTCAAATGTTTGTCAGTTTTCTTAACTGTTGAATGACACAAATCCTTTTGGAGAAAAAAGTATACATGTTCTTATGATCCTAATGTTATCAGCCTGTGTTTGATTGAGGCTCTGGGTTAGGTCTCAGTAAAACAGTCATGTCCACTTGCATTCTGTGGTGAAGGTGGTGGGATGGGGCAGGGTATGGTGTGGGGAAGCTGGCTAGCTGAGGGCAGGGAGCTGTTCCTCATTGTCATATTAGAACCTCCAGCATGTCTTTATAAATAGAAAAGTTTGAGCTTATATTTAAAAAATTGTTAGATAATATCTTATAGATATTGCAATCATTGTGCTCAAACCATTTATTGTGAAATACATTAATATTTTTGGAATTTATTCAGCCATGGAGAAAGCAGCTGTGTGGGCTTTGACCTTTCATTTTCAATATGTTATTTAGTGTTCATATGATTTTGCCATTTCATCATGTCTTTTGATTTTATTGTTGCAGGATAAATATTTGGATGACTGAAAATGGAACAAGATCTAAGTGAGCAGGTTTCTCCGCAGGTCAATGAACAGCTGTTGTGCAGCGATGATAATAAAGAAAATTTGTTGATTGACAATTCCACAAGTGATGCAGCAGAAACAAACCCATTCAATAACACATGTCATGAATCCGAAACTGACTCAAAAGCCAAAGTACTGAGAGTGGATATAAGTACAAAAGATGAAGTTGGAACTGCTGAGGTCGAATTGAAGACGCAGGAGGTTGAACAGAGTATGAATAATGTGACAGACCAGGGTGGAAGTGGAGAACCTTGTGCTTTAATTGCATTTAAAACTGATACAGGAAAAGAATCAGAAATTAGGTCGGAGGATGCTGACTGTACAGAATTGAGTAGAATTGTCAATCAAAAATACAGTCCTACATCAGAGACATCAAAACAGACAGATCCTATTAATTGGACCAAATGCACATCATCCCCCTCTAACAAATTTGAATCTGAAAGTCCCTTTGATACAAAAGTAACCAAGGACCTGATGTCCAGGATGGAGCAAGAATCCTCTCAGGATGCATTGTTGGATGAGTTAGAATCGGAGTTCAACATGTTTTCAACAGAATCCTCTGTGAGCTGCAGTTTACCCAATGGAATTACGAAAGAAAACGGTGCCGTAATCATGTTGAATGAGTCCATACAAAGTAAATTTCTTCAACAAGAAAAGAAAATAAACAAGTAAGTGTTTTAAAATATGGTAACTATGTTGAGAACAGTTTAAGTTACGTTGATGTGAGTGAGATATTGTACACCGCTGCCCCCCCGCGCCCCCCCCCCTTGCCATTTTATGGAACTGCAGATGCTGGGTATGGACGTATTTAATAGCTGGTCGTTTCTAATAAAACACAGTGAATCTTTGCCTAATATCCAAACAATGGTAGCAATTTCAAGGGAAAAATGTTGTCAACACAATTGTTATCAAAACACATCTAGTGAGATTTCTATTGATTCAGAAAATAGATGGAGAAAACCACTGATATTGTGATGGAATGTAAATAATTCTTTCTGGGTTTGTTGACAGGCTTAACAGTGATTTATTTATAAACAAGTTAAAAACCAAATCTGAAAATAAAAAGTTGCTAACAGGAAAATTTCAAAAATCCTACTAGTTCACAATGTCCTTTTTGGGAAGGAAAGTTGGCATCTTTACTGATGTGACCAATATGAGATTCCAGTCTTGTACTGACATGGTAGTTCTTTGACCCCCTCTAAAGTGAAGTAAGCCTCATGACCCACTTGTAGTTCAAGAATGCCTATCACTACCACATCATGGTATATAGAGTCATAGAGATGTACAGCATGGAAACAGACCTGTCCATACCGACCAGATATCCCAACCCAATCTCGTCCCATCTGCCAGCACCCGGCCCATATCCCTCCAAATCCTTGCTATTCAAATACCCATCCAGATGCCTTTTAAATGTTGCAATTGTACCAGCCTCCACCACATCCTCTGGCAGCTCATTCCATACACGTACCACCTGTGTGAAAAATTTCCCCCTTATGTGTCTCTCATATCTTTCCCCTCTCGCCCTAAATCTATGCCCTCTAGCTCTGGACTGCCCGACCCCAGGGAAAAGACTTTGTCTATTTATCCTATCCATGCCGCTCATAATTTTTTAAACCTCAGCCTCCAACGCTCCAGGGAAAACAGCCCCAGCCTGTTCAGCCTCTCCCTATAGCTCAAATCCTCCAATCCTGGCAACATCCTTGTAAATCTTTTATGAACCCTCTCAAGTTTCACAGCTTTCCGATAGGAAGGAGACCAGAATTGCACGCAATATTCCAACAGTGTCCTGTACAGCCGTAACATGACTTCCCAACTCCTGTACTCAATACTCTGACCAATAAAGGAAAGCATACCAAACACCTTCTTCATTATCCTATCTACCTGCGACTCCACTTTCAAGGAGTTATAAACCTGCACTCCAAGGTTTCTTTGTTCAGCAACACTCCCTGGGAACTTACCATTAATTGTATAAGTCCTGCTAAGATTTGCTTTCCCAAAATGCAGCACCTTGCATTGATCTGAATTAAACTCCATCTGCCCCTTCTCAGCCCATTGGCCCATCTGGTCAAGATCCTGTTGTAATCTGAGGTAACCTTCATTGACGATTATACCTCCAATTTTGGTGTCATCTGCAAAGTTACTACCTGTACTGCTTATGCTCGCATCCAAATCTTTCATGTAAATGACAAAGTAGAGGACCCAGCACCGATCCTTGTGGCATTCCACTAGTCACAGACCACCACCCTCTGTCTTCTACCTTTTGAGCCAGTTCTGTATCCAAATGGTTAGTTCTCCCTGTATTCCGTGAGATCTAACCTTGCTAATCAGTCTCCCATGGAGAACCTTGTCGAACGCCTTATTGAAGTCTGCATAGATCACATCTACCACTCTGTCCTCATCAATCCTCTTTTTGTTACTACTTCAAAAAAACTCAATCAAGTTTGTGAGACATGATTTCCCATGCACAAAGCCATGTTGATGATCTGTAATAAGTCCTTGCCTTTCTGAATACATGTGCATCCTGTCTCTCAGGATTCCCTCCAACAACTTGCCCACCACCGAGGTCAGGCTCACTGGTCTATAGTTCCCTGGTTTGTCCTTACCACCCTTCTTAAACAGTGGCACCACATTAGCCAACCTCCAGTCTTCCGGCACCTCACCTGTGACTATCGATGATACTGAGATCTCAGCAAGAGGCCCAACAATCACTTCTCTAGCTTCCCACAGAGTTCTCTGGTACACCTGATCATGTGCTAGGGATTTATCCACCTTTTAACCGTTTCAAGACATCCAGCACTTCCTCCTGTGTAATATGGACATTTTGCAAGGTGTCACCATCTATTTCCCCACAGTCTGTCTTCCATTTTCTTTTCCACAGTAAACATTGATGCAAAATACTCATTTAATATCTCCCCCATTTTCTGTGGCTCCACACAAAGGCTGCCTTGCTGATCTTTGAGGGGCCCTATTCTCTCCCCAGTTACCCTTTTGTCCTTAACGTATTTGCCAAAGCTATCTCATGTCCCCTTTTTGCCTTCCTGATTTCCCTCTTAAGTATACTCCTACTTCGTTTATATTTTTCTAAGGATTCACTCAATCTATCCTGTCTGTGCCTAATATATGCTTCCTTCTTTTTCTTAACTAAACCCTCAATTTCTTTCGTCATCCAGTATTCCCTATACCTACCAGCCTTCCCTTTCATCCTGACAGGAATATACTTTCTCTGGATTCTTGTTATCTCATTCCTGAAGGCTTCCCATTTTCCAACCGTCCCTTTACCTGTGAACATCTGCCCCCAATCAGCTTTTGAAAGTTCTTGCCTAATACCTTCTCCAATTTAGAACTTCAACTTTTAGATCTGGTCTATCCTTTTTCTATCACTATTTTAAATCTAATAGAATTATGGTCTCTGGCCCCAAAGTGCTCCCCCACTGACACCTCAGTCACCTACCCTGCCTTATTTCATAATAGGTCATCATTAAAATCCCCTACCATAACCACCCTATTATTCTTTCAGATAGCTGAGATCTCCGTGCAAGTTTGTTTCTTAATTTCCCTCTGACTATTAGGGGGTCTATAATGCAATCCCAATGACATGATCATTCCTTTCTTATTTCTCAGTTCAACCCAAATAACTTTCCTTGGTGTAGTTCCAGGAATATCCTCCCTCAGCACAGCTGTTACGCTATTCCTTATCAAAAACGCCACTCCCCCCTTGCCTCCTTTTCGATCCTTCCTATAGCATTTGTATCATATATGGGAATGAAAAATGCTGGCATTCGTAGCACTGTCCTCATTTTAACAATGATTGAAATAAAGAGAAGCTGTAGATTTAGCAATAATAGCAGTAACAGAAAAGATACTACTATGCAATTTGGAGATTTTGCAAATTCTATGAAACTAGACAAGAAGAGTTATTCCTGATCAGAACAAAACTTGATGATTTGCTGCAAACCTTCCATAAAGTGTTCTACCATGCTGCTGTCTAATTCTTCCCAAAGAATAGCTGATTTGGAGTATGTTGAGCAATAGTGTTTTTGAAATATTTGAATACAAATTAGAAATAAGTTTCTCAAACACTGATTGGATGGGTGATATCAAACATGCAGTGATGTTTATAACTGAATTGGCTGACTTGACCTCTCCCATGGACAAATTAATATATTTTAAGTGCTTTGTGAATAATGTGAACTTCGTAACTACTGAAGTTAGTTTGTGGGATTTTGGATTGTGGAGATGGTATCTAATTTGGGTTCAGTGGAAGAAAACTTTGAGTTTGTGAAATTTATTAGCCAACTGCTGGAAATATACTGAAAACAAGTAGTGCTGGAGAGCACAGCAGGTCAGACAGCATCCATGGAGAGAGGGCAAGCTAACTTTTTGAAGTTAGAGAGAGCAAGCCAATGTTTAGATTCTAACTTCAAAAAGTTAGCTTGCTCTCTCTATATGGATGCTGTCTGACCTGCTGTGATCACCAGCATTTGTTGTTTCCAGTACAGATTCCGGCATCTGCAATAATTTTTGCTCCAGCTAGGAAATATACAATGTGCTACTTAATCTGTAACTCGAATAGATTTGTAGTGAGACCCTTGAAGGTTTACATACATGCTCGAAAAGGGAAACTGGGAGAAATTATTTTGTGTACAGAACAACAAGGTGAGTGGTTCCCTAGTTGATACAATTGGCTAGAAGACAGGAAGCAGCAGTCGGTGGAATGATCCATGGCTGGGAGTCCACTGAATGTAGTGCTCCTAGAATTGATGTTGACGTCTCCACTGCTGATTTGTATTCAAGTTGATTTTAAAAATGTAATTCATTAATATATTAAATGCTGAACCCTTGATGGAAAAGTGTTAAATAAGGTAGCAAGAAATTTAGATCTAAGAAACTTCTTCGGGGGAGCAGAACAATGGGAGATGAAGTACTTGGCAGTCCAACAGTTGTCACAGAATTCTCAAATAGAGAGAGAAATAAGAGATGGGCATTATATAATTCTAAGACCAATTGGGTGGTGCTCTCAGGTGTATCAGATGGCCAAAAGAGGACTTCACCCAGTATTTGACTACTAATTGGTACATACATTAGATTATCTAAGTATACATTCCAAATGTAAATTCAGCTAATTTTGTTGGAACCTCCGATTTTAAACTGAACTCTCACACCATGAATTAAACTGTTATTCATCAAATCTAATAGCAACTGCTCAGTAAAATTACTGTGTTTGAACAGGAAACAAAGTTAATTGTTTAAAGCAAGTAATTTATCACTTAGATAAATAAGCATGTAACAATTACAGTTGTTTACATGTTAAATTCACCAGGATTCCTTCTAACAGTGTCTTCAAAACTCACAACCTCTATCTATGGATGGTGCAGGAGGGAGGGCTTCAGGTATGTGGATCATTGGGGAAGGTGGGACCTGCACAAGAAGGAAGGATTGAACATGAACTGGGGGGGGCAACAATATCCTGGGTGTGACGTGTGCCAGAGCTGTTTGGGAGGGTTTAAACTAGATTGGCATGGATGTAGGAATCTGAGCTATTGATCAGATGTTGGAGTAGGTAGTGAACAGCCAGATGTAGTGTGCAGAGAGTCTGTGAGGAGGGATAGGCACTTGATAGGGCAAAGGTGTGCAGTCAGTGTGATGGATTGAAGAGTTTCTATTTTAATGCAGGAAGTGTCAGGAATAAAGGTGACAAACTCTGAGCATGGATCAGCACTTGGAACTATAGTGTTGCGGCTGTTACGGAGATTTTGATATCACAGGGGTAGTATCACAACTGTAGGAAGAGAGGTCAGCAAGGAGGGTTTAGACAATAGGTGCAGGAGTAGGCCATTCTGCCCTTCGAGCCTGCACCACCATTCAATATGATCATGGCTGATCATTCTTAATCAGTATCCTGTTCCTGCCTTCTCTCCATAACCCTTGATTCCACAATTTCTGATTTCTCAACAGTCAGTATGGGTGGAAATCAGAAACAGGAAAGGAGCAGTCACTTTATTGGGAGTTTTCTATAGACCACCACCACCCCCCCCCCCCCCCCCCCTCCCCCAATAGCAATGGAGACAGAGAAGAGTAGATTGAGAGACAGATTTTGGAAAGGTGCAGAAATAACAGGGTTGTTAACATGGGTGACTTTAACTTCCCTTATTGATTGGAATCTCCTTTAGCGTGAATAGTTTGGATGGAGCAGTGTTTGTCAGGAAGGGTTCTTGACTCAATATGTAGATAGGCCGACTAAAGGGGAGGCAATATTGGATTTGGAGCTTGACAATGAACCAGGTGTCAGATCTTGGGCTGACCTTAACTATACTCGCGGAGATGGATAGGAGCAGATGGTATAGGAAGGCAGGAACTGGGGCACCTAAATTGGGAAAGATGTTCTCCGGGAAATGCTCAACAGAAATTTGGAGGTTGATTAGGAAGCACTTAGTGCTGGACAAGTTTGTCCCTCCTGAGGCAAGGAACGGATAGCAAGTTGAAAGAATCTTAGATGACAAGGAATGTGGAACATCGAGTCATGAGGAAGAAGGAAGCTTACTTAAGGTTGAGGTAGCAAGGATCAGACAGGGTGTTAGAGGTAGCCAGGAAGCAACTGAAGAACAGACTTAGAGTGAGAAGGTAGCATGAAAAAGCTTCAGCAGTTGGGATTAAGGAACGCCCTAAGGCATTCTACATTGATGCGAGGAACAAGAGGATGGCTGATTATGGATAGTGGAGGGAACTTGTGCTTGGACATAGGGGGAAGTCCTTAATGTATACATTGCTTCAGTATTCACCACTGAGAGGGAGCTTGTCATTTGTGAGGACAGCGTGAAGCAGACTGATGTGCTAGAACAGGTTGATTTTAAGAAGGAAGATGTGCTCAAAAGGTTTGAAAAACATGAGGATAGATAAATCCCTTGGGCCATACAGGATATACCCAAGGTTCTTACAGAGGTAAGGGAAGAGATTGTTGCACATTTGGCAATGATCTTTGCATCTTCACTGTCTACTTGAGTAGTGCCAGATGATTGGAGGGTGGCAAATATTATTTCTTTGTTCAAGAAAGGGAATAGAGATAATCCTGAGAAATACAGATCCAGTCAGTCTTCGGTCAATGGTTGGCAAAATATTGGAGAGGATTCGAAGAGACAGGATTTATGCTTACTTGGAAAACTATAGTTTGATTAGAGATAGTCAACTAGGCTTTGTGAGGGGCTGGTCATGCCTTACAAACCTTATTGAATTCTTTGAGGATGTGACAAAACACATTGAAGGTAGAGCAGTGGATGTGAAATACATGGATTTTAGCAAGGCGTTTGATCAGGTTATCCATGGTAGGCTCATTCAGAACGTGAGGAGGCATGGAATACAGGAACATTTGGCTGTCTGGATACAGAATTGGCTGACCAATAGAAGACAGAAGGTGGTAGTACATGGAAAGCATTCAAGCTGGAGCTTGGTGACCAGTGGTGGTCCACAGGAATCAGTTCTGGACCCTCTGCTCTGTGATTTTTATGAATGACTTTGGATAAAGAAGTGGAAGGATGGGTTAATAAGTTTGTCAAATTCACGATGTTTGGTGGAGTTGTGGAGGGCTGTTGTAGATTGCAATGGGACATTGACAAGATGCAGAGCTGGTCTGATAAGTTACAGATGGAGTTCAACCTGGAAAAGTGTGAAGTGATTCACTTTGTAAGGTCAAATTTTAATGCAGAATACAGGGTTAAAGGGAGGGTTCTTAGCAAGTGGAGGAACAGAAGGGATCTTGGGTTCCATGTCCATAGATCCCTCAAAGTTGCCACCCAAATTGGTAGGGTTATTAAGAAGGCGTATGGTGTGTTGGCTTTCATTGCAGGGGAATTGACTTTAAGAGCTGAGAGGTTATGCTGCAGCTCTACAAAGCCCTGGTTAGGCCACATTTGGAATATTGTGTTCAGTTCTGGTCACCTAGGAAGGATGTCGAAGCTTCAGAGAGGGTGCAGAGGAGATTTACCAGGATGCTGCCTGGATTGGAGGGCATGTCTTACGAAGAAAGATTGAGGGAGCTTGGGCTCTTCTCATTGGAGCAAACAGGGATGAGCGTTAACTTGAAAGAGATGTACAAGATATTGAGAGGCATAGATAGTGGTTAGTCAGAGACTTTCTTCCTTGGGGAAATGGATATCATGAGGAGGCATAACTTCCAAGTGATTGGCGGAAGGTTTAGGGAGATTTCAGAATAGGTTTTTTTACACTGAGTGGTGTTCGCATGGAATACCCTGCTAGCAGTGGTATTAGAGTCAGATACATTAGGGACATTTAAGTGACTCTCTTGGATAGGCATATGGATGATAGTGCAATAAAGGTTATATAGGTTAGTCTGATCTTGGAGGATAAAAGGCCAGTACAACATCCAAAGCTGAAGGGAATGTTCTGTACTGTACTGTTCTATGCTCTATCACCTGGGACAAGGGTGGTTGGCACATGGGAACACATGGCCTGCAAGTTCACCTTCAAGCAACTCGGCATCCTGTCTTGGAGTCCTAATTATCACTCTTTCATTGTCAGGAAATTGGAGGTGATGTCTTGACAATAATGTGGGTGCACCTACACCATCAGACAGACAGTGGATTCAGCATCATGTTTTGAGGGTAATTAGGGTAATTAATACTAGCCTAGCCAATGATGCCCCATCGCATGAACTGATCAATAAAGGTGGTAATTTGCATTTCTGTTTTGAAAATCTTAGGAAGTATATTAACAAATAAATTGGACTTTATTATAATTGGAAAAAGTTTGCAGTCAAATTGATTACATTTAAGTTTTATGTTTGGGGAGGGGATGGGCAAAGTCAAAAAGAAAGTTAGATACTTTTGAGTATAAGTTGACATTCCAGTTTTGGAGTGTAGTCACTGTAATTTTGGTGGTGTCACCTTTAGGGCACAATATTAAACAGCCTGTCTGTTCACATGCGATGTAACAGAACCCTTGACACCTCCTTTGAAGAACAGGCAAGTTAATCATTATGGAGGAGAAAGTGAGGACTGCAAGTTAATCATTATGCCTTGTCCAATATTTATCCTTCAATTAACTTCACTCCCCAAACACATTCAGTCATATGACATTACTGTTGTGAGAGCTTCCTGTGTTCTAAATGGTGACCATGATTCCTATGTTATTTGTAACTTCACTCCAAAAATACTTCCAGGACTGGAGAGTTTGAACTATAGGAAGGGGCTGAATTAACTGGAGGCTGACTGGGGGGACCTTATTAATGTTTGTAAAAAAAAAATCATGAAGCATGAATCGGGCGAATTGCCAAGCTCTCTTTCTGACAGTGGGAAAATCCAAAACTAGATGGCATAGGTTGAAGGTGAGTGGCAAACAATTTAAAAAGGATCTGAAGGC
Source organism: Hemiscyllium ocellatum (assembly GCF_020745735.1). Classification (NCBI taxonomy): domain Eukaryota; kingdom Metazoa; phylum Chordata; class Chondrichthyes; order Orectolobiformes; family Hemiscylliidae; genus Hemiscyllium; species Hemiscyllium ocellatum. The sequence continues at coordinate 39,619,556 of NC_083422.1, read as the reverse complement.
TAACTTTTTCATGCAGAGAGCATTGAGATTATGGAATGAGCTGCTAGAGGAAGTGGTGGTGGCTGGTACTACGACAACATTTAAAAGGCATCTGGATGGGTATATGAAAGGAAACGTTTAGCAGGATATGAGCCAAACGCAGGCAAATGGAACTAGGTTAGTTTAGGATATCTGGTTGGCATGGGTGGCTTGGACTGAAGAGTCTGTTTCCATGCGCTCTCTGACTCGACAAAGAGTTGTGCCTTCACTCTGAGGCTTTGTAAGTTTCAATGAGAACCATCATCATCCTCTTCAGCTCCACTGAATACAGACCCAGAATCCTCAACCACTCCTTGCACGACAAGCCTGTCATATCTGGGATCATTCTTGTGAACCCCTCTGGACCCCCTTCAACTCCAGGACATCCTTCCTTAGGTGTGGAACCTAAAACTGCTCCCAATATTCCAAACTGGTCTGACCAGTTCCTCCCACTTGGCTGAGGACATGCAAGTCCTGAGCCTCCTGATGGAGGAAGAATGCCTCACCTTCCGCCTCAGGACCCTTCAACTCCTTGGCATCAATGTGGACTTTACCAGTTTCCTCATTTCCCCTCTCTCTTTCCCCCCCCCCCCCCCCACCTTTCTCCAGTTCCAGCCTTCCAGCTCAGCACCGTTGTCAAGACTTGTCCATCTTCCTTCCCATCTATCCGCTCCATCCTCCTCTCTGACCTATCACCTTTACCCCCATGTCCATCCACCTATTGCCCACTCAGCTACCTTTGCCCCTCACATTTATCTCTCCACCCCCAAAGCTCCCAACCACATTTCTTGAAGAAAGGCTTTTGCCTGAAACATCAATTTTTCTGCTACTCAGGTGCTGCCTGACCTGCTGTGCTTTGCCAGCACCACTCTCATCTTGACTCTAATCTCTAGCATCTGCAGTATCCACTTCCACCCAGTGCTTTACGCAATATCTCTGCTCTTTCATTTTATTTCTCTGGAAATGAATGCTAACATTGCAATTGCTTTCCTACCTGCCAACTGAAGCCGCATATTAACATTGAGAGTCCTGAACTCAGACTCCAAAGTACCTTTGTGCTTCATATTTATGAAGCCTTTTCCCCATTTAGAAAATAGTCTACGTCTCTGTTCTTAATCTCACACTTTTCCCACATTGTATTCTGTCTGCCACTTCTTTGCCCACTCTCCTTGCCTGTGCGTGGCCTTCTGCAGCCTTCCAGCTTTCTCTCTACTACTGACCCTCCATCTATTGTGGTGTCATCGGCAAACTTAGCAAAAATGCCCTCTGTTCCTTGGTTCGGATTGTTAATGTATAATGTAAATACTTGTGATGTCAACAACATCTGTCAGTTCTCTACTCATGCCAACATCTTGCCCTAAAACCATGGGCTATTCCCTTACTTAGCTTGTCAAAGTCCGCCTTCTGGAAATACAAATAGATCATGTCCACTGAATCTACTTTGGCTAACTTACTCGTTACCTCCTTAAATCTTTATCAGGCATGGCCTCACCTTGATAAAGTCATGTTCACTCAGCCCCATCTTACCATGTACTTCCAAGCACTCCACAATCTCATTTCTTTCTTTTGTTTCATAGTTTTATTGAAAAGAAGACTTTAGGTTTTTCTAAAATTGCAAAATCAATACAAAATAGTATGATGACTTGCTAACGTAATAGCAATAATAGAAAACAAACTACTACTCTACTCCACAGACTACAGTAACTCAAAAAAAACAAACCCCAATAAAAACTACAGTTCCATAAATAACCAAGGAGAAAGAAGAAAAAATAAATAGATGAAATAAAATTAAAGCCAAGTTATAACAATCTCATCACCACTCCCCACTGAGAGCAAGAGTAAGTAGACTTGTATTTGTTTGAGATTCTTTATCCCAGGGGTCCCCAAACTGACAGACACAGTCCTCATGGCTAAACAAAGGCCCTAAATAATATATAGCCAATGTATCTACCTCAATATCATTCAAAAAGGGCCGCCATGTTCTGTAAAACAATTCCAGTCTCTGGTGCACCATATTCGTAAGGAAGTCCAGGGGTATGTGTTCCATGCATATCCTTTGCCAAATTGAGTGTCCTGGGGGATTCTCCTACACCCAGCTCAGAGTCGTAGAAATGTACAGCATGGAAACAGACCCTTCGGTCCAACGTGTCCATGCCGACCAGATATCCCAACCCAATCTAGTCCCACCTGCCAGCACACGACCCATATCCTTCCAAGCCCTTCCTATTCATATCCCCATCCAAATGCCTCTTAAATGTTGCAATTGTACCAGCCTCCTCCACATTCTCTGGCAGCTCATTCCATACACATACCACCCTCTGTGTGAAAAAGTTGCCCCATAGGTCTCTCTTATATCTTCCCCTCTCATCCTAAACCTATGCCTTCTAGTTCTGGATTGCCCGACCCCAGGGAAAAGACGTCTATTTTCCCTATCCATGCCCCGCATAATTTTGTAAACCTCAATTATGTCACCCCTCAGCCTCCGCTCCAGGGAAAACAGCCCCAGCCTGTTCAGCCTCTCCCTATAACTCAAATCCTCCAATCCTGGCAACATCCTTGTAAATCTTTTTCTGAACCTTTTCAAGTTTCACAACATTTTTCCGATAGGAAGGAGTCCAGAATTGCACGCAATATTCCAACAGTGGCCTAACCAATGTCCTCTACAGCCGCGCCATGACCTCCTAACTCCTGTACTCCATACTCTGACCAATAAAGGAAAGCATACCAATTGCTACCTTCACTATCCTATCCACCTGCGACTCCACTTTCAAGGAGCTATGAACCTGCACTCCAAGGTCTTTGTTCAGCAACACTCCCTAGGACCTTACCATTAAGTGAATAAGTCCTGCTAAGATTTGATTTCCCAAAATGCAGCACCTCGAATTTATTTGAATTAAACTCCATCTGCCACTTCTCAGCCCATTGGCCCATCTGGTCAAGATCCTGTTGCAATCTGAGGTAATCCTCTTTACTGTCCACTACACCTCCAATTTTAGTGTCACCTGCAAACTTACTAATTGTACCTCTTATGCTCGCATCCAAATCTTTTCATGTAAATGGCAAAGAGTAGAGACCTCCAGTCTGAAAAACAACCCTCCACCACCACCACCACCATCTTTCTTCTACCTTTGAGTCAGTTCTGTATCCAAATGGCTCGTTCTCCCTGAATTCCATGTGATCTAACCTTGCTAATCAGTCTCCCATGGGGAACCTGGTTGAACTCCTTACTGAGGTCCATACAGATTCCATCGACTGCTCTGGCCTCATCAATCCTCTTTGTTACTTCCACAAAAAACTCAATCAAGTTTGTGAGACATTTCCCACATACAAAATCATGTTGACTATCCTTCATCAGTTCGTGCCTTTCCAAATACTTGTACATCCTGTCCCTCAGGATTCCCTCCAATAGCTTGCCCACCATTAACCATCAATGTAGTCTTTTTTTTGTGTATGAAGTCCCTAACCTGGAAGTAATGAACAGATCCTCTCTTGGTAGCCTGAACTTCTGACTCAGCTGTTCGAAGGACATCATGACGTCCCCGTCAAATAGATCTCCTAAACAGGAGCTTCCTCTGGGCTTAAAGCCAGAGTCCATTGAATCTGGCTGGAATCCCGACATTGCCACTATGGGGATAAAAGGGGAAGTTTTTCGTAAATTGCCTTCGTCCTGCTGTAAAATTGTCCTTGCTTTAACGGTGTTTTGACAATCGGGTTTTTGCAGTGATCCATTACAGTTCTCATCTTGTCCATAAACCGCAAAGTAATGAGGGTGCATTTTGTCTAGGAGGCCTCAATGTCTAGCCAAATTGATCACGGATCGTGACAGACCCATTCAGCCATATAGGATAACAAAGAATTCAGTTAGTATTTCCGAAAGTCTGGAACATTTAGCCACCAATCCCCCCCCAAAGCGGAAGCTGCAATTTATCCAGCTTGAGAGGCTGCCTGTGTTGCCAAATAAAAGGTCCAAGCTAGCTGTAAAGCCTGCAGATTGTTTGCCTTGGTAGCATCAAAGGGAGCATTCTCATGGGGTATAATAAACGAGGAAGGATATTCATCTTAGCCAGAGCTATCCTGCTCAAGATATCGGAAGATCTTCACAACGCCAAAGGCCCTGCCTGATTTTTCTCTAGTAGTGGCTCATAATTGGTTTTATATAATTGATCAAACACTGGGTAATAAAAATGCCTAAGTACAGAAAACCTTCCTGTGACCACCGGAAAGGGAAACCGGATCCATCCCCAAAGTTGGATATACTAGTAAGAACCCCCACAGACATGGCCTCTGATATCATAAAATTAATTTTATAATCTGAAAACAAACCAAATAGATTCATCACTTGCGTTAAGTGGGGCACAGATGTCATTGGATCGGTTAAAAAGAGAAGAACGTCCTCCTCATAGAGGGTAATTTTATGCCTGCTTGACCTTGCCTTCCGGGTCAGTTGTATTCTGATCTGTCCGAATGACTGCAGCCAATGACTTGATCACTAATGTAAATACTAGGGGCGAGAGAGGGTACCCTTGACGGCAGCCCCTGCTGACACTAAAACTGTCTGACTCTATACCATTAGTGAGTATTGCTGCCTTTAGTTCACTATACAGCATTGCCACCCGTTCAATTAAAAACTCTCCAAGACCGAACTGTTCCAAGGCATAAAAGAGGTATGGCCACTCCATCTGATCAAATGCTTTCTCTGCATCCAATGAGATGACCAAACCTGGGATTGCTCTTTACTGACATATTTGGACAATATTTAATACTCTATCACTAATATTAGAGGACCTATGACCCTTAATAAAACCTGTCTGGTCCTCCTTTACAATAAAAGGCAATACCCTCTCCAGCCTTAATGCTAGCATTTTCGACAGGAATTTAAAGTCCATGTTCAGTAACGATATGGGCCTGTACGAAGTGCAATCTTCTGGGGCTTTTCCTTTCTTAAGGATAACAGAAATATTTGCTTCTCTCAAAGATGGGAGGCAGCCTTGACTGAGTAATTGTACATATCCAAGAGTGACCTGGCCAGCTTGTCTCTGAACTCTTTATAAAACTCCATTTGAAATCCATCTGGTCCAGGAGCTTTACCATTCTGGAGCAGCCTCACTGCCTCCTGTACTTACTGAATTGTCAGGGGGACACTCAAAAAGGATGCCTGCTCTGAGGTTACACCCGAAAGGTTACCCTGAAATGACTCCATCCTCTTCATTCTATCCTCACAGCCCTCCAACTGATAGAGCTCAAAATAAAACTTTCTAAATGCTGTGTCAATCTTTTTGGCAATGCAAGTAAGAGGACCAGCCCACTCTCTGTAATGGATGTAATAGATTGGGGGGCATTCTTCTTTCTGGCCAAGTATGTTAGATATCTACCTGGTTTATCGCCATACTCAAATAATCTCTGTTTCACAAAAGAGAGTCGCTGTTTGGGTAAGTGCAGCATTCAAAGTAGCCCTAAGGGCTGTAATCCTCTGTAATTTAGTTAGATTTATCAAAATATGCTAACTCAGCCAGTTTTAGGCAAGCCTTGAGCAAACGTTGCTATTCTCCCCTCTGTCGTTTCCGGGTCGCAGAGTAAGAAATAATTAAACCCTGTGTGTAGGCCTTGGCAGTGTCCCACAGCACCAGTGGCCGTACCTGAATTGATATCCCAAAAAATGTTAAGCTCCCACAAAAAAAACTCTAAACTTGCTATCTTTCAGGAGGAAAGGGTCCATGTGCCAGTGCCAGGAACCAGCCCCACCACCTCCGGCCTTGAACTCCATATACACTGCAGCATGATCAGAAACTCCCACATTCCCTATTCTGCAGGACAGAACCAAGTTTTTTTTAAAAAAGCCGATTGGGACCAAAAAAATGTCAATTCTGGTATAGCACATAAGTGGATTAGGAAAAAAGGTAAAATCCCTACTTTCGGGATGAAGACATTTCCATACATCTTCCAACCCCCAAATCCTTGTTCAAGTTCACCAACTGCCTGGATTGTGGAGACATATCTGCAAGATCCCTAGGCATCCTGTCCACCTGGGAGTCCATTAAAAGTCTCCCCCTATAATTGTATGACACGCACCCCAAGGACCATCAACCTTGAGAGCGCATCCGTTACAAATTTAAAGGGATGTGCCAGGTGGCAATATACATTCAGAATCTCCTATGCCTCTCCATGTATTGAAACCTTTGAGTGTTATGAATCGCCCAGACTCCTCCTTAATTTGGCCTAGCATTTGAAATGGGAGGTTGTTCTGGATGAGAATAGCCACTCCTCTGTTTTTTTCAAGTTAAAAATGAGAAAAAGGCCTGGCCAAATCCTACCTGTTGCAACTTCAAATGCTCCTTATCGGCGAAGTGTGTTTCTTGTAACAAGGCTACATCGATCCTCTTTCCGAAGACTTGACAGTATCTTTTTTCTCTTTAATGGGTGAATGACTCACCTTAACATTCCAGGTGCACCATTTAAAAGAAAGGCTAGCCATGGTCGTCCGAAACAGTCCGAGACACCCCGGGAGGAAGAACCCTACTCGTAGTGCTGAGTGAAAACCATGAAAAATACGTATAAATTTAAAAGTGCAACTATTAAATCAAAACTTCTAACAACTACTTCTACAACATTACAGCATGAAACATAGCTGAAAGGAGACTTTCCCCCTTGTCCACAAGGGGTGCTCATACCATCCATTAATCCCACCATGATTCCTTTTAGCTGAAGCCATGCCCCTGTCCCAGACAACAGTAGGGAAAAAATATCAATATCTTATGACAAGACAGTTCAAAGTGGGCACCCAACTCATCCCCTCCATACTGTAATCTTAGGCACTCCTGGTAGAACAACAAAAAAACCCTCCCAGGTTCAACGCACCCCCCCCCCCCCCCCCATCACCACTGCCAATCCAAACAAAGGATGACAGGGCAGGGAAGAGTGGAGAGAGGAAACCAAAATCAAGGAAAAGAAATAATTATGACCCTGACATATATTAAAAGGAGGACCAAGATTGCCCTCTGACAACTAGGTAAACCAGGCGAATTACAGACAATAGAATAATTGTCCATATAATTCGGGCGAGTCAGTCTATTTTAGAGCATCCGATAAATCCTTTGCCTTTTCCGGTGAATCAAAGTTGAACAATCACCCTTTGTGGCTGAAATGCAGCATTGGCAGATATGTAACCGAGTACTGGATAGTCAGGTCTGTTAGCCATCTTTTTTTTACCTCAAAGGCCATCCTCTTGTGAATGATGACCAGGAAAAAGTCCTGAAACAGCATGACTTGTGGTCCTTCCTATATAATATAGCCTGGGGATCATTCCCTAGTGGTCTCAAGGCTTCCATTTGTTTGTCCCTATAATGCTGGAGTCGCACTAGGACTGGATGGGGGCACTGGTCCAATCCTAGCCTGTGCACTCCAACCCGGTGGGCCTGCTCGATCCGCACCTGGCCTACCCTCGACCTCCAGCTTTATAAACTGTGGGAGCCATTGCCCCAGAAAGCTGACAAGCTGACCTTCTTCTTCCCATTCAGGAAGCTCCAGCAACCAAATGTTCTTCTGATGACCTCTATTTTTGAGGTCATCGACTTGCTCTTCCCAGGCCTGCACTCGGTGTTCCAGGGCCTGAACCTGGCTCGCTGAGGATTTGGCATGGTCTCGGAAAGCGCAGCCTGTTTCTCTGTCACCTCCCTGCCCTGACACTCTGCCTGAGACGCCAAATCTTCTGCAGAATGACTGAGATCGATTCCAGCCTGGCCCAGGTCTCTTCCATCGAGGAGTCGATCTTCTCTCTGAGTTTTGCGAACTCCGAGATCAGGCTGTGCTCTGCAGGTGATTCCTTTGGGGTGGCCGCAGAGGCCAATGCCATGACCATCAGTGTGTCCGTTGCTGCGGGGAGTGGGGTCCCTGCTTGATGAGTCCCTGCCATGCTCCTATCCCCTTAGTCATCTCTTGAACTGCACCAAACTGTTCAGAACTGATGCTAAGTAGTTCCAAGGATCAGGAAATAACTATTTTCAACAAATTGGACAATGAAGGGAGGGTGAGTGCCCCACTTTTTCTGGGCTCCAGTGCAGAGCTCAGCAAAACAGACCTACTGGGTCGCCGCCATCTTGAATCCCTCCATAATCTCATCTTTCATAATGGACTCTAATGGCTAGCCAGCCTTTAATTTACCATTTTCTGCCTCTCTACCCTTTTAAGCAGGGCTGTTAGCCATTTTCCAGCCATTTTCTGGGACCTTCCTTGATTCCAGTGATTCTTGAAAGGTGACAACTGATGCTTCCACAGTCTCTTCAGCTATCTCCTTCAGGACTCGAGTGTAATCCATCTGGTCTGAGTGATTTATCCATCGTCAGACTTTTCAGCTTCCCCAGCCCTTCACCTTTGTTATGATCACTACAGTCACCTCTGTCCTCTGACACTCGAAGTTCTGGTATGCTGCTGGTGTCTTCCACCATGAAGACCGACGTAAAGTGTCTGTTCACTTTCTCTGCCATTTCTTTGATCCCCATTACTACTTCACCAGCCGCATTTTCCTGTGGTCTAATGTCCACTCTTGCCTCTCTTTTTTTTTAATGAGTCTTTTTTTAAAAAAAACTCGAATTACAAAACTTTTTTGTATTACTGGCTAGCTTACACTCATTTCGTCTTCTATCCATGCATTGCTTTTTAGTAATCTTCTAATTTTTAATGGCTTCCCAATCCTCTGGCTTCCCATGACCTTCACCACGTTGTTTGCTGTTCCTTTTTGTTTTCATGTTGTCCCTGACTTCCCTTGTCAACCATGGTTGTCTTTTCCTCCTCTTAGTTTGCTGCTGCTTGTTGCGATGGATTTTTTTGTCTTCCGAATTACCCCGAGAATCTACTGCCATTGCTGCTCCAATTCTTCCCTGCTACACTTCCCTTTCAGTCAACTCTGGCCACCTCCTCCCTCCTGTCTTTTGTAATTACCTTCGCTCACTTATAATACTTTTACATTTCCTACCAGCTTCTCCCCCTCAAATGGCAGAGTGAATTCTATCATATTATAGTCACTGCCCCTCGGGGTTCTTTCATCTTAAGCTCCCCAATTAAGTCTGCCTCAGTACCAATTACCTCTTTACACCTCACCAAATCCAGAATTTCCTATTCCATAGTAGGTTTTACCTCTTAGCTGCTCCAAAAAAAAGCCATCGTGTGGACATTCCACCAATTTTTTTTTGGGATCTGCTACCAACCTGACTTTCCCACTGCACCTGCATCTTTACGTCCCCCATGATTAATGTAGTAGTGCCTTTCTTACAAGCTGTTTTACATCTCCCTGATTTGTGTCTTTTTTGCTCAACATCCTGACTACTGCTAGGAGGCCTTATATCTACTCTCATCAGGGCGTTTTTATTTTCCTTTTGTGAGTCCTCAGCTCAACCCACACAGATTTTGCACCATCAGAATCCATGTTGCTTTTTGCTATTGATTTTGATTTAATTCCTAACTAACAAGGCAATCCCTCCCCCTCTGCCCATTTGCCTGCCTTTTCACTACAATGTGTATTCTTGGGCATCTAGTTCTCAGACATATATCTGTAATGCCCAAAATCTTAAACTTGCGCATTTCAATTTGTGCTACAAACACATTTACATTGTTTTTATGCGGTACGCATTTAAATACAACTCCCTCAGTCCAGTGTTGACCACCCCTTCTCATAATTGTCCCTTATCTGCTGTGCCTGAAGTTGAAATCCTGACCCTTTCCTTACTCTATTACTTGTTCTGGAAATAAAGTTGTTCTGTGCTTCTTGATTATAAATGCTGTTCTTAACTTTTTGTACATCCGTATTTTCCACTTGAGAGGAAGTGTGAATTTTTTTCTTCAAAACTATTGCATTAAGATTTTTAAAATATAAAAATGTTTGTGAATACTCAAGTATCCTGAAAGATATGATTTGCCTATATTGGGAGAGGCAAGGACTGATTGGGGATAGTCAGCATGGGTTTTTTGCGAGGAAAATAGTGTCTGTCAAACTTGATTGAGCTTTTTGAGAAAGTCACCAAAAGGACTAACGAGAGCGGAGCGGTACACATTTGTTTACATGGACTTTTGTGAAGATTTTGACAGGGTTCTGTGTTGTAGACTACTTCGTAAAGTTAGATCATATGGGATTCAGGGGGAACTTGCCAGTTGGATACAAAACTAGCTTGATGGTAGTAGAGAGTGAGACCTGTAATTATTTGGGTAGGGGACATGTGACTGGGGTGTCTCTCAAGAATCAGTATTGTGACCACTTTTGCTTGTTTATATAAAAGTGACAATTTGGATGAGAATATAGAAGGCATATTAGGTTCTTCTTTTTGAGATTCTTACACATTTCATGCAACTGCAACATACCAACTTCTGTGAACAACCAAATTTCTATTAAGCACAGTAGAGTACAAACGTTCTGGAGGATCTTTTAACATACCTTGCAGGGCTTGCGGTGAAATGTCAAAGCTCTCCATGAACAAAGGAAACAGTCCTTCCTTTATACAATATCTTTACATCACAGTCAATAATGACCACAAGACAACCTCCAGTCACTCCCTCAGTCCCATGCCACTCGAGACATAATGCAGCGACCTAATCATCTCCAGAAACAATTTAATGTAAACTATCCCTTAATGGTCAAATCTGTTGCAAATCGTTTTTTTTAATTACAGAGAGCAGTCAACTGTAATGTTATTGATTTCTGAATAGGATGATGCAAAGATCAAGTATCTCTGAATAATAGGAGATGGCCAGGTAAGTGGCTCTGAATGGCAAGGGATGGGAATGTAAATTCCTTACCATCTACCTGTACGTCAGAGGCATCCCACCCTAACCTCAGGACATTCAATTTCCTGCAGGTTAGCAGTGCAAATTAACCCTTTAATATAGAAAGCCTGGTTAGTAAATTTGCACATGACACTAGAATTGGTGATATAGGGAACAGTGATGAAGGTTATCTAAGATTATAGAGAGATCTCTCTCAATTGGGTCACTGGACTGAGGAATGGCAGATGGAGTTTAATTTGAGTAGATATGAGGTTTTGAATTGTGGTAAAATAAACAAAAGTACGACTTCTACAATTAATGGTAGCACCATGGGTAGTGCTGCAGAACAGAGACACCTTGGGCTTCAGATACATTGTTCTTTTGAAATTTGCATCACATGTTAAATCACCTTGTGTACATGTTTGCACGCTTGCCTTCATTGTTCAGATCATTGAGTATAGGAGCTGGGAGATCATGTTGAGCATGTTGGTGAGGCCTCTTCTGGAGTGCTGTGCAGTTCTGGTAGCCCAGCTATAGGAAGAATTTTATTAACTTTGGAGAGGATTCATAAAAGATTTACCAGGATGTTGCTGGGAATGGAGGGTTTGAGTTATCAGGAGAGGCTGGGACCTTTTTCACGGGAGTGTAGAAGGTTGAGGGGTGATATTATTGAGGTTTTATAAAATCATGAGCAGCATAGATAAGGTGAATTACAAGGGTCTTTTCGCTAGGGTGGGTGAGTTCAAAACTGGAGGGCATATTTTTAAAATAAGAGGAGAAAGTTTTATAAAGGATACAAGGGGCAACTGTTTTTTACCTTGTAATTTGGGTGTGGAATGAACTGTCGGAAGAAGTGGTGAATACAGGTACAGTTAGATCATTTAGAAGACGTTGGATAAGTACATAAATAGGAAAGTTTTTGAAGGATATGGGTCAAATGCAAGCAAGTGGGTCCAGCCTAATTTGAGAACATAGTTGGCATGCACTAGTTGGACTGAGGTGTCTGTTTCTATGCTGTATGACTCTATTATTGTATATGCTTCATGTAAAACGTTTATTGCTTTTGTAATTTTGTAATACAGAGGGACCTCGATTATCCGAACTAAATGGGCAGGCACTGTTTCATTCGGATAATTATTTGGTAAATTGATTCAATGCCTCTCCTCTGGGGCTTGGAGTTTTCTGAAGTATCTTTTTTCCTCACTCTGCCTGCCTTGCTCCCTGTCTCAGTCTCAGGGTTTGTTTCTGAGTAGAGATACACTTGTGTGTCAGGGACCTGTGGCATTGCTGAAGCCTCCCCCCCCCCCCCCCCCCCCCCCCCCCCCCCCCCCCCCCCCCCCCCCCCCCAACCCACACTTTTCCCCCCCCCCCCCCCAACCTATTTAAACCCCACACCATCTGCTGTCCAAACCCACCCCTTATCCACGCCCCCAACGCCATCCAAACACGTTCATGCCACACCCGCACCCCCATCCACCCTCTGACCGCATCCAAACCCGCCCCCTGTCTGCCCCACTCCCCCCTCCAGGGCAGCCGGACTGGACACCAACAGTAAGACTACTGCTGCCTTTTGGAGAGGGGGGTGGTGAGTCTCAAAATAGTGCGCGCGCGCACACGTACCTTTTTACTGCAACGTTTTGACAAATTCCACCTTTTTGTCTTGTACAAGACAATGTTGACGAGATTATCTGGGGAAGGGGGATTTAGGATACACACCTGTGTAGGTCTCCAGACAGAGATCGGTCAGTCATTTGGAGATGTCCAGCACTGTTGTCGGCATGATTTCAGTAAGCTGAGGTTCACTTGTAATCATTTGTAAACAAAAGACTCAGTTTTTGAAACACCTTTTTGATATAATGTTTCTATTGAGATCTTGAGATCATCTTTGGATAATCCAAAATTCGGATAATCGAGGTTCCTCTGTAGATAGAAAGTTACAACAATCTGAATAGGAGGAAATGAGCAAAAAATGATTAATTTAATCCTGACCTTGGAAATGCATTATGTATTTTTCCCTACCTGAGCTAAGATTCTATAAAATGACTTTTTGTTAAAACTTTCACACCAGCTGTCAAATATGTTGAAATATAGATAGTTTTGTCCAAAAGTTGTCTGCTCAAAAAATTAGGTTAAGATAAAGTTTGATTAGAACTCTTACTTTGGATGCACATGTTCATTGATCAGAGTTGAATTTGGTTCTAATCACCACTTTTTATATTTAAAAACAAATCCCATATCTCTTAAATCACCTTTTTAATGAAAGATCCTAAGTTTGTCAGTTGTAATTAACCTTGCACTAACTTTCTATTCTTCTTGTGATTTAGTCAGGAATGCTCAGATGGTTGTGTAAAACTATGAATAAACTTATTATTAACCAAATTATAGTGTCTTTTTTCATGATGTTTCAAAGTTTCAGGATTCACATTTGCATATCTATCTTGCACCCCTTGTGTGATGTACAGACTGATGGAAGAAAACAGAAAACATCAGGAAATGATTGTTGAGATATGTGCAGAGAAAGACAACTTGAAAGATGAATTGAAGAAACGGTCTGAAACAGAAAAGCAACACATCACCACCATAAAACAGGTCAGACATCACTCCAATTTGATGATGTTTACAAAGCACAAATCTGTAAAATCTGGGTATTGTTTCTTTTCTCGACTTCTCTTTTTTTAAAAAGAAAACTGTTTGTTTGCAATTTAAAAGATTCCTAGTCAGCTTCTGATCCTATTCCTCAATTGATATGTAAGGAATAAAACAAACTTCATATCTTGTGCTTTTTTTTAACTTGAACTTCCATTTCTTTTTTTTGTCCTCTGGGAGTTAACGGAAGAGAGTTCAGGCTTCCACTTGACATTTCCGAAGTAGGCAAAGAACTTGCCTTCCTTATATGCAGCAGGGAAGTACTGACCGCCTGAATGTGGACAGCCAAATGTTGATGATCAATTATTATTTAAAAAGCTAATCCTTTTAATCTGCTTCGGCAAAACCTAAAAATGGATCAGATCCCTTGAGGGGCCTGAAATCAATCCTTTGCAAGGTTGAAATAATTTGACATTAATCCCATTATCATCTTTTCTCCACATAAATGTTAATTCACTGGTATGGGTGGAGCTGGCTAGCCCAGAATTTAGTGTTTATTCCTAATTGTGCTGGAGAAGTCTCGGTGAACTGCCTTCTTGAACCACAGCAGTCCATGGGATGTAAGGACATCCACAGTGATGTTGACCCACTCACAATCATGTCATTTCAAGTCAGAATGTGTTTGGCTTGTAGAGGAACTTGGAAGGCTACCATAAATTCCAGCTCTTCCTCAGCAACAAAGATTTAATTTTTTTAATCTTAAATATTCAGTGCTGTCTGCCTAAACTACCCTGGTGGTGAACAACTCTACATGAGACATTTGCCTCAGCCTCACTTTTGAGTTTTATGGGGAGGTACCGAGAGATGGACAAACATTAAAGAGTGGGGGGCGGGGCGGATTTCTAACAGTAAATTGATTGTAACTGTTGTCACCCTGGTCAGGTTGAGAGGCAATCTCAACCATGTAAAGCAACATTATTGAAGTACTGTATGCTCCTAGGTATAAATTTGTGAACACTTCACATACTTAAAACTGCAGTTTCAATAACAGCAACCGTTGGAGCTGGGATCTACCCCCACAGTGTGTATTCCACACTGAGGAGAGTACGACGCTCTCACCCCACCCCATCCCCAAATAGCTTGGGTACTTAATATGATACTGCAAGCAGCTGTAGGGAATTCCACTATCTTGGAGTTGGTTTTATATACAGTTGAATGTTATAAATCATTATAAGAAGCAATAAATGATATGGTGTCCCTTCAGTAGAACACATGTTTCGACATTATTGTTTCAATTTCATGTTGAGATTATCTTGCTTTGCATCTGTATATGTCAAATCAAAAAATTATGGATTTCATAACATTTGAATTAGGATGGGAGTAGGCCATTCAGCCCCTCAGGTCGACTCCACCATTCATTTAGATCATGGTCAGAAGTTATCACACGAGGTTATAGTCCAACAGGTTTATTTGAAATGGTAAGCTTTTAGAACGCTGCCCCTTTGGCAGGTGAAGTCAGTCCTTGTGATGAAGAGTTAGCACCCCGAAAGCTTGTGATTTCAAATAGATCTGTTGGACTATATAACCTGGTATTATGTGACTTATGACCTTGTCCACCCCAGTACACCACCAACACTTCCAGTCAATTAGCCATGACTGATCTGATTGTAACCTCAAATCCACATTTCTACCTATCCCTTGCCTAATAAGAATTTATCTGCTTCTGGCTTAAAAATACTCGACTCTGGTTCTACTGCTTTTTCAGGGAAAGATCTTAAGACTTAGGGCCCTACAAAATGGAAAAATTCACCCAGTTTCTGTGTTAAATGGGCAATGTCTGATTTTTAACTTATGCACAGCTTTACTGCTTAGAATTGTGTGTTCCAAGATTTGCATCTAAATCCTATGCAAATAGATAAGTTGTAATTGGCAGTATCAGAATTACTAATTAACAACTTGCTGTAGGGTGTTTCTGATCATGAGGATCATTCAGCTTTACTGGTTACAACTGAAGTCACTTATTTACAGTTGAAGGTCTGGGTTTATCTCTGAACAATATTGATGGATGATGAATAATGCAATATACAGGTACACAGATTTCAGATTATGAAACATTGTAAAAGGGAGTCTGAGCAGACCATCAGTCCTTTGACCCTTAAGCATATGTTTTACTGTATACAGTGAATCTCAATATGGCACAATCAATGCGAAATATTCTTCATAATTGATAGTGAAATAGATGACTTCCCCTGGGCTCCATTAAATTGAGATCCTCTGGGTTTCCTTATTCACCATAATTGAGCTCCCAGGGTTGCCTAAGATTTGATCAGGAAATACAGGGCAACTCTGCACACGCTGCTGGGAGTGTTCTGCAGGCTGTGGATGAAATGTTCACTGCATCCTTTGGTTGAAGTCTTTGTGGCCAAACCTGTTGTTTGGGGTAAGCGACTTCCTTTTAGTCCTCCTTTGGAGAGAGTTGCTGCTCTGAAGTATTGATCCTGTGGAGCTGTATGCCTCATGTTTGTCTTCCTTCCTTGCACAGGGCTGTCTTTTCCAAAAACTTGGATATTCCCTGATGAAAATCTTAGATTAAAATTATAAACCTTCACTACACAAATTAACATAGGTAGTTTCTAAAAATGGACATAATGGGGGAAAAATTAATGGGGAAGTAGATACTAGTGTGCAAAAAAAAATGTGAAATTTGTAAACCCAGAAGAGAATAAACAGCTATTTTGAAATTGAGACCTTTTTATTGGTTCCCATTTACTTGTCGTTCAAACTTGTAGTTTTATTTAGGTTATCAAACTATAAAACTTGAAAGGGGAAAATAACTAATTATGGATTCTCTTACTTGTTTCAGATGGAAACCCAAGTCGAAGATCTCATGAAGGAAATAAAAATGACAAAGGAGCGATTGATCTCTCAGGATGCTGCTGCCAAAAATGCCATTCACCAGTTGCAACGAAATGTAACTTTTCGGATAGAACAAGTAGGAATTCTTTTCATCCTTGTCATAGAGTCATACGACATGAAACAAATCCTTTGATCCAATCCCATCCATGCCAAACATGATTTCAAACTAAACTAGTCTCACTTGCCTGCTCTGTGCCCATTTCCCTCCAAACCTATCCTGTTCATGTACCTATCCAAATGCCTTTTAAACATTTGTAATTGTACCTGCATCCACAACTTTCTCAGGAAGTTCATTCACACATTAACCACCCTTTGCATAAACGATTTGCCTCTTATGCCTTTTTAAAATCTCTCTCCTTTCACCTTTAAAAGTGTGCCCCTAGTCTTGAAATCCCCCATCCTAGGGAAATGACAACTACCGTAAACTTAATCTATACCCGCCCTTTATTCACTTCTATGAGGTCACCTCTCAACCCTTCCTCTGCTCCAGTGAAAGAAAGTCCCATTCTATCCAGCCTTTCTGAATAACTTGAACTTTCCATACCCAGCAATCTTCTGTTTCTTCTGCACCTTCTCCAGCTTCATTACATCCTTCCCACAACTGGGTGATCAGAAGTGGACACAGTCTTCCAGAAGAGGCCTCACCAATATCTTGTACAACCTCACTATGACTTCTCAACTCTTACACTCAAAGGACTGAGCAATGAAGGCAAGCATGCTAAACGCCTTTTTAACCACCCTGCCCACATTAATTGTATAAGCCCATTGATCCTTGTTTCTTTTGCCAAAATGCAATACCTTGCATTTATCCAGATTGAATTCCATGTGCCATTTTTCAGCACATTCACCTATTTGATCAACAACCCTTTTGTAATTTTAGGATGCTTTCTTCACTGTTTACTGTGCTGCCAATTTTGGTGTCATTTGCAAACTTACAAACCATGCCTACTATATTCTCATCCAAATCATTTATATTAATGACAGACAAAGGAGGACCCAGAACCAATCTCTGTGGAACACTACTGGAGACAGGTTTCCAGTCTGAAAAGTAACCCTCCACCATCACTATGTTTCCTGCCATTAAGCCAATTATGTATCCAATGTAACCAACATCAACATCAATCTTTTTGGTAACTTCATTGAAAAACTCAATCAAGTTTGAGACACTATTTTCCTTGCACAAAACCATGCTGACTATTCCTAATCAATTCTTGCCTCTGTAAATGTCCATAGATCCTATCTTTTATTATCACCATCAATAGTTTACCCACAACCAAAGTCAGACTCGCAGGTCTATAGGTCCCAGGTTAAAACATAAGTATAATTTTTTTAAAAATTATATTTTTGTATAGAAATTATTTATTTATTTGGGTCTCCATCATGTGAGCTCTTCCTGCATTTTCCTGGGGATAGGTTGAATTGAATATCTTCCAATCAAACAGGAGAAACTGAGTTAATATGTTGGTCATTGAGTTTTACTCAAACTTATTTTCTGGATTCATCTGTTTAGTTTTGAACAAGATAAAATTTGATGCAAAAGATTCAATAGAACTAACTTGATTCTGCTTGTACTATTTTGTTTATCCTATCTTCTTTATCCATTTATTCTATATATACATTCTGAATTGACATGGTGTGGTTTTGTAGCTAAGTTAGGAAAGGTTTGCATCTGTCAGAAAAATGTGCTGTCTTGTAAATATCACATCAGTCAGATTGTGTTTTGTCCTGAGTAGCAGCTTCTATAGGAGAGGAGGAATCCCTTCACTAATGAAAAGCTGTCTTTTAAAATCTCCTTCACAATCATATTTTATTGGTTATTTTAATATCAAGCTGTTCAGATGCTACAAAACACCTCCAGTGTAAGTGGGACTTGAACTTGGGCCTTCTGGCTCAAATCCAGGGATGCTGCCACTGTCACAACAGCTCTCTAACCATGATTTTATTTTGTATGTCTAAACACCAGGACAAATGATACTGGTGGCATCGATTGTGTCACTTTGCAATTTAAAAGCTAGTTTGATAAGATTTGAAGTTGGATTTTTAACTAATTATATATGAGTGAGAATATTTAATGTTTAGATTAGATTAGATTAGACTTACAGTGTGGAAACAGGCCCTTCGGCCCAACAAGTCCACACCGACCCGCCGAAGCGAAACCCACCCATACCCCTACATTTACCCCTTACCTAACACTACGGGCAATTTAGCATGGCCAATTCACCTGACCCGCACATCTTTGGACTGTGGGAGGAAACCGGAGCACCCGGAGGAAACCCACGCAGACACGGGGAGAACGTGCAAACTCCACACAGTCAGTCACTGTGCCTCTTTTTTTGTATACAGCGGTTTCAGTGTGAGCTGAAGTTGTAATAATGAAGTGCTAATCTGTGAACTGCAGCTAGTAAGACCGGTATTAAATTGAGGAATGTCTGGCTGTCAGTTGTGATCTGCATTGTAGGGGAGAATCTAATTGCATAGTAATTTGCATAAATCAGTCTTGCTGCTTTGGTAGGTGACAATGGAATGGATCACTTTCTAATATTTTTAAAATAACTGCAATAATCTGATAAATTTTCCTGGAACTTTTACGAGACTTCTGGTTACATTTTAATACTGGCTTTACAACATACTAGTGTTATACCCTACAAGTGGCAAGACTTGGTGGCGTGAAAGGATTTTTTGGTGGATTTGTGTTAGTTGCACTGAACTGTAGTGGAAGAATTTTGGGGTTCACTTTAACTTGAGTCTTACAAATAAATTGTAGACTGAACATGTGAGAGTAAATCTAAATTTTTAGTCTTCAGATTCATTCCAAGTGTATTTTCAGACGTTATCAACTTTTAAGTATTATTTATTTTGTACTGGCAGTAATAATAAAAGCAGCAGTTTTCTGTCAGTTGATGTTGGAACACTACCTTGCTACTCCAGTGGACACACTTGTTCTCTTCTGTTAATTGAAGTTCTCCTATTTTCAATCTTCCTTTCTTGTGCACTAAACCACTCAGAATTACTGATTATTAGCCATTTGATGGCCACTACCCTGCGTTCTAATGGTGTAATGGTATTATCAATACCTTTTTGAGACAGAGGCCCAGATTTAAATCCTGTCTGCTCCAGAGGTATGCAATAATATATCTGAACAGATTGATTAGAAAATCTAACCACTACTCTTATTCTAATTGGCTTGCCAAAACATGGACAGCATGTGATAATTCAAATTTGACTCAGCCATTTATGCCCAATTCCTGACTGGTTTCTCTAAAAGTAATGGTTATTTATGTGATGTCACTTCCTGCTATCTGATCTAATTCTTTCTGATATGCTAATCAGTTTGAAAAATAGCTCCTTTGTGCCAGCTTATCTGCATCAACCGGCCAACTACTTACGAATAATGTGGCACCAGTGTGTCTGCCCTGGAGTATGTATATAATGCCATATTGTAGTGACTTTAAAATCAATCAAAATGTGCTAACAAACCAACAATATCTTTTAACCGCTGTAACAATTGATGTCTAAAATAAATTTAAGATTACCATACAAAATGATTAGGCCAGTTAGATACTTCAGTGACAAACTAAACTTTTAAAAACCTGACCATGTCCTTTGAATGACAACCTTATACTTGGAAAGTTTTTATATTTGTTAGCCAAAAATTTACAATAAATTGAACCATGAAAGCAGCCTCAGTGTTTTGCAGCTGACCACAATCAAACGAAATATAAATTTACTCCTCATTTGCTTAATCCAAGTTGAAATGATTTAATTATTGAAAAATATCTTAATCCTGCAATTTCATTAGGCTGTCACTTTTATGTTCATATATGTTCAAATCTGTGTTACATTGACATTAAAATTGAGTATGATAGGATCAAAAAAAGCCATCAACATTGTCAGATCCATGTTGAAGAGTTTGTGAAGCTATATGAAGAAAAGCAGGGAATTCTGGTGTTTTGAACCAGTATTTCTTCCTCAACCAATTGCATCAAATATAATAATTGATATTCACTTCACCTCCAATTATCGATAGCCTGTTATCGCCAATGATTTGCAGATCATGTTGCAAGTTAATATAGAAAGATTGACTGTGATGTTACATACCCACAATCAATGCGATTGAAAATTTCAAAGAATATGATGAATTCCACAGTTAACCATCACTTGCAAAGTGAATGCCAATTAGGGCAAGTAAAGTTTCTGATTTTTCCTCTGTTAGATTTCTTTAAAGTTTGACAGACTCCAAAACCATAAGCAGCAGTGACACATTGTTCTTCATTGCAGAATGGGAGTAAAGACAACTGCAATGTCATTTATAACACTGTAGTAAGTGCAGGGGAGTAAAGTCCAAAGCATAAGAATACAGTGAAATGTCAGGAAAACTATATTCAAGACTGGGTTAGCTATTAGTGAATCACATTTGCTTGTAACCTTAATTCAAGTTACTTTTACTTGAACATTATAACATAAATGGGCAACCTGATGTTGCTTAAAGCATTTATTTCTAAAAATGAACCTGAGAAATGAATTGGCTCTTGCTTTTTAGACAAACAAAAAATGTGAGGAGGCTCGTCAGGAGAAAGAAGCGATGGTAATGAAGTACGTTAGAGGAGAGAAAGAAGCCCTTGACCTTCGAAAAGAGAAGGAAGGAATTGAAAAAAAATTAAGGGATGCAAACAGAGAACTGGAGAAGTTGACAATGAAGACCAAACAACTCTCACAAGAGAAGACAAGATTACAGCAACTCTATGAGGCAAAGGTAATTTTATCTTGGGTCATGTAGTGAGACTGTACACATAGCTTATTGCAGTTCACAGCAATTTTTAAGATTCTTAATCCCAGTTTTGCTCTCATTTTCTCACTTAAGTCTACCCAAGTGGCATATGGTCCCACAAACTGGAGCCTATCCTACAACTGCCTATTCTTCTAATTAAACTGGATGATAATTATTCATTTGAGACCCATTGGATCATACTTGACTAATGAGTGTCTCCATCAAGAGTAGTTGCTTATTAAATAGAAAAAAATGGCTTTTTGTGCTTTGCCTCACCACTACCTTACTACGTTTTCCAGATTATAGAGTCTTTTTTTTAAAATTCCTCCCCACGTTTCCCAGACGTGTGTGCACACATGTGCGCGCATAAGCATGCACCAACTGTGCAGGCAATAGATCAGGTAACCCAGGACATGAAACATCCTCATTAGGATAGCCTTTAATACCTCAATTGTCAACTTTGCATATTGTATTTATCAATGAGGTATCGTGGGGTGAAATTCATTGTTCTTTGATTTTCATAATTTTCATAATTCTTGCTGTGAGCTGAGCAAGATGTTAGAGGAGGTGGTGTAATATTGGTAATGTCACTGGACTAATAATCCCAGGGAGTATGAGTGGTCAGGGTCAGGTAAGTGTGACTGAATGAATACTTCAGTTATGGAGATCCTGAAATCATTAGAACTTCCGTTCCTGCAATTGTCCAATAGGTTCAAACTTTGGTGGACAAAAGTGGGGTCAACAAACTGATGATGGTAGTTTGGTGACAGGAGCCATAATAGTTGGGGAAGTAAAACAAATGGGGTCATGGTAGGCCATTGTGCACTCAGGAGGAGAATCCAGTTCCCTGCAGCAAAGAGCGTGAATCCCAGAGGCTGTCAGGTGCATGGATGCAGGACATTTCCTCATGGCTAGAGAGAAAGATCTCATTATTGTACATCATGAGAATACCAGCAGCATATTTAAGACTAAGAAAGAGGTTCTGCTGTGATAGCATGAGTGGTTAAGGGCTAAACTAATAAGGTACTGCTGAAAAAGGTAATCATCTAGGAACTGTAAGTTGGTATAGAGTCAATGATCAAATAGTTGAATGCATGGCTAAAAAGCTGATGTGGGAGAAATGGACTTCAATTCAAGGGACAATGGCTGCACCCTTGGGCAAATCATGAACCGTACTAGTGGGATGGCTTTTCATGAAACATGCTAGCACAAGTGTCCTGGCAAGTCGTGTAACTAATACTGTAGAGAGAGTTTCAACTAAACCGTAGGGTTGAAGGGATCATATGAGGTGAGATTTGGAAAATTAAAAGAAAAATAATAGATGCAGTCTTGGAGGGTAGCAATATTGTACAGGCACAGATGACTAGGGCATGATGGAGTGAAAAAACATAAGGTGCAGCAGCAAATAAGGTCAGGGTGGAAAAGATTGTTTTAAAATAAAAAGTGCGAGAAACCAAAGATAAAATTTAAAACAAAAGTAAAGTGCATTCCTGTCCATAAAGATGAGTACGGCAGAGAGGCAAATGGTAACAGAACAGAGTGAGTAAGTTCAATGTAGGGAACAGTACCCAGCAAAAACCAATGCCACTACTTCGGAAGATAGATGAATTACTGACACAAATTTCGATAAATGTTTTAGATCTGATTATCATTAGAGACTTGGATGGAAGTTAATTAAAGTTGGAAAATAAATATTCCAGTATACACAGAATAGAAAAGGAAGGGTACCCATGATAACAAAGAATGATCTAATTTAACTTAATGGAAAGGGATCTTCACTCAAAATCTTGAAGTAGAATCAGGGAGGAGATTCAAAGTAACATCTCTAATGGGAGCAGTTGATTCATCTTTTAACTGTTGTCTTTATATCAGAGACAGCATTAGACAAGAAATTATTGGATAAAAACTGAATGTTCAAGAAAACAGAAACTGCTTGAAAAGTTTAGTGGGTCTCACAGCATCTGTGAAGAGAAATTAGTTAACATTTCTGGTCCAGTGACCCTTTCTCAGAACTGCGTTCAAAGCTGCAGGCTTTAAATGTTTGTTTCATGGTTACAGGAAGGCGAAGCTGCAAAGCTCAACAAAGATGTTGAAAAACTAAAAGAAGACATCAACTCCAACATCATCAAAGTGAAATGGGCTCAGAACAAATTGAAAAGTGAAATGGATACACACAAGGTTAGTGCACTTTCTAACTGTTTATATCATTGTATCCAGAAACAACAAAAATGTAGTTCGTAAAACATCTCATTTGAAAAGCAGTCTTCTCTCTACAGCACTGAATGTTATTACAGGAGTACAGGGAATTGGAGGATGGATCATAGTGTTTTTATTTTTGAAAAGATGGAAGTCAAAAATGCTTACAATCTTAAAATTGGTATCTCATTTGTCTTAGCCAAAAAAATAAAGCTTTCTCCTGGAATTGTGCTTATGCATACCAGCTGGGGATGGCAACTGATGATTACACATTGTTCAGTGTCATTCACCATTCTTGATATACTGAAACAGTTCATGTTTAGATGCAGTAAGCTTGGGCTAAATTGCAATGTTGACACCATACAAGTACCAGGAAATGACCATCTGCAACAAGAGTGTCTAACCATCTCAGCTTCTTGTTCAGTGGCTTGTGCATTACTGAGTCCCCCACTACCAATAACCTATGGAATGATAATTGACAATAAACTGAACTGCACTAGCCGTTTAAGTATTGCTGTAAGAGCAAATCAAAAAAGCTAGGAATTCTATGCAAGTAATTTGCTTCAAGTCTCTCAAATACCTGTCCACTATCGACAATGCAAGTCAAGATTGTGATAGAATGCTGAATGGGTGCAGCTCCAATAAGAGTCCAGTAGTTCGCTATCACCTGTACAAAGCAGTCCACTTGAATAGCCACTGTTACAACATGAAGGTGAGTCCCTCTGCTAAATAAACCAAATAGAAAAGCTCACCCACCTTGTAATCTATTAAAATGAGTGACAACTCCCAAATTCCACTATTTAAAGAAATAACCAATTTATTTTCAAACTCTAAAAGTGAACAATAAACAACAACTATTCACATCTCTAAGCCCCCCCCCTTTCTTAACTGCTTGCTATCTGCCTCTAACTTTATAACAATATGCTGTTCCAGTAAGACACTTCATAAAATTGCATCGACTTAATTTCAAAACCACACGGTCTCCATTGTCTTCTGTGTCTTCATTCTTCTGGCTGAGGATCTCCCTGGGTTGTCATGTTTCTTTTTTACTATGAGTATGTTTCACGTGAAAAGGTACCTTTGGTAGAGAGTGTTTCTAATTTCTTTGAGAACAAGATGCTCGATAGGAAATTCTTTCCAGTTTCTGTCTCTACGGCAGTTACTCACTGATCACTTTTCAAAATGTCCGCATTTTTTTATAACCCCCAACATTGGATTGTCTCACTGGTTCAATGTTGGCAAAACAATAAATTCAAATGCGATTGGGTTTTAGCATCCTGGGGCATAATTTAAACTGGTTAAATTTAAATTGCTGTCAAAACATAACCAAAACTCGGGTATCCATTTCACAGTCAAGTGTTACATATTTTCAATTTTCCAGTATACCCTGGGACTGCCATCCAGTCATATATACAGGTGCTTATAATCTCTCATTTCAGAACAACATTCTTTCTCTCTCAAAAGTACAGTACACTCCTTCAACCTCATACCAGTCCTACATCCACCGTCTTCAACGTTCACCCCATACCAAAGTTGAAAAATGGAGGAATGTATACCATCCATAACATGTATTACAACAACTCATTTACATTCCTGAGACAGGACCTTCCAAACTCAACACCTACCACTTAGAGTAGATTAGATTACTTACAGTGTGGAAACAGGCCCTTCGGCCCAACAAGTCCACACCGACCCGCCGAAGCGCAACCCACCCATACCCCTACATATACCCCTTATCTAACACTACGGGCAATTTAGCATGGCCAATTCACCTGACCCGCACATCTTTGGACTGTGGGAGGAAACCGGAGCACCCGGAGGAAACCCACGCAGACACGGGGAGAACGTGCAAACTCCACACAGTCAGTCGCCTGAGGCGGGAATTGAACCCAGGTCCCTGGCGCTGTGAGGCAGCAGTGCTAACCACTGTGCCACCGTGCCGCAAATACGTTTCCCCATTGTGTACCATTTTAGTACTTCAAAATTGCCTGATGCCAGACCTGTGAAAACACTGACCATTTGCCGCCTTCAATGCTTGCTGCACCTACGTGCTTACCTTCAACTGGTGTACAAGGAGACCGAGGCCAAGATGCACATTCCTCTCTCTATTATAGCCATTCAGATCATAATCTGCCTTTCAGTTTTTGGTCCTAAGTGGATAACTTCACACTTATCAATGTATACGCATTATGCCACGAGGTCAGCAAATGCATGGGAACATAACCACTTACAAGTTCCCTTCCAAGTTCCACACCACTGTAACGTAAAACTGTATCACTATTCCTTCACTTGCTGGTTCTCCCTTCCTCACAGCACTGGTGGTGTACCTTTACATCAGGACTGTAAAGGTTCAAGAAGAACACTCGCTACCACCTCTCCAGGGCAATTATGGATGATCAATAATTGCTGACTTAGCTAGCTGTGTCAATAGCCCACAAAAGAATTTTTTAAATGCCTACTTGTCAAGAGGAGACTTGAAAATGAAATCCAGAAAAGCTTATGAATCAGACTTCTCTGGGTTATTTAATTGAATAATATGGTAATGTGCAATAACAAATCATTGTGATAATCTTCATAGACTCCAGGTTATGGAGTATCCAAACTGATCCACACAGTGCATAAAACGGTGATCACGATGTGGAGGTGCCAGTGTTGGAGTGGGGCGGACAAAGTCAGAAGTCGCACAACATGAGGCTATAGTCCAATAGATTTATTTGAAATCACCAAGCTTTTGGCGCATTGCAGAATCGTTGATAGTTTCGGTTCAGTCATTGTCAGTACCAGTGTAGCCTTTGTTAATTTCAATGTGGTCTCGGTTAGTTTCAATGCAAACATTGTCAGCTTCAATGTCTGCACGGAAGTCCATTGCTGTAGTAATTGGCACTAATTCCTCATCCTAGGCCTCACTCAGCGGAGTAGGTAAGGGCTGTTTGGCAGTGGCTGCTTGTAGGCTTGGTGACGTTGTTTAACGGTTTAAATTTGAAAGTTTTTTTTAAAAATAAAAGTGCGGAGCGGACCCGGAAGCTGATGTAGCGCAAGCTTACCTGGGTAGGTTTTTTTCCCCCTATAAAAGCACGCAGGAGAGGAACCCGACGCACTACAGAGGTAGTGTCTCCCACCCGCCCTCCTCCTCTAACCTAATAATAATAAGACCCGTTGTGGTAAGCCTGTAAGTGCTGCATTTTGCTTGTTCTATTCTTTAGACTTAGTGTTTTTTTAATAAAAGGTTACTTTTAGAGGGATGGCAGTGAAGGCAGTGCAATGTTCCTCTTGCAACATGTTTGAGGCGAGGGATGCCATGGTTGTCCCTGCTGATTACACTTGCAGGAAGTGCACCCATTTCCAGCTCCTCCAAGACGGTGTTAGTGAACTGGAGCTGGAGTTGGATGAACTTGGGATCATTCGGGAGGCAGAGGGGGTCATAGATCAGAGCTTTAGGGAAGTAGTAACTCCAAAGATTGCAGACAGATGGGTGACAGTGAGGGGGACTGGGACAAAGCAGCCAGTGCAGGGACCCCCTGTGGTCGTTCCCCTCAAGAACAAATATACCGTTTTGGATACTTGTGGGGGGGGGAAACGACTTACCAGGGGTAAGCAATGGGGTTCAGGCCTCTGGCACGGAGCCTATCCTCATTGCTCAGAAGAGCAGAGCAATAGTTTTTGGAGACTCGATAGTTTGGGGCACAGATAGGCGGTTTTGTGGGGGCGAGAGAGACTCATGTTTGGTATGTTGCCTCCCAGGTGCAAGGGTACGTGACGTCTCTGATCGTGTTTTCCGGGTCCTTGAGGGGGAGGGGGAGCAGCTCGAAGCCGTGGTCCACATTGGCACCAACAACATAGTTAGAAAGAGGGATGAGGATGTTAGGCAGGCTTTCAGGGAGCTAGGTTGGAAGCTCAGAGTTAGAACAAAGAGTTGTTGTCTCTGGTTTCTTACCCGTGCCACGTGATAGAGAGTCGGAATAGGGAGAGAGAACAATTAAATGCGTGGCTACAGGGATGGTGCAGGAGGGAGGGATTCCGGTGTCTGGATAACTGGGGTTCTTTCTGGGAAGGTGGGACCTCTATAAACAGGATGGTCTACACCTGAACCTGAGGGGCACCAGTATCCTTGGGGGGAGGTTTGCTAGTGCTCTTTCGGAGGGGTTTAAACTAACTCTGCAGGGGCATGGGAACCTAGACTGTAGCTTTAGGGTGTAGGACCTGGAGTGTAGGGAGGTTAGGAACATGGCATCAATCTTGAAGGAGGGTGTCTGTAAACAGGAAGGTGGCTTGAAATGTGTATACTTCAATGCAAGAAGTATACACACTTCTTTTATAAATGACCTGGAGGAGGGGCTAGAAGGTTGGGTGAACAAGTTTGCGGATGATACGAAAGTCGGTGGAGTTGTTGACAGTGAGGAAGGATGTGGCAGGTTACAGCGGGATATAGATAAGCTGCAGAGCTGGGCAGAAAGGTGGCAAATGGAGTTCAATGTAGGTAAGTGTGAAGTGATTCACTTTTTGGTAAGAGTAACAAGAAGATGGGGTACTGGACTAATGGTCAGATACTTGGTAGTGTGGATGAGCAGAGGGATCTTGGTGTCCATGTACACAGATCTCTGAAAGTTGCCACCCAGGTAAATAGTGCTGTGAAGAAGGCAGATGGCGTACTGGCTTTTATTGGTAGAGGAATTGAGTTCGGGAGTCCTGAAGTCATGTTGCAGTTGTATAAGACATTGGTGTGGCCGCATCTGGAGTATTGTGTGCAGTTTTGGTCGCCATACTATAGGAAGGATATGGAGGCACTGGAACGGGTGCAGAGGAGGTTCATCAGGATGTTGCCTGGTATAGTAGGAAGATCGTATGAGGAAAGGCTGAGGCACTTGGGGCTGTTTTCATTGGAGAAAAGAAGGTTTAGGGGTGACTTGATAGAGGTGTACAAGATGATTAGGGGTTTAGATAGGTTGACCATGAGAACCTTTTTCCATGTATGGAGTCAGCTATTACGAGGGGGCATAGCTTTAAGTTAAGGGGAGGGAGGTATAGGACAGATGTTAAGGGTAGATTCTTTACTCAGCGTGTCGTGAGTTCATGGAATGCCCTGCCAGTAGCAGTGGTGGACTTTCCCTCTTTATGGGCATTCAAATGGGCATTAGATAGGCGTATGGAGGATAATGGGCTAATGTAGGTTAGGTGGGCTTGGATCGGTGCAACATCAAGGGCCAAAGGGCCTATACTGTGCTGTATTCTTCTATCTTCTATCCTGAGAAGGATGATTACTGCCACCCTGGCTATTAGCACTTTGTATTGAGTCTATATCAAGCTGTTAGCATTTCTATAAAAAGTGTTGGCTGGACCCAGACACTTTGTTGGGCAGTGTACATTACCCATGTGTGTTCTCTCCCCCACCTGCCTTAAACTAATTAACTGGGTTGTGAGTGCATTGTGCTAGCATTCTGGTGGCCTCGGGCAGTGTCTGTATTTGCTCTGCTGTCTCTCTCCATATTGTGGTCCAGTGCCCATCTTGCGTGTCAAGTGCCCAATTGATTGCTCACTGGCCATCTTGTATCTGTGTGTCTAGTGTCACCCTGCCCCATGTCATCTCCCACTTCAGAAGTAATTGAGAAATTTTATTTTTATCCTCTGGAACCTGTTCCTGAAGTGGTGGTTGAGGCAGAAATAGTCATCACATTTGAAAAAAAAATTACTGGATTTGCATTTGGCATATTGTATCATAAAGGACTAAGGGCCAAATGGTCTGCTTCTGTAACTTTTCTATGTTGCACTCCTATATCCAATGTAAACACTCATCACCTTTTGAGTGAAGCAATAACTTTTGCTTTTACAACTACTTGTATATCTTTGCTTTGTCTTTCTGTTAACTTTAATGTTCTGAATTTATTTTGTCTAGCCTTTTCCTATTTCTGACTGAGATCACTTCAACATATTAAATAGTGTAGCACATGAGCTTCTCAAATCTTTGTTTGCAGATTGTTATTTGTACATTTTTGATAATGTTTGTCAAGATGGAAATGGTGAAGGTTAGCACAATTGCAACATTTAAAAGGCATCTGGATGCGTATATGAGTAGGGAGGGTTCAGAGGAATATGGGCCGGGTGCTGGCAGGTGGGAGTAGATTGGTTTGGGATATCTGTTTGATATGGATAAGTTGGACCGAAGGTTCTGTTTCCATGCTGTACATCTCTGACTCTATATAAAATTCTAGGATTCCAGACCACTTGTTGCACTTGTTTCATAATTTGAAATTTTTTAGCTATCAAGGGGGAAAATTCAACTTGATGCTGTCATAGTTGTGACTATTTAAAATAAGCACTGTTAATTCAAGTTTAGGACATTTTATGTATTTACAAATTTAGCCCAATTCCATATCTTCTCTTCGAGCAGTTTGAAACATATCACCACTAGATGGCACCTGGGTGCAAATTGCAAATAATTGCTTTCTTTTTAAAATTATTGTATTTGTAATGTATTTGCAGATTAAACATGCAGTGATAACTGAAGTAAGGAACAGAGTTTATTAATTTTGTAATCTGATCACTGATTGCTTTTAACGTTGTATTTTGAAGCTCCAGAAATAGTGGCAAAACTTGGAAGTGCCAAAAAACAGATTGCAAAAGTTGACTTTTGTGCAAATACTGGATGAAATGCCCTTTTCATGCCTGTGTGCACTGGATATATAATTTATGTTGCTGATGCTGATCCTTAAGCATTTCTGGTGATTGCCAGCAAGTTTGATGCTGGAATCAATCAAGCTAATTTGAAATTGTTTAATTTGCCTGTTGTGCAATTGAATTTTTCACTCCTATCCTGATCCAGCTCCGGTTTAGAGGAGCAAGTTGATAACCGGTTTAAACATAGTGCTGAAATTTTCCCACAAATCAACAATGTAAATAAGGACAGATAGAAATAGGGGAACAAATAGAATGCTGAAGAACGTCAGCAGGTCTGTCAGTATCTGTGGAGGGAGAAACATAGTTAACATTTCAAGTCAGATATGACTCGCCTTAAGAACTCTAATTCTGAAGAATTATAGTTGGAACAGGATGGACACTTTGAGGGTGTTTCCTCTTGTAGGTGAGACAAGAACAATGGGACACATTTGACGAATGAAAGGTTTTGCTTTTAATGGTAGAGATTAGATTTTCTTCCTCTTCTAGTATCTTTAGACCCAGTATAACCCATGGACAAAACCAACGTCATCTACAAAATTCCATGCAAGGACTGCCACAAACACTACATAGGGAAAACAGGAAGAAAGTTAGCCACCAGGATACACGAACACCAGCTAGCCACAAAAAGACACGACCCTATCTCCCTCGTAGCCCTATACACAGATTGAAAAAAACCACCATTTCAACTGAGACAACACATCTATCCTGGGACAGACTAAGCAAAGACATGCTGGAGAATTCCTAGAGGCCTGGCACTCCAACCACAACGCCATAAGCAAACACATAGATCTAGATTCTGGATTAGTGGTGCTCGAAGAGCACAGCATCCGAGGAGCAGTAAAATCGACGTTTCGGGCAATAGCCCTTCATTAGGAACATACGTAGATCTAGGTGCCATCTATCAACCCCTCAGAAAACAAACAGGAAATGACACCACCACAAACTCCAGGAACCCCATCCAGGAGAAAGATATAAATAAAAAGCAGGAGACAACAGCTTTGCTTCACTTGGAGGTCGCCACTGATGATGTTAGGTAGGTTCCTAGCTACTAGCTAGGTAATGAAATGTCTGGATATCAAACCTATAGCTCAGTGAGCAAACCTACACCCTAAATCTTTCAACTGGAATTCTGTTCCTCAAAGCACAGTGAAAGCAGGTCATTGAATTTAGCAATGGTAGATTTGCACAGATGTTTGACAGACAAGGGTGTTATAGGTTATTAGGAGATGGTTAGACGTAAGTGGAGTCGAGGCCATCACCACATCAGCCATTGTCTTAATGAATAGCGAAAGGCTCAAAGGGCAGAATGGTCCATTTCTTATCTAAGTTCTGTGTCCTTATTTTATGTTTAGAGAAGTAAGACAATCCACCTCCAAACTTATAGTTTGCAATGGGACATGATTATAGTGGTTGTTAGTGAAGGTGAAGGGGTTAATTTTTATTAAATTTGTGGGGAAGAAGGTGCCTGAGGACCTTGAAACTATTTGCATAATCTGCTTGGACTGAAATGAGGTAGGGAAATTGGGTGACTAGCTTACTGGGAATGAGGGCAATTTATCAAGAAGATATCGATGTTTAACATGGTAAAATATCATGGAAGTTTCCATTAACTGTACTTGTATTCCCTTGATTAAGCTGTAACAGAGATCCAAAAATGGGCTATGGAGAACAAAAGGATAACATTTTGAAGAATATTTAAATGTGAAATTTGCAGAACAACGGTTTCATGAAATGGTGTGAATATTCTCCCTTCAAAGTCTGTAAATGAGAACTTTGCCCTGATCCTACTTCTTTTACTAAGACTTATGGGAATGCAAAGAGGCGAGAAGCAGCTGAGGCAACTGAATGGACAACCTCCAACCTCATTGCAGCAAAGTCCTTGCACTTTCTTGTTAGAGGGAGCAAGAGGGGAGAGGCACAGCAGATTTAAGTAGACTTATTAGTGGTACTGGATAGATTCTGAGAATTATCTTTGCTGTTCGGAATACTTTTGGACTGTTGAGTGTTTCATTGGTCGAGATGTTTAGGGGGGTTGCAAAGTTTTTGTTTTTCAATTATGCAGTTTTATAGCTTAAGATATCTTGATGAAGGAGACAGTAAAAATCATGAAAGTATATAATATTTATGTCTACTTAATGGATTGTAATAGAATCACTTTAAAGTATTTGACATAGTTGACTATAAATCTTGTAATATTGTGGAATAATTAGTACTTGTAGTATCCAGCCATTTTACCAAAGTAAAATTTTTACATGCATGTTCTTTGCATTGTTATAGGAAACCAGAGAAAAATTGAAGGAAGCAACAGTCAAATTAACTCAGGCTAAAGAAGAGGCTGAACAAATTCGAAGAAACTGTCAAGACATCATCAAAACCTATCAGGTTGGTTTTGGTTTGATATTTGTCATAACTTGCACTTTATAAATTCTGTTCAGTTGCCATACACTTTGCAATCTGTGAAGCCATTCCCTGTACCTTGCAAGCAAAGCTCCCCCAAGGTTGTTTTTCCCCCCTCCTGTGAGATCTGCACATGGCAGGAGCCACTGGAAGTGGAAGCCCTGCAATGGCATGCCTATTGATGTGTGCAGGCCTTCTCAGCAACTGGGTAATGGCTCAGCTTCGAGGGCATGTTGCTTGCAATGCACTTTTTTTAAAACAGGAAGTGTTTTGTCTTAAATAATACATATTGGAGGATAGCTGTATGATCTGTGAACCAGCCAAATAGAGTGCAAGTGCCCAAGTGTCTCATTTAGTATTCCATCCAATAAGATCCTGCTGCTTTTTTGTTGATTTTGTTTGCATTTTACAATTTTTAAAAATATGTAATGTTTAGTTTAAAGTTGCAATGGTTGGTTAGTGGACCCCAGTTGACAAACCCTGCCTATGTTTGTCAGAAATAATGTTTATTATGTTAAAGAATGTTCCAGACAAATGGAAAAGCTTTAGTCGGTGTGATGTGAGACTTGGGTAGGCTTCTTTAAGCATGAAAAATGCTCATAGAATTTTGTGTAGAGTAAGTATTGAGCAAATGACAAGACTGCTTGGTTGCCTGCCAAAGTTGTTCATCTGTGCACAGTCATATTCCCAGTGTGGCGGGAGTGATTCAGTGTAGCTGGCTAGGACTTTACCCCAAGGAACTCCTGAAAGTCCTGGGACTGAAATGATTTACCTCTTGCAACTATAATCATACTTCTTTGTGTTCGGTGTGATTGTATCCAGTAGAAATCTTCTCCGAATTTCCATTTACACAGTTTTATTGAGACTTCCCACTTAGATAAATGCTTCCTTGATGTCAAGGGCCGTCACTCTCACTTCATCTATGTCATTTAACTTTATTGTCCAAATTTAGACCACAGCTGTAATGTAGAACCCAAACTGAGCATTGGTGAGCAGGTTGTTGATGAGTTGAAAGTGCAATTTGTTAGGACTGTCAGTGCTACCTTCCATCATTTCTTGCTGATTGAGAGCACAGTAGTGATAATTGGCCAGAATGAATCAGTCCTGCATTTGAGAGAGAAACTGAGTAATTTTCTACTTTGTCTGTAGATGTCAGTATTGCATATATATTTAAATAGGATGGCTAATATGAAGGCTAGTTCTGAAGTAAAACTTTTAATCCATTGCCAGGATATTGTTATGGCTTGTAGCCTTTTCTGTATATGATGCATTTCTGTTTCTTGCTATTACACGGAGAGAATCAATTTGGCTGAAGACAGGCACCTTTGATGCACAGTTGCTTGCACATAAGCTGAAATGGATCATCTATTTGCTATTTCTGGCTTAGGAGGACTGCAGATGTTTCGGCCTTGTCTTTTGCATTGACCCCCTGGATATTGGAATTGTTGAGAATGGGCATGTTCATGAAGGCTGTTCCTGTCTTCCTGGTGAAGCTACAGCACACTCTTTCTGCCATTCAGCATGGTTGTCAGACTCTGTAATTTGTGACTATACTCTGACAACTGACATCCGAAAGTGTTTCATGGCTATAACTTTTGACATGATGGTAGTGCCAGAAAGCATGATAGAGGGTACTTTTTGTGAAGATGCAACTTTGTCTCCACAAGGCTGTGCCTTGTTTACTCCTATCAGTCCTATCATGGGCAGGTGCATTTGTGTTTGGCACAGATTGGTGTAGACAAAGTGAAGTATGGATATTTCCTCGTTTCTGTTCTCTTGCAGTAGGACCAGACTGGCAGTGATTATCTTAAAAATTCACATGAATCAAAATGTCTTATCATTTCCTGTTTTGAGACAAATGAAAACTGTATTTCAAAACTTTATCTTGAGAGTATATCTGCTCCTTTTGCTATGTATAACATCACAGCAGAGACAGGCCCCAGGCATCACCAGTGTCGAAAGAAAGCTGCACATGCTAACATTTTATATCTTCATTTCAAATATTAGTCTTACACTTAATCATTTACTTTATGACATTGGTGACCTTATCTGTCTTCACAGGAGTCGGAGGAAATTCGATCCAATGAGTTGGATGCTAAACTGCGTGAAACTAAAGGAGAACTAGAAAAACACTTACAGGAACAGTCTGATCAAATGGAGGTGAGGTGGGGCTTTCAAGTATATTTGGAAGAAATTACACTGATGCATTTACAAGAGGACGACCAGCTGTAAAACAAAGGCAAACTAAATTCCAATATAACCAGGGCACATAACCTATGTAAGATTATTCATCAAATAGATTTTCTTTTAAAATTTGGATTTTTGAGGCCCCAAGTGAGAGAACATGATTGCTTGGTTGCAGGCATGTATTCAGTCCATTTTTGTGTAATCCGAGAGTTAAGAAAATCAGTAGATGATGAACTAAGGGTAAAGCCAGTGAAAAGTAAGAAACTATGTAATGGGTGAATTGAAAGAAAAATAGCTCATTCGATCATGGAGGGTTTACAGAAAATTCAAAAATTTGCACTGAGGTGTATGTGATCAGTGCTAACTATAATGTATGTACAGTGTAAATATGAATGAAATGAATAAGATTGGATATACAGAGGAGGTCATTCAGGAGCAGTTGTTATTTGAGTGATTAGAGTCCTCGGAAAATTCTCAGTGCATTACAGTTGGATCTGCAGATAGAAACATGGGAGCAAAAGCACATCATTCAGCCTGTCAAGTGTGCTCTGCCATTCAATTAGATTGTGGCTGGTCAGCTACCTTTACTTTCCCAAGCTACCTCCATAGCCCTTGATGTCATTAATCTCTAGAAGTCTGTCACTTTGAATGTGCTCAGTGTTTGGACTTCTGCAACTCCAATCAGTGGAGATAGACAACAACAGCACCTCCTCCATAATAATCCCCAACATTGGATGTGTAATCAGCCCCCTACTGTACTCACTGTACACCCATGACCATGCAAAAAGGACTTATGCCCGAAACGTAGATTCTCCTTCTCCTTTGATGCTGCCTAACCTGCTGCGCTTTTCCAGCAACACATTTTTAAGCTCTGATCCCCAGCATCTGCAGTCCTCAGTTTCACCCATGACCATGCAGCCAAATTCTGTGTGACAGCCATCTACAAGTTGCTGATAACATCACCATTGTAGGCCGGATATCAACAATGATGAGTCAGAATACAGGAAGGAGATAGAGGGCTTGGTGTTATAATGCAATGATAACAATCTCTCTCTGAATGTCAGCAAAACAGAAGAACTGATCATTCTTTTCAGAAAGAAAGGAGGAAATGTCATTATCTACATCAATGGAGCTAAGGTGGAGAGATTAGATTAGATTCCCTACAGTGTGAAAACAGGCCCTTCGGCCCAACAAGTCCATACCGACCCTCTGAAGAGTAACCCACCCAGACCTATCTCCCCTCTGACTAATGCACCTCACACTATGGGCAATTTAACATGGCCAATTCACTCGGACTGTGGGAGGAAACCAGAGCATCCGGAGGAAACCCACGTAGACACTGGCAGAATGTGCAAACTCCACACAGACAGTTGCCCGAGGCCAGAATCGAACCTGGAACCCTGGTGCTGTGAGGCAGCAGTGCTAACCACTGAGTCACTGAGAGGGTTGAGTGTGTCATGTTCCTAGAAGTGACGCTAACCAACAATCTATCCTGGGCCACCTGTGTCGATGTGACGGTCAAGAGGGCACAACAGCATTTCTTCCTTAGGCAGTTTGGTAAAATTGGCATGTCCACGAGGGCCCTCAGTAACTTTTACAGATGCACCATAGAAAACATACTATCTGGGTGCATAAGGTATGAACATTGCTCTGCCCAGGACCATAACAAACTACAAAAAGTTGTGTACACAGCACAGTCTATCACTTAAGCTAATCTCCCAACCATAGATGCTATTTGCACTTCTAGTTTTCATGGTAAGGCTGCCAACATCGTCAAAGACCACCCCCACCCCGGTAATACTTTCAAACTCTTCCGACAGGCAGAACATACAGAAGCTTAAACACATGCATCAATACATCAGCAAGAAGACACTTTTTTTTTCCTGATGTTATTAGACTGCTGAAAGGACCTCTATAATTTCAAAACTAATGTTGACCTTGCTTTGTGCAACTCCTGTGCAGTCATAACCTTGTATGTCTTGTCCTGAAAAGCACCCTATGATCTGTATGTTCTTGTTTGCTATGATCTGCCTGTACTGCTTGCAAAACAAAACTTTTCACTGATCTTAAGTACATGTGACAATAATAAATGGAATCAGAATCCAAATCCCTGGGGTGGAGCATTCCAAAACAACTTCACCCTTTGAAGGAATGTCGATACTGGGATTTCAGCAATAATACATAATTGAATGCCAAGGGATAATGTTTAGATTCTCTTTTGTTGGAATGGTCATTATCCAAGTTTGGGCTGACCAGTATAATTGACATTCTCACTATACAAGTGCCAGAGATCATCCAGGTCTTGCTGTATTTTGACACTGACTGTTTCAGTATCTGAGAAGTTAGAAAAGGTGCTGAACATTATGCAACATCAAAGAATACTCCCACTTTTGACATGCAAATAGTTGTCTCGGAAACTACCCTGTGGAACTCCTGCAGAAAAGCCCTGAACTGAGATGCCTGGCTGCCAACAACCACAACCACTTTCTTTTTGGCTGATCATTTTTTTGAATCCCACTAGTGGAGAGTTTCCCCAATTCCCATTGACTCTAGTTTTCCCAAGGTGAAATAATGTATGTTTTATGTTTATAATGGGCCAATAGCAATAAAATAATAATCATTGCATCATTTTTCCTCACTGCCAATTATTATAGAGGATATTTTTTGAAAACTAAAATTGAGGTATTTTTAATTTGCAGCAGGTATTTTCTATTAATTTTTGTGCCAATGATCTTGCAACATAAGCTTCACAAATATTTCACTTTGAAATTTGTTAAGAGGGATCATGGGACCTCAATGCAAATCGATTTAAAAGAGGAACGGTGATCTGGGAGGTCGAGGCTGGTACAGATGACTGGTTAAAGCACAGCAGGTTAGGCAGCATCCAAGGAACAGGAAATTCGACGTTTCGGGCCAGCTCTGGCCCGAAACGTCGAATTTCCTGTTCCTTGGATGCTGCCTAACCTGCTGTGCTTTAACCAGCAACACATTTTCAGCTCTGATCTCCAGCATCTGCAGACCTCACTTTCTACTGGTACAGATGACTGTTTGATTCATCTCATGTTTCCAGTGTGATAATTTATGTAATTAATGTATTTCTCCAACCAAAAAAAACAGATTCGCCATGCTAAAATAAAGGAACTTGATGATCTGAAAAAAACATTCAAGGAAGGAATGGATGAGTTGCATACTTTGAGAACTAAGGTGAATACTGTTGTTCATTTGTTTGTCTTTTGGAGTTATCTTGTAAATTCTGTTGAACTCTTTTCTAAATTAACTTTGAAGAACTTCTATACTTTCAGTTTGACATTGTATTGTTTGAATAACTAAGAAGTTCATTTTCCAGAATAGCTTGCTCCCAGTTTTCTTGTCTGTTCTTTGTCTTGTGTCCATTACTTAGTGATGATGCATGCTTATTTTTCTGTCCAAAAAAGAAAGCAAAAAATTGTTTTAGGAGCATAAGCAAGTCATATGACCCCATGAGCCTACTTGGGTAATGATTTCGGCTATTTTTTTTTGTACAACACACAGGTTAGATTAGATTAGATTAGATTACTTAGTGTGGAAACAGGCCCTTCGGCCCAACAAGTCCACACCGACCCGCCGAAGCGAACCCACCCAGACCCATTCCCCTACATTTACCCCTGCACCTAACACTACGGGCAATTTTGCATGGCCAATTCACCTAACCTGCACATTTTTGGATTGTGGGAGGAAACCAGAGCACCCAGAGGAAACCCACGCAGACACTGGGAGAATGTGTAAACTTTAAAATCTGATTGAAGATTTGTAGCTCGGGTATCCGTTGTTGTGGTTCTGCTCACCGAGCTGGATGTTTTTGCTGCAAACGTTTCGTTCCCTGGCTAGGGAACATCATCAGTGCTGTTGGAGCCTCGTGTGAAGCGCTGCTTTGATGTTTCTTCCGGTATTTATATTGGTTTGTTCTTGCCGCTTCCGGGTGTCAGTTTCAGCTGCAGTGATTTGTATGTGGGGTCCAGGTCGATGTGTCTGTTGATGGTCAACTACAGCTGAAACTGACACCCGGAAACGGCAAGAACATCCATCAACAGACACATCGACCTGGACCCCACATACAAATCACTGCAGCTGAAACTGACACCCGGAAGCGGCAAGAACAAACCAATATAAATACCGGAAGAAACATCAAAGCAGCGCTTCACACGAGGCTCCAACAGCACTGATGATGTTCCCTAGCCAGGGAACGAAACGTTTGCAGCAAAAACTTCCAGCTCGGCGAGCAGAACCATAACAATGTGTAAACTCCACACAGTCAATCGCCTGAGGCAGGAATTGAACCTGGGTCTCTGGCGCTGTGAGGCAGCAGTGCTAACCACTGTGCCACCGTGCCGACCACAAATCTTGGGATAGAACAATCCAATTATCCCAAAAATCAATTGAATGTATTGCATTCAAGGCAAGTATATCCTTTCTTAGATATGGACAAAACTCTATACTACAATACAAATTTATATTCTTGCAGTCAAACCAGCATACCATCAAATTTTTAATTGCAGTGCATTCATGATAACTTTGTGTTTTACATGCAGAGAAATCCAAATCCCACTGATTACTCAGACTTAATTCCTACATGGTTCAGTCTGTTGCATTTTTTGTTTTGGCAAACAAGATTTTGGCCTCAAGCAGGACATGAGCAAAAATCTCAAAGCTAACTCTCGAGTGCAGTATTAAGAATGCTGCAATGTTGGTGATGCCATATCTTGCATGGGGTATTGAACTGAGAGACACTTGCACTCAGGTGACATTATATATCCTGTCCCACTATCTCAAAGAATGCTGGGGGAGTTATTCCTACTGTAAATCCATCCACAAACATGTTTAAAATAGATTAAGTGATCAGTATCACATTACTGTCTTTGGGAGCTCACTATATGTGAATTGACTGTGAACGCCTAAATTCGACAGTGACTATAGTTCAAAAGTAATAATCTATAAAGCACTTTCAGACATCTGTTAGTTGTGAAAAGCACAATGTAAATGCAATTTTTTTTCTGTCACATTTAAAATAGTTCTATTTTCTATTAATTGCACATTTTTTTTTAAACAGGTTATTCTTCATTTGCTACTTTTTGCTCATTCATTTGATGTATCTCCATCCCTTTCCAGATGCTTTGTCCCCTTTGTACCTTATTTTCCACCTAGCTTTCTTAGGCTGCAAACCTAGTTACATTATACTCTGTCCCTTAAGTTATGAAGTGGTCCTTTGAAAAAATTCATAAGCTGTATTTGCTACAATTCCCTTGAATCTGGCTGTGGCTCCAACCAGTGATCAGGCTATTTTGGATCTGATAATGTGCAATAAAATGGGTTTAATAAATGATCTCCGAATAAAAGATTCCCTCGGCAACAGTGGTCATATCATGGTAGAGTTTAGCATTCAGTTTGAGAATGAGAAATCTGGGTCAGTAACAACTGTGCTAAACTAAAATAAGGTTAATTAGAAAGGAATGACGACAGAATTGGCTTAAGTGAATTGGCAAAGGTGTTTAGCAGAAAAGGCCATGGCAGACTTTTTAAGAAAATATTTCATGACCCTCAGCATCTGGTGAAGAAGAAGGATTCTAAGAGGGGGATAAGCTTACATGCTTAACAAGGAATGTTAAAATAATATCAAGTTGGAAGGAAAAAAATGCAATGTGACAAAGATTAATGATTAACCAGAGGATTGGGAAAGATTTAAAAGCTAAGCAAAAATATAATAAAAAAGGAGCAAATAAACCAAGCGGACAAACTATAACTAATAGAAAAACAAACAGTAAGACTACTTAAATATTCAAATGGATAGAGAGGCAACATAAGCCCATTAGAGATCAAGGCTAGGAAAATGATAATGGGGAACCAGGAAATGGCAGAGGAGTTGAATAAATACTTTACATCAGTCTTCATGGTAGAGGACACAAATAACGTTCCCAAAATACTAAATGAAGGGGATAAAGAGAGGAAGGAATAAATACACTATCATTCGAGATGAACTCCGAGGGAAAGTAATGAGGCTAAAAGCCGATAAGTGCCCAGATCTGATGGGCTACATCTTAGAATTTATTAGGATGTAGCTAAAAATAATAGATGCATTTGTAATTATCTTTTAAGAATCCTTAGATTCTGGAAAAGTCCCAAAGGATTGGAACAATGCCAGTGTAAAACCTTGATTCAAAAAGGGAGACAAAAACATAACTATAGGTCTGCTAGTCATTGGGGAAAATGTTAGAATGTTATAGAGGACGTAATAGCAGAGCATTTTGAAATTTAGCAGTGTCAACAAGGCTCATGAATAGAAAATCATGCCGGACAGAGTTATTCCAGCCCTTTGAGATGTTGACAATCGGAAGACAAAGGGGAAACCAGTTGATGTAATATATTTGGATTTCCAACAGATTGTTTTATATGTTAGTGCACGTAAGGCTACTTAATAAGACAAGAACCAATAGTGTTGGCTACTTGTGGTTTACAAGCGTGTAGAGAGGATTGCCTAATTGATAGAGGCCAGTATACTGGGGCAAAGGAGGCATTGGCAGAATGACAGCATGTGCTTAGTGGAATGCTGCAGGGAATAGTGCTGGGCTGCAGTTATTTACAAAAATGTTCATGACTTGGATTAAGAAAGTGAATGCATTACAATCACCATTTGTGAATGATCGAAGGAGTCTACAGGTGGATATGGACAAGTTAAGTGGGGATAAAATTGGTAATCGGAAGATGGTTTGGGAAAATGTGAACTTGGGTACTTCAGTAAGAAGAATAGAAGAGCTGAATATTGTTTAAATGAAGAATGATTGAAGAAGTCTGCAGCATGGTGGGATTTTGGGGCCTGGGGCATGAATCACAAAAACTACCATCCAATTTCAGTGTGTAACAGGGAGGACAAATAGACTGTTGTCCCCTATTTTGAAATAAGTATGCTTTAAAATTAAGGAGGTCTTGCTAAAACTTTACAAGACACTAATCAGACCATACCTGGAATACTATGACCACTTTCATCCCCTTTCATTAAGAAAAAGTATACTAGCATTGGAGGCTGTGCAGAGAAGGCTCTCTAGTTGACTCTGGGTGTGGAGCTGTTCTCTTAGGAGAGATTGATCAGGTTGAGTTTGCAGTCATCGGAGTTTAGAAGAATGTCAGGCAACCTTTATTGAAATATAAGATTCTTAAGGGGCGTGATAGGGTAGATGCAGAGAGGTTATTCCCTTGAATGAGTGTTTAGCAGTATTCTCAGAATAAATGGGTGACCCCTTAAGACAAAGAAGAAGGAATTTTGTTTCTGAGGCCAGTCAGTCTGTGGGTTCTTTACTGGGGAGAAGTGCAGAAGCTGCCGTCATTTAGGTATATCCAAGGCAGAGAGAGACACATTTTTAATCAAGAGTTATGGAGCAATGGCAGAAAGTGGGTTTAAGGATTGTTAGATCAGCATGATCTCATTGAATATTGGAGCAAACTTAAAGAGTCAGAAGCCTAGTTCTGCTTAACATTTTATATTAGATATTTAATATTGATTATCAATAGCTGAGACTTCAGTGCTCATCCTTGCTGCACTCTATTCAGAATAATAGCATGACAAAGACCTATTATTTCATATTACTTAAAATCAAGGTTCAATTCAGACGAATGTATAACCTCCCAATCTATTGTAATACATTTTCCCAAATACGTTCAGCTGTTTTTAACAACATGTGGCACCTTGTCAAAGGCTTTTCAAAAACTTCAGTGTAATAATGCATTTGGTTTTTCCCTTTTATCTATCCTGTTAATTGCTTCCTCAAACTCAACTTCGAACAGTCAAATGTGATGTTTCTTTTACACGTCACGATGACTATGTCTAACCCTTCTAAGTGACTGAACACCACCTGCTTAGATTCGTCAAAATATTTTGTTGGATTAACTAAAGTGAGCACTCTATTTGGCTTATTATATCCCTCCATTTGTTTAAGATCAACCTGAATTCTTGTTGCTAATCATTAATGTTAGCTACGCATTTGATTTTTGTGATATCATTTATCCAAAACACTTTGTTACCTGTTCCTGTCTCAGGTAAGGTGTCTTGAGGATGAGCGTTTGAGGACTGAAGATGAACTGTCAAAATATAAAGAAATTATCAATCGGCAGAAAGCAGAATGCCAGTCTTTGCATGAACGAGTAAAGATTGTAAACCTCTTGGAAGAACAGCTTGAAAGGTAGAAACTCTGTTATATAATTGATTGATTGGATTTATTAGTTTAGTTTATTTACCACATTAATGGTTAAGATATGCTAGGTTGAAAATTTTTCCTACATTGGTTTTGAGTATGTGGGAGGTGGCGACAGGGGTGTGGGGATGGGCATGTGTGTACTGTGACTCAGAGGGAGCTGTTCAGAGTTTTTTTTTTGCTAAAGGATTTCTCTTGTCTCATTATCCAAGGAAATGCATTAGCTGGTAGGGGAAGAAAGAGTTTCATTATGATGTTCCAGGCATCTTTGATGTACCACAAGTTCTTGACCTGCCTGTCATTTTTTAAAAATAAATTCACGTAACCATTAAGGTTTTGATGGTTCTCGCAAGAAGAGATTAATTTTAGAAACATTTATTTTCTAGCAAAGTGCAAACTATTGCAGAAACATAATTTAATGTGATTGCATCATAGAAATGAACAAGAGCTTCAGACATCAAAAGAGGAGGTTGACAGCCTGAACGCACTCGTTACAGATCTGCAGGAAGACATTGAAGGGAGTCGCAAAAAGGAATCCGAGTTGCTTCTGTTTACAGAGAGGCTGACCAGCAAAAATGCCCAACTTCAGTCTGAGAACAACACGTTGCAGATGCAGCTTGACAAGCTGAATATTCGTGAGCGGGAGCTAAGTGTGCAACTTGAAGAGTTAGGACACACTAATGTTGAATTGGTAAGCGTGCAGTTAAATAGAAGGACTTGGGATCATGAAACTTCAGGACTTTTTTTTCCCTTAACTCAACTCAATAAATGGTGTCTCATTTGAGAAAGTCCAGCATTGTTGAGTAGTAGAAAGCATTTTTAATTAAAAGCAAAACATAAATCCATATAGGGTTTTTTGAGCTGTTTGTACAATGTGTTGCAATAGAAAATCTGTATATGTTCCTCCTTGCGATGAAAAACCTTTCTAATGCAATGTTAACATTATCTTCTGAATTTGTTTAAAGCAAGATATTAATTTACTGTCTCCTGACTCCCAACTTCCATGCCTAACCTAATTTGAATGAACTGAGCAATGTTTTCCAGT
The DNA here is from genome assembly GCF_020745735.1 of Hemiscyllium ocellatum. Lineage (NCBI taxonomy): Eukaryota > Metazoa > Chordata > Chondrichthyes > Orectolobiformes > Hemiscylliidae > Hemiscyllium > Hemiscyllium ocellatum. The sequence continues at coordinate 39,575,803 of NC_083422.1, read as the reverse complement.
GGGAATTGGTGTTTTGTGGCTCTCCATTAAACCCTCATGGAAACTTCAAACTATCTTTGTGGAAGCAAAATCCCATTGGAATACAGTTATTTTTATTCCTCTCCTAGCTTTGTGACTGTGAAGAGGATTTGACCTCCAAGAAGTGTTGGGTTAAATTCTGTCGTGTGCTTTGAATTTATATACTTGTGTTTATGTTGTTTTGTAATAGAATATTTTGCATTTAACAGAAATCAGTTAGTTATTTATGTTCAGGGAAAGGCAGGTAGTTGCTAAACTTTAATGGTATACTTCGAGATGTCTGAAAATAGTTAATTGACAAATGTGTGAAGCTAATCACTTCGCAAATGTGATAAAACAAAATTAAGTATATTTTAATATGAGGAAAGTTTGGCCACAAGAGATTTTTAGTACAGTTTGTTTTATTTCTTAATAGACACTAATCTGTATTAAAATATGAAAAAATTAACATTAATGCAATATCATTCAAAGTGAAAGCAAAAATGGTTAGTATGAAGTTGAAAAGGCCAACTTTCTGTCCTTCTCCTGTCTAGTCCTCTTAGAACATTTTAGGTTTCTGTGAGATGCCCCTCATTTGTAAATATAGTGTTAACTCAATCCAGTGTGTCTTCATATGTCAATTCTACCATCCAGGAATCAGTCTGGTCCATCTTCACTGCACTCCCTCCACTGGCAGAACTTCCTCTCTCATAAGAAAACCAAAGTTGCACTGAATATTCAAGCTGTGATCTCTCAAGCTGCCTTCCTCTGTTTGTTATCGAAGTGGATAACTTCATATCTGTCTACGTTGTACTTTGTCTGCAATGTATTTTACCACTCCCACAACTCGTCCAGATTGCACTGATGTATCTCTGCATCCTCCTTACAGCTCACTTTCCCACCCAACTTTGTCTATAAGCTTGGAGATATTACATTAGTCCCCTCATCTAAATTATTAATATATGTTCTGGTTCAAAAGAATGATCCCTAAGAAATGAGAAATGTGGTGCTAGAAAAACACAGCAGGCCAGGCAGCATCCAAGGAGCAGGAGAATCGATGTTTCGGGCATAAGCCCTTCTTCAGGAATGAGGCTGGTGTGCCAACCCCTTTTTCAACTCTGGTCTCCAGCATCTGCAGTCCTCACTTTCTCCCAGTTGATCCCCAAGAGACCCCACTAGTCACTTCCTGCCACTTGGTTGAAAATAAACCTGTTTATTCCCACTTTTTGTTTCCTGGTTGTCAGCCACTTCTCTACCCATGTCAGTACATTATTCTCAATTACATACATTTCAATTTCACATACTAATCTCTTATGTGGGATTTTATGAAAGCTTTCTGGAAGTCCAAGTAAATTGCATTCACTGACTTATCCTTATCAACTTTACTAGTTTTCTAAATCCATGAAAAATTTCAGAGATTTCAGTAGATTTGTCAAATTTGATTTCATTTTTGTAAATCCATGCTAGCTTTGAGTGATCTGTCACTGTTTTCCAAGGAGTCTGCTTTTAAATCTTTTATAATGACCTACATCTTCCCCACTGCCATGTTAGGCTAAATGATCTGTTTTCTCTCAACCTGCCTTTGAACTAGTGGCATTGCATGAACAATCTTCTAATCAATAGAAACTGTTCCAGAGTCTATAGGATTGTGAACATTGTCCACCAATGCATTCATTATTTCCGTAAGTACTCTGGGCTGCAGATTATCAGAGTCTGGGGATTCATCGGTCTTTCATCCTATCAATTTCCCCAACACTCTTTCCCTACTGGTTCTGATTTCCTTCATAAGAACATAAGAACTAGGAGCAGGAGTTGGCAGTTCAGCCCCTCAACCTGCTGCCAATTTTATAAGATCATGGCTGATCTCACATCTGCCTCAATTCTGCTTTTCTGCCCACTCGCCATGACCCTTTGATCCATTTGCTAATTAGAACATTGAGAAAGCAAGATTTTTAACACCCACTGTTGCCAGAGTTGTGAATTCTGCAGATTCATGACCCATTTGAAAGAAGTAATTTTCCTCATCTGTTTTAACATCTGCTATCTTGTATCCTAAATCTAGACCTTGTTCTAGATTGAGTAAAAAGTGAGGTCTGCAGATGCTGGAGATCAGAGCTGAAAATATGTTGCTGGTTAAAGCACAGCAGGTTAGGCAGCATCCAAGGAACAGGAAATTCGACGTTTCGGGCCAGAGCCCTTCATCAGGAATGAGGAGAGGGTGCCAGGCAGGCTAAGAGGGACTTGCCAGGTAGGGAGGAGGGACTTGGGGAGGGGCGATGGAGATGTGATAGGTGGAAGGAGGTCAAGGTGAGGGTGATAGGCCGGAGTGGGGTGGGGGTGGAGAGGTTAGGAGGGCGGTGCTGAGTTCAAGGGAATCGACTGAGACAAGGTGGGGGGAGGGGAAATGAGGAAACTGGAGAAATCCGAGTTCATCCCTTGTGGCTGGAGGGTTCCCAGGCAGAAGATGAGGCGCTCTTCCTCCAACCGTCGTGTTATGTTCTGGCGATGGAGGAGTCCAAGGACCTGCATGTCTTCAATGGAGTGGGAGGGAGAGTTAAAGTGTTGAGCCACGGGGTGGTTGGGTTGGTTGGTTCGGGCATCCCAGAGGTGTTCCCTGAAGCGTTCTGCAAGTAGGCGGCCTGTCTCCCCAGTGTAGAGGAGGCCACATTGGGTGCAGCGGATGCAATAGATGTGTGTGGAGGTGCAGATGAATTTGTGGTGGATATGGAAGGATCCCTTGGGGCCTTGGAGAGAAGTAAGGGAGGTGGTGTGGGCGCAAGTTTTGCATTTCCTGCGGTTGCAGGGGAAGGTGCCGGGAGTGGAGGTTGGGTTGGTGGGGGGGTGTGGACCTGACGAGGGAGTCACGAAGGGAGTGGTCTTTGCAGAACGCTGATAGGGGAGGGGAGGGAAATATATCCCTGGTGGTGGGGTCCGTTTGGAGTTGGCGGAAATGACGGCGGATGATACGCTGTATACGGAGGTTGGTGGGTTGGTAGGTGAGAACCAGTGGGGTTCTGTCTTGGTGGCGGTTGGAGGGGCGGGGCTCAAGGGCGGAGGAGCGGGAAGTGGAGGAGATGCGGTGGAGGGCATCGTCGATCACGTCTGGGGGGAATCTGCGGTCCTTGAAGAAGGAGGCCATCTGGGCTGTGCGGTGTTGGAACTGGTCCTCCTGGGAGCAGATGCGGCAGAGACGAAGGAATTGGGAATATGGGATGGATTTTTTACAGGGGGCAGGGTGGGAGGAGGTGTAGTCTAGGTAGCTGTGGGAGTCAGTCGGTTTATAGTAGATGTCTGTGTTGAGTCGGTTGTCCGAGATAGAAATGGAAAGGTCTAGGAAGGGGAGGGAGGAGTCTGAGACGGTCCAGGTGAATTTGAGGTCGGGATGGAAGCTGTTGGTAAAGTTGATGAACTGTTCAACCTCCTCGTGGGAGCACGAGGCAGCGCCGATACAGTCATTGATGTAGCGGAGGAAAAGGTGGGGGGTGGTGCCAGTGTAGTTGCGGAAGATGGACTGTTCCACATATCCTGCAAAGAGACAGGCATAGCTGGGGCCCATGCGGATGCCCATGGCAACTCCTTTAGTTTGGAGGAAGTGGGAGGATTGGAAAGAGAAGTTATTCAGGGTGAGGACCAGTTCAGTCAGTCGAAGGAGGGTGTCAGTGGAAGGGTACTGGTTGGTGCGGCGGGAAAGGAAGAAGCGAAGGGCTTTGAGTCCTTCGTGATGGGGGATGGAGGTGTACAGGGACTGGATGTCCATCGTGAAGATAAGGCGTTGGGGACCAGGGAAGCAAAAATCATGGAGGAGATGGAGGGCGTGGGTGGTGTCCCGAACGTAGGTGGGGAGTTCTTGGACTAAAGGGGACAGAACCGTGTCGAGGTACGCGGAGATGAGTTCGGTGGGGCAGGAGCAGGCTGAGACAATGGGTCGGCTGGGGCAGTCAGGTTTGTGGATTTTGGGCAGGAGGTAGAAACGGGCGGTGCGGGGTTGTGGGACTGAGGTTGGAGGCGGTGGATGGGAGATCACCTGAGGTGATGAGGTTATGGATGGTCTGGGAGATGATGGTTTGGTGGTGGGAGGTGGGGTCATGGTCAAGGGGGCAATAGGAGGAGGTGTCTGCGAGCTGGCGTTTGGCCTCAGCGGTATAACGGTCAGTGCGCCAAACTACTACCGCGCCTCCCTTGTCTGCCGGTTTGATGGTGAGGTTGGGGTTGGAGCGGAGAGCGTGGAGGGCTGCACGTTCTGAGGGTGAGAGGTTGGAGTGGGTGAGAGGGGTGTTCTAGATTGTCCCCACATGCAGAAACTTCCTTTTTTTTTCTACTTTGTCACTCCCCTTTGACATCTTTTGTACCTCAAATTGATCTCCCCTCATTCTTCAGCTACTCCCCCTCCTTAGAACCTGTGTTGCTAATCCTTTTGGGGTGTTATCTGTCCCCTCCTTTGTGAAGACAGAACCAAAGTATGTATATAATTTGGCCTGCCATCTTTGTTTCCCCATTATAACGTTCCCAAGGATCCTTCATGTAGGAGACCTGCATTTGTCTGCGTTATTATTTTTCTCTTCACATATACATGAAGAAGCTTCCTAAATATGAGTAGCCCTGTACTCATTGCACAATGCATTGCAATCGTGGTTAACTTTGACCTAATTCCATATTCCTCATCCCCCTTTACCTTTTATTAATTAAACTTAATAGTTTGAATGTAACAATTGACTCTGTACACTAGTTACAAGAGATTGGCAGAATAAATCTCTAAATGTGAAGGACTGTTGAAAAGGCTGTTAACAAGGTGTGAAGGATCCTTGGCTCTCTATGAACTGTGGTAAAAAAGCAAGCAAGTATTTGCAAACATTTATAAAACACTGGTTATTAGTATCGTCAGTTCTGAGTATCCAACTTTGTGCCGTAGCCTTGGAGGAGCTTTATTGGAATTGTACCAGAGATTAAAGACTTCTGTTATATAGAGCCAAGTGTTGAGATCTTTGCCGAATCTCTGCAGTGCATCTTGCAGGTAGTTCACACTACTACTGAACATTGGTGCGAGAGGGAGTAAATGTCTATGGATGTGATGCTAATCAAATGGGCTACTTTGTCCTGGGTGGTGGAAAGCTTAGAGTGTTGTTGGAGCTACACCCATCCAGGCACATTCCTGATCTGTGCCTTGGAAATAGTGGGGATATTTACTTTGTGGAATTAGGAGCAGATTTACTCCCCACACGGTTCCTAGCCTATGTCCTGCTTTTGTAGTAACACGCTTTGTGGCTAATCCATTTTGATTTATGGTCAATTGTAACTCCCAGGATGTCAGTGATTGTAATGCCATTGAATGTCATGAGGAATGGTTAGTTTGTCACTTGATAAGTGGTCACTTGTGTGGCATGAATGTTACTTGCCATTTGCTCAAGCCAAGTCTTGCTGCATTTGGACATGAACTGCTTAAATACTTGAGGGGTCACAAATTCTGCTGAACATTGTGTAATCATCAGTAAATATCCCCACTCCTGACCTGTGATGGAGTGAAGGTCATTAATGATGCACCTGAAAATGGCTGGGCTACAGTTATATCAGAGCAAACCAATGAATTCCATTTAAATTTTTTTTCCAGCAATCTTGCAGGATCTTTTACGAGAAAGTTTAAAATTCCTGTGTACGTTCTCTGGTGCACACAATATTTGCTGACTACTTTCTAGATTTTCTTCTATGTGTTACTCAACTTGTCACTGGGCAGCTTTCTTTTTCAAAAATGCACTGAACTACTATCCCTATTCTCTTCAAGAATTGTAAGTCTTAATTAAAAATGCATGTAAATGAACAGGCCTCCATTCTTGGCACTAAGCTCACAAGGCAAATCTACAAAATAAAACGAGAATGTGTCTTCCCCCAGCTTAATGCATGTAAATTAAACATCAAATTGTTCTTTCTAGAAGATTAGGTAGTGCTTTCAAAGAGCAGCTCAAACTCGAGATTTTGACAAAATAGGTTGAGGTATAACTGTTTTCTAGCTGGACTGATCAACAATCGGAGGATACAGATTTAAGGGCATTGGTAAGTGTCTGATGCAACACATTAAAAAAAATCTTGCGTGGTGAGTTACGATCTGAAATGTTCTTCTGTTTAAGTGATGCAAACAGATTTAATAATAAATTTCAGATTAGTCAAGCTAAGAGTAAGCACAGCTGAGAGGGACTAATTGGGTATTCTTTCAAAGAGCTGGCATAGACAGGAAGTGCAGAATGACCTGTTTGGTGAGAAACCAGTGCCTTTGTACAGTCACATAGGGAGCACTTGGTGAATCCTGTCAATTGGACAATGACTGTTTGTTTTATCCTTGCCTATTTTCTCCTTACAGTTTTCCAATCCATAGGCATAAATCCATTTTCTTAGGCAAATTTCTATTAACTTAGTGTATACAATTCTCCCAAGAAACCGCATGGAGTAAACTATGCACTTAAGTTTCTAAGCTAATTTAATATTATTGAAAAAAAAAGTGATGTTTTTTGTGTTTGGGTTCAATAGATAATTTCTTTTCATGTTGGCATTGTAAAATCCAATAAATACTGCAATGTTTTGAAACATTTTGAACTGACATTTGAAATGTGCACTCAAATGTATAGCTCCGTGTCATTCGATATATGGACTTTTGTTTGTACACAGATGGACAGACTACAGAAAGAACAGGAACTGCGTCAGCAAGATGTGAAAGCTCTGCAGAATGAGGTGACCTCTGAACGGAAAGAAGTGAGTCAATTGAATTTACAAGTGGAAGAGCTTAAAGATGAGCTTGTCACGCAGAAACGAAAGAAAGCGAGTAACATTAAAGACCTCACAAAACAGCTTCAGCAAGGTGGGTGGAAATTGGAGAAGTGTTATGATTTTGATTTGCAATACTGCAATTATTTCCAGAGTTGATCAGATTTTTGCTGTTTTCTAAAATTCTGGTCTACGGTTACACCAACGTAATTTTAACTCATTGTGGATTTCTTCCAGCACGACGGCGGTTAGAGCAAATAGACAATGGCAGTTATGACAGCAAGGAGGCCAGCAGCATGGGAAGTCGTTCAAGTTCATCAGGTAAAAGAAAAAGTAAATACACATTACTTAATATAAATATAATTGCTTACAAATATTGACGAAGTTTCATTATCTTAACACTAGGGGGATAAAAAAGCCATGAAAGCACCACAAACTTTTACCTAACTAACTTGGGGTTCAATGAGAAATTAAGATGAAATGTTTTAATGTCAAGTTTCAACAACAGTAAAAATACACATCTGTCTCATATCCCTCTCATTCGCTCACTCACTCTCACCCCCACCCCCACCCCCCACCCCCAAACACCTTTTATCCATCTGTCTTCATTAATCTTTACAAGACTTAAATCTAATTTTACTTCCGGGTGAAGGGGAAATAATTAATCGAGTTTGCCATGGGGACAAACTCTCTTTCCCCTTCTCGCCACTTCAGTGTTTAAAAGCTGAACTGAAGATCCATATCTGACCATCTCAGTTCCTCAGGAATTAAGGCCATTCATTAAGTGGTCAACCACTGACCACATCAAGGCCACCATTTCCCCAATCATTTCTCTCCTCAGCTACTGAGAGAAATTAAGCTTGCTTCCTGGAAAACCAGGCAACTTGCCTACTGTGTTTGAAGTCTGGATGCAATCTGAGGCATGGGTGATGTGCAATGGGGTGGCTTCTCAAAGCTGACCTATTACACGTGCGCGCGCACGCATTTGCGCACACACATGCACACAGTCCCAACCTCCAACAAGTGAAACCCTGTGAGAAGTGAAAACCTTCCCATTGCTGGATCCTTCAAGGAATAAATGTCAATTGGCAGACTTCAGGACCAGGAACTGCTGGCTTTGTATTGATTTACAGTCTCTATTGACCCAAGTTGCAAGTACCAAGACCTGTGATAGAGTGAGATATTCTCCCTTGCTCTGCCTGTCTCCTCCATGTGTGCTGATTGGCAGGCAAGCCAGTGAGTTATCTGACTGGTGAGGCTGGTGTGTTAATTGACCCCTTCACACGTGCATCTTCATACTTGGGAAGTGGGAGGGGGTTTATCAAAGCAAAATAATGGGCTTTGTCTCAGTGGGGAATTCTTCAAACTGAGCGAATAGCCATGCTGGTTTTTTTTTGACCTGCTTGCAGAAGCTCTGCAAGTTACACAGTACTGGATCAGATGTTGGGTCTAAACCAGTCTGTGCCCAAAAACTTCTAAAAAATGTAGCCAGCCACTCACCATGAGATGAACACTCTGTAAACTGACCAACAAGTGCTTTTCCTTCATTATTGACATCAAAATTGTCACTGGTGTTTAGAATTGTTAATGGGGAATTGTCTTGGCAAAGTTTTTGAATTTGCCAGATGTTAGTTGAGATGCAGTAGTGATAGGATAGCAGTTTTGAAAACTGTGTTTACAACTGTAACTGATACTTCACGTGCTGTGAAGTCTATTCAACACAGTGGTTGTGAGGTCTGCTCAACACAGACTGAGAAATTTTCCACAAGGTGTTTTGAGTAAAAACAAGTGGGTTCCTTTCAAGTTTCTTATCCACACCTTTCATCAAGATTCTATTGTAATCAGAGTTGGCTATCTGACCATTCAAATGAGAATGGGGCACAACACCCACATTAGTGGAAAATGTGCATTTTAAAATGGGCATAACTTTTTTGAAACAAATGTTGCAGAATAATGACTAGAAATGATTTTTATGCTTTTGGGCTTAGTAATTGGTACAAATCAATACCTCCAACGTGCTAGCTTTTGCAAGTGTTTATCATGTGATTATTCGATGAGAAAATTCAGTTATCCACCATTCATTGAGAAAAATCTTTTTTAAAGAACAAAATATTGTATTAAGAGTAGTTTCTCGAACCCAGCTTAGAAAGTGTTCACAGTTGCTGAATTTATTGAGTTCCTTGCAGTAAAAGAAAACCCCTTTACATAACATTTTCCCATCAGAAATTAAGCATTCATTTTCTGAGCCCAAGGTATTATATTACTAATGTTTAAGTAAATGCATATGCATTATTTTCTATCTGCTCCAGAAATCATCTTTGTATTGTCTTCCAGGTTCTCTTGATGCTCGGTGCAATAAAGAAGAGCGATCTCCAGAGAATACTGGTTGTATTGTGCAGGCCGACAGTTTCCCTGAAGTGGACAAGACTGTACTGATAGAACGTATTGTGCGACTGCAAAAAGCTCACGCACGTAAAAATGAAAAAATTGAATTTATGGAGGACCATATTAAACAGCTGGTGGAGGAAATCCGAAAGAAAACCAGGTGAGTTGATTTGAGGTTCCAGTGAAAATTGTTGTCATTCACTCAACAAAAGATCAATTGAGTGTCAATCCCAGTTCCCTAATAGCAACAAAATGATTGAGGAAATCTGGTTTAGCAACATCTATGGAGAGAGAAACAGTTAACATTTGAATCCAATGTGATTCTTTGAGATCCAATTGCAGATGCCATTTGTATCTGGATCACTTTGTTGTTTTAAAGCAACCATTATGGTGAGTAATAGTTTCTTCCCAGATACTTGATTTTGTTTGCAGAAAGAATTCATGACAGTTGTACCAATGGATTTCTTAAACTTCCTTTTTCCTTACCTGCCTTTCTTGAGCAGTTTAGATATTGAAGAAGACATTTCTGTTGTAGAAATTGGTGTCATGTTTCAACTGAAAGCAGTGAATTTGTTTAAAAACTCAACACTGCAATTCCATGCTTTGCAATTTTTAGATATTTTTCTTTCAAATCATCTGGTTTAAAGTGAGGCTTTTTGCAAAGAAAATTTAGGGTTCATTGCCACTCCTGCGATTTTGTTTTTCAATAGAAGTTTATTTTGCTCTCTGTTTACCTCTCACATACTTTGTGTTCTTGTTGTTCCTGTATCTGACTCTGACCTGAATCTTGACAGCAATGGGTGGATTATGACGGGGAGTATAGTTTCTGGCAGGAAATCTAGAAGTTCAGGTTTCCCACTGATGCCATGGAATTTTAATTTTACTTTGTGCCTATTTTTGGTTTGACAAATTCTCTCCACTGAGAGATTAGTGTGATATCCACTCTGGAGCAGGCTGCAGGCACACGTAAGTCAGTGCTACATACCTGTCTTTGCAAAGCTACCCAACTTCCCTTCAGTTCTTTGGCTCTCCCTGAGATCTGGCACATCTGTCCAACCATTGTTAAAAGAAGGTCACTGAAATTTTCTTCTGAAAGGGTTGGATGGGGTAGATCTTAAATTATTTCTGCTAGTCAGTGAATAAAACATGCAGCTTAGTCTCAGGATAAGAGACAGATCATTTCGGACAGAGATCAGAAATTATTTCACTCAAAGGGTTGTACAAGTTTGGAATTCTCTACCCCAGAGTGTTATGGATGCTCCGTCATGAAATAAAAGTTGGTGTCTCGAGGAATTAACACATGACCAGTCGGCAGGAAAGCGGAGTTTGGACAGATGAGCCATGTCCGTATGGAATGATGAACAGGTTTGAAAGGCCCTACAACTAGCGCTGCTCCTATTCCTTGTGTAGATTAAAATACCCTAGTGCACAATGAACCTTGTGTTCACAGGTTGGGCCACTTACTCATTCTCCTGCTTCTCCCAAACACTCAAGGGCAGCTTAGTGGGAGGACCAAGTAGTGGGTTTGAGATATTTAAAATTATATAATCTCTTCTAACCCCAGGCATGTTTTTGAGAGTTTCGGCCCTTTTTGTGTCTCTACCTTGAACTCATCAACCTATGACTCTGACTCTGTGTCGTGGATCATTTGGAGCAGCAGTTAAAGATAATGAGGAATTTACAAGAGTTAAGAGGTGTGATGGATGGCAGTTGTAGGAAGGGAGAAAATCCACACATAGGTAGATACCTAACTCCAGGGAAGGTAGAAAGGGTAGGCAGATAGTGCAGGAGTCTCTTGTGTCTGTCCCCATTTGAAAAAGTTTGGTGTTTTGGAAAATGTCAGGGGTGATGGACCTTCAGAGAAATGTAGCACGAACAGCCAAGTTTCTGGTACCGAGACTGGCTCTAATTGTTGGGTTCCAAGTGATTGATTGTGATAGGGGACTGTCTCGTCAGACGCAGAGACAGATGTTTCTGCGGCCAACAGCAAAAATCAGAATGGTGTGTTGCCTCCCTGGTGCCAGGATCAAGGATATCTGAGGATACAGAATGTTCTCAAAGGAGAGAGGGACCAGCAGGAGGCCATTATACATATTGGAACAAACGACATAGGAAGGGAAAAGGATGAGACTCTGTAGGAGGTTAGGCAGGAATTTAAAAAGGAGGTCCTTGGGGGTAGTAATATCTGGATTACTCCCAGGGCTACAAGCAAGTGAGGGTGGGAAGAGGACAATAGTAGAGCAGATCAATGCATAGCTGAGGAGCTGGTGCAGGGGAGAAGGGGGCGGTTGGTGGGGACACAGGAAAATAGTGAGGAAAGAGATCAGTCTGACACTGATACAGTTGGGAAATAGCAGTCAGGATAGGCATGGACAAAGCAGAGAACAACGTAGGTCTGATAAATTAAACAGCATTTACTTCAGTGCAAGATGCCTAACAGGGAAGGCAGATTAACTCAGGGCTGGGATATCCTAGCAATTACGGAAATGTGGCTCAGGGATGGACAGGACAGGGATGGATTTTTCCAGGATACATAGGTAGAGGAAAGATAGGAAGGGGGATAAGAGAGGAGGGGGCAGTGGCGATTTTGATGAGGATAGCATTACAGCTGTACTGAGAGAAGATATTCCTGGAAATCTATCCAAGGAAGTTATTTCGGTAGAATTGAGTAATAAGAAAGGGATGATCACCTTATTGGGGTTGTATAATAGACCCCCTAATAGTCAGAGGGAAGTTCAGAAACAAATTTGAGGAGGTGTCAGTTATTTGTAAGAATAATAGGCTGGTTATGGTAGAGATTTTAACTGTCCAATCATAGACTGGGACTGCCATAGTGTGAAGGGTTTAGACGGAGAGGAATTTAAGTGTGTACAAGGCAATTTTCTGATTCAGTATGTGGATGTACCTACTAGAGAAGGTGCAAAACTTGACCTACTCTTGGGAAATAAGGCAGGGCAGGTGACTGAGGTGTCAGTGGGGGAGCATTTTGGGGCTGGCAACCATCATTCTATTTGTTTTAAAATAGTGATGGAAAAGGATAAACCAGATCTAAAAGTTGAAGCTCTAAATTGGAGGAAGGCAAATTTTGACACTATTAGGCAAGAACTTTCAAAAGCTGATTGGGGGCAGATGTCCGCAGATAAAGGGAGGGCTGGAAAATGGGAAGCCTTCAGAAATGAGTTAACAAGAATCCAGAGAAAGTATATTCCTGTTAGGGTGAAAGGAAAGGCTGGTGGGTGTAGGGAATGCTGGATAACTAGAGAAATTGAGATTTTTGTTAAGAAAAGAAGGAAGCATGTGTCAGGTACGGACAGTATAGATCTAGTGAATCCTTAAAGTATAAAGGCAGTCGGAGATTACTTGAGGGAAATCAGGAGGGCAAAAAAAGGAACATGACATAGCTTTGGCAAATAGGGGTAAGGGGAATCCAAAGGAACTCCTTGAATATATTAAGGGCAAAAGGATAACTAGGGAGAGAATCGGGCCCCTCAAAGATCAGCAAGGCAACCTTTGTGCAGGAGCAGCAGCAGATGGGGAAAGATACTAAATGAGTATTTTGCATCAGTGTTTACTGTGGAGAAGGACATGGAAGATATAGAATGTGGGGAAGTAGATGGTGACATCTTGGAAAATGTCCATATTACAGAGGAGGGAGTGCTGGATGTTTTGAAATGCATAAAAGTGGATAAATCCCCAAGACCTGATCAGGTGTACCTGAGAATTCTGTGGGAAGCTAGGGAAGTGATTGCTGGGCCCTTTGCTGAGATATCAGTATCATCGATAGTCACAAATGAGGTGCAGGAAGACTGGAGGTGGCTAACGTGGTGCCACTATTTAAGAAAGGTGGTAAGGAAAGCCAGGGAACTATAGATCAGTGAGCCTGACATCGGTGGTGGGCATGTTGTTGGAGGGAATCCTAAGGGACAGGATGTACATGTATTTAGAAAGGCAGAACTGATTAGGGATAGTCAGTTTTGTGCATGGGAAATCATGTCTCATGAACTTGATTGAGGTTTTTTGAAGAAATAACAGAGGATTGATGAGGGCAGAGTGGTAGATGTGATCTATGTAGCCTTCAGTAAGGCGTTTGACAAGGTTCTCCATGGGAGACTGGTTAACAAGGTTAAATGTCTTGGAATACAAGGAGAACTAACCATTTTGGATACAGAACTAACATGAAGGTAGAAAACATTGGATGGTGGGTGAGGATTGTTTTTTAGACTGGAGGCATGTGACCAGTGGTGTGCCACAAGGATCGGTACCGTGTCCACTACTTTTCGTCATTGATATAAATGATTTGGATGTGAGCATAAGAGGTAGAGTTAGTAAGTTTGCAGATGATACCAAAATTGGAGGTGTAGTGGACAGTGAAGAAGGTTACCTCAGTTTACAACAGGATCTCAATCAGATAGGCCAATGGGCTGAGGAGATGCAGATACTACTTCGGTGTTGATGCCAAGATTCCACAGAATTATTCTGATGAACCAGAAGGAAATTTTCCCTACTTTTTATTCAGACTTTTTGAGAGAAAGAAAAACATTCCAATAACCTTTTCGATTGCCTTTTGTGCCTGTCCACTAGCTTTTACCAGTTTCGGTACGAGGACATCAAATTCATTTCCTGTTCCATGGTTTCATTCTAACTGAGAAAATATTCTAATTTTCCTCACAGTTAGATAAGCCCGTACTTCCCTGTGTTGAAAGCCACTTGCTGCAGTTTTGTCCATTTCAATTCATCTGTTTCCAGCTTTTTAGCTTCCTCCTCCCACCTACACAATTTGCTGCACTTTATTACTTAGTATTCTCTGCAACTTCAGATGTGTACATCTATTCAATACCTTGCTCCAAGTCATTAATAGACATCATGAAATGCTGTGACGCAGGAAAATTCCTTGTGAAATATCACTTACATTGCACTAATCCGAGTGTATTCACTTTATCTATACGCTGTTATGTCTTGTATCCCACACAGTTACTAGTGTATGACAAGGTTTTCTGCAATTCTGTGTTTTGATATTGAATGACTTGTCAATAACTTAGCAAATGCCTCCTAAAGGTGCATCAAGATAACTTCCAGAGGCATTCTGGAGAGACAGAGACTGTGCCAGCACCCTCCTCAACAATCACAAAAGATAAAATTCAACTTTCATAAATCATTGCTGACTTTTTAAAATAACTTATACACATGCAAATGTTTGGTAATCTTGTACCTGGTGTTAGATTTCAGTTACACATCTGGATTTGAGGTTAAACTGGTTTAGGTTTGTAGTTACCTCTGGCTGAATTTTACCAAAAATGAAATTGTCGATTTCTGGGAGTTTCATGAAGCATTCCTTACCATGAGCTCAAGTGAATTACTCTCTCAAATCTCTGTTGCTCACCTCTTTTTTTTTGGATGTACAGTTCCCTAAGTCACTGCATTCAAACTGGTATGCACTTCACAGCAGTAATTTACTCTCTGATGGGACCTTCCAAATTCACATCACTGGCACAAATTTTAAAGCGCAGCTGTGCTCCAGGTTAAGCCCTGGGAGCTAGAAATAGCCTTTTGCAGTACATGCAATGGGAGGGAAACAATGAAGAAAACTATATGAGGACTCCTAGGTAGCATTGAAGATACTCTATTGGAAATAGAATCTCATTAGTAAATAAATGTTTGTCACATGTCTATCTCTCGTGCTGCATCTTGAAGCTGCAGTGAATACCCTTCCTTGGCATCATAACATGTTAGAATTCTGTCTAAAGATGTGTTCCTCTTTCACTAAATTTCGGCGGAGCATAAAATGTTGTGCAAACAGTTCAAAATTTTTACTGAACAATGAAAAGCAAAGGTAGTAAAAGTGTTGCATTTGCTTCTGGAAATAAACAGGCCCTCCTTGGCTTTTCAATAACAAATTTGCAGTCAGTGAAGGATAACCTCACCCAACTTGCATCTTTTGGAAGCTGGTGTCAGTTGAGCTTGTTGCACCTGATATAGTCGTACAGCATCGTGTTAACGACGATGATCCACTTGCTCAGTGTCCTCAACTTCTACCTTGGAAGGCTACTACTCTCCCAACTATTCAGTGTCCATCACATGACCTATTTGCTGCTCCCAGGGGTTGTTGGGGGACAGCATGCAAGACAAATGTGGCACATTGACTGGAGTGCATTGTAAGACCATGCCCCCGCTCCCGCCCCCCCCCCCCCCCCCCCCCCAAAAAAAAACAATAGTCCAAGCCCTCATCTTCATGAAGCCTATTGTCTGTCCTACAGTGACCCTGGTGGAAGAATGGTGCAGTAGCCATGCTTGCTGCACAGGTGAGATTCTTAGTCTTGCTGTTCAAATGTTGGCACGAAACTCAAACTTTTACAATGTTGCCTTATTTTACTGACTGACTCGCCATTGGCCTTTCCTGTGGATGTTCTTGCATGGTTCTGTAATCCAGCTTTTCCATTATCAATGCCAAACAATATATTTGTTAATATTTCTTCAACTATTACAAAAATATTTTCTCGATGCAGAATCATTCAGACATATGTTCTGAGGGAAGAATCTGGTGCACTGTCCTCAGAAGCATCTGATTTCAATAAGGCCCAGTTGAGCAGACGTGGAGGAATCATGGCTTCACTTTATACATCACATCCAGCAGACAGTGGGTTAACAATGGAGCTCTCATTGGAAATCAACAGGAAGTTGCAAGCTGTGCTCGAAGACACATTGTTAAAGAATATAACACTAAAGGTAAGTCATAGATTATATTTTGAATGTGGAGCTCTCATTCTGTGTCAATAAGGTGACTTCTTTTCATCTAATATGTAACCTGCAGAGACAGGATTCAATTTAACTGCATTATACCCTGTGTTTATATGTCTGCATTTGCACATGAGTGGTCACTGCACCAATCTCATCTGGTTCTGTCAGCTAGTAAAGAATTAGGAAGGGATAGAAATCTAGGGGGACTAATTTAAAAGTACTTTAAATATAGTACTAGAGCTTAGGATTTGATCAAAGATTGGATGTGCACTTCATAAAGCTGAATCAAAAGTTATTAATAAGGGTTAGAAGACATGAAGAGTTAAAAAGTAATGACTTTGTTTCTAAATGGCACAAAGTGGTGGTGGGGCGACATACTACTGAGTTCTGATGAAGGGTCACCGGATCTGAAACATTAACTCTCGTTCCTCTTCAGAGATCTTTCCTGACCTGCTGAGCTTTTCCAGCAACTTCTGGTTTTGTTTCTGAAAACATACTACTATTGGTTTTGGACAATACCCAGATTTGTAAAATCACCACTCCAGGGAGGGGAAAATTGCACCCAAAGTAAAGCTTTAATGTCATGCTAAGTCTTAGTTACTATCAAACAACTGTCTGATACAGAGAATTGACTTTTACATGTGTGGAGTTTCAGTTCTTCTAATCCTAAGTATTTTTAGGTTTTCCATCTCTTTCATTTCTCTTAATATCAATTTTTTTGTCGTTCAAGGCAGTTATTTGCCCTGTTAGCATAGCTCTGTGATCCCACCTGGACCAAAATGACTTTATCATAGCAGCTTCCAGTGAATGTCTGTCGGCAAGTGTAACTGTACTGAAAGGTTAATACCTTTTATTCTAGTTCATCCGAGTAATACTCTTCTCAAGACCAATGTATTTCCTAAAGTACAATATTCTATACTTTACTTTAATCCAAAGCTGAAGGAACACTTCAGAATATGGATGATACTCTTCTGCTGCTTGTCAGGTCAGTTGGTTTTCCATTGACTCTGAATTAACTTCAGCTTGAATCAGATATTAATTTTCTTTATACACGATTTAATTCCCCACAATATGTATTGGAAAAATACTGCAGGAAGGAGGGTTCGAGATTCCTGATCATTATGACTGGCCAAGGTGGACTGGCTACATTTCCGAGCGGGACGAATTTACTGGAATGGGGTGTTCATGGGTTCCGAGTGCTGCTGGGAATGTTTCTAACTAGTAATTGAAACAATGAGAAAAGTTTGAAGAGGAGCTGGTTCAGATACAGCATATATACATTCCCATGAAGGGGAAAGACTAGGTATTCAAGGTTGGAGCTCTGTGGATGACTAAAGATATGGATATTTAAAATAAAACAGAAAAAGGCAAATGTTAATAGAGAACTAAACTGAACGTAGAGCTCACAGAAAATATCTGAAAAATAGTGAAGTGTGGCAACATCTATTATAATAGATTAGCAACTAACAAAAGGGAACCTCAGTGTTCTTTGTGAGGCGAATAGAGGATAATTGGATGGACCCAGCTATGGACATTAAAAGGAGGCTTGTGGGCAAGTGTGTATTGAATATAGTAGTGCAGGATGCTGCCTAATGTACACAGATTTTTGTCACCTTTGTATGACCACAGTTACTTCAAACCATTTTACAGCCAATCAAGTAGTTTTGAAATGTCAGTGCATAGTGGCCAGTTTGTGCACAGTAGGCTGACACAAACATCAATATGATACTGACCAAATAATCTGTTTTTCATCTTGTGGAAATGAATATTGAGAACTCCATTGCTGCACTTTGAAATAATAGAACAAGATCTTTCACATCCATACAAGAAATCAGACGAGGTATCAATTTAATGTTTCAACCACTACAGAAGTCCCTCAGTACTTAGACTGGTGTGTCAGCTGTTATGTTATTTTGTTCTCTATACTTGAAGTGGGACCTGAACTGTCAACCTTCTGATCATTGAGTGTTACCAGAGGTGTCATGGCTAACACAGAGATTTACTGGTAGGATAGAAATAGAGAAAGAGGTGGCATTTAAAAGACCGACGGTACACAAAATAGAAAAGTCGTCATGTGTTACAATGCATCCTCAGTTATTGAGAGATGAGGGTGAAATTGTGGAAGCTATGTCCTACTTGTCTTGGATATTTGGAATGTGTTTGTACCAAGGAACAACAGGATTGTGAATATTACACCCTTCCTTTTTAAAAAAAAAGTTACAGGTCAATTAACCTACTGTCATGGTGAAGAAATTTTCAGAGGTAATTATTTAGAAAATTTTGAATCATTAAATGAAATTCTATGCTTAAAAGCAAAACCTGGTACAGTTCTCTTTGGTGCAGTAATGAAGGAGAGAGCAATGAGTGTTGTGAACAAGATATGTATGTAACTTCCAATAGTTGCCTGACAAAGTACAAATTGTAAGATTAAAGAAAGTACAGTGGCACTGTGATTAAGAAAACTGTTCAGGGGTCGGTATCAGAGTTGTGGTCAAAATTTATTTTTCAATCTGAAGGAAATACTCGTGCTCCCACATGTCAGTATTAGAATGATTACTATTTTGTATGTTTATAATGATTACAACTTGGGTATACAGAGCATAGTTGCAAGGCTTACAGATAACGCAGAGCTCTGAGATTTATAAAACACTAAACACTTTATTTAGAGTGTTTTTTTTTGAAGAGGTGAAATAGGTAGACAAATTGGCAGACAGAATTTAGTACTGAAGGGTAATGTGACATTAAGGAAAAATGAGAGGTGCTACAAACTACATCGTACAGCTTTAATAAGGCTGCAGAAAGAGACTGATATTCAGTACATATTTGAGTGACAGGATAAGTTGAGAATACTGTATAAAACAGCTTTGAATGAGATACTTGAGCACAAAAGCAAGGATGTGAACATAGAACATAGAACAGTACAGCACAGAACAGGCCCTTCAGCCCACAATGTTGTGCTGACCACTGATCCTTATGTATGCACCCTCAAATTTCTGTGACCATATGCATGTCCAGGAGTCTCTTAAATGTCCCCAATGTCCCTGGCTCCACAACTGCTGCTGGCAACGCATTCCATGCTCTCTCAACTCTGTGTAAAGAACCCGCCTCTGACATCCCCTCTATACTTTCCTCCAACCAGCTTAAAACTATGGCCCTTCATGTTAGTCATTTTCGCCCTGGGAAATAGTCTCTGGCTATCGACTCTATCTATGCCTCTCATTATCTTGTATACCTCAATTAGGTCCCCTCTCTCCTCCTTTTTCTCCAATGAAAAATGTCCGAGCTCAGTCAACCTCTCCTCATAAGATAAGCCCTCCAGTCCAGGCAGCATCCTGGTAAACCTCATCTGAACCCTCTCCAAAGCATCCACATCTTTCCTATAATAGAGCGACCAGAACTGGACGCAGTATTCCAAGTGCTGGCTAACCAAAGTTTTATTGAGTTGCAACAAGATCTCACGACTCTTAAACTCAATCCCCTTGTTAATGAAAGCCAAAACACCATATGCTTTTTTAACAACCCTGTCCACTTGGGTGGCCATTTTAAGGGATCTATGTACCTGCACACCAAGATCCCTCTGTTCCTCCCCACTGCCAAGAATCCTATCCTTGATCCTGTACTCAGCTTTCAAATTTGACCTTCCAAAATGCATCACCTCGCAATTATCCAGGTTGAACCCCATCTGCCACCTCTCTCAGCCCATCTCTGCATCCTGTCAATGTCCCGCTGCAGCCTACAACAGCCCTCTACACTGTCAACGACACCTCCAACCTTTGTGTCGTCTGCAAACTTGCTGACCCATCCTTCAATCCCCTCATCCAAGTCATTAATAAAAATTACAAACAGTAGAGGCCCAAGGACAGAGCCCTATGGAACACCACTCACCACAGACTTCCAGGCAGAATATTTTCCTTCTACTACCACTCGCTGTCTTCTGTTGGCCAGCAATTCTGTATCCAGACAGCTATGTTCCCCTGAATCTCATTCCTCCTGACCTTCTGAATGAGCCTACCATGAGGAACCTTATCAAATGCCTTGCTGAAGTCCATATACACCACATCCACAGCTCGACCCTCATCAACCTTTCTGGTCACATCCTCAAATAAGGTTTGTGAGGCATGACCTGCTCCTCTCAAAGCCGTGTTGACTGCATTTAATCAAGCCATGCTCTTCCAGATGGTCATAAATCCTATCCCTCAGAATCCTTTCTAACACCTTGCAGACGACAGACGTGAGACTTACTGGTCTGTAATTGCCGGGGATTTCCCTATTTCCTTCCTTGAAGAGAGGAATTACATTTGCCTCTCTCCAGTCCTCAGGTATGACTCCAGTGGAGAGTGAGGATGAAAAGATCTTCGCAAGTGACGAAGCAATTACATTTCTCGTTTCCCAAAGCAGCCGAGGACAAATCATCTGGTCTGGGCCAGGCGACTTGTCAATCTTAATATTTGACAAAATTTTCAGCACATCAGCTTCCTCTATCTCTCTCGGCATTTCAGCATGCACTCCTGCTCTTCAAAGGTTTAATTCACTACAAAGTTCATTTCTTTTGTAAAGACAGAAGCAAAAAACTCATTTAGGGCTTCCCCTATCTCCTCAAACTCCACACACACATTCCCTATGCTATCCCTGATCGGCCCTACTCTTTCTTTGACCCTTCTCTTATTCCTCACATCAGTGTAAAATGCCTTTGTGTTCTCCCTAATCCGTTCTGCCAAGCCGTTCTCGTGCCCCCTTCTGGCTCTCCTCAGACCATTTTTAAGCCCCTTCCTCGCCTGCCTGTCATCCTCCAGAGCTGAGCTTGACCCTAGCTTCCTCCACTTTATGTAAGCTACCTTTTTCCTTTTGACAAGAAGCTCCACCGCTTTCGTCATCCAAGGTTCTTGTATCTTACCACTTCTTGCCTGTCTCAGAGGGACATATTTAAGATAAATTAATACAAAGCACTACTGGTGCTGGATATCTGAAATAAAAACCAAATGTTGGCAATACTTAGCACATCTGGCAACATCTGTGGAGCGAGAAAACATGCTAATGCTTTAAATTGAATGCTGTTTCTTCAGAACCAGAAAACAGGAAGGCTTTGCAGAAGAGTCATATTTGACTTGAAATATTAACTTTTTCTCTTTCCACAGTTGCTGCCACAATATTTTCAGCACTTTATAAAGTCATAAAATCTTTAAAACACAAGTTTAGTCTTCATCTGGAGTACTGTGTTCTATTTTAAAAGCCACAATTTAGGTGGTATTGGGAATACATTTTTATATTTTAAGGGCAATATACAAAACTGGAAAATATGTGACTGTGGACACATTCTGGATTGAAAAGGGTGTAATATGTGGTTTCTTGGGAATTAAGCCACAGTTTAAGGTGAGTTACTTGCTGTTTGTAAGATAAACAAAGCTTTTAGGGTATTAAGGAATGGTGTTTAAAATACCAAATAACTTGGAAGGTGGATGGATCTTAATTGCTTGGAAACTGACTTTAAAAGACTATATGGGCTTCCTCAAACTAATGATAGCCTAGCAGCCATTCCCAGACTTGGGTTTTGTCTGTTTTTATTGGAGGGGGAGAAGGAGAAGTGGAGATGAGGAATGAGATGAGATGTTAGTCCAAATGACCAAATCGTTTGTCAAAGAGGGAGATTTTGGGGGATGTGTTAGAGAAAAGAGAAGGAGAGGTGCAGAAATTTAAGGAAGGCATTCCATAGTTTAGTTCCTGGGCTAAAGGCTCAGTCACCAGTAAAGGAGAGATTAAATTGGGGTGCTTAAGCGAGCATAATTACAGGAGTGTAGGTATCTCGGAGAATTTGGGTCTGGAGGTCTAAGGAGTCAGTAAGGAAGGAATTCCAAGAGCTGCAAGTGTATCTTCCTCTCAGAAGTTTCAGGGCTCTTTTATAAGGTTTTCAAATATCACTTTTTCTGACTACGTTATTAATCCTGGAAAACTGAACTGAAGCCACTTTCCAAAGACTCTGATCCAAGTTGCTTTCAGTCTATGACAATCAGCAATTCAATTTAATTGAACATAAACTCAATGGACTGAGATAAGTCACATTGTATTCTTTGTTTTCAGATCCTTTACCAACACACATGGTTTTTTTTATTTTGTTCCTTTTTTTGGGAATATCATCTCTATAGTCGTCTTTTGATGTGAGAATGTGTCTTTGTTTGGAGTTAAGCGGATACAGTTCTAATTCCAGATAATTTAGATTGGGCTTGTACTTATTTGGAATCTAGAAGAATGAGAGGAGACCTTGTTCAACCATAAAGATTATCAGGGAGCTTGACAGGATAGATGCAAGAAGTTGTTTTGTCATGTGGGAGTGTCAAGGACGAAGAGGGCAAAATCTGAGAAAGGGATCTTCCATTTAAGAAAGGTAAAGATAAGTTTTCTTTTCCCGAGGGTTGTTAATCTGTAGAATATTTTAATGTGGAGAGCTATTGAGGCTAGGTCATTAATTCTATTCAGGGCTGAGATGGATGAATGTTTAATCGGTAAGACAACCATGGTTTATGGGGCTAAGGCAGGAAAGAAGAGGTGAGGATATCTGATCAGCCATGATCTCATTGAATAGTGGAGCAGACTTGATGAGCGGAATGGCCTACTTTTGCTTCTTTGTCTAATGAGTGGTAATTGCTGCCAAATTTGTGCTCGTGATGCACTTACCTGTTTTCAAATAGATTGAAGGTTGTCAGGTTATTTCCGCTTAACTAGTGCAATTTATGCCCCTCAAGATGAGGTAACATACGGTACATGTAATGTTTCAAACTATATTTTCAGGAACTGAAACTACTGTGAACACTATATGATTTGTTCAAATCCCATATGAAAGATTGTATTTTTGATTGGTGTGTTTAGGAATATATTAGAATTGTAAGGCATTAGGACTTTTGTTCATACTTCCAGCCATTGATAACAGCAGGGTGCAAAACATCCCTCTGAATAACAGCCACATCAGTGCGAAGTGATTCTGTCCCCTAATTCCTTATGTATAACAAGTGGGCTTAACACTCGGGATGTATCTCTACCTTAGCAGAACATTAAATAAACATTGTAACATTCCGATACTACTTTAACGATTAAATGCAGAGAGATCTGTTAATGTAAGTCATTGATTATGAGGAAGAGAATAGATTTATAGTAAAGTCATTGAAACTTTTTCAATTTCTTCACTTTAATTTCATGACTGGAAAATTTTGAGCATGTTTAGCATTACTAATACTGCACATTAAAATAACTCTCCCAGTGACCTGTTTGCATGCAGAATTAGACTGGAAATTGGTGCAACAGTTTGCCGTCTGGAGTTTGATCAGTTGAAGTGTGACCTTCAATAATTCTAAAGCTGTTCAGATGACTTTTTAAAACGTTGGATCTCGCATTTGTGTTGGAAGGTGAACTACAGGAGCTTAAAGTAGAGTAAATAAATATGGTTTACAGGTTTAAAAATATAGAAATGTTGGAATGTATAACTAGGAATGCTGTTAACTTAAAACAGAAAAGAAAATGAAGAAACCGAACAAGGCAAGCAATATGAACTGGGATAACTAAATGAGGCTTCGATGAAAAATGCGTTACATGATTTTAGTTGTATTAGATAAATATTATAGTAATTTTTTTTTCTTGACATTTTAAGTAGCTCTTTTACTTTAAGGTATACTTCAGTATCGGTGCGCAAACCTTTTTTCAGTTACTGCCCCAGAGGATTTAAAATTCCCTTCAGTGGTCAGCAGTTTACAAATAATGTGTTGCCTGCCAAATCAATGCCCACTTTTTTCCCCCATAAATCCCGTTGTATTACTACTCTTTAAAGCATCAGAATATCTCGCAGCAATGCACAAATTGCAATCTCTGTGACTCTGATTGCTCCACATGATTGCTCTTCTCATCCACTGACTTGATTGACCACCCAGTTGTCTTCCACCAGCTCCATCACTAAACTCCATGGGATTGCCCTTACTTGAATCCATCCTTGTCTGTCTGGAATGGCCTCTCTTTCTGTTACTGCATTGTTGCCTCTATGGTCCCACCTACCTATCAACGTTTGTTGATATCTTTCACAAATGTAAAACATTTCTGCCTACAACACCTGTTATGATCTCACCTGTGTTAGTACCAGACAAGTCAGATCCTAGATGGGAACCTGGCTTGATAGGTCAGATTTTTTTTTGTTTTAACCAAGTGATCTCACATGGAAACAGAAGCACACGTTACGACTCTGGGTAAACCCTCCTGTTTAATTTAAAACCAGCACTGGGTAAGCCCTCCTGTTTAATTTAAAACTGGCATGATTTATCCCGTGCAGTAATCTGTTTAAATTCGATAGGCCAAGAATTAAAGTTAAAATAAACAACTTTATTTTTTAACGTATAACAGAGAAGAATTAACTAACAACTATTTACAATTCCTTCCTCTAACCTATTTTTTACATTCCCTTCTGTAATACTAGTCCCATAAAACCCCCAATTAAGATTTACAGAAAAATTCAAATTTTAAAACCAGACAGCGGTCAAATCTTCTTCAGTAGATTGGCTCACCAGGCCAGTGTTGAGGTTTTTCTCTTGCAAACTGCTCCTCTAGACAGGTACGTCTCCGAGTTCTGACTAGCAGCCGACAGCTGTTGGTCTAGTGGCAGTTCTCCTCCCAGCTGGTCTTGTACCCTAAAGCGTCAGATTGTGTCATTGGCTTTTAAGATTGTCAGTGTACTCAATTCAAAGTTTGATTGGAACTTGGTATTTTTCAGAGTATAATTTAAACTGATTGGCCTAATTCAAATCTGTTGTGTCATTTCCAGGCAACTAGCTACCCCAGTAGCTGGAGCACATGTTACACAGTGTCTAATTGAGAACACTTGGTGCTGTCACTGCTCACTTTTACTCTTTTAAAGGGATAGTACACCCACATATTCATAACACACACAATGCTACAGGTGTTACTTTGATAATGAAATGATGATTTATTACGAAAGAACTGAAGATAAAATAGTTTTGGATTATTCTATCCACTGATAAGATAAATTCAAAAATTTCAAACACACAGTAGAGGCACAGTCCTATTCATCTC
Organism: Hemiscyllium ocellatum; assembly: GCF_020745735.1. NCBI lineage: Eukaryota > Metazoa > Chordata > Chondrichthyes > Orectolobiformes > Hemiscylliidae > Hemiscyllium > Hemiscyllium ocellatum. The sequence continues at coordinate 39,550,873 of NC_083422.1, read as the reverse complement.
TAAGCACAGCCTGTATAGTACCTAAAACTCTACTCGGGCAATACTATCACAATGTCCTTGTATCTTACACCTTGTTAAGTTTAAGTTACTTGTGACTTCAGTTTTAGACTGAAACTACAGAGAGCTTTTTCCTGGAACTGTCATACACCAGCTTAAGTGTACTTCACTTGAAGTAAACTCTTCAGGGTTCTATTTCAAAACGTCTCATCTGGAACTAACATGAATTCCTCATTTGAAGGTAACCTAGTTAACGATATATCTTTTCCCTTTTCTGGAGCACTTTCCTACACATCCATCCTAGTTTAAGGAGTTCACAGACTGTACTGGTAAAAGAGAAAAATTCAATTTCTTTTTCTTGGCAATGAGTGTTTCTCTTCAGCTCAGTTCTAGAACACTCGAGAAACCTTGACTGCCCATAGATTTGCAACACAGCAAAGTAAACAATCTAAATCAACAGAAGTTCAATCGTAGTGTCTCACATCAGTGGCAGGGAAACTATTGGAGTAAGTTCTGAAGCAGATAATGAATCCCTTTTTAGAGAAGCAAAGTTTGATCAGAGGGAGGTCTTGCTGAACAAATCTGGTTGAATTTTTTGAGAGAGAACTGTGTGCAGATGAGGATAGTGCAGTTAATGTCATTTATGTGGATTTTAGCAAGGCCTTTGACCTGGGCTCACCGGTGCGACTGATAAAGAAGGCAAAAGCATGAGATCCAGGGTAACTTGTCAAGTGGGCTCCAAAAGTGGGAGGAAACAGTCTGGTAGTAGAATGTTGTTTGTGCAACTGGAGGTGGTACCCAGTGTACCATAGTGACCAGTGCCAGGCCCCTTTATTGTGCATGATGTATATAAATTATGTCAATGTAAATGTGGGGGGGAGGGGGGAGACATTGGCATGTGATGTAAAGATTGAGTGGTTGACAGTGAGGAAGATGATCTTAGGTTACAGAAAGCTATAAATGGATTGGTCAGATTGATGGATGGAATTTAACCCTGAAAAGTGTAGGTCATGCACTTAGAAAGAAGTAACAAGACAAACTGTACTTATGAATAGTAGAAATTAGAAGCTTAGAGGATCAGAGGGATCTTGGGGTGCTTGTCCTCAAATCTCTGGAGGTAGCAGGGCAAATTAATGTAGTAATAAGAAGGCATATAGGATACTTGTCAGTTGAGGCATAGATTATAAGAGCAGGAAGTTATGTTGGAGCTGTACAGGAGCTGGAATACTGTGTGCAGTTCTGGTCACCACAACTATAGAACATAGAGCAGTACAGCATAGTACAGGCCCATCGGCCCTCGATGTTGTGCCAGCCACCTAATCCTATTCTAAGATCAGACTAACCTACATATCTTTCATTTGTACCAATGTCCTTGTGCCTATCCAAGAGTCACTTAAATGGGCAGCACGGTGGCTCAATGGTTAGCACTGCTGCCTCAAAGTGTCAGGGACCCGGGTCCCATTCCCACCTTGGGCAACCGTCTGTGTGGAGTTTGCACATTCTTCCCATGTCTGTGTGGGTTTCCTCTGGGTGCTCCAGTTTCCTCCCACAATCCAAAGATGTGCAGGTCAGGTGAATTGGTCATGCTAAGTTGCCCATAGTGTTAGGTGCATTAGTCAGGGGTAAATATAGGGTAGGGGAATGGGTCTGGGTGGGTTACTCTGCAGAGGAATGGTGTGGACTTGTTGGGCTGAAGGGCCTGTTTCCATACTGTGGCGAATCCAATAATATTGGAATTTGTTCTGATTTTAAAGCAGTTTAGTGATGTCATCAAGGACACTGTGGAATTTGCACATTCTTCCCATGTCTGCATAGGTTTCCTCTGGGTGCTCTGGTTTCTTCCCACAATCCAAAGATGTGCAGGTAAGGCGAATTGGTCATGCTAAATTGTCCATAGTGTTATACGCATTAGTCAGGAGAAAATAAATGGTAGGTCTGGGTAGGTTACTCTTCAGAGTGTGGATGTGGACTTGTTGGGCTGAAGGGCCTGTTTCCATGCTGTAGGGAATCTAATCTGGAGGGATCTAATCTAAATGTCCCTAATGTATCTGACTCTACTACCACTACTGGCAGTGAATTCCATGCACCCACCACTGTGTAAAAAAAAAACTTGCCTCTGACATCTCCCCCAAACTTTCCTCCAATTACCTTAGGAAGGATTTCATTACATTTGAGGGGGCGCAGAGGAGATTCATCAGAATGTTGCCTGTGATAGAACAGTTTAGTTATGAAGCGAGGCCAGATAGGCTCTGGTTATTTTCTATTGAGAGAAGTTTGAGGTTGGAGGGATGGGGCGGGGTGGGGTGTTTGAAGGAGATGTGTAAGATTGAGGGGCATGGGCAGGGTAGGTAGGAGCAGCTGTTCCCCTTAGTTGTGTGGTCAGTAACAAGGGGGCACAACTTTAACGTAGTGGGAAGGAGGTTTAGAAGGGTTTAAGGAATTTTTTTCTCCCAGAGTGTCTGAAATTCATTGTCAGGGAAGGTAGTTGAGGTGACCTCACAACCTTATAAAGCACCTGTAATGACATTTCAAGTGTTCATCCAAGTGGGAAAGTAGGCCTAGTGTGGATTTACTGCAAATTTGGCAGTACAGACTCAGTGGGTCAAAGGGCTCTGGACTGTATGATTATATATGAAAATGCATTCACTCTAAAGCTAGGCTTCAAAACCATTTTCAAAAATTATCGTGGCTACAGAAATCCTTATTAACTCAGACACCCAGAAAACCCATGAGTTATGAACTCAAAACCAGAAACCCAAATTCACAACAAAAAGCACCAAATACCATATATACTCGTGTATAGGTCAATCTCATGTATAGGTCAATCTCATGTATAAGTCGACCCCTTACTTTGGCCAAAACCACCTTTTGTATTTTCCATATATCCTGTGTGTCAGTTGACTCTAGTTCTTCACAGTTACAGATCAACACTCATTAGTCAGCGTGCCTGCCTGTTGCAGTCCGCTCCAGCTTTCCAGTCAGCTGGCCATACCACTCCGTTCTTAGTCTGCTAGTTGTTGCACTCCACTCTAGGTCTTCAGATTTACCGCGGCCCAAACATATTACTGATAACATTTCAGACCCAAGGATGGGGTGGTGCCTGGAAGGGTTATTTCCTGTTTAAATGACCAGATGGATATTGACTTATTTATGATTGTCTTTCTCTCGCTCCCATTCTTTTCTGTCACTATAAACCTAAGCTCAAACAACCAGGATCTGCCCCTGGAATAGGAGTTCAACTCCGAATTGACTGGTGGTGAAAGTGCCCCTACTTGTCAGCTGACAAGTTAAATCCTGAAATCAAATAATTTTCTTGAAAGCACTTTGATGTCTGTTTTTATTGGTGTGGAGGTGCTGGTGTTGGACTTCAGTAGACAAAGTCAGAAGTCACACAACACCAGGTTATAGTCCAACAGGTTTGTTTGAAATCACAAGCTCTTCACCTGATGAAGGAGAAGCCCTCCAAAAGCTTGTTTTTATTGGAGGAAGATGTGAAGATAAGGAATAAAATGAAATGTTAGTGCAGATGACCAAACACTTGATCAAAGACGTAGGTCTCAGGGCATGTGTTAAAAGAAAAAAAGCAAAGGAGAGAGGCAGATATTTGTGGAAGAATTGCATAGTCAGTGGTTAGCACTGCTGCTTCGCAGCATCAGGGTCCCAGGTTCAATTCCAGGCTTGGGCAACTGTCTGTGTGGAGTTTGCACATTCTCCCCGTGTTTGTGTGGGTTTCCTCCAGGTGCTCCAGCTTCCTCCCACAGTCCAAAGATGTGCAGGTCAGGTGAATCGGCCATGCTAAATTGCCCATAGTGTTAGGTGCATTGGTCGAAGAGAAATGAGTCTGGGTGGGTTACTCTTCGGAGGGTCGGTGTGGACTTATTGGGCTGAAGTATGTTTCCATACTTTAGAGAATCTAATCTAAGCTAATTTCCTGGGCAGTTGAAGGGTATGCCATCAGAAAAGGAGAGACTAAGGGGTGCTTAAAAGGGCAAAAATATAGGAGTATAGATATCTTAGAGTTGGGTGCCTGAAGGCCTTTACAATGATGCCAGTTTAACAGTTACCTTTGAGGTAATCAGTATCTTCAACAGTTTACTTCATTTCACACTTTATCAAGAAACTGTTGAAGATACTGATTACCTCAAAGGTTATGGACCCTGACAATATTCCAGCAATAGTACTGAATGTTTGTGCTGCAAAATTAGTCGTACCCATAACCAAGCTTTTTTTCAGTACAATTAAAACATTGGTAGGTGTTAATGTGATAAATTTCCCAGGAATGTCTTCTCAACAAAAAGCAGGACAAATTGAATCTAGCCAATTACCACTCTATCAGTCATTTAACAGAATGATATAAGGTATATCAACTGTGCTTGCTTATGATAACTTGCTCACCAGCACTCCATTTGGTACTGCCAAACCCATGTGAATCCTGACCTTATTACAGCCTTAGTCCAAACATGGACAAAAGCAATAAAGTCAAAAGGGGAAGTAGGGTAACTACTCTTGACACTAAGGCAACTTTTAACAATGTGTGTCATCAAGGAACCCTAGCAAACCTGGGGTCAATGACAATTAGGGAACACACTATGTTTATTGGAGTCATACCTAGCAGAAAGGAAGGAAGTAATGCTGGTTAGATGTCAATCATCTCTCACTTCCAGGACATCTTTTCAAGAGTTCCTCACTATCTTAAGCCCAACTACCTTAAACTGCTTCATCAATGAATTTCCCTCCATTATAAGAATAGAATTGTGGATGTTTGCATAATTGCAGCACCTTTTGCAACTCCTCAGATGCTGAAGCAACCTGAATCCAAAAGCAGCAAGATGATGAATATTGTTCAGGTTCAAGTTGATAAGGAGTAAATAATATTCGTGCCATTACCAACAAGAAAAATATACCATTTTTCAATGGCAGTACCATTGCTGAATTTACACTATCAACACACTTTCACAAGTTTCATATGTATCCAACATACCTGTTCCACAGTTCTGGAATTTGATTCTCAAAACAGCTTCATCTCTCCTCTCTCACGATCTGTATTAAAATCCCCTGTTTGAAAATGTTTTTTATGACCCTTTCTATGATCGCTTTTCGTGTATCTTTTTTTTCAATTCTGTGAAACGTTTTCAGAACTTTTTATTCTTTTTCTCCTGTCCCTGATATCCATTACCAATCATTCATCTTTATTAATCGCGACATACTTAATGCTATCTTAAATCCATAAAATTCAGTAATCCCATTTTTTATTTTTACTGCTGCTGCTGTCAACCTCTCTGCAGGGCTCTATATATGGGAGTACCACATCTATACTCAGTTTCCATTTAAGCTGTAATCTACACCAACTGGATAATAAGCATAATAAACTGAAGACATTTTTTGTTTGTAAGCTGAGTTCTTTTCAACTTTTTTTTAGGTTAAAGTACTTTGACTTTTAATTGTATGTCATTTACATATTTTTGCATAGGAATAAAGACATCTTTTAACTTTGATAGAAGATTTTGTTTTAAGGAAACTTGTAACATTTTATCACAATCAAAGGGTTAACTTCATAACTTGTTATGAAACATTAAGCAAAGCAGACAACTACACCATTAGCAAATGCATGCACCATATTTCATTATATTACTGATAACAGTGACATGCACTTATCTTTCTTTAAAATGTGGTTCTGCCTCGAGTGATTATGCAGGTTTCTTTAAAATTCTTACTCTGCACTTTTTAAAAATATGAATCCTAGAAATCGTACCACTTTCCAGGTAGCTTTTCCCCTCCCATTTTGTCTACTTTTCTCAACAGAATTTTTTTTCTATTTGTCTCCAAGCTGAACGTGGGGGGAAAGATTAGCCTTTTTGCTACAAGCTGCATGTCTGTTACTAGAAAATAACTTGTTTTTGTGTGTTACTAATACTTTGCAAAATGCAATTCATTATGATAATTTGATCCATTAACTGTATCTGTGATCTTGCTTACTGAAAAGTTGACATTTAATTTCTTGCGTTCTGCATTATCTACCTTTATATTCCTTAGAATGACCTTTATTGAAGGCAGTAATTTTAAATCAAATAAATTTTATTAGCAAACATAATGTTTGTATATATAGTCATCGATGGCAACACTGCATTTGAAATATCTATATTAAGTCCACTCATTGTTAATGATTCACAGAAATTAATATAAAGTAGATGTCACATACTCGTCCTTTTTCTATATGAAGGCATAAAGTGACTGCAAAATCAATGGCCAGGTAAAGTTTTGAAATCTTTTTAAATTTAGCTGAGAGAAATTGAAACAGCAAAAAATCATGTTATTTATTTTAAGTATCTGGAACCTGATACTGAAAAACCAATAAATTCTCAGTAATAAAGGTCTTGTCTAATCACATTGCCAAGTTCTCTTTGTAAAATGTTGTATTCTCACCATGAACCTTTTTATTTAAAAGTCCTGAGCAATGTAGTTGTTTTGGTAGCATTTGTGAAAATTTTTGATGATCTTCATATAATACTACCTGCAGTTGTGATCTTCATATCTGACCTTTGGTCAGTCTCTCCTTGTTGATCTACTTTGGAGTTTTGTTTGCAGTACAAAGCAATTCCAAATCGTTCAACTTATCTTTGAATTGTGTCCTCAGACGATTTAACTCTGCAGTTATTTTTCCAGCTCTATATATTTTTCTTCTCTGTCCTGATCACATTATACTTCTGACTTTTGATTTTGTGCAATGTGACATTCTTTCTTGTCCCATCACTGGCAATAGAATTTCAGCTGCTTTGGTCTTTAATCTTCAGATTAAGATTCAGAAAAACTGTCTACCAATTTTTCCTTCTCATTTTTTGTTTCAAAATAACTTTCTTTGCCTAAGCTAAGATTCTTAACTGTCCATTTTCTGCTTTGCTGCCTGTTTCCTTGGATCTATGAAAGCCCTTGTGACATTTCTGACATTCACATATATAATGTTGTTGCTAACAGTAGCAGTACAAGATATTATGGTTTGTGCATACTATCTGCCATAGGGACATGAGTTTGCATTAAGATTTCATTGGAATCTTGACTACCCATGGAGTATGTGCTATGTCCCAGGTACCACTTCAGGAAAAAAAAGTGCATTTGTGAATTGAAGTAATTTCAAAAGTATATATGCTGAAATTCATGATGCTTGTGCAAGGGAATGAAGCATGTTCCTTGATCTTCGATACAATCAGTAATGATTTCAATAGCAAATCTCAACACTGACAGTGGATCTTTAAGGATGATAAATAAATATTGTGGTACTGTATGTTATTTTATATTTTTCCTACAGCTGAAGTCTAGTTTGTAGAGAGAAATTTCTGATTTTTTTTTTTAAACTGCCCTAATGTTTAGCTTAAGAAGCTATTTGTGCATACGTTTAAAAAGTGATTTTGTCATCTCTCTTCAGTTTTGGGTACTCAGGGTAGAAAACAAAAATGTGCCACTGTTAACTGCGTGCTCCCAGTAAATGTGCCATTGTCAACTGCGCACTCACAGTAAATTTTAATCCATCTAATCAGTGCCTTCAGTTGTGTTACATGATTGCTCTGTGATGGTTATGACAAAAACACAGTTAACAATAACATGACAATTCTGCTAAGTGGCAATGTGACATTAATATCACCAGTACTTCCTGTTGTAACTTGTATTTTTCAACCATTTGCCTTTCACAGTAGTTTCTGTCTTTGAATAAAAGAATTTAAGTAAGAAAATATTGTTCTTCTCCAGTATGCTGAGTATGTTTTGTAATTTGTGAAGATAGTCAGATTCATGAGTGAAATAAATTTTTAGGAGTGTTTAGTTTAGTTGAGTTTACACCATTTCATTTGACCTGTACAACTGACCGTTTCAGCTTTGACTGGATGTTAAAATTGAACAAATGCAATTGCAGACTGAATGGAAAAATGTCACAAAATGGCTTTGACAAGTATTTTTGTATTCGGTGTGGCTTCTATTTTACCCACATGACACATCTGATTTTTCTTTTCTCATGTTTTACACTCCATAGAAGGTCGCTTTGGAATAAGTTATGAGAATAATTAACATGCAGCTGAACGGGTTTAAAAATCATATCTGATGGAATAATTTAGCCATTGAAGTAGATTTCTCTCATTTTAGCAGAAGATGGTGCTGCAGTATTGTAGTATATATTTGGATCCAATTTGCTAAAATTGGACTGCAGTTACAAAAGTCAGTCAGTACATAGTCAATCAGTATAATCAACTATACCTGAGTGGGAGGGTAATTTTCAGTAATTCCTAAACCTATTGCACCTACCTACTGTGAAGGATGAAACAAAATATATCCCACAAAATTCACATCGTGACTTTTATTTACAGGAAAACTTGCAGACGCTGGGAACAGAAATAGAACGTCTGATCAAGTGCCAGCATGAATTACAGCAGCAACTAAAGCATTGAATTGGCACTGATGTCTGTTTAAGCAACTCCATTGTGAATTCAAGAGAACAGGTGCTGGACAGGCAAAGAACTCACATCACTCATGACTCGGACAAGTATATCTTATCTGCAGCCTGCAAGAAGATAATGTTGCTTCCCCCAACATGCAGGTTTGAAATATTCAGTATGCTGCAATGAACTGATTTTTCTGGAACCTTACTTTCTGAAACGAATTTTCAGTTAACATTTCTAAATTTCCACGTGCATTCCTGTGATCTGCTACAAAAATAATGAAAGATGACTGCTGAACCTGCAAGCATAGTAATTAGTGGATATTGGCCATTCTTCTGTGCTCTTTGGTCTTTAAGGAAAAAAAAGCAATGAACATTGTGCATTCTTACTTGAGCATAGTTTTTTTTTCTGACATTTTTGGGGACTGGGGTGCAATTATACAGAGTGGCACCTGATCATTTTTTTTAGCAGACCGCTAAAGTGACTTTTAATTTTGGAGCCAATTTGAATTAATGGTAAACTGAATTCCTACACTGCTGAGGCAAATAAAGTGCGTACCCATCCTGATGTCTGCCAAATCTTGCTTTCTTGCTTTGACACGAAAGCTTCTCCATGACATTTCTGCTATTGAGCTTTCATTTCCATTTACATTGCAATATGAATGTATTGTTTGGTAACCTGAACTACTGATGCAATTAACTGATCCATAAACCAATCCATAAATTGGTTTAGTTATTGAATAATCAAATGTCCTTGTGAAACAAGTTTCCAATACGATAATAGTATGTTATAAATGCTGATTATTGCAGAATAGTTCAATTTTTAAAATTAGATTTTGAAAGCAGGATGATCATGTTTTGTTAAAAAGGAAACTAAGAAGGTGTTCAGAGTAATTATGAATTATTTGATTCATAACTAGTTACCCATTTCTTACAAATGGTGTGCATTCATCAATCCAACAACTTCAAATTTGTCAGTCATCTAATCAATACTCTTGTTTAATCAGGAATTTGATGTTACCATTGTATGAAAGTTGACTATTTTATATGAAACCAAATTACTCCCTGCAAAATGTAATAGAAATGCACTTTAAACTTAAATTATTGCTTTCCAAATTGCACAGTATGTATCTGTTATGGATCATAGTCCATATACCTTTTTAATTTTTTCCACCTTTTTCAGTTTGTTTCTTTTGCAATACATTCATAATGTTGTGAAAGTGATGTTGTAGTTTATTCTGAAAATTAATTTGTATAATTAAGTTGTAGATACATTTCTGTATAAAGAGCACAGTTTTTAAAGTGTTAATCTATAATATGTATATATGGAATACTGGATTAATAAATTACATTGTCTTATTTTGTTATGCTAGCTTATTGGAGGAGTAACTTCATTCAAAATGTATTTCGGCCTATATATCACTTATTTCCAAAGAGCAGTGAACCTTGATTAAACTCACTTGACTCTAAGTATTAGACATGAGTATTCATTCAATAACTGGGATGTTGCATTGGGTTCTGTGCTTTGATATATGATTCCTTGACTGGTTTCTACCCGATGTGTTAGATGCAGAATAGCAAAATGCAATCAGTGAAACTTCTTCCAAGTTGAATTAACAAATTCATTTTATCCAGCAGGTTATCACCCTTGTAGGAAAAAGGAATGAACTTGTATTTCTGTGGCACCTTTCCCAACCTTTTCCAACTTCAGTTTGTGCCAAAGCACTTTATAGCCAACAATATAGATTTTTTTTTTGAAAGGTTATAATGCAGGAAACATGGCAGCCAATTTGTGAATAGGCAGGTCCACAGAGTGATATTGATTACATCATCTTCTGTTATACTGATGACGTTTGTAAGATAAGTATAAACCAGGGCCTATGAATAGCTCCCCTACTTTTCTTTGAAATCATGCCATAAAATCTTTTCATTCCACCTGACGGGACAGACTCCATTTAATATCTCATCTAAAAGATGTTCTGCATTTCTGCCAATTTGTTTAATGAGGAAGTAACACCTCTGTTACTGCCATAAGTACTAAACTTTAATTTCTATTAGCATTGAAGAAATAAAATGAGTCCAGTGTTATCTTGAAGTGATATTTTGGTTTGAAACATCAAGCCCCCCCACCCCTGCTAACTGTGTCTGAAAGAGAATGCTATGGAAGAACTGAATAGTTAAAGAAATGTGAGAGAATAAATGGAACATTTGGAAAGAGCAAGTATTTGAACTGGATGATGTTTCTCAAAGCCTGTGTAGAAAGATGCATACTCTGTTATAATTAATTTTCCACTTAGAGATGATTCAATTCAAATGAACATTTCCAAAGCTTGCAAAAATATGAAAATTATTTGATATTAGATTACTATCCTGTGAATGATACCATTGTGTTTTTCCATGTTCAACATTTTAATTTTCTTGTGTAAGAATGCAAGAGGCAGAATGCCTAATATAGGGTTGAAATCAGCATTACATTATGAATACTGCAACGTCGCTGCCATTGAGTGAGATGCAAGCAGATTAATTTCCAGGCTTGCAACATGAGATGACATTTTGTAACTCTGCAACATATTAGTAAAGGTAGAAGTGATTTTAAAGAAAAACATCCCTATTAGGCTGAATTGTTAAATCCTCTGATTTCCTCTCCACAGGTAATGAAATGCTTTTGCGATCATCCAATCAGTATGGAACCTTAATTTTTAGGAATGTTAGCAGGGAAAAGGGTGAATGATTTAAGATAATTTTTAAAGTAGCTGGGCTTTGCCTTACTGAAGGGGGCTTTTGGATTCTTTTTCAAGAATATTGTACAACTTAAGTTTGGACAGGATAGGGCATTGGAGACTTTGATTCATTTTGCATTAGTTTTTTTATAACTTGACATGATTGGATATTTAAAGCTAATAATGCTCTCAAATGGAAGAGAACTCTATCATCTCCTGAACATGCAAAGGATGATAATTTGTTTTTGCTTATTCGGTATTCGGCATGTTATTTTTTTTCAAAGAATCTATCTGGTTGTTACCAATGTTAACTGTTCTCCACTTTTGGAAGTGCCTTAGAATATGTTACATCCCTCCTGACTCCCCTCTCCATTGACCATTCAAATTAAATTGTACAAAACTTCTCTTGACTTCATCCATTCAAATTATCTCAGAACAGTTTAAATAGTGGTATGTAGGGATAAAAATCAGACTGCTCATGTAGCTGTTGCTATTGGTGTCCTTCAAGTAGGCACATAGGCTTGTAGAACCATAAAAACAGATGATATGCTAATTAATTAGCTGTGACAATTTGCTATGTGGAAATCGGTTACCATACTTATCACAATACAATGGTGAGGACAAACGTAATCTATTGTGTTTTTAGATGCTACATAATGTGATATGGTATATTTTGTCTTTTTGCAGCTGCAGACTATATGAATGAAACTGACCTAAAGAGGTTCCAATCAAGCAGGAGGAATCTTTTATTTCCTTGAGTTCATTGATTATGCATTGCCTCAGCATTTTGTCAGGTTGCTGTTTCTCATTGCAGTGCTCTCTGCACTATATTGAAGTGCCCACTCATAGTAATTGTTCAAGTGCATAGTAAGGCATTAATGCACATCTTTTGGCTCTCGCTAAAACATCTTACTGCCTGGGCATATGCTTAAAAACTTTGTTCTTTTTATCAGCTAATGCATTCTCCTAGAAATCATTTCTAATGAGCACCTGGAATATAACTCCTAAGATGGTTTTGCCAGCCATCCTGTGCTGGGTGGGGCTTATTTTGAAATAATTTTATTGGTCACTGCATTGAGTATTGGAGCTGGGAGATCATGTTGCGGCTGTACAGGACATTGGTTACACCACTTTTGGAATACTACGTGCAAATCTGGAAGAATGTTGTGAAATTTGAAAGGGCTCAGAAAAGATCTACAAGGATGTCACCATTGTAGAGTTTGACCTATTGGGAGAAGTTCAGTAGGCTGGGGCTGTTTTCCCTGGAGCATCGGAGGCTGAGGGGTGACCTTATAGAGGTTTATAAAATCATGAGGAGCATGGATAGCGTGAATAAACAAGATCTTTGCCTGGGGTGGAGGAGTCCAAAACTAGAGGATTTGGTTTTAAGGCAGGAAGGGAAAGATTTAAAAGGGACCCAGAGGGCGGTGCGTGTCTGCAATGAGCTGCCTGAGGAAGTGGTAGGGGTTGGTAAAATTACAACATTTTGAAAGGGTTTAGTAGGAAATGGGCCAAATGCTGGCAAATGGGACTAGATTTAATTAGGATATCTGGTCGGCATGGACGAGTTGGACCAAGGGTCTGTTTCCATGCTGTATATTTCTTCTATGACTCCATGACTAATTTTCTTTAACAGACCAAGTTGAGACTATCTTGCCTCCTGTTGGCATTGGCATGAACCAGCAATCATTTGATCACTATCTCCCTAATTATAATGTTCTAAATCAGTGGGAAGAAACTTATTATTTTCTTTTCCTAACGCAAAGGGATTTTGGCCCATACTGTTTAACTATATAAGATCAACTTGGTGAAATTTGAGTAGTTTTGTATGGTTTTAAGATTACCTAGTGTGTACATTGTCAGCTTAAGAATTTTTCAGTTAATTCCTCTTAATTAACAACTGCATAAGGCCACAGAACTCTTTACAATCTTTTGTTTCACAATGTGTGGTCCAATGAATTTAGACAGTTAACAAAAATAATTACCTCTTGCCATACCAAATTAGACTGGATGCAGGGCATGAGATTGTATTGTCGCAATCATGTTATTGCGTTAGCAATTCAAAGGTTGGGACTGATGTTCCAGAGACACGAACAAAACAGCCAATGAACATAGAAGAACATAGAAAAATACAGTGCAGTACAGGCCCTTTGGCCCTCGATGTTGCGCCGATCCAAGCCCACCTAACCTACACTAGCCCACTATCCTCCATATACCTATCCAATGCCCGTTTAAATGCCCATAAAGAGGGCGAGTCCACCACTGCTACTGGCAGGGCATTCCATGAACTCACGACTCGCTGAGTAAAGAATCTACCCTTAACATCTGTCCTATACCTACCACCCCTTAATTTAAAGCTATGCCCCCTCGTAATAGCTGACTCCATACGTGGAAAAAAGGTTCTCATGGTCAACCCTATCTAAACCCCTAATCATCTTGTACACTTCTATCAAGTCACCCCTAAACCTTTTCTCCAATGAAAACAGCAATGAAATGTAAATTAATTGATTGCTAAAAAGAAAAATTGAATATTTTCACTTTGCACGCATCAAAATTAGGATACAGGAAACAGACTTGAGAGAAAAAGCATTTTATATAGAATGTGAAGGAGCTGCTGATTAGTTGGGCTGTAATTAGCATGGTGATGCAGCCAGAACAGTTAAGTGTCAATCTCTGGCAGATTCCAATTGGTCACGGTATTGACTGAATTGCATTTAGTGGTGGATATAATGTTCTGTAGTTCGTGAGCATGGCTGAGAAAAGTAAATCTACCATTAGACGTGATTCAGTTACTGAAAACTATTTATTAAATAATCCGGACTGCTAAAAGTTGCATCAGAAACTAGTTTAAGATCATCGGCCAGGCCCACAATTGCACATGCTAGCAGCTACTTAAATTCTCAGGTCCTTCTTATTCAGGCAAAAGAAATTTGTACATACATTCCTCCTTTTTCAAAAAAAAATGAGGTAGTGGAGACAGCCAAAATCTGCTACGTCCCTACGACGACATCCAGACCAATTTGGGTTGATCTGCCAGGTCTGAGAATTAAGATTGACAGTTAACTGTACTTGCATATCCACGCCAATGATGGTACAGCCACATAATACCCTCTTCTCATGTGTATATATAAAATGGTGTCTTTCTTCAGGTATATTTCATCCTAACTGAGTGATGAAAAGCTTTAACTTTTTTGACTCTTTTTAGCAATGTTTATCTAATTGATTAACTGGAAAATTAAAACTAGTCTCAATAATGGTATTTATGAAAATATTACATTGTTGTAAAGACTTATCTGGTTCACTAATATTTTGCCAATAGGGGTGGCAAGTCTCCTGTTCTAATTTGGTCAACGTGACTCCAGGCCCATAACATTGTGACTGCCCTCTGAAATGGCCAAGCAAGCCACTTGATTAAGAGGTAGCTTACTACCACCGTCTTGAGGACAGTTAGGCATCGGCAATAAATGCTAACCTTGCTGGTGTTGTTCACAACCCTCAAAAGAATTTAACAAACTGATCTATTTACCTTTATCGCAGGAAGCATTGTTCTCTCCCATTACTTTGTTCATGTAATACCTTTTTCATTGATCAATTTTCTGTGACAGCAGGTTCTATACTGTTGCTGGATTCAAGTGTCTGCTATTGAGAAAATCTTTATGGTACACAGGCTCATGTTGTCATAGTTTTTAAAAATTCATTTCAGGGGATGAGGGTGTCACTGGCTAGGGAAATATTTATTGCCTATCCCCAGTTGCTCCGGACAGTTAAGAGTCAACCACTTTGCTGTGGATCTGGAGTCGCATGTAGGTCAAACCAGGTGAGGATGTTGGTTTCCTTCCCTAAAGCATATTAGTGAACCAACTGGGTTTTCTGACATTTGGCAATGTGGAAAATGGTCATCATTAGACTCTTAATTTCAGATTTTTAAAAATAGGTAATTAAATACCGTCAGCTGTCATGGTGAGATTAGAACCCAGGGCCCCAGAACCTTACCTGGGGATGTGGGAGTGGTGCCTGTTGTGTCATTGGACATTGTAGCAAGCTGGAAGGTTCAGTGTTCACCATCCTGTCCTGGAACCGTGTTCCTGTTCTTGCACTAGTCACTAACTGGGAAGCAACTACACCGCGTGGACAGCAGCAGTTCGAGAAAAATGTTCACTACTACTACCTTGGTGATATTAGAAAGGACCAAAAAAGCCATTGTCAGAAGAAGGAATTTTAAAAACGGATCATGGTCCCAGCAGGAGGAGCCTGCAGCCTGCAGGTGATGTGATTTTATCCAAAAAAGAACTTGCTTGCTTGTTTTCTAAAATATCAACTCTCTCCTAGATTTTATCCTTATTTTCATTTTAAAGTAGTAGGACACTTGTCTAGGTGGCTAGTGATGTTCAATGATGTAGCGGTTCAGGGATCGTGCCAGTATCCTGCCCCGGAGAACAATGACAGACCGCTGCTGACTAAATCTGTCAGGCCACAGGGGTCTGAATGAGGCATCGGCATCCGATCAGCCAAGAAGCTGCCTCGGGCCGAGAACACGGCAAGAGCACTCAATTGGTTCCCGCAGAAGAACATTGAAGTGCTGAGGTTAGTGCTGCCCACTCCTCGGGAGCTCTGTTCTAAAATGCCTGTCAAATTGTTGATGAAATTACAGTGGGCGGCGAAGACTCGCTTTTACAATCTGCTTTGCGTCTAGTGCTGAGCTGAGGCACTCCTGTAACCCTTTTTAGTTTTCTGTCTTTCACACGCTTGTCAAAATGGAAAAATCTCAACTGCTAAAAAGAAAAGGGTTCGAAGCAGGCTTTTGGAATATTTTGACATTTCTTCAGTATTTAAAAGCTTGTTCCTGACTAGTAGGATATATAGCACTTCTATCTCCGTTTTGCTATAGTTGAGCCGTGCTGGGAGGTTGGTGGGGTGTTCAGTAAGAATGGGACTTTCTTTAACCTTTCCCAGTTTGCTTTGCTCCGTTTGTTCATAAATCAGCTCGGAATGTTAACTCTGCCAAACAAACAGTAAATTTTACCACTCGCACAAAGCAATATTAGTAAAAATCCTCACAGTTCTCCTGAATCAGTTAGTCTGAAAAATAAAACAGCGTGACAGCGGATTCCATCGTTTTGCAAATATTTCCAGGGGTGCTGAGTGGCCTCCGCCTGAGTTAAGTATTGCTAGTCTTAACCAATTTGATTTTTTTTGGGGGGGGGGGGAAGAGGACAGCGCAGAAGTGGACGCTTGTGGTGCTGTGGTAATGTCCTAGCTCTGCGTCAGGAGGCCTGGGTTCAAGTCCCACCTGCTCCAGAGGTGGGTAATATAATCTCTGAACAGGTTGATCAGAAAATGTTTTAAGTTTTAGCGTAAAATGGAGCTATGAACCTCCCTGTTGAATGTGACACTTTTTTGGTAATAAGAGTTTCAACGTTGGTCGTCACAGTTAGAATTTCGTGGGCATTCCGAATGTAAGCTGGAGGCGGCAATGATCACCTGGTTTTGTTTATCAGCAGGGAGAGCAAAAACATGCTGCAACATTTCTCAGTGGTAAGGAACATTGTTATCAGGCTGGGACTAGGCAGTGGATTAAACTTGTACACCGTTTTCTTCACTTGAATAATCTGCAGCTTTTGCACGTTTTAAAATTAGAACGATACTAAATTATTATAACATTGCAAACTCAAATGTTACCAGAAAATAAAACACCCACAGCACCAAATTACTTGCACTGAAGAACATCTTTTCGGAAACATGGCTGTGTTGTGAATGATAGAAGCGCGGGCAAACCTTGCTCTCAATCTTTTGCAGTAAGTTATATAAATATACACGTGTACTGTTAAATGATGTTTATTGCACATATACCAAATATCCACACATTGTATTGAGCTGCGTTTTATATAAATATGTGCGAGAAAGCAGACTGTGACAATTACATCACTCACAGCTGAAGGTGAATTTCATAACGCGGGGTGGAAACGCTTTTTTTTGGTTTATCAGGTAAACGTTACAGTACATCATCATTCAACACGAGATCCCTATTTTGTACCTATTCGTTTCACTTTCGAAAACTTACCGGGAGTTTTATTTTGTTTGGTTCTGTCCATATAACATGAGCTGTAAAATATTCATCATAGATACAACGTGGCACACACAATCTTTGTACTGAGAAATACCAACTTTCAACACTTAGGAAAGTGCAGATGAAGTTGGTCCTGTGGAATTTAAATTATTTAAATAAGTAACAGACCCCTGTTCGTTCATCTCTTTACCGGTCAACTGAGGTTGCGCGTCGCTTTGTCTGTTTTTAAATATATAAAATGCGAATTTGTTTAATATAAACAATGTTTAATATAAATAGATCTGTACACAATCTGTACAGCTGGAGGTAGTGTTATTCAAAACACAGTCTTACAGTGAGAGAGAGAGGGGTTTCACCAAATTGGCAGCAACACCTTGATCCATGTCTTGAGGATGGACTGCTCGGATTGAACCACTCCGATAAGAGGCGTCGGTCATGACCAGCTGTTAGAAAAATCTGAAATCTTTTATTTTAGACATGTGGATCTTTGTTTACTCATTGTTAAAGAGAAACCAAAAGTTTCATTTTAAAACATAATCCAAAACGTTGAAAATAAGTTAATGACCTTTCCTTCGGCTATTCTGGGGACAAGGCGATCGTTGATGTAAATAGCAGCGTTCACGGAGAGATCATCGTTCACGTACGTTGGAAATTGCCATTGACCATGGAATGTGATTTAACCAGGATATACCATTCGTGATGGTGGGCTGTTGGTTAGTCTGATGAAAATCAGCGGATTCCGGAAATGCCTGTCCCCTTCTGCAGTCTGTGATTGCTCCGAATTCAAACCTTAGTGTTAATCTACCGTTTTCCAGAACTGCGGGGAACGATCGCTTGTGGAAGGAATCCGCCGCGAAATTAGTCTGCTGGCTTCAGTGCGTGTTTCCTACAATGATGTACTGAGGCAGCCCGCACTGACTGCTCTGTCTCGTCTCCAACGCCTTTTTTTCCCCCCCACCGACCTCTGTTTAGAAGCTGAATAAAAACCGAAAGAGGAAAGGGTCGCTGGACCCGAAACATCAACTCTGATTTTTCTGCACAGACGCTGCCAGACCTGCCGAGCTTTTGCCAGCGACTTTTGTTTTTTGTTTCGGTCCACCCGCGCCTAGAACTGGGACTCCTGGTCTTCAGGGCTCTCCCCCAGGTGCCGATCCAAACTGCCCCCGTTCGCCTCCTGGCAGCTGTTCCACTCTGACCAAGTCTCCAGGCTCCTGGGGTCCAGGGTGGTGCCAAACACGCCCGAACACCGGGAGAACTCCCCGGAGCCCGAGCACAGTCTGTTACTGTCTGCCTGGCCGGGGCAGAACAGTAACCTCTTAAAGGCGGCTCTGAAGTCTGGGCTCTTGCAGTAAATGATGGGGTTGAAAGCTGAGTTGACATAGCCGAGCCAGTTGAAGAACAGAAAGAGTTTGCCAGGCACGATGTCAGCCCGGAACGCCTTCGCAACATTGGCCAGAAAAAAGGGCAGCCAGCAGAGGGTGAAGGTTCCCATAATAATCCCCAGTGTCTTCAACGCCTTGTGGTCCTTAATGGCTATAATCTTGGAGGGTCTCCTCCGGGCTGACCTGCCGTTTGGGATGAAGTGACTGGTGTAAAACCTGCCCTCGCACTTATCAATCTTCTTCATTTGCTTCTTGGCTTCTTGAAAGACGCGGGCATAGACGAAGATCATGATGAGTAAAGGCAGGTAGAAGGAGATGATGGAGGAAGCCAGGGCGTAGGCTTTGTTTGTGACAAAGTCACAGCAACAGGGGTCATTGTAACAGCGGATGGCGTCGGGCTGGTCATCCCTCCACCAGTGCATCATGATGGGCAACAGCGAGATGAGGCCAGAGATGAGCCACACCACACAGACGATGGCCCGAGCTCGGGCTTTAGTCAATAGGCTCTGGTAGCGGAAAGGGGAAGTGATCGCCACGTAGCGGTCGATGGCGATCACACACAAAGTTTCGATGCTCGCCGTCACACACAGGACATCGACCGAGGTCCAGATCTCACAGAAAACCGAGCCGTACAACCAGTTACCTCGAACGACCAAGGTCGCCCCGAAAGGCACCACCAACAAGCCCATAATCAGATCTGCACAGGCCAGAGACACAATAAAAACATTGGTTAGCGTCTGCAGCCGCTGGTTCCTGGCGATGGCAAAGACCACCAAGAGGTTGCCGAGGACTATGATCAGGACGATGCTGGCCATAACTGTGCCCATCCCTATCACCCACTGCTCAGAGAACTCTTGCTGAGGCACGTGTGGACTTACCCCGTTTGCAGGATTAACAAAGAGGATGGTGCTGGATTTGTTATTGTGACAATCCTCGGAGGACAGGCGGTCTCCCATTGTGCAGAGTGCCGCCGGCCGAACCAGGAGTTCACGTCGCTTTCACCGGAGGATGTCCCCACAGATGCTGCGTGTGCTCCTGTCCTCCCTCATCCTCTCGCTGTGGCGGCACCAACAACCTGGAGTTGGGGTCAGAGCAGCACAGCGCCCTCCCCTTTCATGTCGCACACAGAGTTCCTCCAATAATCCTCCTCCTGACGCCACATCTCCCAACTTCCATTTACAGAGTATTAACTTCAGTGAGGGTGCCCCAAGTACAAGTTGAGGGCGCGAGAGAGAGGAAAAAAAACTTTTTTTTTCAAACCAATTACCTCTGGTATATATATTCTTCACGGAGCCTTTTGAAGTCCTGGTGTAACACAAAAACTGAATTTTACAGAAACACGAGACTGGGCTAATCACAATTTGTATTTGCAAATGTTTACCCCACTAGGCGTTTTTCTTTTTTGTAAATTTAGTTTTGAATTCACGTGGATGAATGTGCTGACAACCACTCGGGCAGTGACGGTAAGTCCTTGTGAATACTTTTTGGGGGCCAGGAATAGACCGTGCTGCTAGCTCGAATTTCAGTAGCAGTGGAAGAGGTCCCGCCCTTTTCCATATCAGAACTGTTTGAGAAGATTATCTACAGTACAGAGAACGTAAACCCTGCTATAAGTTTAGAAGTCGGAATGGATTTTAAGATCGCTGACTGTTCTCAAGTTGCCAGTCACTCGTTCTCTTTCTCACCCAGACTAAAACTTCACCACTCACTAAGACGTTTAATATGAGGATTTTATTATCACAAGAAAGAATAACCCAAATGAATTAGATCCACGAAGTCCATTCTACTCAATATGCCATATACAAATTTACGCTTTTCTGTACGTTCTATTAATTTAAGCATCTAAGAAAATTTTAAGGATAATACTCCTGTACTTTAAACATTGAGGATAAACGTGAAACATTATTTTCTTATGGATAGAGTCAGCTTTTCAACCCTCACCAGTTGTATACCGCAGAATACATTTCGGTGACAGTGCTGTACATCTCTATGGCTCTGTAATAGCAGCACTTGTTCTTGAGAGTGACAGAATCAATCAGGATCGACTGGATCTATTGGAGTCTGTGTCAGGTCTTTAAAATATCTGGACTGTTATTCCACGGAGTTTGTCAACTTTCACTACTGAAGTATTCATCCAGTTCTTTTTTAAGTGGTTGTTTAGCGCTGGATTAAACATTTTTGAAAGGGACAATATCTTCTGTTCCTCTGATTTTCTCTGTACCCTGCCAATTCTGCATTCATACTCTGGTTCACTGATTACTTCAAATACGTAATTCACTTACTTCATTGCTATTAATCTTTTGGTGGTGGTGGTGGGGGGGGGGGGGGGGGGGGTTGTTGGGGATGCTTCCAATATTTTTGAATGAGAACTAATTGAGTTCTGATTCTTTGTTTGTGGTGTGCTTTAGATTTCCAGAAAGAAATGCTGCCCTTCTCCATACAGTCTTAAATCACTCAAATCTCACTGCACCAGCAGTTTGTACATTATTCCAAGTAAATCATGTAGTGCATGATACAGGATGAAAGAGGTTTTACTTTTTATTCAAGTACATTCATATATGTTCCAGAGCCTTTTTTTTTTAACTTTTATGTTGACTTATGTTTTACTTTTGTTAAATAGCTAATAATTCCAAATATTTTTGGGTTTTTTTTTGTATTTCCAATGAGGCTCCTCTGTTCTATTAAAATTGTCCCTGGCCGGAGATGAGCCTGGATATTCCAACAGCTGGGTGGGTGAGTGGGTGACCAGAGTATTAGAAATTTAAGATGCACCATGAGAAGAATTTTAAAAAGGAGAGTGGAAATAAAACAAATCTTCAAATGCTACCCAAAATATTTGCTAAAGTGCTCTACAAATTACTTCGCAAGTGATGAGTTATTTGAAAATGTGGTGTAAGGAGGAATCGAAATAAGGCATCTCAAGTAGAGGAAAATGCTGATCTGGATACTCGCACAGAATGGTCGTTTTTTTTGGTAGTGACGTTAAAGAAGGAATAGCCATTACATTCCATCAACCAGTCATGCATTCCTTTCAGAACATTCAATATCTTTCTAACAATTCTGGAGTCCATATTGAATCAATTAAAACCTAATTGAAGTGAGTTCCCTTTTCAAAAAGAATGACAAGAAGAAAAGTATCTGAAATAAAATAATACTTGAAAAGGAAAAATAATTTCCCAGTTACCTTTCTCAGGTGTATCAACATTTGTAGGGCAATTACACTCTGGTTCAGAAGCGAACAGTTAATCACTAGGCCATATAAGAACTCAAAAAATAACTTTGTAGTTAAGATGCATAATACATCAATGCCATTGATACTCTTATCAAATTTCCCTAACATTGTTCACTTCAACATCTAGCTTTGTGCTAACAGCAAATTATATATTAATTAGAAAATGCTCCATGTCATTTGTAAATACAGCATGGGAGCCAGAATAACTCTGCTAGGTATTGTTATTGGAGCTCAGTCAGGTATTGTCTATGTATCATTATTTCTTCTTTTTAACAAGGCAATTTCCAGTTTTCTAGCTTGCAGTTAATTCATTGCCAATTCACCTTCTCTTACAGCCTGTGAAGCAAAATACAATTACATGCATAATGAGAGGTCAAAAATACTGCTTGTGCAAAAAACTAATCCATTAATAATACCAGAACTGTCTAAGGTACAGTGTGTTTATCTTCTATATTCTCAACATGATATTTTGTACAGTAGTAACAAGTCAACATTCCCTTTCGATACATACTTGTTCTTACCTCAGAACAACAACAGATTTTTCAGCTGGTCAACAGAAGCTCGGATCAGAAACTGAAAGGCTTGACTCATCTATGACTCAACACTTTCAGAACTCTGTTGCAAGCTTTTGTTTTCATTTTTATAGCACTATGTGCTTATTCTAATCCTGTTTTATGACTTCTATCTTGTTGTTCAAGTTACTAAGCGCAACTTATTAGGGTTATCCATATTTGCAGTCATCTAGATACTTCATTCATATCAATGTTAACTGGTAATTACAAGGATAATGCAGTGCTTTTTATACCCTATATTTTGAATTACTTTCACAGGCTATAATTGACACTTCTTAATTGAATGGCAATCTCAATAGAGTTTAAAAACTTAAAAATAAATATCTAGTTCTGGAAATATTACACCACCTCCTGAATCTGCCTGTAACTCATTCCATGCTGTGCTCCCTCCTTATTATAGTTCACTTTAATAGAAGTAAGAGAGGTGTGAGGTATCCATTTTTTGTGTGTCAGTGAATCTGTTGATTATTATCGAGTTCTGTATCATTAACATGTTAAATTGTACATTGCAGTTTTCTTCTGTTTAAGATTTTGCATTTAATTTTCTGGTTCAGGTAATCCATGCAGATAGTAACTGCAATAACATATATCCTGGCATAGTATTAGATTTTGCCTTTTCTGATCATGAAAGTTTGACTCAAACTCGACAGTACATTCAGAAATTTGAATATGTAATAATAATTAACCAATTGGAAAATGACATATTGAATTGGATGGTCTTAATTTTTTTTTACATTTCTGACCCTTGTGCAATACACACAGGGATTGAATACCGTATTTTCTTTTTAAATGACTTAAGCAATTTAAACTGAAAATGTATTAATTAAACTATTTTCATCCAACATGTATTATTTTCAATATTTTTTCACTGAATTTTTTTGGCTGTAATAATTTTGCATCATATTTTTAAAATCATTGCTTAAAAACAACCTACTTGACGATGCAAACAAAATATCACTGAGGAGACTCAAAGCTTTGCATCTGTATTGATCTGCGGCAAATTAAGTTCAATTGAGAAATTGAACTTAATTTTCTGAAAAGGATTGAACTAGTCAAAGTGGAAATTTAAAGAGATCAAGGAATATTAATTATTTGGGCATTCACATAAACAGTGGAATGTGGTACCGTGCAAGAAGAACATTATATTCCCAAATTACCTTGAGTTTAAATCTACAGAGACAGAGACAATCAGTTATTTATTTATTTTCAAACTGATCAGAATTGAAAGTGACAACGAAGGCAGGAAGCATATTTAAGACTGGCCACTGGAATTATTTGGAAAATGAACAAAATGAAAGCATGTTATGGGACATTGGTAGATCTGATATTTGCAAGGAGAAGATTAAATGAGTGAAACAGTATTCCTCATCTGAATTTATGTTGTAAATATTTTCTAACCCTGGATTTTAAATTAATTTAAGGATTTATAATATTAAGGTTAAATTAAATTGTTTATTCTTCTAAAATACTTAACTGTTTATAAAACATTTTAGGACAGCAACCGATTACGGAAGTCAATTAATATGTTATTTGTGTATAGATAATTGCGAGTCTTCCCTTTCTTTTGATCTATGAATATACTATCCTAGTTACGGGTCAGGTAATAGATGTTATCACTCATTTGAAACATTGTAATTAAAATATTTTCTCCAAAATGCATTTTTAAAAGTGCTTATATAAAAATGGTCTACTTGTATTTATATTTGTGTGACAATCCTTAGATAAGTGTGTTTGTAAAGTCAGAAATGGTGCTTTTGAAGATGATAAGTGTGTCTCTTCAATGGTGTCAAGTGATAACATATGGCAAATGGGACTAGATTAATTGAGGATATTTAGTCGATATGGACGAGTTGAACTGAAGGGTTTGTTTCTGTGTTGTACATTGCTATGACTCTATAAGAGCTGGCTACTTTGAGATAAATGTAATTTATGCAGAAGTTTCTCAGTGTTGCCAGTGATAAGGAAACAGAAACATTCCTTTCTGCTAGCTGAATGTAAACTAAGTAAACATAGTCACTGAAATGCATTTGAATGTAACTATAGGAGCGGCAGTATGGCTCAGTGGATAGCACTGCTGTTCACAGTGTCAGGAACCCAGTTTCAATTCCAGCCTTGGGCGACTGTGTGGAGCTTGTATGATCTGTGTCTGTGTGGAGTTTCCTCTCGGTGCTCTGGTTTCCTCCCACAGTCCAAAGTTGAACAGGTCAGGTGGACTGGCCATGCTAAGTTGTCCATAGTATCTAGGGATGTGCCAGCTGGGTGGATTAGTCATGGGAAATGCAGAGTTACGGGGATAGGGCAGGGAGGTGCATGAGATGCTGTTTGGATGGTTAATGTGGATCCGATGGGTCAAATGGCCTGTTACCACACTGTAGGGATTCGATGATTCTGTATACTGAGAAATTGACTTGTAAGGGTGTCAGTAATTGTACCAGAGAATTGGAAGAACAAATCCAACTGATATATTGTGAATCACAGTACCATTTGCCTATACACCGTATGGCCCTTAACAGTCTTGCTAAACATGCATCAAAATGAAGAATGGAACCAAAATGAGAAATTGCTAGAAAATCACAGCCAGTCTAGCAGTATCCGTGGAGAGAAAGCAGAGTTAATCTTTAGAGTCTGGAAACCCTTCATCAGAATGGGTCAGCAAGTCACAGCAAGTGTCAGTTCTGATGGGTCACTGGACCTGAAACATTAACTCTGCTTACTCTCCACAGGTGCTGCTAGACCAGATGGGTTTCTCCAGCAATTTTCGATTTTGTTTCTGATTTCCAGCATCCAAAGTTATTTTTTTGTTGTTGAATGAAGAGCAGAATTGTCTGCTACTTTCAGAATGTTTACAGTTACATTTTTACAAGTTAAAAGGCTGGCTGAGCCTCTTCAAAGCAAGTGTGAGGAAGCCTTTCTGCATTTCCTGCATGCTCATTAAAAGGCGAACTCCACAGAATTAATTTGTCCTGCCCAAATAAGTTCTTTGAATGAACATTACATGCCTTCAGATTCATGACTGTTTGGAAGTGGTGTGCAGCAGGTGTCATTTTTCTGAACTTTGCAGTGAGTAGCCTCTGCTTTGTCCTTTGGGGAGTGTTCACCTATGCCATGCCTTGGTAGACAATGTTGCAGGGGGACAATGGACGATGACCAGGGAGGGTGGAGGCTGGAGTGGAATGGGTGTTGGCCAAGGAGACTGACCAAGCTCAGAAGTCTGACTGGGGAAGTGGGAAAGGGTCAATGCAAGCATCCACTCTGAGAACCCAAATGAACTTCGTGGCTTGGAGGTATGAATGCTTGTCCAGGTGCCCTTCAAAAATGATGACAGAGTCATCACCTCTGTAAGGAATGCCAGGAGCATTGACTTGCTGCCTGTCCCACAGCAAGATTATTCACGCTCCTCACACAAGAACTTGTATTGAGCTGACAGTGGCAGAATCGTGGAGTAGTCCCGGAGAGTAAATGATGCTTACTTTCATGCCTGTGAGTGAGTTTGAATTTCACAGTGGAAGCTTCTGCCCATGGTGTCAAAATATGAAGAGTCTGACAAAATTTATGTCTAAACTTGCATCAAAGTTCCTACTAATATTTAATTCCTTATTGTTGAGTACCAGGGTAATGATGTCATCCAACAAGGAATGCTACATTCTTTTTTGTCTATTAAACTGTGAAGTATGAGAGTGTTTGCGACTGTTAAATTACTCAGATATGGACTAATATAAGCAATCTGTTTCAAAAACCTGGACGTTGTAATGATTGTGGAACTGCTGGCATTTTTCTTTATCATTCTCTGTAACCAAAATTACAGTCTCTGTTAAACATGGAGACCACAAAGTTGCAGTAGTGATTCTCCTTTTCTCCAATAATATCATTGTTTAAAAAAAAACAAAAACAATTTACATTTTGTTAATGAAATGTAACTGAGGGCTGAATTTTACCAGAAATTGGCCATATGTAATTTTTGTTGAGTTTCATGCAAGTTTCTCTCTGCGAGGCAAGAATTTTCTCTCTCAGCCATCCCAAATTCATCTCATTAACTAGGTGCCATGCCCCAGTGATGTCCTACTCATCTGATACTAGCATGTTTCATCCATTTACTGTAGGTAGAAGTAATTGCTAGTACCAGAATAATCTTAGGAAACACTGACATTGGCGCTACCTTTGAAGCCCACCTGTGCATTTGAAGCAAAATATCAATGCTTGGCCTTAGTTGGAGCTTATGTAACAGAATCATCTGCTGAGGTCTCAGACAGTAGCCCTTGTCTTTCAATAACCATCCTTGTAAGGCATCCAGCTCTTGAATCAAAATATGGACAGGAGAGTTCTGAAGGAAATGGGCATCATGCCGGCTCCCAGGGTACCTGGTGCAGGTACTTGTAGGATCCGGTAGTAACGAATGGAGGTTTTACAAATTAATGTACTGGAACCTCTTTCTATTTATGAATTCAATGCATGCTTTCAATGTGATGTGTGTTCAATTTATTGTTCCTTACCCCAGTGGGGACCCAGTGGTGTTGTCAAATACTGCTGTCTAGGCTACAGTACTGACTTTACCGTGAGGAAATGATACTGAGTGATGTGGTCTGGCAGAAAAGGTATCAGTGACAGCCTTGAAACATTTTGGGTGGATCCCAAAGAGAAGTCCCTCTGCGTGTCTTGCATGCTCATTAAAAGGCGAGCTCCACAGAATTAACTTGTCCTGCCCAAGTAAGTTTTATGAATGAACATTATGTGCCTTCAGATTCTTGACTGTGTGGAAGTGGTGTGCAGCAGGTGTCATTGTTCTGACCTTTGCAGTGAGTAACTTCTGCTTTGTCCTTCTTAGGGAGTATTCACCTATGCCATGCCTTGGTAGTCAATGTTGCGGGGGGGGGGGGCAACGGACGATGATTGGGAAGGGTGGAGGCTGGAATGGACTGGGTGTTGGCCAAGGAGACTGACCAAGCTCAGAAGTAGGAAAGGGTCAATGTTTACCTGAAAGCATCCACTATGAGAACAAGGGTCCCAGTGGATCATTGGAAGCGTCCAATTGCGTAGACATTTAGTACGGTCTGTCACCTTGACAGCCATCGTTGTCACCCACCACTTCCTGCCCCAGGGTCTGCTCTAGCAACTTAGTACAGTTCTGTGACAGTACCTCTGGATATCCACAGTCTGCACAGTCACACCTGGAGAAAATAGCAGAGAGAATGCTAGTCTCTGAGAAATCTGTACCTCCTGCACATCCTGAGGGGATTCTCAGATGCAATCTGTTCATGGGTAGTTGCTGGAAGTTGCTGTTGATCCTGGGTTTGTTGATGGATCTGTTTTCTCCTCCATTTCTTTACGCTTTTACTGCACCCCCACAGCATCAGTGACAGTAACGCCACCTGTAGTACATTCTATCAGTCACACTTGTGATGAACCTGTGTGGGGAATGTCCAAAACAGAACAGGCCTTTAGTAATGAGAGCAGTCAGCATTCACATCTCACTCCTCCACACAGTGTGACATAGACTATTCTGACAGGGAGGGCCATGTGATGCTTCTCTGTGGTATTTTGACATTGCAATTTATTGACCCATGCAGCACAGAAACACACCCTTCAGTCTAATTTGTCCATGCTGACCAGGCATCTTAAAGTTAACTAGTCCCATTTGCCTACATTAGGCCCATATCCTTCTTTCCTTTCCATGTACCTGTCCAATTGTCTTTTAAATGTTGTAATTGTATTTGCCTCTGCCACTTCATCTGGCAGGTCATTCCATACATGCACCACCCTCTGGGTGAAAAACTTGCTTTTTTGGTCCCTTTTAAATCTTTCCCCTCTCAGTTTAAACCTATGCCCTCTTGGTTTGGACTCCCCTACCTTGGGGAAAAGACCCTAAGCCATTCACCTTATCAATGTCCTGCATTATTTTATAACCCTCAGCCTCTGACGCTCCAAGGGATAAAAGCCTATCTACACTCTCCTTATAATTCAAACCTTTCAGCGCCGGTAACATCCTTGTAAATCTTTTCTGCACCCTTTCTAGTTTAAAATCGTCCTTCCTATAGCAGGGTGACCAGAACTGTACACAGTACTCCAAACATTGCCTCACTAATGTCCTGTACAACCACAACATGACAGCCCAACTCTGATACTCTGACCAATGAAAGCAATCGTATCAAATGCCTTATTCACCCCTTTGTTGACCCATGATGCCACTTTCAAGGAACTTGTACCTGAATGGTTAGGTCTCTGAGTTGGACAGCACTTCTGCAACACTATCATGTCACAAAGAGACAGTAGGGGTTTGTAAATGCTACTGTCGCCTGGTGATCCAAGCTCCATCACCCAATAAAAGCATCATTTTAGATAAGAGCTTGATGCAGAATACCATATTTCCAGTTCAAGGTGAGAGGGAATCCGTTCCATGGCTCTCTACAGCTAATGAGATTTTGCAGTATCTTTGTGTATTGTGCTGAGGCTATTTTTAAAGTCACTTACAGGGCGGCGCGATGGCAATAGGGCAGCACGGTGGCACAGTGGTTAGCACTGCTGCCTCACAACGCCGGTGACCCGGGTTCAATTCCAGCCTCGGGCAACTGTCTATGTGGAATTTGCACATTCTCCCCGTGTCTGTGTGGGTTTCCTCCAGGTGCTCCGGTTTCCTCCCATAGTCTAAAGATGTGCAGGTCAGGTGAATTGGTTATTCTAAATTGCCCATAGTGTTAGGTGAAGGGGTAAATGTTGGGGAATGGGTCTGGATGGGTTGCTCTTTGGAGAGTCGGTATGGACTTGTTGGGCCAAAGGGCCTGTTTCCATACTGTAAGTAATCTAATCTTAAAAAAACACTTCTGCTTTACCTTCACCCTATAAGGACCAGTGACATGGTCAAGAGTGTTAGGTGAAAGTGAGAGGCTGGAGATTAGAGTCAAGATTAGAGTGGTGCTGGAAAAGCACAGCAGGTCAGGCAGCATCCGAGAAGCAGGAAAATCGACATTTCGGGCAAAAGCCCTTCATCTGGAATGGTCAAGAATAGTTTGTGACCAGCATTTGTACCCACACAGTTGGACACTACATGCATTTCACATTTATAATGCTATGATTGCAAATGTATACATCAACCTGTATTCTGCAAGATTGATGCAGTTGCCCCATGAAGGAGCTCCCGTCATTCACAAGTGGAGCCTGTGAGTTAGAACACAAGAACAACAATGACTCCACCCAGTTTGGGTCTGGGCACATACCTCATCGTTCACATTGAGAAGCTGAGAGAACCTGGAAGGCAATTCAGCCAACTCACATTAGGCACCAGCAGCCACAGGCCCAGCCTGCTCATCAAATCCCCTTTGAACCTCGAAGTCCATTTCTAGCTGACGCACCCTGGTCAGTCCCTCACTATTGATCGTGCACATGTTCCCATCCACCACATGAATGTTATTTGTAAATCCTCCTTGCTTCTGAACTCTACACTTTACACTTTAGTTTTTCTTACCATTATATTCCACTCCACCCCCAGGCCCAAACACCAGTCAGCAAGGCCATAATGGTGCTGACTGTCAATAACCTCCTCCCCATTCTCTCCCCTCCCCCCCCCCTCCACTGCAACCGCTCTCATGCACTACTATCCATCCCCTTCCTCACCAACCCCTCCCCCAACCATTTTAAATTCCCCCCTTCACTGTCCCTGTCCCCTTTCCATCTCAGGTCCTGCCTCTAATCCATAGCATTGAGTACCCCACCTTTCTACCATAATGCCCCTGGTAACACCCCTTTACTTTCATTCTGCTGACCTTATGAACTGATTGTGGTCCACCCTCCTGACTGATCCAAAGGGACAGGCCCAGATCCCTGACTGCCCTTCGTGCAGTTCCCTGACTGGCAATGTGAATCATTGCTTGTAGTGGACCTGCAGGACAATGACCCATTCCCTGTGCTGCAGTGAGACAGACTGATCCCCTGCTCTTGATCACCTGAGATGGACGGACTGTTCTAGGACCCCTGACTGGTGATAGCCTTCCTTGGCTTGCCTGAGGACCACTCCCTTTAGACTTTGAGACATGGCTATTTGCTTGAAGCAAATACGGTGTGTTTACAATGAAAGTTGTTTCTGTGACATTGGCATGGTGCTGTCAGGTAACAAGTCCACTCCTTGATGGATGCCTGTTAACAAGCTGCCTGGTTTTGTGCCTGTACTTCTCTTTTACCACACTGTAAAACACAGTGGATTGTTAAGGTGAGGGAGAAAAGTGTCGAATGGTAAGGGTAGGCAGGGCTGCTGAGAGTTTCAAAATAGGCAGGTGAGTGAGTGCTAAGAGAGCAGGTCTGGGGTGCACTTTGGTTCAAACCATGAACTGGGTGCCCATCCCTTCTTAAACCATCCTTGCAGCAGCTTTTCAATGAAAAGTATCAGGGCTATCCAAAGTGCAGCATTGAAGTTCAGAACCATTAGACTTGTGCCATAACGATGTGGTGAGGCTGGTACATGTCAAATATGTAGGTGCTTGGAAATGGGATATGCACTCGCTGCCCACGAGTGTGCCCTGAGTCACTCTTGTCAAACTGGAGCAAGTGGTGAGCTCAAGTCACCAAGTACCAGCTCTGACCTTTATATTGGGAATTGTCAATGTCTGTTTGGTGAGTAGGAGAATATGAAACTGCATGTTAATATGGCAGGATTAATTAGCAATGAGGTTGTTTACAAGCAATAGTACATGCAAATAGGCCTCTCGCCATTCTTTAGTGAGAACCTCATCTCTATATCCAAAGTTAAAATTCACACAACACCAGGTTATAGTCCAACAGGTTTATTTGGAAGCACTAGCTTTCGGAGACTACTCCTTCTTCAACCACCTGATGAAGGAGTAGCGTTCCCACCTGATGGAGTAGTGCTCTGAAAGCTAGTGCTTCCAAATAAACCTGTTGGACTATAACCTGGTGTTGTGTAATTTTTAACTTTGTACACATCAGTCCAAGATTGGCACATCCATCTCTCGATATCCAACACTTGGTTGGAAAATAGGACATTTTGCTGTCAATGTCAAATAGGTCTTTGCTGGACTTTCACATGATTTTCTAAATGTTCTCACTACGGTCCACATCCTTCAGGGCTAGAAAGATTCCACCATGAGATTTGTAATGGCGTACAAAGTAAGAGGAACCATTGAAGAATCTCAAGTGCTTCAAATTAATATGGATGGAGATAAGAAATGGCAAACAAATGGTGTCCCTAGTGGAACTATTCCACTGATCCTAACAGGAATTACACTGTAGGAAAGTATAAAACAAGAAATTATGAGGGATGTATTTAATGTACTGCAATAATTATGGGCAAGTTTAATCCCTATATAGATTGGATGAATCAAATTGGTAAAGATAGCCTAAAGCACAAAATCATAGAATATGATTGCGTGAGGCTTTCAAATCATTATATTGTAGCCAGCCAAAGAATAGGCTATTTTTATCTTCTTTATGAAATATTTCAACATGTATTTCACAAAATGTAAATAGCTTACAAAAATTTCAGTGAGAGAGCCTGTGCCAAAGAGAGCTGGCCAAGGCAGAGGCTGGGCAGAAAGTAATGGCAAGTTTGGATAGTGCGGACAAACCAAACCTTTGACTCCCAATCAGGCCACAATGTTGCTGTGGAGATTTCCTAACACAATACAAGTGATAGAAGAGCCTGCATACGGAAGTACTATTTGGACCCAAAACGTTGCTTATTACCTTTTCTTCCTGCATCTGAGATGTTTAGTTCCTGATAGATATAAGTGCCCTGGGAATTGCAGGGATATAGTACTCATTAGTGGCAGTAAAACCTGACAGAATGGAGACAAATATCCTTAGTTGAAATTCACAAATATCCAAAGTCAGGGTTGTCACTATATTAGAAAGAATAGAATATTTTTAATCTGGTAATATATAACAAAACTGATTAATAACTCATCATAGTAAATGACCTGGATGAGGGCTTAGAACGGTGGGTTAGTAAATTTGCGGACGACACTAAGGAGTTGTGGATAGTGACGAAGGGTGTAGTAGGTTGCAGAGAGACATATATAGGATGCAGAGCTGGGCTGAGAGGTGGCAAATGGAGTTTAATGTGGACAAGTGTGAGGTGATACACTTTGGCCGGAGTAATCGGAATGCAAAGTACTGGGCTAATGGTAGGATTCTTGGGAGTGCAGATGAGCAGAGAGATCTCGGTGTCCATGTAAACAGAAAGTTGCCACCCAGATTGATAGGGTTGTAAAAAAGGCATTCAGTGTTTTGGCCTTTATTAATAGAGGGATTGAGTTCTGGAACCAGGAGGTTATGCTGCAGCTGTACAAAGCTCTGGTATGGCCGCACTTGGAGTATTGTGTACAGTTCTGGTCCCCACATTATAAGAAGGATGTGGAAGCTTTGGAAAGGGTGCAGAGGAGATTTACTAGGGTGTTGCCTGGTATGGAAGGAATGTCTTACAAGGAAAGGCTGAGGGCCTTGAGGCTGTTCTCGTTAGAGAGAAGAAGGTTGAGAGGTGACTTAATAGAGACATGCTAAATAATCAGAGGGTTAGATAGGGTGGACAGGGAGAGCCTTTTTCCAAGTATGGAGACGGCAAACATGAGGGCACACAACTTTAAAATGAGGGGAGATAGGTACAAGACAGATGCCAGTGGTAGTTTCTTTACTCAGACAGTAGTAAGGGTATGGAATGCTTTGCCTACATTGGTAGTAGATTCGCCAAGTTTAAGTGCATTTAAGTCGTCATTGGACAGGCAAATGGACGTACATGGAATAGTGTAGGTGGGATGGGCTTCAGATTAGTATGACAGGGCAGCGCAACATCGAGGGCCGAAGGGCCTATACCGCGCTGTAATGTTCTATATGTTCTAAAGGATGCTGTAGGGAAAAGTAATCAAAACGGTAGGATTTCACATTCACTTATGGAGTGAGAAACCTAGGTCTGAAACTCATTCTTAAACTTAAAAAAGGGAATTACAATTGATTGAAGATAGAAACAAAAACAGAAGTTGCTGGAAAAGCTCAGTGGGTCTGGCAGAATTTGTGAAGAGAAATCAAAGTGAATGTTTTAGGTCCCATGACCCTTCCTCCCGAAATGTTAACTTTGATTTCTCTGCACGGATGCTGCCTGACCTGCTGAGCTTTTCCAACAACTTGTTTCTGATTTACAGTTCTTTTGTTTTTTTTTAGAATGAAGATAGAATTCGTCAAAATGGACTGGGAAAATAGATTAAAAAGCCAAATGATAGATAAACAATGACAGGCACTTAAGAAGATTATTCCTAACAAAAACATACTTCATTGAAAAATAAAACTTTCCAAGAAAGATCAACCATCTGTGGCCATTTAAGGACATAGTTTGTCTTCGCTTTCAATTTGATACAATATTGTAAAGATTGGAGGTAGGCTAAAAAAAAACGAACATATAAGAAACCAATAAAGGATAATTATAAAAATGATAGAGACAAAATAAATTATGAGAGCAAACAAGCAAGAAATGGGGGAGATACTAAATGAGTTTTTGTATCAGTATTTTCTGTGGAAAAGGATATGGAAGATATAGACTGTAGGGAAATAGATGGTGACATCTTGCCAAATATCCAAATTACAGAGGAGGAAATGCTGGATGTCTTGAAATGGGTAAAGGTGAATAAATCCCCAGCACCTGATCAGGTGTACCCTAGAACTCTGAGAAGCGAGAGACGTGATTACAAGTGCCTCTTGCTGAGATATTTGTATCATTGATAGTCACGTGAGGTGCCAGAAGACTGGAGGTTAGCTAACGTGGTGCCACTGTTTAAGAAGAATGGTAAGGACAAGCCAGGGAACTATAGACCAGTGAGTCTGACGACAGTGGTGGGCAAGTTGTTGGAGGGAATCCTGAGGGACAGGATGTACATGTATTTGGAAAGGCAAGGACTGATTAGGGATAGTCAACATGGCTTTGTAGGGGGGAAATCATGTCTCACAAACTTGACTGAGTTTTTTGAGGAAGTAACAAAGAGGATTGATGAGGGCAGATGTGATCTATATAGACTTCAGTAAGGTGTTCGACAAGGTTCCCCATGGGAGACTGATTAGCAAGGTTAGGTCTCACGGAATCCAGGGAGAACTAGCCATTTGGATACAGAACTGACTCATAGGTAGAAGACAGAGGGTGGTGGTGGAAGGTTGTTTTTCAGACTGGAGGCCTGTAACCAGTGGAGTGCCACAAGGATTGGTGCTGAGTCCTCTACTTTTTGTCATTTACATAAATGATTTGGATGCAAGCATAAGAGGTACAGTTAGTAAGTTTGCAGATGACACCAAAATTGGATGTGTAGTGGACAGTGAAGAAGATTACCTCAGGTAACAACAGGATCTTGACCAGATGGACTAATGGGCTGAGAAGTGGCAGATGGAGTTTAATTCAGATAAATGCGAGGTGCTACATTTTGGGAAAGCAAATCTTAGCAGGACTTATTCACTTAATGGTAAGGTCCTAGGGAGTGTTGCTGAACAAAGAGACCTTGGAGTGCAGGTTCATAGCTACTTGAAAGTGGAGTCACAGGTAGATAGGATAGTGAAGATTGCATTTGGTATGCTTTCCTTTATTGGTTAGAGCATTGAGTACAGGAGTTGGAAGGTCATGTTGCAGTTGTACAGGACAGTGGTTAGGCCACTGTTGGAATATTGCATGCAATTCTGGTCTCCTTCCTAATGGAAAAATGTTGTGAAACTTGAAAGGGTTCAGAAAAGGTTTACAAGGATGTTGCCAGGGTTGGAGGATTTGAGCTATAGGGAGAGGCTGAACAGATGGGGCAGTATGTCCTGGAGCGTCGGAGGCTGAGTGGTGACCTTATAGAAGTTTACAAAATTATGAGGGGCACAGATAGGGTAAATAGGCAAAGTCTTTTCCCTGGGGTAGTGGAGTCTAGATGGAGGGCATAGATTTAGGGTGAGAGGGGAAAGATATAAAAAAGACCTACGGGGCAACCTTTTCATATAGAGGGTGGTACGTGCATGGAATGAGCTGCCAGAGGAAGTGGTGGAGGCTGGTACAATTGCAACATTTAAGAGGCATTTGGATGGGGATATGAATAGGAAGGGTTTGGAGGGATATAGGCCGGGTGCTGGCAGTTGGGACTAGATTGACTTGGGATATCTGGTTGGACCGAACGGTTTGTTTCCATGCTATACATCTCTATTGACTCTATGACTCTGTATACTTATATAAACATGTTATAAGGCACCAATTGGATCACAATAATAGTAGTAATAAAATCAGGGCTTAAAAGGGAGGGGGTGAACTTAAAACAATCATCATTGGTGGAGAAAATGTACTTGACAAATGGAGTTATGGTAGGACTAGAGTCGTAGAGTTGTACAGCATGGAATCAGACCCTTTGGTTCAACTCATGCATGCTGATCAGATTGAGTCTCATTTGCTAGCATTTGACTAAGAACTCACCAAATCTCTGAATCTGATGACACACTTACTAAAAGAATGGCTACACAGAGATAGTGTTTCATAAGTTTCAGAATTCCTAGGTTGTGGGAAGATCCCAGTAGATTGAAAAATGGGGAAATGCATTGTGCCTCTTCAGTGAAGAAGGATGACCGAAACTGAGAATCTAGGCAAATTAGCCAAATATCTGTGATTGGAAAAGCTCTTGTAATCCATTATTAGTGATGTAGTAACTAATACATCAAAGCCTACAACTGGCAAGTAGAGTTAACAGTTTTATGAAAGGGAAACCATATTTGCAAATTTGCAGTCAACATTGATGACTTGGATGAAGAGATCAGATATATTGTAGCCAGATTTGCTGATGGCACAAAGATAGGTTGGAAAGCAAGTTGAGAGGATGATACAAAGGGCCAAATGTGGTGCTATGTTAAAATGAGCATCAAGAGAGGCTCATCGATGCCACTTAGATTTGATCGAGTTCAGCACCAAGTGACATTGTGTTGCAGTTGAACACAACCTTTCGACCATGTTGTAAAAAATATAATTTATAATTCACTTTTCACCATTTAATTTTTTTTTGAAAATAAATACTCACTGATTTGTAATTAGGAGAACAGTGTAGTTTGAAGATAAACATAAATTAAAATCAACACCTTTGTGACTCACTTTATTCTTGTCATGAATAGTGGAAGTACTGATGTGAAATGTATATCAATGGATACCAGTTTCGAAGAAGCAGGTGACTGTCAGAGTCTGTTTGCTAATTAGGCACAATTATCTTAACAAATAGATTAATCTTGACAGAAATGGCAGAGTAATACACATGTCTTCAAAATGTACATTAATTACATTTAAAACACAACAGATCTTAAGTGAACATTACTCACAAGAAAGCTATTTTTCATTTTAGACAAAGCAAGATCAAATTAGGAAAACAATCTGCTTAAGTGACTTTAGTGTATAACAAAAGGAACAAATAACTGAAGTGATAATAACTGACTATGTACAGATCGGGAGCTTATATTAGAACCACAAGTCATAATCCATCAATTCAAGACCTAACAGTTTAACAGTGAGGTGTCATTCAAATATTCTATGTCTCTGTGAGTGTGTTCCTGGGCAACAACACCAGTAGATGAAAAGTGACAGATGAAAGGATAAGCTACCTAAAGGTCTGCCTGGATAATGACAGCCTTTAGATAAAATTACAGGAAGAAGAAAAAGCATGCCATGTGAATCAGCACGTACAATTCTCAAGGTACATCACCTAATGTTGGCTTTTATGGTCCACATCACAGTTAGCAGTCATACTTCAAAATATGTATTTTATATCTTCAGATAATCTTACACATGCGGTTTTAAAAAGTTTGAAGCATCCATTTTGGAATGGACTACAATTTGCTTTTCAATTCTAATTCCCATGATATTCAATAATAAGTAAACAAACGAATGTACATTAGTTTCTGTAAAAATGATAACACTTGCATGCACTATTGATGGTGCAAATATCATGTGATCAATCTTGGAGGCACAACCCTTCATTTTTCTTAGATTCTTAAGTGGCCCAATGCATATCTATGGAGAATTAGGAGAAGCCTTCTTGGAACAATAGCATATAGTAAAAGTAGACTATTGAAAATAATGCACAATTGAGAAAGCCATTAGGCATTAAAAAAAAACCTTTAGTAATTCCACAAATAAAATCTAGGAAATCATGGATAGATTTTTAAAAGGAAATAGAATAAAGAGAAGTATCAATTAATAAAATCAATAAATCTCACAATTATAATACAAAATGTCTGTAATTTTCTCTTAAGTTTGGATAATCAACTAAATTCCACTGTACCTTGCACATTAATTTTGAACATAGTGCTGTGGCCTGGACTTTTCCAAAAGGTGGATCATTTTGCTCCAGGCGCTGAAGTAGGTCTTGCGTCAATGTGAGTGGATGCTGGGATATTTGGAATGGTGGCAGTGGCCAATTAAGAGGCCGCTACTGCCTGGTGATCAGGAGACTGGGTCAAACCATCCAGGAGTGGCATTCCTGCAATAGGAGTGTCTATTAACACTCGGCTACCCAACCGAGAGCCATTGATCAAGCATAAAGGATAGTTCCTCTTGGAACAGGCAGGTATGTTACCTTGATTTACTTGGCAGTCTCCTCCAAACACAGGGATCCACCCCACTGTTTGGAAAAGGTCAACAAGTCCAAATGTGGTAATTAATTAGCCAGTTACTTTATTTAATTTGCTGCTTGCCTCTAATATACCAATGGCATTCTGCATTTGGGAACATGTCAAGATGGCAAGAGGACATCAGACTTCTCTCCTTAAGCTTTCTACCACCATTTTAACAAGCTCTCCTTCCTGCCTATCTTTAAAGGGCTGGTTAAAAAATAAACTAGCTGGTAATTGAAAAGAATTGCTACCAGTAGTAGAATGTATGAGGAGCCAAGACTATTAGCAATACTGACACAGATCCTAAAACTACTATTTCTAGAAATCCTGCCCATTAAATAATATCATTTCTGATAGCCGTAATTCTAACACTAATCCAAAGATAATGCTTATAATAATTTGCAAATAATTGGAGATAAGCATGTGTTGTTGATCCCTAACTGCCCTTGAATTGAGTAGTTAACTATGTTATTTCACAGGGCTGTTAAGAATAAACCACATTACCATTGGTCTGGAGTCTAATAAACTAGACTGACTTAAGGTGACAGGTGTCCTTTCCTAAAAATATGAGTGAACAAGTTGGCCTTTATTGCAGTTGATTATAGTTCCATGATCACCATTGCTGGGACTAGCTTTATGTTCCAGATTTATTCATTTAGTTCAAATTCCACTGGCTGCTCTATTGGGATTTGAACCCATATTGCCAAAATATTTGTTTGGATAGCTGGATTACTAGTCTAATGACTATACTCCACCAACTGAGAATTGACAGTACAGTGGAACCTGGGTGATGTTGTGCATGAATCACAAAAAGTTAGTATGCAGGTGTAGCAAATAATAGGAAAGCAAATGAAGCTTTTGCCTGACAGCTTTACAAGTAAATGATTCAATTGAAAACACAAGTCATGGTGATTTGGTGATGGAAGGAAATGTGTAAGGGCACCTTTGGATATTTATAAAAAAAAAAGGAACATTAGCCTTAATTGTATGGAAGATGGGTATAACATCAAAGGAGATGTACAACAACAATATAGGTATTTGTGAGACTATACCTAGATAACTGTGTACAGCTTTGGTCTCCTTATGTAAGAAGGGGCGTATTTGCACTGGAAATGGTTCAATGACATTTTACTAAGCTTCCTCCTGGAATTAAGGGATTGTCATTTGAGAAAAGGCAAAACATGTTGAGCTTTTACTGCTTATAGTTTTGAAGAATGAGAGGTTATCTTATTGAAACCTATAAGATTCTGAGGGAGTTTTAAAGGATAGATTCTGAGAGAATGCTTCACTTCATGAACTGGCAAGAATTAGGGGACACAGTTTCAACATATGTGGACTCCCAATTAAGGTAGAGGTGAGAAGGAATTTCTTCTCTAAAAGGGTCATTAACCTTTGGAATTCTTTACCCCAGAGAACCATTAAGGTTGGGTCTTTAAAAATGTTTAAGGTGGAGTTACACAGATTTTTGATTTGCAAGGGAAACTCGGGTTAGATGCAGGGAAGGTGATGTCACTGGACTAGTAATCCAAAACCCCAGGCTAATATTCTGGGAATATCGGTTGAAATCCCAGCATAGCAGATGATGAAATTCAAATTCAATAAGAAAAACTGACCTAATGGTGACCATTTATCAATTATTGTAAAAACCCATCTGGTTCATTAATGTCCTTTAAGAAAGGAAATCTGCTGTCCTTATCTGGTCTGGCCTGCATGTGACTCCAGATCTGCAATAATATTATTGACCATTAATTTCTCTCTACAGACACTGCCAGACTTGCTGAGATTTTCCAGCAATTTCTGCTGTTGTTTGTTTCAGACACCCAACGTCCACATTTTTAAAATCGTTTCTATAAACCCTGTTTATACAGGCAATAGTATTGTTGCAACTAACACAAGTATGAAAACAATAAACCCTGTAATGACATCACTCAGAATTAGTAGGAAACACTACTAGATTTAGTTTACAAAGACACATTAGTTAATAATTTGTGTTGACAAATTATCCCCGTCAGTGTTGCCATTTAGTCTAGTTACAGTGTAAATAGGACATTTTAACATGACTTATTGTTAAGAAATGGGATTTCCAAAATATGAATTCTTTTAAGTGTCAAACGTACATAATACATACCTGGAAATTAGAAACAATATAAAATTGTCATTCCAAGGTATAAAAATATTTTATTGATACATAACATGCAGATTCCTGAAGGTAAAGTTGCCAGATGACTTCTACCACAGAAACCAGACAGACTCACAGTAGACTGTATCACATATCCAAGACACATTGCTGATCCACATTAAGTAATTATATTGTAAATACTTTGAGCTAAATAGTTGACAAGTAGTTTGCAGCCAAATAAACAATTGAGGTGTTAGATTGTGAGGACTTCATTTCTCTTTGTGCCTCTGTAGATCTGGGAGCTGTATTGCCCTGCAGTGGATTGACAATGTATAACATGTGTAACTTAAATCAAAACGTCCTAGAGAATTGAACAGTAGGCTACACTATGATGGATTTTGTCAATTCAGAAATTACGTCA
The DNA here is from genome assembly GCF_020745735.1 of Hemiscyllium ocellatum. Classification (NCBI taxonomy): domain Eukaryota; kingdom Metazoa; phylum Chordata; class Chondrichthyes; order Orectolobiformes; family Hemiscylliidae; genus Hemiscyllium; species Hemiscyllium ocellatum. The sequence continues at coordinate 39,510,347 of NC_083422.1, read as the reverse complement.
TATCTCTCTAAAGAAGTGCTACAACTGAGATAGTAGATGCATTGCTTTAATTTTCCAGAATTCCCTCAGTTTTGGAAAGGTGCCATCAAAATGGAAAACAGCAAATATGACGCCTTTATTCAAGAAAGGATGAACTGAAAGCAGGAAATTTCCGATTAGTTAGCCTAACAACTGACATATGGCTGATGCCGGGATCTGTTATTTATGACGTACAGCAGGGCACTTAGAAAAATATTTAAGCATCACGCAGAATCAGCATGTTTTAGTGAAAGGGAAATTGTGTTTGACTAATTTATTGGATTTCTTCGAGGAAGTACCAAACAATGTAGATAAACGGGAACCTGTAGATGTACTAAAACTCTCAGAAGGTGCCTAACAAGGTGTTACGTCAAAGGTTACCAGACAAAATAAAATGATGTTCAGTCGGCAAAGGAAGTAATACATTGGCATGCATAGCAGATCTGTTTGCTGGTAAGAAAACAAAGTCATTTTCAGACTGGCAGGATGTTTTGATTGGTTGCTATATAAAAATGACTTGGATTCAGGGAACCAAAGTATTGTCACTAAGTTTGTCGATGGTACATAGACAGGTAGGCAAGTAAGTTGTGAACTGTACACAGGAGTCTGCAAAGAAATAGCGATAAATTAAGTGAGTAGGCAAAACATTTGGGAGATAAAGACCTGCCAACACTATCGTCCTTAACAAGGCCAACTGAAAACCTTTAATCAGTTAAGATAGACTGGGCACATCGTCCACGTGGTTGACATGAGATTCCCCAAACAGGTGCACCACTCCCAGCCTAGAAACAGCAGGTGAGTCCCAGGTGGACAGAGGTAGGACTTCAGTGATGTCATCAAGGCTCACTGGCAAAGTGCAGCATTTCCACAGACACTTGGGAATCACTGGCCCGAGACCACCCAAAATGGAGGACGGGCATCCAGGAAGGCATTAAGCACTTTGATACTTGCCATTGAGAAAAGCAGAAGCCAGGCAGAAGTCCAGGCAAAAGGAGCATACTAGAGTAATGCCCCACCCACCCCTTCCCACGACCACCTTCTACCCCAACTGTAACAGAGCCTGTGGTGGTCACATCAGTTCTGTGCAGCCGCCTATGGACTCCCCTGAGAGTGTGGGAGGGAGTCATCCTTGTCTGTGAGGGACTGTCAATGATGATGAAGATAGCAGATAAAGTATAATGTGGGAAAATGAGAACTTGTCTACTTTAGCAGGATGAATAAAGGAGCAGCACATTTGATAAATAAAGAGAGGAAACAACTCCAGTGAGGTACAAATGGATCTGTGTGTCCTGGTCCATGAATTGCAATATGTTAAAACGTAGATTCAGCAAATGATTAAGAAAGCAAATGGAATGTTTTTTTTGCAAGGCAAATGGACTTTAAAAGTAAAACTGTTGTTTAAACTAATGGTGAGGGCATTTCAGAAATACTGTGTACAGATGCATTTTTTAAAAATTGTTTTATGAGAAGTGGGTGTTTCTGACAAAACTAACATTTGTTTCCCATCTCTAATTACCCATGGATGACTTACTAGGCCATTTCAGAGGAAGAGTTAACCCCATTGCTGAAGGTCTGGAGTCACAAGTAAGGATGGCAGTTTTCCATCCCTGAAGAACATTAATGAACCATTAATGGCTTCATGGTCACTATTATGGAGACTAACTTTTGAATGAAGATATTATTGATTGATAACCAGAAGCCCTTACAGGATTTGAAATCAAGTCCCAGAATATTTTTAAGAAAGGTCTTGTTTATAGCTTAATTCTGTTTCTGTCTCCACAGACAGTGCCAGACCGGCTGAGTTTCTCTTCTTATTTCAAATTTACAGCATTTGCAGTATTTGCTGACATCCCACAGCCTTAATCTGGACCTCCGCATTATCAGTCCAATGACATTACCACAATATCACCATATTTAAGAAAGGATGTAAAAGTATTTGAAGCAGTTCAGAGAAAGTTCATTCACTTGATATTGGTGAGGTTTAGTGGGAGGTTATCTTCTGGTTATGTTGGATGGGCTGTGGTAGTATCCATTGAGAGGTGATTTTATTGCAACATACAAAATCCTGAAGGACCTTAACAGAGTGCATGCTGAAAGGGTGTTGCCTTTGTTGAGAGATTAGAATGAGGGGCATGGGTTAAAAATAAGGGGTCTCCCAGCAAGGATGGTGATGAGGTTTTTTTTGTTCCACAGTGTCACTGGTCTTTGAAAATTTCTCCTCCAGAGACAGGTGGAGAAGGGATGTTTCTTGCCTGATAAAGGAGTCCGAGATTATTGAGAGGAAGGACAAAAGTCACGTTGAGACCACAATCAGATCAGCCATGATCTTATTGAATAGTGGACTTGGCCATGAGGCTAAAAAACCTGTTCCTGCTCTCAGTATAGAACATGGAATAGTACAGCAAAGAAAGAGGCCCTTTAGACCACAGAATCATAGAATCACAGTATGGAAACAGGCCCTTCGGCCCAACAAGTCCACACCGACCTTCCGAAGAGTAACCCACCCAGACCCATTTCCATACCCTATTATCCTACATTTATCACTGACTAACTAACATATCCCCGAACGCTGTGGGCAATTTAGCAGAGTCAATCCACCAAACCTGCACACAGACCAATAGAGATGTACAACATGGAAACAGACCCTTTAATCCAACTTGTCCATGCTGACCAAACATCCCAACCTAGTCTAGTCCCCAAATACCAGCACTTGGCCCGTATCCATCTAACCTTCCTATTCATTTACCCATTAAGATGCCTTTTAAATGTTGCAATTGTATCAGCCTGCACCACTTCCTCTGGCAACTCATGCCATTCACACACCACCCCCTGCACGAAAAAGTTGCCCTTTATGTCTCTTTTATATCTTTCCCCTCTTACCCTAAACCTATGCCCTCTAGTTTTGGACTTACCCACCCCAGGGAAAAGACTTTGTCTATTTACCCTATCCATGCCCCCTCATGATTTTATAAACATCTAAAGGTCACCCCTCAGCCTCCAACACTCCAGGGAAAACAGCTCCAACCAATTCAGCCTGTCCCTATAGCTCAAATCCTCCAACTCTGACAATATCCTTGTAAAGCTTTTCTGAACCCTTTCAAGTTTCACAACATCCTTCTGATAGGAAGGAGACCAGAATCTCACACACTATTCCAAAAGTGGCCTAACTTAGAGTTGGAGATACTTTTGGATAATTCCAATGCAGAGTAATTCCCATTCAAAGTTTAAACCTCTTGCCAGTTCCCACCTAGTCAGTGCATTAAAATCTCCGGGGGTCTCAGGGTATATCTTTGGAGTATGTCTAATCTCTAACAATCTAGAGAACGTATGATCTAGGCCAATATACAACAGATTCCTCTATTTCAGTAGTAAAATGTCATTGGCTATAGTTAGTAGCACCTGATTTGTACAAGTCAATTTCTAGTCATCATTTCTTACCAGCTCTGCAAATTCATTACTGCCCAGAACCAATTGATCTACCTGTGTCAGCCTGTTAATATTGGAAACATTGGATAGTAATATTTCCTCCAATAGTCCCTACAAGTAAATGCTTTATTATTGCTTAAATTTTCTTGGTAAACCAATTGAATCTAGTAGTCCAGCAAGTGGTGAATTACAGACTGAATACCTGATTTACCATTATTTTTAATAAAATGCCTTATGACAAAAAAACTCTGTAAACGTGATTGTCCAAAAGTCTGCTTTAATGTCTTAACTTGCAACAGGTCTTAATTTCCTTTCATCCATAGACTCACTAAATTACAATGTTGTCTGGGTAAATCACATCTTGATGTTAAAATGTTTGTGTGTGTTTTCAAATCCCTCCAACTTTGTAATCCTCTCTAGAGTCTGCCCCCTTCAGCGCATCTGTAAGCCCTTATTCTGGTCTCTTGTGCATAGTCCAGTTTAATTGTCATGAAATTGAATTTATTCATTCTAATTTACACTTCCTTTCAATCTTTGAATTTTACTGGTTTTGGAAGTATAAAGTTACCTGCAGTCTTCACTGAGGCCCCAGATGCCTTGTTTTCCTTGCTTCACTAATATCAGATTAGTTTTCTGCAATTCAGAACTTATGAAATATTAAAACCTAAACACGCAAGTGAAAATCTAATGAATGTCAGATGCTTTCCTGCCATGGGGAAATCTGGTCCTGGGAGTAACTTTTGATATATTCAATTTAGGAAATGGGACTGAAATTGAATTTTAGAAAGTGACACCAATTTGGTTGATAGACTCTCATTTCTGGAGATAAAACACAAATATTGTAATTAATGAGAACAACAAATATGAATGATATGACACCTAATGAAATGAAGCTGGGGAGCTGCTGTTCAATAATTACACATTTTATACTGTAAAACTGGCCCTAACTATTTGTGGTGTGATTTTGTAAACGTTGGCTTGCTTTAATGAGTTGTTGGTGAGTATTTTATAAGAGTACTCTTGTTTAAGAGAGCCAAGGGAGAACATGCGTGCTGAAAGTAAAGGCACTAATATGTGGATATTGAAGTATTTCCTGAACATAGTCATTGAAACTTTTGCAGTTTAAGACATTTGTTTAATCTGTACATTATCCAAAGGTAAAATTAAAATATATGAAAGAAACAGCTCAAACTACATACTGTTGAGTAATGTGAAATAAATCACATTTGATACATCAGAACTTGTTGACTGTCCTATATACAACAGTCCTCTATAACTCGGTATGCTGAGACATTTGGCACATTTTTATCAGGAAATGAGTTGCAACTTAAATTTCACACAAATGGCAGTCTTTTTAAGAAAAGATTAATGGCTTTGCTCACTGATTAAGTTTATAAAAAGGCATTAATGCACAAAAGTAGCTGTGTTTGTGGCTAACACATATTTTCGCAAGTTTGTAATATGCTTCTTCGGAGCTTGTGAGGCAGGTTAGATTTCTGGAACGGCTAGGAGTGACCCACTATGTTTGTTTACTGTTTTCATTGTGTAAAAGTTTGCATAGTATGAACAACCTTATGGGTAATGCCTGCTGGTCTTCAGCAAACTAATGTACTTTCTTGCCAAAGGTAACACTATTAAATGGATACCTTGGATCAATGCCCATTTGGACTGATTAAGGTAAATAGAGCCTCAACCAATTACTGAATAAGTACTTTTTACATAGAACTCTGGGTTTTAATCATGCTTTGAGACCTGTTAAAAAATAATATTCATAGAATGTAACCTACATTTCATTCTTTAAATGTAAGTCTTGAAATGGTGTGACTTTGCTCCTCAGATAGAGGAGTGCAAACTAGAGAATCAAACAGTGAGGTCAAATGTGCTTGATCCACGTGATTCTAATTTTCCAGCTATTATAATAAATAGCTAGAAAATCAGAAATGCTGTAAATGAGCCGTGCTGCCCTACGAACCACATTCCCTGATCTGCAGTTTGTTCTGCAATGAAAATGGAATCTGAACTTCAGAGTTTGTAAATACATGTCACACCATTGTATTTTTAGTTTGAGCAGTAAAGTAGAAAATAAACAAATGTTCAGAACGTTTAGTGTTAGAATTTGGAAATGTAATATTAAACTATTTGTTTTAATTAAATTTAATTAGTATTGTGACTTTCAGGCATTTTTTCTTTGTTAGTAATTTGTATGTTACCATTACAATCTAAAATATATTTCAAGTTATTCTGACCATTGGTTTCTGCCTTCTGTCAAAACAATTGAATTTATTAAAAACATGGACCATGTTGAATTAAGGAGTCTGCTCAGTTACTCTCTATTGAATAGTAATTTTTCTCTGACAAAGAAAGCGACCAATAGTTAATTAAATATTTATTTTTAATGTGGTCTTTGGAATTCATATAAAACATATTTACATGGTTCTTGATTACCAAAGAACCATATAAATATGCTAGAATGGACATGGAATATTAGAAGAGCTTTTCTGAAGAAGAGACATTGATCATCCACATATAAATAGTCAGGATATTGACTTCTGCTTTCTCAAGTAACCTAACTGAAAGAAAACCCGTGTTAAAAATACTAGTATATGGTTGCATCCAAGGGTTACAAATAATATTTACTGAGGCCTGCTGATTTCAAATGCCAAAAGGGTTCTGGTTGGATTGTGGGTGAATCAGAATATAAAATACTGTAGCCCTTTGGCACACAGCGAGTAACCTCTGCAATATTACAGCTCTACTTTATTATTGAGCTGTCAGTTCTATTCAATGTGCTTAAGTCAACTGTAATTAAAGATGCTTGAAAATCTAACCGAGTAACATTGTTATAAAAGCTGTTGGTGTGACACAATGTTGAACAGTTTTGGTTGTTGGTCACCTCGTGAAAACAGGTGCAAATGGGTATAATAGGCTGTGAAATCGATTTCATCATAATTCTAACCATTGTATGGCCTGCTTAATCATCCAGCAAGCCCTGGAGCAGGGCTTATGGAAGTGACTACCTGAAAGAGTTGAGAGCTTCATAAATACATTGAAATGAGGGTGCATTGACATAATAGCTCAATGCAATTTTTGAAGTTCATGCCTCCATAAAGCTAATGTCTATTCACAACAAATTATCACTAATGGAAGGGGAAGCCTGGCAGTCATTTCAAATTAAATACTTTGATGTTTTGCTACAGAACATAATTAGTTGTATTAATTAGGGACCTTGTGCCAGTATACAGGTGAAAACAAGCATATTAAAGACCCACAATTTCATACATCAACATTCCCACGCCCAAACAATGCCTGGGCAATGTCTTATTGAATATAGAATCAAGTTACTTTCCTGACGTACCTGATGAAGGCAAGAACAGGCATTACGGTTCATATCTGCCCATGGTTAGGTTTTGTAGAGCCAGGAGGAAAAAAAAAGTCAAACTGGAGAATGACGTTTTCTGGTCCGACTCATATACTTCACAATGGAGCTCAAACACAACTAGCACATTCATTTCCAAGCATTACTGTTGAAATAAAAACATTTATTTCCCATTGGGTGTAGAATAGGAGCCAGCCCTAATCTTTCTGGATCCATCAGCCACCGCAGTTTGGTACCAATAGGCTAGGTTTCAAGAAAACAATCGCTAAAAAATGTCCTTGTGGAGCCAGATGAACTCGGTTATTGCAGTTTCTTAGGAACCACATTTCCAACATTACGGGGGAGAATGTAGCTGGATTGCTGCTCTGAATGTGACTGATATATCGGTCATTGTTGCTGCCTAATCTCAGAGGCATTTGATTTCTCAATGATGACATCCTACTTCAGCACAAAATTCACCAAAGAAAATAAAACGTTTTCATGTTAATGAAACAATTCCTTGGAAACGTTATTTATGGAAGGAAATTAGTTGGAACTGCCTCTAACATTAGAGAATAGTTTTGATTTGAAATGCTATGTTTCCTGTTTCTTTCCTGCCACAACTACATTCAGAAGCAAAAACTACACAATTTTAAAATAATGAAAAAAATATGTGCAAACACCAAATCACCAGGAGGGTGCTGCCAGTTGCAAGCTTGGTTTGGTTAGCCTGACTCAGTCATTGTTAAGCTTTGAGAATCCATTTTTAAGGAGGAGATTAAGGAGCACTTGTAAGTGCATGGTAAAATATGGCTGAGTCAGCATGGCTTTGTCAAGGGGAGGTCATGCCTGACAAACCTGTTAGAATTCTTTGAGGAGGTAATGAGCAAGTTAGACAAAGGAGAGCCAGTGGATGTGATCTATTTTGATTTCCAGAATGTCTTTGACAAAGTTTGATATACAGGAGGTTGGTAAATAAGCTAGTGTTAGGGGCAAGGTGCGTGGCAGGAAGCAGAGAGCAGGGATATAGGGGTCTTTTTCAGGATGGCAGCCAGTGAACAGTGGAGTTCTACAGGGGTCAGTGTTTGGACCACAACTATTCATGTTATACACATGCTATACATTAATACTCTGCATGAAGGAACTAAGAGCATTGTTGCTAATTTTCAGATGAAACAAAGATAGATGGAGGGACAGATCATATTGAGGAAGTGTGGAAGCTGCAGAGGGATTGGACAGGCTAGGAGAGTGGGCAAAGAAGATACAAATGGAGTACGTTGCAGGAAAGTGTGAGGTTATGTCCTTTGAAAGGAAGGCACAGATTATTTTCTAAATGGAGAAAGGCTTGGGAAATCTGAAGCACAAGTGACTTAGCAGTCCTAGTTTAGGATTCTCTTAAGGTTAACATGCAGGTACTGCAGTTGGTGGTTAGGAAGGCAAATGCAACATTAGCATTCATTTGAAGAGAACTAGAATACAAGAGCAGAGATGTACTGAAGAGGCTGTATAAGGCTCTGTCAGACTGTACTTGGAATACTGTGAGCAGTTTTGGGCCATGTTTCTTAGGAAGGATGTGCTGCCTTTGAAGGGGGTCCCCAGAGGAGATTTACAAAAATGATCCCAGGGATGAAGGGTTTGGTATATGAGGAGCAGTTGAGGACTTCAGGTATGTACCTGATAGAGTTTAGAAAGAGGAGGAGAGATCTGATTGAAACCTACAGAATACTGAGAGACTTGGATAGAATGGATGTGGAGAAGATGTTTTCACTAGTCGAAGAGACTAAGACGCTGGGGCACAGCCTCAGGGATGACCCTATAGGACTAATAGGAGGAATGTTTTCATCCAGAGGGTGGTGAATGTGTGGAACTCATTGCCATAGAGGGCTGTGGAGGCCAAGCCATCAAGTGTATTTAAGACAGAGATTGATAGTGTCTTGATTAGTAAGACGATCAAAGGCTATGAGGAGAAGGCAGGAGAATGGGGTTGAGAAACATATCAGCCATGATCAAATAGCAAAGCAGAATCACTGGGCCAAATGGCCTAACTCTGTTGTTGTAACTTACGACTGATGGTACCATGGCTCTGGTGGCTCACAAACAATTAGCAACTTTGAGAAGTACTGATCCCTTTACTGCCTACCATTTTCATGGCAATTCTTTGTTATTGAGAGCCAGGTTCCATACCAAGGTGGCTGCATGACCACGTCAGTGAATTGCCCTTACCAAACTCAAACCTTGGCCTTCATTAATGTGTAAAATAGAACCCTAAATATGCTCATTTGTGTTGATGCACCTCCATTCCAGAATCTCAGCAAAGAGAAAACTATCAACTGGCCTTCACTGGTCCATTTTGGTCAACCTTATTCACACCTCAGACTTACAAACTTATGCCTGCTGTGGGTTTTCCATCAGTCGGATGAGCTTTAGGTCAGACTCTCTAGGCAAACATTCCATCTGCTGGTTGACCATTAAAATTAAGGCAAAGTCTTCAAATAGAAAACAGAGTGTGATCTGCTCTCTGGACAAGCGTGTACACTGGTCTAGATTAATTCCATTCTTGGGAAATTAGAGGTTTAAAACACAGGGAAAGGTTACAATGGGTCAAACTACTCCCTCCATTATGGGAATTTTGGCTTGAATCTGAACAGACAGGAAAATATTTCCATGGCTGGTAGTGGTTTAACCGCACCTCAGGTGAGGGGTGAGGTTGAGAAGGAGAGTCCTGCACGGTAACTTCTGTTGGTACGGGAATTGAACCCACACTGTTGGCATCACTCAGCATTGCAAAGCAGCCAAATGGGTAACTGAGATAATTGACCCCATGGGTTTTGAACTAATGCCAGCATGGTTTATGGGGCTGTGTTTTCTATCAGACCCTGTGCAAATCTGAAAGAATAAAACTTCATGTGATCACTGTGAATGAAAACAAATTCAAACAAAATCTCAAATAGACTGAATGAGAATAAACAAAAACAATTGCAGTTATAGATTAAGATTTCTACGTTTTTGTAACAGCCAATGTCTACCTATTTGTTTTATAAATCACTTGAGACTTCAATATCAGTAATTCTGGCTCAGGATCCATTTGCCCATCATTAAAATCTTTAGCAGTACACAAATCCATCTGCAGAGCAATATTTAATCTTCCCCTCGGAGAATTTATCACCCCATTTAAGCCACTAACAAAATAAAGAAACAGTGACAGTGAATGCTGCATGTGCAAAGTCTTTAAACTGCTTAAATAAGACCATCAATCAGATTTCACTGTACAGAAATAGATATGTTGGCACAGTCAGTCAGGACCTTTTGCACAAATACTCCAGGAGTAATCCATTTCCACAATCTAATAAAACAGCTGTAAAATCTTGGATTAAAAGGCTAATCTACAAAGTTGCAGTGAGGAAGGAATTTGGAACAGGATTCAAATTTTCTCAACAGTGGAGAAATCCTTCAGAACAGTTTTAATCAATGAATATCTTAAGATTTCAAGTACCATATTTAGTAATTGCTAAAGACTATTAACTGCTCATAGCATTACAATTACTTTCATCTGACAGGAATCCAGAGCTAGTTATTCACATCTTAGAAAATAAATGATTTCTCTCTGGGAACCTAATGGAGCAAAAATATTTTAAAAATTGGTGTGCCACACAGGACTCGGTAAATCTAACAATGGCCAAGCATTTGCGTATTTATGAATTGTTCATACTGTGCATTAATTACATGCTGACAGGTTGATAGTACAGGAAGATTTGTCGTGGGTACTTGTGCTCTAATCATAGAACAGTACAGCACAGGCCTTTCAGCCCTTGGTTGTGCCGACCTTACGTCCTACTCTAAGATCAAACTAACCTACAAACCCTTTATTTTACTATCATCCATGTGCCTATCCAAGAGTTGCTTAAATGACCCTTATCACCACCGACTCTAGTACCACTGCTGGCAGTGTATTCCACATACCCGCCACCTTCTGTGTAAAGAAACTACCTCTGACATCGCCTCTAAAGCTTCCACCAATCACCTTAAAATTATGTCCTCTTGTGATAGCCATTTTCGCCATGGGATAAAGTCTCTGGATTTCACTCTATCTATGCCTCTCATTGTCTTCTACACTATCAAGTCACTGCTCATCCTTTTTCACTCCATGAGAAAAGATCCTTAATCTTTCTTCATAAGACATGCCCTCTAGTCCAGGCAGCATCCTGGTAAATCTCCTCTGCATCCTCTCTAAAGCTTCCACATCGTTCCTATAATGAGGTGACCAGAACTGAACACAATATTCCAAATGTGGTCTAACCAGGGCTTTATAAAACTGCAGCATAATCTCACGACTCTTAAAATCAACCCCCCTGCTAATGAAAGCTAACATCCCATACGCCTTCTTAACAACCCTATCAGCTTGGCTGGCAACTTTGAGGGATTTATATACATGGATCCTAAGATCCCTCTGTTCCTCCACACTGCCAAGATTCCTGCCTTTAAACCTATATTCTGCATTCAAATTTGACCTTTCAAAATGAACCACTTCACACTTTTCCAGGTTGAACTCTACCTGCAACTTATCAGCCCAGCTCTGCATCCTGTCAATGTCCCTTTGCAACCTACAACAGCCCTCCACACTATTCACAACTCCTCCATCCTTCATGTCATCAGCAAACTTACTAACCCACCCTTCCACTGCCTCATCCAAGTCATTTATAAAAATCACAAAGAGCAGAGGTGCCAGAACAGATCCCTGTGGAGCAACATGAGTCACTGAGCTCCAGACTGAGCACTTTCCATCCACTACCACTCTCTGTTTTCTGTGAGGCAGCCAATTCTATATCCAGACAGCCAAATTTCCCTGTATTCCATGGCTCCTCAGTTTCTGAATGAGACCACCATGGAAAATGTTATCAAACGCCTTGCTAAAATCAATGTACACCACATCCACTGCTCTACCTTCATCAACATATTTTGTTACATCCTCAAAGAATTCAGAAAGCTGTGAGGCATGACCTGCCCCTCACAAAGCCATGCTAACTATCTCTAATCAAACTACGCTTTTCCAAATAATCATAAACCCTGTCAGAAACCTCTCCAATAATTTGCCCACCACCGACGTAAGACTGACTGGACTGTAATTCCAAGGGTTATCCTATTCCCTTTTTTTGAACAAGGGAATAACATATGCCAACCCCTTGTAACACTCCAGTGGACAGTAAAGATGCAAAGATCATCACCAAAGGCACAGCAATCTATTCCCTCACTTCCTGTAGTAACCTTGGGTATATCCCGACTGGCCCAGGGGACTTATCTATCCTCATGTTTTTCAAAATTTCTAGCACATCCTCCTTAACACCACTCTGTTTGAGCCTGTCAGCCTATTTCACACTGTCCTCACAAATAACAAGGCCCCTCTTACTAGTGAGTACTGAAGCAAAGTCTTCACTAAGGACCTCCCCACCTCCTCGACTCCAGGCCCAAGTGCCCTCCAGTATCCCTGATTGGCCATACCCTTACTCTGGCCATCATCTTGTTCCTCACGTAAGTGTAGAATGCCTTGAGGTTTTCCTTAATTCTACCCGCCAAGGCTTTCTCATGCCCCCTTCTAGCTCTCCAAAGTCCATTCTTCAGTTCCTTCCTGGTTACCTTGTAACCCTCTAGAGCCCTGATTGATCCTTGCTTCTTCAATCTTAAGTAAGTTTTCTTCTTCCTCTTGATGAGATGTTCCACATCTCTTGTCATCCAAGGTTCCTTCACTCTACTATCCCTTCCTTGTCTCAGTGGGACAAATCTATCTAGCAAGTGCTCCCTAATTAATTTCCACATTTCTGTTGTGCATTTCTCTGAAAATATCAGTTCCCAATTTATGCTCCATAATTCCTGCCTAATAGCATTGTAATTTTCCCTCCCACAATTACTTTCCCATCCCATCTGCTCCTATCTTTCTCCACAACTGTAGTAAATGTCAGGGAGTTGTGATCAAAATCACCAAAATGCTCTCCCACCAAGAGATCTGACACCTGACCTGGGTCTTTGCCAAGCAAATCCAATATGACCACCCCTTCAGTCAGCCTATCTACATATAGAGTCAGGAACCCTTCCCGGACACACTTGACCAAAACTGCTCCATCCAAACTATTTGCACTAAGGAGATTCCAATCAATATTAGGGAAGTTGAAGTCACCCATGACAACAACTCTGTTATTTCTGCATCTTTTCAAAATCTGCCTCCCAATCTACTCCTTTGTGTCTCTGTTGCTATTGGGGAGGGGGAGGGGGAGTGGGCTGGTCTATAGAAAACTCCCAATAAAGTGACTGCTCCTTTCCTGTTTCTGGCTTCCACCCATTCTGACTCAGTAGACAAACAATCCTCAATGAACTCCCTTTCTGCAGCTGTGATACCATCCCTGATCAGCAATGCCACTCCCGTACCTTTTTTTAACCTCCCTCCCTATTCCTTTTGAAATATTTAAATCACGGAATATCCAAGAACCATTCCCATCCCTGTGATATCCAAGTCTCTGTATTGGCTACAACATCATAGCTCCAAGTACTAATCCATGCTCTAAGTTCATCATCCTTATTCCTGACACTTCTTGTGTAAAAATAGACACACTTCAACCATCACAATGACTGCAACTTTGCTCTCCCAACCGTCTATCCTCTCTCACAGACTGTCCGCACACTACATCTGCCTGTTCACCAGCTATCCCATCCCCTGCCAAACTGGTTTATCGATTTTTAATCAGAGTAAGGCAGCCCTGGCATTCCCAAGTATGCTGTACCATTTGACTTACATGGGAAGGAGGCTGGGGGAGTGCATTGGGGTGGGGGAGGCTGGGTGGGTTACTATAACTTACACCTTCCTTCTCTTTGTTTCCCTGATTTCGTATCTCCAATTATTTGATTCCACTTGCTACACTTCTGAGCCAGTATCCTTCCTCAATAACGATCTTTCTACGAAATGTTTTATTGTCAGAGTTGCTATCTCAATCCTTTTCCATTTTGTCTGACTTCATGAAATGTTGAATATCTTGGAATGTTTGACTCCCAATCTTGGACATCATGCAGCATTTCTCTGTAATGGTTTCAGATTATTTACTTGTATTTGTGCAATTATTTTGTCTATTAAGTTACAAATACTTTGTGAATTGGATCAAGTGTCATAGAGTCATGGAGATGTACAGCACAGAAACAGACCTTTCAATCTAACTCGTCATGTTGACCAGAAATCCTAAATTAATCTAGTCCTATTTGCCAGCATTTGGCCCATACCCTCTAAACCCTTCCTATTCATACATCCATCCAGATGCCTGTTAAATGTTGCAATTGTACCAACCTCCACCATTTCCTCTGGCAACTTATTCCATACACACAACATCCTTTGCTTGAAAAAGTTGCTCCTTAGGTGCATTTTAAATCTTACCCCTCTCCCCCTAAATCTATGCCCTCTACTTCTGGATTCCCCCAAACCAGGGGAAAGACCTTGTCTAATTACCCTATCCATGCCTCTCATTATTTTATAAATGTCTATAAGGTCACCCCTCAGCCTCCAAAGCTCCAGGGAAAACAGCCCCAGCCTATTTAGAATCTCCCTATAGCTCAAACCCTCCGATCCTGGCAACATCCTTGTAAATCTTTTCTGAACCCTTTCAAGTTTCACAACATCCTTCCTAAAGGAGGGAGACCAGAATTGCCCACAGTATTCCAAAAGTGGCCGCAACATGACCTCCAAATTATTATACTCTGGCCAATAAAGGAAAGCATACTAAATGCCTTCTTCATTATCCTATCTACCCGAGACTCTATTTTCAAGGAAGTATGAACCTGCATTCCAAGGTCTCTTTGTTCAGCAGTATTCCCCAGGATCTTGCCATTAAATGTATAAGTCCTGCCCAGATTTGCTTTTCCAAAATGCAGCCCCTCACATTTATCTACATTGTCTTTAGTTTTAACTTATTTCTCTGACATTTGCGTTAATTTGTTGCATTATTATCATTAGACCATGTTCCTCCCTGTCGCACACTTTATCCAATCATCACACAGCTTTACTTGCTGTTTAAAGATACAAGTTTCCATTCTCCAAAACTTTCTTCCTCCTATTAGTTAAAAGTTTTATTCATAGCATGAGTTATTAGATTTGAGTGTGGCCTGGACTTTCCAACCAAGGAGTTGTGCATTGGGATCCTGTGGAATCCCCATTGTAACAGACTTCAAAGAAACTGCCCAGGAAACTGAAGATTCTGCTGTGTAAATCATCTCTGCTTGGAATCCTCAGAAAGACTCTGTTTAAATTGGAGAATTTAACTCTCATACTCCAAACGACCTAGCTCACACCATTTGCAATCCCTGAGTTTTAACAACCTCCTTCCCCCAATGTCAGACTCCCACTTACCTGCTCCCTTTCTCTGCTACTTTGCCCAATCCCACCCTTATCCTGCTCCAGACCAGACCCCTTCCCTTGCTGCCAGAATGAATCCCACTTTTCCAGGTCCAAACTCAATCTGCTCCACTCCTCTCCCAAACCCTTTTTCCCATGCAAAATTCTCTCACCCACTTCAACCTGCTCTAAACATTGGATCATTTACCTGAACACCTGGCATCCCACCCTGGCACACTACCAACCTGGCACTCCAAGCCCCCTACCCATTTGGCAAGGTGCCCATTAACTTCCTATTACCTTACGAAGGTACTGTTTGAAAGCAACTGTCAAAGTGGCTGTGATTCTGGATCTTTTAAATTTCAGAATTTATCAGCTGATTGCTGTGAAAAGAGGGCATCTTTGCTTTCTTCCGACAGTCTTGCACAGAGAGAGAACTGGCAGAATGGAAATCCGTCTCTACATTTCTGAAAGAGCTCTGATTGGTATCACGTTGCGGATACCTATAGAAATGTGGAGATCTTTTCTTATGTGAAAAGGAGTGGAATGGCACTCCTCAGATAATCTGGTTCACTGTTCCCTGTCTGGTTTAAGCAGAACCTGTTCTGCTCCCCCTTTTGCCAGTATGTCCAAAGCAGGATTCCTTTGTCACATGTTTTCTCCATTGATATGGATATAAGTATATATCAGAAACAAATTCATGTTTGTACAACCAGTGGGCAAATTTGACTCCTGTTGAAAAGTCAGAAAATATGCATGTCAGATGTCTGTTTTCGCATTTGGATACCGTGTCTGTTAGAAGCATACACTAGTAATAGTTACTGCTGTTTTGAGACAATTTTTCACTTTCAAAGTAATTTTGTATCAATCAATCTGATACTCCGTAATTAACGGAGGCCAACATGTAATACTGTAATAACTAAATCACAGTTTGTGAGAAGAACTCAATCAAGTAATATTGTAACAGCATGATCTTTGTTTAAAGGCCAAGGACAACCATGTTAGGTGGCAACTAATCCACCAATCCCAATCATTTAGCAATCAACTCAATGAGAGCTCATAGCCAAGTGTGGGCAGCCTTTTTGGTCTATGGGCAGGCCACAACAGTTGGTGTCTTCACTCACCAGAGGTTGGCAGCTTCTAGGTCCAAAGGCCACCAGTCTTGGGGGACCAAATGGTGAGACGTTGATTTTTCTTCAACTCTTTGCGGGTTGGAGGGAGTGGAGTTCAGGTGAATTAGAGTTATACGCAGGGATGGAGCTTTCACAGGGTATTCTCTTTCCTGTCCCATCAACACCTCAGACTTCTCCTAGATGGGAGAAATTAACCCAGTCCCCTGTCCAGCAGGCATGTTGCCCCGGTTTCCCAGTCAGAAAACTAACTGCCTTTCTTACCTACCAGGAAAGCATTTAAGTGGTAAATTGAAGGACTTAAGTGTCCATTAATTGACCACTTAAGGCCATTGGTGGTGGGTTGAGAAGATTGATCTTGAACCATTCACCCAGAAGGTCATTGGTGAGCCATGGCCAACTTACCCTATTGTTTGGAGATAGTAAGGACTGCAGATGCTGGAAGTCAGAGTCAATAAAATGTGTAGCTGGAAAAACACAGCAGATCCCAGCATTGGAGGAGCAGCAAAGTTGAGAATTAACATGTACATATAAAAGACTGACTTTTAAAATGATTAGAACAGCTGAAAAGTTGACAATCTTTTGTAATAATTACAGATTGGATGCCGAAGGCTTGTTGGTCACTTATGTTAATGCTACAATACAAAGTAGCAAAAATTGTTATTTACAAAAATAATTCAGATGTTTTTCTCTTTAAATTAGCAGTAGCAGATAAAGTTACCATTTCTAAACAAAAAAATCATTCAATTAAATTATCAATGATTAATTGTGTAGAGTGCAGACAACCTTAGACTATTTAGGCCAATGTATATTATATTTTGTACTTGTGGACTGATCTTAGCCGATACTTGCAAAAAATAAAGACAAAGCAAAATTTCCTTACAAATTACTTACTTTTTCCTCATATTGCAGCCTTGGTTTTCTGAGGACCGCTAAACATGGCTGAATGTGCTAGGAAATCACATGTAGGAGACATCCCCAAAAACTACCTCAACTAGTCCAGGGATTGAACTTGTGTTGTTAGCATTATTAAGCACAATACTCCAATATCTGAGATATCCAGTCCAGCTCATAATTTACTAATGATGCAATAAGAATAGATGCGGAGATCTCTCGTGTCTAGAACTTAAAAACCTCCATCTAGTGGTATAAGAGTGCAGATACATGTTAGTGTGCAGCACAGCATTGCAATGTCCAAATAAGGAATATACAATATTATACATTTAATATATTGTACATGTTAAATGCATGTCGCTTGTGCAATTAATAGTCTTGAAAATGCCAAGTAACTGGGTATACTGAATGAGAGAATCTTGGGTGTGACAACAAGAGAAGCAACCTTGCTAAATAATTTTCTACATTTCGAAATCACTATTTTGCATTTGAATCAAGAACAGATGTATTTCAAGGGTATGGAATTCTGATTAAAGAAGATGAACCCAACCAGGAATAAATATACGTGTGGGAAACTGGTAGGCTATTCACATATTCAACACCCGTTTCAGTTAATATTTACTACAAAAAAAAATCACTTTGGCCTAGTTCATGTTTTATTTTTTTCTCTGCTTTATGCAATTATTTAATATATCAACCATCAATATGGTGCATAATGGGCAAACCACATAACTACACTTCGGGTCTTTGAGTGGAGTGTTCTTGCAAAAAGTCATTGCCAATGATGTACTTTCAGTTTCCGACATACTAGTTCAATAAAAAAAGTCAAGTTTCCTTTTATTCTTTAATGGGACGTGAGTATCAAACTTACAAATTGGAAGCTGAAGTAGGCTATTCATAAGATCATGGCTGATGTGTTTGTGCTCTGAATTCCACATCCCCCATCTCTCCCCATTAACCTTTGATTCCCTTGCCTAACAAAGGTCTATCTAATTAAAAAATAATAAACAATCTTGCCCCCACAGCCAACCCGAGGCAGGGAGTTCCTAAGTCACACAACTCCCTTGGGAGAAAGAAAACACCCCTCATCTCTGTCCTATTAGGACAATGTCTAATTGTAAAATCATCCCTTAGTCCTGAACTCACCGAAAAGACCGACCTTTTCCTCTGTTATAATTCCAACACTTGTGATGAACAAATCAGAACTCAGACTGAAATCTGGTTTGATAGATTTTTTTGAAGGGGTTTTAATCAGGTAGTCTCACCCAAACATAAGCACACAATGCTTCAATTTGGTTTCAGGAGCAAAACAGAAGTTTATTATGCAAAGTAACTGAAGACAAAGTAGAATAAAACAAATTACTTACATATAACATGAGTTTAAATATTCTGAAATACTGTAAAATACAAACCCATTAATCCTACAGTACTCCTTTATATAGTACTCACGCCAGAGAGGGAATTCCCTGCTCTGTTACACACAAGGTTTGACTTAACCGATATTTCAATATCTGGTCTTGAGACTCTGATAGCCTCTTCCTGCAGACTTTATTTAACTGAGCATAGATTTGTTCAGCCTCAAATAATCCCTCTAGAGTTTTAACCAAATACTGGATTGGAACTTTGAACAGAATTCCTTATGCTGAGGTAACATAGTTTTAGAACTGTTCAGAAATATCTACTTAAGAACCGTTGTTTTACATATCCAGCTTTAGCCAAAACTTCTGCAAAATTTGCCAAAGAAATATCAAACCAAATATTACTTAGCATAGATCTGAACATATGAACAAGGAACAAGAACATGTGACTCGGCCTTTGAATATGTTTTCCCATTCAATAAGATCATGGCTGATCTGATTTGAACCATAATGCTGCATTCCCCCAAAGTTGTAGTTAATCAAGAATTTATCTATCTACCTTTGCCTTAAAACTATTGACAAGTTCTGCATCCACTGCCTTTTGAGGAAGGGATTTCAAAGACTCTCAACCCAGTGAGAGAAAACATGTTTCCTCATCTGTCTTAAATGGGCAACTTTTTATTTTTAAACTATGGCCCCTAGTTCTAGATACTTCCACAAGAGGAAGCATCCTTTTGACATCCACCCTGTCAGGTTTCCTCAGGATCTTATGTTTCAATCAAGTCACCTCTGACCCTTCTAAACCTCACTGGGTAAAGGCCTAATGTATTTAGCCTTTTTTCATAAGGCAGTCCTCTTATTTGAAATATTAGCAAGTAAACCTTGTCTGAACTATTTCCAATGGGTCAACATCCTTCCATAAGTACAGTAACTAGTATTAATGACCTGTAAACAAAACCACTCCTCTTTTGTATTTAATTCCAAGATATATTCACTTTGAACACAATGACACTCAGAAGGTCTCACATTTTGCAAGTGCATCATATTAGAAATGGCAGGACAATGACATGTTAATTCATTATTTTATAATACATCACTTAAAAGGTTTTGGCACTGTCACTAAAATTTACAATAAAATTTCCAGATTCTAATAATACTAGTTGTTAATCTATGTTTTTCTCTTGCTGACTAAAATTGAAAATCAAATGCTAGGGCCTGAAAAAAGAAGTAGAAAACACAAAATTCTCTTTCCCTCCATTCACCAAACTCTTCACTCAGTGAATTTTACTCAAAATATCTCTTCCCCCACCCCCTCATGCATCAAGTTATGTTGAATTAAATTTCCAGAAATATAGCCTTACCAGCTGAAGTTGTCTTCATTTGGATGCCAGCATTTCTTGCCTATTTCTAATTGCCCCTGAACTGAGTGACTTACCAGGTCAGAGAACACTTAATAGTAATTACTAGTTCATCATTTTATAAGTCTACACATCCCAAAGATTTTAGCACTGTCATATGTACAAAACCTAATTTAGTTTGAGACCAAGTAAATTTACTTCATGAGTATTTGCAGACTTGACAACAGAACTTCGCTTTTACATAAAAAGGTGATCAGCTTTATTGCTTCAATATACCCAGCATTAATGTAATAAATTTGTTCCGTGGAAAGAATTCTGAACATTTAGGTTTATTTGTTTCAACTTAAATATGAAGACACTTTTCTTTCAGGCAATGCAACAAAATGTATGCAAAATACAAGACTGAGACAAAATGTGCTTCAAACACAAGCAATATAAAAATGAACAGAAAGCACTGTATTCGCTTTGTTTTTAATTTGCAAAATTCAAATATCATAAGAATATAAAATTAATTATATATTGTCAAAAGGAGGTTTGACGGATCATAATCAGACTAAACTATATATTGTTTAGGCTTACAAATCATGCACTTTATTTTATCAGAATTCAAAGTGCTTTCTGCTTTCATTTATCAATGTTAACAGTTTTTTTTAGTATGCCATTATTCATAAACTGATTTAAATACATACAATATTTCTTTCATTTTCATCCAATTCATTTATTCATTGGTTGAAGCTTAAACAATAATAAACCTAAAAAAACATTTTTGTATTTATAAGCTTTTTAAGAAAATGATGTCAGCGCACTCAAGATTTTATTTGGTACTATATCACTCCAATTTTAAGCAACAGCTGTTTGCATTTTATAAGTAAGACTGCACTGATTACAACTATGAGACAGCACCAAGAATTCTTATTGTTCTAACCAGTTTCTATTGGTTGTTGGCTATACTTAAAAGCTCAACTGAGGATTGCAAAGCATTCTTTCATTTCTTGAGAATTTGGACAAAACTGCCTCAATTCTGGTTTAATGTGTTTTCCTTATTTTACCTGTATACTTCATTATATTTTTAAAAAATCCTTTCAGCAGGAAACTCTATTTGTTTCTATTTTAGAAGTATAATTGCCTTGTATGGATTTTCTTTTAATCTTAGTTAACTTTTTGTGAACATTGTGTTTAGCAAAGCAAATGGGGCCTGTGTTGAGGAATTGTATAATTTCAAATTACAGACAGTGTTGCCAACTTTAAGCTCTCTTGCTTAGGTAGTACAGCTAGCTGTAGAGTAAAGCTTCTTCAATTTGTTAAAAAATGTATCCCAACTATAACTGCAGGAGATTAATCTCTTTGTTTGGGATGTTACAGTACGTCCATTTCTGAACCCAGCCTTCTTTATGGCGCATGCAAAGTTTCCAATTTCAATGCCATTAATGCCAAGAGTTTTGCTATAACAGGTCAAAAATGAATGGGGATTAGGGTTGTACAAAGTCGCACCAAGATTTTCAAATTATCAGGTTGGGCTGGATTCAAACTTTGGAAACTATAAATAATCAAGAATTTATTAACCGGCTACACCATCTAAAATAATGTTTAATGAGATCTTTATGGTATAAAATGAAAAGATATATTTTTGTTTGATTTTACTATCTCCGAGATCATTCTTTAAAATATTTTTTAAAAGCTGAAACTGAGATTCACTTTTGAAATAGTACCTTGACAGATGCTGGAGAATTGTAATGGTTGTTGAAATGAAATTCCCTTCATTTGGCAACTATTGTCATTCTTTTTACAAAAATAGAGGCACACATCTATAGATAACAAAAGTGCATTTGTCTTTACTTGATCAGGAATGACAAAGAACACTCCAGGGTGATTTGCAAGATCAACAATTGTTCCACTGATCTTCTGTCCAGCAAATAGCCACTCATGCCCTGCAAATTGGAAAAAAAACAAAAATTGAAGTCTAAATTTAAAATTATGCTAGTTCATCAACATTATAAATCACTGGCCAAAACATACAATAGGAATTATATCACAATCAGTAATTGTGTTAGCCACTAAAAATCACTAAATAATCTAGAACTATAACAGGAAGTCTTGAACTAAACATATTCCCTTGCTCATCACCAATATCTTTCATTCCCTCAGCTCCTTTTGTTGCTTTTATACTTCAATTATTTATTGAATTAATTTCTATCCACCGCTAAGAATATATTCCTTCCTCTTTCTAAACAGAGTTTAGTATTGTAGGGTACCATCGACATGAAAGGAAAATGTTAACGTATATTTTAAAGAAAACATAAGAGGTTCAACAACTTGTGAAGCTAGGACATAGGAATGATTTTAAATAAACAGGACTTTGTGAGAAGACAACAGCAGGACTGTATTGTGAGATGATTAAACTGAATGATCAGAAGACCTTTTTCTGTCTTAAACTGGATTGTAATGTATTAATTTTATTTTGCTTTTTTTTAAGTATTTTTCTCATATTTTGATCTTTTTCTTTGAGTCATGGAGATGTACAGCACGGAAACAGACCCTTTAGTCCAACTTGTCCCTGCCACCCAGACATACTATCCTAATCGAGTCCCATTTGTCGGCATTTGGACCATATTCCTCTAAACCCTTCCTATTTACATACTCATCCAGATGCCTTTTAAACACTGTAATTGTACCAGCTTTCATCACTTCATCTGACAGCTCACTCCATATATGCACCACCTTCTGCGTGAAAAAGTTACCTCTTAGGTTCCTTTTATATATTTCCCCGTCACCCTAAACCTATGCCCTCTAATTCTGGATTCCTCCACCCCAAGGAAAATATCTTGTCTATTTACTCTATCGATGCCCGTCATGATTTTATAAACCTCTATGAAGTCACCCTCAACCTTAGACACTCCAGGGAAAACAGCCCCAGCCTATTCAGTGTCTCCCTATAACTCAAATCCTCCAACCCTGCAACATCTTGTAATTCTTTTCTGAACCCTTTCAAGTTTCACAATATAGTTCCAATCGGAAGAACAGAACTGCCTGCAAAATTCCAAAAGTGGCCTAACCAATGTCCTGTGCAGCCACAACATGACCTCCCAACTCCTATACTTAATGTACTGACCAATAAAGGAAAGCTTACCAAACACTTTCTTCACTATCCTATCTACCTGCAACTCTACTTTCAAGGAACTATGAACCTGCACTCCAAGGTCTCTTTGTTCAGCAACACTACCTAGGACCTTATCATTAAGTTTCCCAGTCCTGCTCTGATTTGCGTTTCCAAAATGCAGCACATCACATTTGTCTGAATTAAACTCTATCTGCCACTCCTCAGCACATTGGCCCATCTGATCAAGATCCCGTTGTACACTGAGGTAACCTTCTTCGCTGTCCACTACATCTCCAATTTTGGTGTCATCTGCAGACTTACTAACTATACCTCCTATTTTCACATCTAAATCTTATATATAAATGACGAAAAGTTGTCCACCCATCACTGATGCTTGTGGCACACCACAGGTCACAAGCCTCCAGTCTGAAAGACAACCCTCCAACACCACCTTCTGTATTCTACATCAATATAAAAGCTACGTAGGTAATAAATGTATTGCCTATATTCCATTTTAATGAACACTAAATATATTGATTTCAATATTCTGCAACTTGTAAAGTGCTTAAAATTAGGTTAGGATGAGGAGAAATTGTTTTAGTCAGAGGACTATGAAACTTTGGAATTCAGTAACATGCAGAGCTGTACAAAGTTAAAAATCACACAACACCAGGTTATAGTTGAAGAGGTTTATTTGGAAGCACTAGCTTTTGGAGTGCTTCTCCTTCATCAGGTGGTTGTGGAGTATAAGATCATAAGGCACAGAATTTATAGCAAAAAAGTTTAGTGTGATGTAACTGAAATTATATATTGAAAAAAGACCTGGATTGTTAAGTGTCTCATCTTTTAGAATGAACATGTTGGTTTCAATTCTTTTATATATAAATTGCAGAATGTTTTTAAAGTTGCATTCTCAAGTGAACTTTAACAATTGGTGTCATGTCGGCCCAGATAATGCATTTAAGGTGTGAGGTGCCCTGTGTGAGATTGTCTGTACCACAATGTTCAGACTGATTCTAATCTAAAAAAAGCGGATTTACAGAATCTTACATGGATTCATACAGTTTTTGAGCAAAATAAAATGTAATTCTGAAAGTACAAATTCACTCCACAAACTTATGCCTGTGCGTGCATGTGTGTGTGTGAGAGAGAGAGTGAGAGAGAGGTGAGGGTTATGAATATCTGTGAGATTGTGTGTATATGTGTGAGAGTGTAAAGGGGTATAAAATCTGTGAGAGGGTGCATGTGTGCGTGAGAGTGTGGGAGTGTATGTGTGAGCGTATGAGAGAGTGTCTGCGTGAGTGTATGGGTCTGTAGAAGTGTCTATCTATGTGTGTGCGTGTGTCTGTGTGTATGTGTGGGTGTGTGTGTGTGATGCAGTGGGGTTACCTGTAGTGTGATATGAACCCAAAATCCCGGTTGAGACTATCCCCATGGATACCGAACTTGGTTATCAACCTCTGCTTGGTCACTTTCCGTTGTTGCTTGTCCCGAAGTCCATCTTGCAGGACGGTCACCCGAAGGTCCAAGGACGAATGTCCTGGACCACTGAAGTGTTCTCTAACTGAGAAGGAGAACACTTCTCTCAGTTGGAGAACACTTCAGTGGTCCAGGACATTCGACCTCAGACTTTCGGGTGACCGTCCTTCAATGTGGACTTCAGTACAGGCAACAATGCAAAGTGACCGAGCAGATGCTGATAGCCAGGCTCGGTTCCCATGGGGATGGCCTCAATCGGGACCTTGGGTTCATGTCACACAACAGGTGATCCCACTGCACTACACACACAAACCCTCTTTTGTATGCTCACACATACACTCCAATGCACACATGCACCCTCTCACAGACTTATACTCCTTTACATTCACACTCACTCTCACAAACACTCGTAACCAACACACACACACACACACACACACACACACACACACACACACACACACACACACACACGTTTGATGGGGGAATTTGTACTTGTAGAATTAATTCTATTTTGCTCAAAAACTGCATGAATCCATGTGAGATTCCATAAATCTATTTTTTAGATTAGAATCAGTCTGAACATTGTGGCACAGATAGTTTCACACAGGGCATTATCTGGGCCGACATGACAAAAATTATTAAAGTTCACTTGAGAATGTAGCTTTAAAAAAATTCTGCGATTTACATATGAAAGAACTGAAACCAACATATTCATTCTAAAAGATGAGAGACTTGACAAACAATCCAGGTCTTTTTCAATATACAGTTTCAGTTACATCACACTGTAAACTTTTGCTATAAATTCTGTGCCTTATGATCTAATACTCCACAACCACCTGATGAAGGAGCAACGCTCCGAAAGCTAGTGCTTCCAATTACACCTTTTGGACTATAACCTGGGGTTGCATGATTTTTAACTTTGTACACTCCAGTCCAACATTGACATCTCCAAATCATGCAGAGCTGTGGAGGGTCAGTATTTGAATATGTTTAAGATAGAGATTGGTATATTTTTGATTATTGATGGTATTTTGGGAGAGATAGGAGCAAGAGTAGGCCACTCTACCCTTCAAGTCTGTTCTGCCATTCAATGGCTCACCTGATTTTAATCACAACTTTGCATTCCTGCATATCCTTGACAATCTGTCATCCACTTGGTAATCAGCAATTTACCTACCTTTGCCTTAAAATATTTAAAGATTCTGCAATCACTACCTTTTAAGAAAGAGAATTACAAAACTCTCAAACTCAAAAAATGTTTCCCTTTTTCTGTTTTAAATGGGCACCCCCTTATTTTTAAATTATGACCCCTAGTTCTAGATTCTTCCACAAGAATAAACATGCTTTCAGATTCACCTGGTCAAGTTGCGTCAGGATACTGTGTGTTTTCAATTAATGTGTTTTCACCGTGACTCTTAACTCCAAAACATATAGGCCTAGTTTGGCTTGCCTTTCCTCATAGGACAATCTGCTCATTTCAGGTAATAGTCCAGGAGACTTTGTCTGAATGGCTTCCAATGCATTAAAAACCTTTTTTAAACATGATGACCAGCACTGTACAGATGCTTCTCACCAATGGCCTGCATAACTGACTGGGGATGGGGTGGGTAAAAGGCATTGAGATGTTTGAACATTCATAATTGTATTGAATGATGTGGCAGGTTCAAAGGGCTGAATGGCCTACTCCTGATCCTATGTTCCAATGATTAGCCAGAGAGTAATAAATGATCTTGTACTGAAGGAGAGGAGGAAAGAAATGAATAACTAGCTCATCCACTTGTAGAATAATGTCTGAACTGAAGGGAAGCCTTCAAAGATCATAATTTCACCTGCAAATAAAGTAAGAGAAAAAAGGAATATGGAAATTTATGGAACAAACCCCAATTCCAGTTGAACTGAAAGAAAAGGAGCAAATACGTGAGCAAAACAGGACAAAACAGCAAAACTTGACTGTAGGAAGTATCATTATTAGACAAATGAGCCAGAGAAATGGCCTCTAATCTCATAACAACTGTTGGGGATCTGTTCGCCGAGCTGGGTGTTTTTGTTGCAAACGTTTCGTCCCCTTTCTAGGTGACACCCTCAGTGCTTGGGTGCCTCCTGCGAAGTGCTTCTGTGCTGATGAGAAAGGGGACGAAACGTTTGCAACAAAAACTCCCAGCTCGGCGAACAGAATCACAACAACGAGCACCCGAGCTACAAATCTTCTCACAAACTTTAAACAGCTGGGGAATTTAAGTTTGTTTTAATCTAATAAATGTGAAAACAAATGCTAGAATTGATGATAATGACCATGAAATTTCAGAATTTTTGTAGAAGTCCAGGTGGTTCACTAATATCATTTAGGGAAAGAAGTCTGCCATCCTTATCTATATGGTCTGTATGTGACACGACAACCACAACAATGTGATGTACTTGCCTAACAAGCCACGCAGCTGTTTAGAGATGAGCAATAAACATTGGCCATATCAATAACACCGACATCCCATGGATGAATAAAACTCTCCACAAAGAGTTTTAAATTTCAGAATCACTCATCAATTCTTCCTACATTTACTTCAACACTAGAGTTCTTTGAGAAAGAAACTGGGCAAAATGTCCTGAGCTTTTTCAGATTTTCTCTGTGTGACAAAAGACTATATTACAATTTTTTTTAGATACAGAGTATTTCATGATTCTCAGTCCTGATTTCTTGGCTGATCTGCATTCTTTGGTGTGGTTAATTATACCATCCTTTGCCAATCCCTTCCTCTGTTGTCCAACTCACTTTTATCTAGTTGATTGATGCCAGAGCATTTCCAATAGTGATTCTCTTTCTGCTCTGCATCATTTTTTCTAAGTTCCTCCAGGGATCTTTCCTTCTTTCCTCCTTATACCCAAATATATCTGCTTCACAATGACTTTATACAGACAAACAAGCAGCTTCCAACTGTATGCTGATGATACTTGATTCAACTCCTCCATCACCTCTTTTACTCCTTCATTGATTCTGGGCTATCAGGTTCTTTGATATTTAGCCTTGATAGAATTGCAACGATCAACATCATTAATTTTGTACCCATTCCATGATTCCCAAACAATGGTCAACCACATTAGCATGCAGATTATAACTAAAATGCCTGTTAGAATTATGTCTTATTAATGTCCAAATAATGTTTCAATGTCTAAGCCAAGTGACTTTCTACTTTAGCAATACAAACAAATGGAATATTTTTAAATATCTATACATTTAACCTAAGTTCTGGCACACAGTTTCCAGAGTTATCACAGAATGTGCATCATGGTTGTTACCATTATACAAGTTTCTTTTGTATCAGTTTCCTAACTTCGTGCTAACTACTTTTTATTTCTGTAGATATAAAATACCTGAAGTGATATCCTGTTCTAATCTTCTATGACTCTTCGAAAGGAATAATACTTTAATTTTTGAAGACTAACTCAACTTTGTCTTTTGTAATATTAAGGTGCAAAGTACTTCTGCATATTCAGGAAGACTTTGCATGATGGAAGCAGATAAACTGACACCCTGGAATTTGAAGTTCCCTTGTTCACTGCCAATGCTGAGATTTTGAAACATAAAATGGGGCAAGATTGTCAAGCTATGGGTGAATCCAATGTCCTTTCCTTCACTGATTTTATACTTTGATCTACTTTGATTACTTAGTTCTGTGATTGGACACAATGGTTTTCCAGTTTAGATCTGAAATCAACTTCAAAACTGATCTATGTGCAAACTATTTCAGTCGAAACAGAAAATACTGCAATTTTTTCACAGCCAAATGAATAGCTATTCCACAAAGGGCTAGCAAATCTTCTTGAAATTTTAGAACAAAAGATTTGTCCCTACAAAATTTATTATGTCTCAAAACAAAAATTAACAAGTGCAATATTTAATCCTAAAAAGTGATCAATGGGGCACACATTTAGATTAGATTAGATTTGATTACCTACAGTATGGAAACAGACTCTTTGGCTCAACTCGTCCATGCCGACCATAATCCCAAACTAAACTAGTTCCACCTGTCTACGTTTGACCCATATCCCCCCCAAACATTTCTTATTAACGTACTTATCCAAATGTCTTTTACATGTTGTAACTTTACCTGCATCCACCACTTCCCCTGGAAGTTCGTTTCATCTTTCACCTTAAAAATATGCCTTCTTGTTTTGAAATTTCCAACTCTAAAGAAAAGACACCTGCCATTCACATTATCTATGGCCCTCATGATTTTATAACTCTCTATAAGATCATCCTATGCTTCAGTTAAAAAGGTCCTAGTCTATCCAGCTTCTCCTTATAACTCAAACCTTCCATTCCAGGCAACATCCTGGTAGATCTCTTCTGAGCCTTCTCCTGTTTAATGTATTCATTTAAAATATATGTTACCTTCTGCAAAGAGTGCCCAGTAACTGGGTGCTCCTTCTGTGAGTTCTGCTCCTTCTGGTAGATCAATCTTCAGGCAGAACTGCACAGTCTGACCACAAGACACAACTAATGGAACCATTTGCAATGAATGCGCAGATTTTGGTAACCTAGAAATTTTCATCGGTTTTGTAGATTTGGAAGCATCCACAGCAACTGCAGCAGTGATTGCCAACTGTATAAAAATGAAACAAAAAATCCACTATTTTACATTAAGGTCTGTAATTTGATTGTCAAGAGTAATTTAACATTTCGTTACTTTATCACACATTTGTTGCTGGTTACAGTATCGAGAGGCTTTTACATTGACTGAAATTTTTAAAAACAAACAAATGGGAACAGAACAAGAACTCATTGTGGATTTGGGAAGTAAGAAATGGTGACTTCTTAACTAGGGACTCATGAAATGTTAATTCCAGTTTCAGGGATTTATACATGCCTGGTCTCAGAAATTAGGATATGTCAAACCTCTGTAAACTCTGGAAAAAAGGCCCACATAGGAATTCTCCAGAAAGAAGACAGAAGAAATGTAGTGTCAGGAAGAATCCTGGTGAAGCAAGCAGGAAGATATCAGTCAAAGATCTCTCCTAAGCAAAGTACAACAATTTCAGATGCATGACCTGAAGGATAATTATATGATTTCATTGAAATTATTTTGTTTAAAATTTTCAATAACAAAGTGCTGGATTTAATGCGAGACTATGTTAATCATATTTCTCGGTCTCTGAGCACAAGAGGCTAAAATCACCTATATCTTATTTTAGAGTGAGTGTTAAGTTGGGACTGGATATTGTTGGCTGATGAATGATAAATACATTGAGGTTTTGAACTCAGATTGAGTGAAAAACAAAACAGCAAAACAAAGTGAAATTCTGGGAGGAAAAATGCTTTGTTGAGTGAATATTTTGATCTAGAGTTGAAGTATTTGATGGCCTGAAGTGAAAGAAGGGCCATGCAGTCAGAAATAAGTGATGGAAATAATTTTAAGGATAAGTAATAGTGGTCAATTTTCACCTGCTGCCAGCCAGAAAGCTGGAGCTGTTCCTTTTTGAATCCATCAGAGAGAGATTTTGGACATTTACTCTTTAATTCAAATCAACACCAGGGAGATTTAGGGTCATGATGCACTGATGCTCAAATCCAAGATGAAGAAAAATTGTCAAGTTGGGAAATAGATTTTGGGCTGGGTGGAAGACTAAAGTAGGCAGTCAGTCTGATTTGAAATGACTGGTAGGAGCATCAAAGATGGGATTAGATGTGTGCCAATGCTGACTGCAGAAGCAAGAAGAAAGCAGTGTTGCAAAGTTTAAAACAGAGGACACTAAATGGGATTAGGGCTCAGTAACAAAATGCAAGAGACACTACCAAAAGGAGTAGGGTACTTTCATGCACAATTTTGAAACATTGTTTTGGAAGTGATTTAAGTTTTTAAATAGGTTTACATTGCCGATGACATTTTGAATTCTGTGCTTATCATTAATATAAAGAACACCTAATCTACATGAATTAAAAAAGTTTGAATGCAAAGCGTATATCCAGAATTTGATAGATACATTTAAGATGAGAGACACTGAAAGAGATCAAACTATTAACCCACAGACAGATGAATCAGATTGTGTAATGTCTGATCAAATAAAGTTATCGTTTTCTACCAAGCACAAAGGGAACTTTCCATGTACCAGGAAGAAACTGTGGGCGGCACGGTGGCACAGTGGTTAGCACTGCTGCCTCACAGCGCCTGTAGACCCGGGTTCAATTCCCGACTCAGGCGACTGACTGTGTGGAGTTTGCACGTTCTCCCCGTGTCTGCGTGGGTTTCCTCCGGGTGCTCCGGTTTCCTCCCACAGTCCAAAGATGTGCGGGTCAGGTGAATTGGCCAAGCTAAATTGCCCGTAGTGTTAGGTAAGGGGTAAATGTAGGGGTATGGGTGGGTTGCGCTTCGGCGGGTCGGTGTGGACTTGTTGGGCCGAAGGGCCTGTTTCCACACTGTAAGTCTAATCTAAAAAAAAATCTACTTATTAGATCATATTTTGGGATATTCTCTTTCTCCCTCTCATTAGAATTAGCTAAAACTCCTTTATTTTAAGATTAAAGGATTAAAATTATTTGAAATAACAGCCTGCTGTTTAAGTGGAGTTTTTTTTTCCCCAATGGTTTAGTTTTCTTTTGGTTTCTTAGATATGGCTTCTGCACAGTTGAGAGTTCTGATCCTTGCTTTGATTACTGGATCAGGGTAATTGTATATTTTATTGGGATCACTTTTCTCCTGCCAATCTGATGGAGCTAATCGTCATCATACTTTTAGTCTTTCACAAAATGCACTTCAGCAATCCAAAGGTGGTCCCTATTGTGACCAGTTCCATTTCTGTGCTGACAGAACCAGTACTCAGTAAACACTAACATTCTGGGGACAACTCAAGGAGGTTGTTACTGTCAAGTCCCACTGCTGATTACTACACTGACTGTTCCAAAATATCAGTTGCATTCAATTTTGCCTAGAAACAAGGGTAGGGCTTGTTTGAAGGTTTTCAATAGCTCACTTAACACAGTTCAAAGGTCACTAGAGATAAATTCTGTCATCATAATTAGTCAAAAAAGATAGATATAGAAGCAAACCTCATGCAGAAAAAAAATCTATTTAGCTGGGCTTCTAAAAAGGCAACTGAACAACAATGAATCTATATAGTAGGGGACTCTGTAAGAAGTCACGAGCAGTTGGATAGTTCTGTGCTGTTTGAATTCAGCAAGAAGCTATAGGAATTAGTAGGCAGCTATGGAATCAGGAATCTGCTTCAGAAAAATGCTGCGATACAGCAGATATTGGAGTTTGAACGTTCACAAGTAATAACTGCTTGGTACAACATAGCAAGGTTAAAGCACAAAAGACCGAATCCAAGGAAGTGTGCTTCCAGGAAAGGAATGTAAACCACTAGAAATACAGAAATTGTTAAGGCAGTCCGTGATGGAATAATTCTGAGGATGCTTCATGGCTATGTCATCAAAGATTCCTGATCCCTTGAGATGTTCCAATGAGATTCGATTACCCACAGTGCCACTAATATATAGAGCAGGAAGGTTGCTAAAAAATCCATAGAAGACAAGGGGTAGCATGGTGACTCAGGGAGGTTAGCACTGCTGCCTCAAAGCGCCAAGGACCCAAGTTTGATTCCACCCTGGGCAACTGTCTGTGTGGAGTTTGCACGTTCTCCCAGTGTCTGCGTGGGTTTCCTCCGGGTGCTCCTGTTTCCTCCCACAGTCCAAATATGCATAGGTTATGTGGATTGACCATGCTAAAATTGCTCATAATGTCCACGGATGTGAAGGCTAGGTGGGTTAGCCATGGGAAATGCAAGATGACAGGGATAGGGTAGAGGGGTGGGTGTTGGTGGAATGTTCTTCGGAGGGTCGGTGTTAACTTGATTGGCTGAATAGCCTGCTTCCACTCTGTAGGGATTCCATGATTTATTTATTGCTTTAGCTGTATGATATTTTCTGTGGGGTATTCAATCATAATTTATATGTTATTCATATTTGTCTCATATTAATCTTGGGATGTCAGAATATAAATTCCATTTGGCATGACACAATTTAAATCTTGTTATCTCAATAATATTTCCATGTTTGTTTGAGTAGGTTTTATTTGTACTAGACTTGCTAGTCTTTGTTGACTAAACAAATCTGGCTAACTTGCTTTTTGTACAAATCTAGATATCTGTATAATTAGCCATATTATTACTCTGGTTAAATAAAAAAGAATGTGAGGGAGTGGGACTAAAGAGAGATTGGTGCATCCCTCCAACCTTGGTCTAACACTGCAAAATTGTTTAATTACAAACTTATGTTACATTATTTACTGTAATTGGTGAAAGAAAATGTAACTTACCACAGAGACTGTCTGCATTTCCAAATCAAGCACTTTGACATTGTGATTGTTTGTGTCCACTACATATAGCACATCCCCATGTTCACCAACACATACACCTCCTGGTTCATTGAATGTAACTTGGTTGAATTTAGCACCAATTACAGTGTCTGGTTTGCCAGTTCCTGCTAGTGTAGTACATTGTTTTGTTTTCGGGTCTATTACTTTGATCTGAGAAACAAGTAAATATTTCAGTCCCATAGTAAATGAAAACAATCAGAATCTTAAACTCTGCTTTAATTCTCTTAATAAGATATTTCATAGCTTAAAATAATCACTGCAAGTATGGGAATGCTAAGGACCCAACATTCTAAAAAAGTGCCCTTACAAAATATATCCATGAAAGTTGGTGTGCTACATTTAAAATACCAATTGTGAATATTTGAGATATTTGTGAACATAACAGATGACAATAAAAATACTTGTACAGCTCTTTAATAGGAAACATGTTTAATATAGGCAGTTAAATCATACACAGTCAGTAATAAAGCCATAGTCTGTGATAATTTGTTTTCAAGATATTAAACCTATTTAATTTGCCCTATTTCTTAATCTCATGAATTAGGTATTTACATTTCCCTTTTTACTTGGCATTAATATTGTTTTCCCTATTGAATTAGAAATGTAAATTCAGATTATCAGTGAGAGCATAAATTAAACTAAGAAATAGATTACATTTAGAATTATTTTCATTTTATAGATAAAGTTAAATGATTTCATATAGATATAGTTCCCATTTATAAGGCACTAATTAGATGCTCTGTTTAAATCTAAATAGCTTAATCATAGCTGAACTTATCTCTCAAGTTTGAAATCAAATATTGAAACAAGTAATTGTTATTTTAGTTTTACATTAGACAAAAAAAATCAGTTACCTTATGATTATAAGAGTCTGCTACATACAGCAGACTCCTCTTTTCATTCCAAGCCACTCCAAGAGGGTGCTGTAACTTTGCATTTATTCCAATACCATCCAAGTCTCCAAAAGCAAAGAGATTCTGCAAAATTATATTTAAAAAAATTTACATAGCAGTTAATGGCTTAAAATTGGAGGAAAGATCTGGACTTCAGATATAATGCAATTGCAGGGAAAAAAGACGACACCCGAAAAGTAATTCTTCTGGCAGATCCAAGTATTACTTTGAGGCCTATGCATATCCTAATGAGGGCCTTAACTCAGGTCTTGGGTCTCTAAGAAAAACTGGGCTCTCTGCAGCAGGACAAATACAGACCTCCTCAGATTTTCCCCAGGATGAATGCATTGTAGCCAGTAAATGACATCAAAAATGGAGAGTTAATTTAAAGGCCATGTGGTGTGCATAAGTAAATCTATTCTCCTTCCCATCCCAAGGAACTCTGATGGTCATTGCAGGAGCCAACTAAACATCCTTTCATCTTTATTCACACATTCCTTATAATTCCACAGTTTTATGGTACTTACTGACGGTTCATGAGTGGCAAGTAGAAATTCACTTTTGGAGATTATCCAGTTGCTTGTGGAAGCTGCTTTTATGAAATTATTAACATAAAGTTTTGACCAATTCTGAATTATATTTTAACATTGACAGAACAACCTCAGTTATCCAAACATCAATTATCCGAACAAGATCTCAAGGTCCCATAAAAACGCTATCCGAACTCTCAGTTATACGAACAAAATACTCCCCGCTTATCTCATTTGGATAATCAAGGTTGTTCTGTATAAGCTGCTCCAATCCTTTTAACTTCTACCTTACCATTACCCAATTTGTAGTCTCTTTATTGAGATGGGGACAGACAAAAACTCTGCTCGGAGGCTGAGCAAATTGTAAGAGTGAGCTTTAAGGTACTTAAGATTTTTTTTTCTTTCTACACTGCTTTACACTAAACTGTCTTCAATTATCAAATTTAGTTTTATGCTTCAGAGGCAAGTTCCTTTCAAAGTATTTACAAAATCATCTACTAAGAACACACTACCTTAGATCTGATATTTTTGTGATATATTTAACATAGTTTTCCATCCTATACCTGAAATAAACCTGAGAAATGACTCTCCAGGTCGAGACATATGACTGAATCAGTACCAAGTGTAAAACATTAATAGTACACTGCAAGGTAAACCTTTCACACCACTTCAGCATGACGGCATAAGAGAGTATCATCAAACCACCTTTTGTTCACTGTAATCAACATTCTAGACCTTGAGAAGAAATGAGAGTGCAATTGTAATCATATCAGGCCATTATCAGCACTGATTTTGAACAAACTTGTACTAAGTTAAAACAGGCAGTTTGACAATTTTATTTTCTTAGGTGTCCATTGATAAACACATCCATAAAAATGAGTGAAGATTGCTCACTAACAGGACATTTAATTTAGTCTCAAAACATATTTAAAACTAACATTAGACAAAGTTAACTAGATTTCAGTTGTTCTGTCGATAAGTTTAATTCTAACTGATTAGCACTAAAATTAAAATAACATTTAGAAATTATAAGGTGTAACATGACTATGTGAAATTGAAATGATTGTCAAAGCTATTGAATATTTACATTTAAATAATTATTCACCATATTAAGTTCTAAGATATAAAATAAAAGAAAACCCAAGATTCTGACAGAACTCATAGCAAGCAACTGTACATAAGCCATTTAAATAAGTTCTTATCCACTGTATAATAATTTATTTCTTCAGTTAAAGTATTCAAGAGAACAATTTTTGAATTAATTTTAAAATGAGATCTATTGTATAATGGATAAATTAGGACAAGATAGAAGAAATTATTTTCTAGGGATGGTTAGATGTACAACTCTCTACAATGGAGTCCCTAAACCCTGAAGATGAAATTTGATAGATCCTTGAATGTTCAAGCAGGCAGAGACTAGAAGAATCAACTGGAATTCATAATGGCGTAGACTTGATAAGTAAAGGGCCAGTCTTAAAAACAATTATGATGAGCTACAATATTTACCAATTTACCTGGCTTCAGTTTTTACCTTTCAAACACTAGCCTGTAACAGCAGGTTAAATTGCAGAGGCTAATTTTCAGTTAACTCCACTTATATCTAGGCTTACAGGATTGAATTTTATTAAAAATTATTTAAGTGTCAATTTTGGGAAATTTCATGGAGGATGGGGTCGGGGAATCCAGAACTAGAGGGCATAGGTTTAGGGTGAGAGGGGAAAAATATAAAAGATACCCAAGGGGCAATTTTTTCACACAGAGGTTGGTACGGGTATGGAATGAGCTGCCAGAGGAAGTGGTGGAGGCTGGTACAATTGCAACATTTAAGAGGCATTTGGATGGGTATATGAATAGGAAGGGTTTGGCAGGATATGGGCTGGGTGCTGGCAGGTGGGACTAGATTGGGTCGGGATATCTGGTCGGCATGGACAGGTTGGACTGAAGGGTCTGTTTCCATGCTGTACATCTCTGTGACTCTATGTCCCTCTATGGGCCCTAGCAAGTTTTCTACACAGCTCACCTCTTATGCATACACCATGCCTCTATGGTGCTGCACTCCACTATCGTATGATCACCAGCAGAACTATTGCCAGTGCTGGGACTACCTGTGATTTCTCACACCAGCACCATATTTGCAGTCCAGCTGCTGAACAACTCAATCTACTAACCAGAGATAGCCCTTCACACTCTGCAAAGAGAGGGGGAAATGAAAAAGAAAATTTTCTGAGGGTACATAGGTGACACTTCACTGCAAATACAAGCTCAATTGTCTGACTTACTGTAATTGGAACTGCAGCTACATGACACAAGTGTTACATGCTGTACATTCTTTGTACCATAAGATACATAGGACCCTGACAAAAGTAGTGTGACTCTTTTACTAATATCCAGGGCAGCACACCATCTTTTCTATGTTCACTGTGGGAGAATCACAGGCTGGAATGCCTTCAAACAAATGAAAACATTAAATCTTTTTAAACAACAGTGCAAGCGAAGGATTAAAAAAAAGCCCAAAAAGCAGCATTTGTTTCAGGGAAGAAAGGAGGACTCCAAGGCTTTTGGGTAACAACAAATTTACAGTCAACAAATGCACTCATCTCACATCTATTAGCAATAGATGTCAATTGACTCCTATCTGTCTCGTTGCATCCAACAGTGACGCAATCTATCGTGGTGAAGGTGATGTTCTTCCAACTCAATTTTCCCCTGGAAGACTTTTGCTGCTCTCCCAGCTTTTCAGCATCTGTCTCATTCTCTGTTTGCCTGGTCCAGTTATGCAGAGCATAGCTTGTTAGGATTATTCAACATGCTAGGGAATAAACTGCAAGATCCCCTAGACAAATTGAAGAATCAGAACCTCACTTTCTGGAGGCCCATAATCTGCATTGTATCAACACTTGACCTCAGTCAGGGATCGGGTAATGGCATCATCAGACATGGCTGCTGAGGGCAGCCCTTGTCTCCCAGTAACCACTCTTGTTAGGAATAGGACAGTTCCTCAGGAGAGGCATCGTGGCAGCTTTCAGGATACCTGGTGCACACTAAGATGTAATGAACCAATCATAGAATCCCGACAGTGTGGAAACAGGCCATTTGGCCCAACAAGTCCATACTGACCCTCTGAAGAGTAACCCACCCAGACCCATTCCCTTACCCTATTACTTTACATTTCCCCTGACTAATGTACCTAACCTACACAGCCCTGAAACTATGGGCAATGTAAAAGGCCAATTCACCTCACCTGCACATCTTTGGACTGTGGTCGGAAACCGGAGCACCAGGAGAAAACCCACGCAGACACATATGGAGAATGTGAAAACTCCTCGTACAGTTGCTGAATAGAAGGCTTCTCTATTACTAAAATCTATTACATTACAGTGCTCTCAATGCAACACGTGTTGAGATTATAGCACCCTGCATCTACGTTAGCGAAGCCAAATGCCCAGGCTGCAGCACTAACCTTATGGAAATGTGATGAAGCAGTGTGATCTGGCACAAATTGCATAGGTAACAGTCTTGATGCATTGCAGGTTGAAGACTGAGAGGTCCCACCCTGGTCCCCAGTGGATCCTGAGAAGCAGCCAGTTGAATAAAAATTTGCCTGTGTTTGCCAACACTATGAAGCACATGCAGTTGACTGCCACAGACACAATCTTTGCAAATACTTCATGCAGTTGGCTTCTTGCTACTCGCTAATGAGATTCTCATCTTGTCGCTGAAATCTGGGATTGAAAATTGGACTTTTGTTTCTTGACGCTGCAAATCTAATTTTTCCAATCTTGCCATTTCCTACTTTGTTCAGGGGTTATACCCATAGCTACTGTAAACTAAATAAGCTAGTTGGCTAAATGATTCCTTGAGAAACGTGTAATTCAAAACAGTCTGCAACAGTAATAAAAGAGACGGCCTGGGAACTGCCTTACACACATGCATTCTTAAATAAGGCCTGGCAGAGTGATATTTTTAAGCACAAGGATCTTATGATCATCAATTCAAAACATTCTGACATAGTCAAATTCAAATTTCAAGCTATAGTTAAACTGGTGAAGAAACAGACTAATCTGAGGGTTAGCGCCTTTCATGAATCTGTGTCGTTAACTAGATTTTTCACTAATAAAAGACTATAAAGCAAATTAGCTGCAATTTGACTGTGCAAATTAATTTTAAAAACTTAATCTAGCACTTATTAAAAGATCAATGCAATATTTCAATCCAATAAACGGTCATTGTAGTTCAATATCCTGTGGTGAAGTTCTTCAATTTTGCTGTTAGCTTTCAGACTTCCCCAATTGCCTTGACAATTATTTGTTTGGTTAATTTTAGACTCGTAATGGTTATGAAAGCAAATTGAGCCATCAAGATTATACTTCCATTGTATAGTTGTCCAGCTATGCTGGAACATCTACTAGGTATGATGCTTAATGCAAGAAGGCTAGATTTTACTTGTCCTTGATTGCTCTACCTTAAATGTGTGAAATTATCCACAGCATTGAATGGAAGGCACAAAATACCTCCTTGCTTTTTCCAAAAAACAAAAGAATGGATACTTATTTGCAGATGATTCTATAGAAATTTAGTTAGAAAAAGACTTGCCAAGGAGGATAGCTTGACAACCTAAATTATTGAAAAGGCCACAGCTATGTGAAGAATCAAGTCTTGATGGTTGATCTAATCTAATCATAATACATAATCTACTTGTCATAACTTGTATATCCTGGTGGGTTCTGCCACAGCAGCATAAAAAGGAATCTTTCCTTGCTTATCTCCTTCACAACTATGTCAACATCTGTCTAAACTCGTTTCGAGTTTGAAATGTTCCATAAATACCATGTTTGAAGGTAGGAACCTGTCATCAGGTTGAGAGGGGAGACAGAAGTTGCTGTTGTACCTTACAGACTGCATTGTGTTTCAAATAACCCTATGACATCAACATACTGGGTCAACAGAGATCACTGAGCAAGCAATTCAGATGCAGAAGTGGATTTGAAATGTAGAAATACAGCCATCAGATCAAGAATTTGGGTACAATGTTTTGCATGAATTTTGCATTTTTGAGACAGATTTTAAAGAGGAGTCTGACTCCCGTGTTCAATCACACAAATCGATCTTTATCTGGAGCTCCTTTACCACACGTATGGGCGAGGCCAGAGATCGTTCTAAATCTGGCTTTCATCTGGGGCCCAGTTGCCTTCTTTATTATAACTCCGATTGAGAGGTTAGTGAAACTCTAACTTTCCCAGTAAAGTACAGGATATTTATACACATTGCATTACAATGGTTACATACAATATTGACATCAGTGTTTGCCACATCCCCTCTGAACTACACATCCAATTCTGTGAATACACGATCACCACCTGTCCTTGGGTTCCTAGGATTATTGACCACATTCCAACACGGATTATTATATCCATTCCTAGATATTTGCCAGCTGCATTACGTACTTGCTTATTACTACTGGCTTTTCAAATTGGTTATGAAATTCATATCAGGAAATTCGACGTTTCGGGCATAAGCCATTCATCAGGAAGGGCCCGAAACGTCGAATTTCCTGTTCCTTGGATGCTGCCTGACCTGCTGCGCTTTTCAGCTCTGATCTCCAGCATCTGCAGACCTCACTTTTTCCTATGAAATTCATATCCCTTGCTGATCTTAGTACAAAAGGTTAGAAAGGATGTGAATTTTTACCAATTGTTATAATATTTGTAATTTCAGCTCTAACATAAAGTAACCAATAAAATTATACATAGTTAAACTTAATACTGTGACTAAGCTAACCATTTTGCAAACAGCTTCCCTCTTATCCTTAGTACCAAGATGGCCTAAATCTTATGATCATTGACCTAAGTAATAATGCATGTTTTCCCAACTTTCTTCTGCCTACTTTCCCAATTTTTTTTAACCAATTGCTCATTGTCATGTCCAATTAACCTTTAATGATTAACCCTTAGTGGAATGTTTTGAAGATATCATTTTGACCCTATCACAATGTCCAACCTGTAATAAGTCCTTACATAAGCCCTGGGACCCTCCAACCACATGGCAGCAATGTGGCTTTCACCAGTTTCCTCATTTCCCCTCCCCCAACCTTATCCTAGATCCAATCTCTCAACACGGCACCATCCTATTGACCTGTCCATCTTCCTTCCCA
Organism: Hemiscyllium ocellatum; assembly: GCF_020745735.1. Classification (NCBI taxonomy): domain Eukaryota; kingdom Metazoa; phylum Chordata; class Chondrichthyes; order Orectolobiformes; family Hemiscylliidae; genus Hemiscyllium; species Hemiscyllium ocellatum. Next base: position 39,469,924 of record NC_083422.1, on the reverse strand, counting down.
CCTATCCGCTCCACCCTCCTCTTTGACCTGTCAACATTATCCCCACCTCCATCTACCTATCGCACTCTCAGCTACCTTTCTCCCAGCTCCACCACCTCCCATTTAACTCTGTACCCTCATGGCTCACAAGCCTCATTCCTGATGAAGGGCTTTTGCCTGATACATCGATTCTCCTGCTCCTCAGATGCTGCCTGACCTACTGTGCTTTTCCAGTACCCCACACTCTATTTACATTAGCATGTTCATTTTGTTCTATTATTGCAAGTTGATTATATATATGATAAAGTTTAAGATCGGTTCATGCTTAACCGTAGAAAGATTATTCTCCAGCTGTTCTTTCATTTTTACCCATCTTGTGGATATTTCTTCAGTATTTTTTGCCTTCTTCTCACCAACACCCAAAAGTCAGCTTCTCTTGAATTATGTGAGATTATTTAAACTATGTTTGTGCGCTCTTCCAGGCCACATTAATCATTTTGTTAAGTAGGTGTACATGTCTGAAGCCCTTGCTTCAGTACAGTTTTGCCATGCATTCCTGCATGTTAATTACTTCGGATGTAACAACCATCACTGCGCTTTTACAATGGTTTCCCAAGATCATGTAATGTATTTTTAACTTCCAGGTGATCTTTGTGAAAGATCAAAAGTCTCTAGTGCGTGCCTGTGTATCCTTTTTACCTGGTATGTTGTTCCAAACAGTGGACAAATCAGCCAATTTAGTTTCCTTAAAATAAAACTCACAGCACTTACATGTAAAGAACAAAGAAAATTACATCACAAGAACAGGAGCTTTGGGGCTTTGGCCCTCAAAGCCTGCGCTGATCCAACTCTTATATTGTCTATTTTCTAAGGATTTGTATTCCTCTGCTCCCTGCCCATTCATGTATCTTCTAGTACATCTTAAATGACGCTATCGTGTCCGCCTCTACCACCTCCGCTGGCAATGCATTCCAGGCACCCACCACCCTCTGCGTAAAGAAGTTTCCATGCATATCTCTAAGAGAATATTGTTAGTTATCTAATTCTATCTACACTTTGATTTCATTGGATACATTCCATTTAACTACACCCAAGGTGAGTCATTCCAAAATCTATTTGATGCATGTTTCTATTTTTTTTCCTGTCACTATTCTTTTATTCTAAAAACTACCCCATTAATTACCATGATGATGATTCAGGAACCCTGGACAAACCTTACTGTACAGAGTATTAAGCAAAAGAAGCATGTTTTCACAACAGTTTTAAATGAGACAAACAATCATTATTGTCAAAAAGTGTGGCATTGGAAATCCACAGCAGGTCAGGCAATAATTATTATTACTGTGTGATTTCAAGCATTACCAAATTTCACTTGTTTGGTCTTTCTTAGAAAAAATATATACGACTTTCTCAAATGCAACTTGTCAGGTTATACTTGACTTTCCTCTTTTCAAAATTATTCTAAATTCAAACTCAACAACTGATTCAAGTTTCTTTTATGTATAGCCTTTGCAGTGTTGTTAGGCTAACAGGCTTCAATTAATTTCTTCCAAAATAATCTATCACAACTTTTCCTGATACACATTAACACCACCTAGTCTGTTTCCATTGGGCTCTTTTTTAAAATTTAAATTTGTTTGAATTGAATTTCCCATTGCGTATTTGAACATGTATCAAGTAATTTTATCAATCCCAATTTCAGAAAAGACTTTACCTCCACAAGATTTCCAGCTACCTTGTTATGTTTTTGAAATCTATTCAAACACAAAATCCACCGAGACTGGAAGAAGTCCAGTGGGTTAATAATATCCACAGAAATACATCTTACCATACAGAAGGGGTGTATGAGAAGATTTAAAACTGCCAGGGGGAATTAACTCTGCTGGTCTCAGAAGGGGCTGAGCCCAAGTCCAAGGTGACATTGTCATACTTTCAGGAATTCACTTTCTAAAAACTGTCAGAAAACCTTTTAAAAATCTCAAACTGCATTTTAAATTTCTATTGTCTTAAAGAAAACATTTTCCAAGTAGGTACACAGACAAAACATTTCTCATTCCAAATTCAGAGTTCAAATTGGATGTTTTCCAAAAAGATATATCTGTTTTGAGAACAAGCTAGACCACTTTTTCCACAACATCTTTTCTACAGCAGCTTAAAAAAGACTTTTTAAAGTATTCAATAAAATAAGATTTGAAAGTCTTGAATTTATGATACTTTTGGACTACTCCTTGTTTTAGCACTGAATTCAGTCAAATGTTAAGAATGTTCTTCTTTTTAACTATTATGGTAATTCTCTGTGATAACAATCCAATTTTCACAGTGGGTTTCTTTAACTTCATTTGGGGAAAAGGAATTTGTTGATCTCTTCTCTAAGTGTACCCTTTTGTCCACAATTTCTGGCTCATAATTGACATTACACCCTGGCTTTGTCTCAGTACACAGAGATGAAACTCGGGGGCAGGGGTTGGGGGGGTGGGGTGCTGCCAACAATATTTTTCAGGTTTTGCAAGGTGACAGTCTTTGCTGCTGTCAGTTCATAGATTTCTGTTAGACATGTTTTGATTTTTTTTTCACCATCAGTTTCAATATGAATATCCATTTTTTTCAGTCACAATGTTGGGTTTATCACAGCCTCTTCTTCATATTGGGTACAATGCTTTCCATAATTTTAATTACTACAGTTTGTTTGGGGAGCTTTGCAGTTTCCACTAAATCTTTAACCTTCTCTTCATGTTGCATGTGGTCCCTGGATGAAATGATACACCCTCGCAGAGTACAGGCTATCATAGGCTTCATGAGAGGGTTACATGCTGTGTATATGTTAACTCTCTCACCCCTGGCTAATTTCAATGCTTCCATCAGGTCTTTTAATTCTGCTGCTAGGGCTGAGTAAATTTGAGGGATCAGTACTCCTACTTTCAAGTCTCCCTCAATGTCTACCACATCCCACACAATGCAGAGCGGTCCCTTATAATAATTTCTAGGTCCATCTATAAATAACTCCATCTCTTTCCAATAGTTTCTCAGCAATCCTGCCAATTACTCTCCAGCATTGACTTCTCTCAGACATTCTGTTCCTCTCCCCTTGGTATTTGTGGTGATCTGCTCAAATTGTTTATATTTGCACTTTCTTTCAGATTTATGCTCCTTAATTTAGTTTGCTTTCTTCCAGTTCTCCATTAACAGATCAATAACAATGAAATAGCATCATACATGGACTTAAAATTCTTTAGTTCCCTTTCTTCTGAATCTGCCTTAAGGATACTTTTTTACTAAGTGTTCTAATCTTAAATCCCTTGACTGTTTAAATCTACATTCTCCATGCAATTCCACTTTTTACTCTATGCCAATTGTTTTATGGTCAGTTTCTCTCGGGAGTAGGTGTCCACTGTCTTGTTGATTAAGACGTTTTCTCACTTTATTGGCTACAATAACCATTTCATGCCATGCTACTTCTCAAGTAGGTGGACATGATTGAAACCCATTCTTCAGTGCATTTATTTTCCCTCCTTTTTACCAGTCTATTTTGGACAAGTCTCAGAATCTTTGCACATTTATGCTGTAACTCATTTTTATGCCACACATTCTTGATTCTCATATGATCTCATCAAAAGATCTGAGTTTTACTTATCTTTCCATGTAACATCCCGATGCCTCAGGTGGTGGCTCGATCATCAAATTCATTTCTCTTATAAGGAAAGACAAGGACACAAACATCACCAAGAGAAGGCTGCTGTTTTGGGTCACAAAACCTGAAACTTTAACTCTGATTTCTTTTCACAGATGCTGCCAGACCTGCTGAGCTTTTCCAGCAATTTTTGTTTCTAATTTACAGCATTCACAGTTCTTTCAGTTTTTAACTAAGAGAAAGCTATCAGTTTAATGCTGTCATCTAAAACTTTCCTTTCAATAGAATGTATATTAACCCCAATTGCAGTAATAACTCATAATAATTTTGTTTGGCTTCTTCTGCCACTACCCTACTCTTTCAACAATTGTTTTCATCCAATTTTGCAATTTAACTAGTCACCATCCTATCACATTCTGGAATCCTGGAGAGATTTGCAGTCCAATGAAACATATTCTTACAATATCTTAAAGCAGAAGTCAAACATTTTTGTTTGATTCCAGGCAATAACATTCACTGTTCATTTTTTTCTTATAAATGACTTCTTTTATAAAACGTTACTTGATAGCTCTCTGGATATTTTACATACCTTTGTAGATTTGTCCAAATTCAATACTTAATTTACTCCTTCAAAGACGCTAACAATTTTGTTTTCTGTGCATTGAAACCACCTAGAGGGTGTGCATGTATTTATTATTTTCCAGAATCTTTTTAAATTTCAGGTAATTATTCCCTTCAGAATGCCAGACATGTAAATCTTAATATAATTTCTTATTATGATATGCATAAATGTGCCCAGGCTTAGTGGTTTGAAATGCCTGATACTCAATATAGTTGATATTTTCATAGTAGTTCTCTGACATTGAAGTGTGTTGTTAACAAGTGGCTTGATGGGTTAAGATTTGGAGATGCCGGTGTTGGACTGGGGTGTACAAAGTTAAAAATCACACAACACCAGGTTATAGTCCAACAAGTTTAACTGGAAGCACACTAGCTTTCGCTGCAACGCTCCTTCATCAGGTGATTGTGGAGGGCTAACCTGAGAATGCAACTTTTAAAAAAAAGGGTTTTATGATTTACACATGAAAGAAGTGAAACTATCACTGTATTCTAACAGATGAAAGGCTTAACAGACAATCAATTTTTCAATGTATAATTTCAGTTACATCACACTGCAAATTTTTGCTATAAATTCTGTTACGATCGAGCCCTCCACAATCACCTGATGAAGGAGCGTCTCCGAAAGCTAGTGTGCTTCCAATTAAACCTGTTGGACTACAACCTGGTGTTGTGTGTTTAACTTTGATGGGTTAAGGATGACTCATCCATCACTGTTTTACGACGTTGTAAGTCTGCAGCAAAACTTAGAAATTCAAAGCCCATTGGAAAAGCTTTCTGTATCTGCAGTTATCTGAAAAACAGAATAATATCTTCCCATCCCACTTTGAGAAGAAGGGGTTAATTAGTCCAAGTACCTCTGTCAATAAAAATTATACATATGGAATATATAAATTCTTTGTGCAGATAGCTTACTGCTGATCTAAAGAGGTGGAGTGAAACCTCTTGTATGTAGTGATGTCAACAGCCCCTCTTCCTTCTCTACAGAAATTCCAGTTTTCCCAATTGTTAGAGTATAATTCACACGAATCAACATTTAAGATGAGTAAATCTTTGAATTATCATATTTAGAATTTCATTTCCTGACCAGAGTGAACTTCCAAGTATTACTTTAACCATGCGTGAATCTTTCATTTTGAATCATATAAATTCTGAAATTAAACATTTACTGAGGACTCTTTCATCAAGCTGAACAAAACAGATTATACAATATTTTAAGGAAAGGGGAAATAAGTTATCTCACTTGATTTTTCCTCCTTCAACTGGCTTTGTTCAAATGATTCCAAACAGGTCTATTTTTAAAACCAAGCCTCTGAGAAACAAATTTGAAATCAATTTGTAAAAGGACTTTCTTTTATGCAATCACTGATAGTTCCTTATAAGGGTCCTCACTGTAACTATACATGTTTCAAACTGATAAAAACACACATACACTCTACACTTTCACATCGTCATCGTCAAAGTATCCCCCGATTTCGAGCTCTAGGGAGTGAAAACACAAATTACACAAGACAACATTTAACAGCTAATAAATGAAAAAGGACACAAACCAGACCAGCAGGAGTCAGTCAGTCAGTTCAGGGACCATAACATCAAAACTGGTATCTCTCTCTCTGTCCTACAACTATGAACACTTTCTTACTTTCTTCCAAGCTCAGTTTTTAACTTTCTACTTTGCTTGTAGTGAGCATTAGATATACTACTAGTTTTACATCCACTTTTTCACATTCCAGAACCAGCAGCTTTAACACACAGTCACAATAAGGGAGTTTACCTCTGTATCGCTCTTTTAATTATTCCATTTGGTTCAGGGGCTGCCAATACTGCCTCAGATGGCATCACTTTGGACTCTTTTGTTTCTCTCTTAAATGATTCAGATTTTTATTAATTCTACATGAGCTCAAACTGCCTTGTTTTTTTTGTTTCCTTTTTTTAAAAATCACTTTCTTTACAAACCATGTGGATTTATGGGGTTCCAATTAGCTTTGAACATTTGGTCAATTGTTTTGTATGTTTGGTCGACTATAGTCATGACTTCGATTCCTCCAGACCCCATTTGACATTGTTTTCTTTCCCTGTTCAAGTGTGGGGCTCTTTACTCTCCCCAAGATGAACTAGGGCCTGTCCTCTCCTGTTTAACATGGGGCTCTTTACTGTCCCCAGGGTCAACTAGGGCCGATCGAATGACCACCACACACAGCAAGATTCCCTTTTCTCCCTTAGTTCTTTTAGTACCATAATTTATAGCTGGGATCGACTACCTGCTTTGTCCACTACCAAAAAGGTTGCAATATCAAACATACTCACACAATTAGAGACCACACAGTTGATAGCAGAACACTGCAATACCCTGCTCACAACTCCAATTGTTGGAGAGGGGTTTTAAAGAGGACTGTTTCGCACAAATCAATCTATATTTGGAGCCCCTTTACCACGTGGGAGGGGCCTGAGACCATTCGAAATCTGGCTTTCATATGGGGCCCAACTCAGGTTGGAGGTTAGTGACACTCTACCTTTCCAATGAAGTACAGGATATTTAGACATACCACATTACAATGGTTACATGCAATATTAACATCAGTGTTTGCCACATCCCCTCTGACCTACACATCCAATCCTATGAATACATGATCAATGATGGACAACTTCATGGTCCTCCCATCATCTCATGATGTTTGCCAGACACCCTATCACCTGTCCTTGGGGCTACTATGATTATTGACCACATTCCAACGCCGATTGTGATGTTGCTTCCCAGACTTTTGCCAGCTGTATCATATACTTGCTTATTACTGTTGACTTTTCAGACATGCAATTTACATCCCTTGCTGATCTTAGTCCAGAGGATAAAAAGGATGTTTATTTCTACCATTGTTATAATATTTGTACTATCAACTCTAATATAAAGTTATACATAGTTAAATCTAATATGATTCTGTGACAAAGCTAACAATTTTGTTAACAGCTTCCCTCTTATCTAACTTGCAAAGTAAAAATTATTTATTCTCTCGAGGTTATAGGGACCTTTTTCAAAATTATTTCTGCCCCTTTTGCCATATTATTTCTTGGTACTCTTATGAAGTTATCTTGTTCATACTTTTTTGTTGTTCTAACCTTGCTAAGAATGAAAACACTTTCAAGGTATTCATTGAAACTAATGTCTGCATTCATGGCTAGCTGCCTTCATAAATTTAATTCCCCAATATCTAATAAATTTAAACTCTTATTCTTATATGAATATGTGTCTACTCTAATATGTAATTATAATTATTTTAAAAGCCTCATCCAGGTAGGTCAAGCTTTTCCTTTCTATTTCGTATAAAAATCGAAAGTTTCAAATCAGATGGCTTTCATTTGAGCTGCTTTATCAGAATCTTACTGCTTGCTTTCTAGTCCCAGTTTACGAAGACTCAGAGGCATTTTGTTGTCTGGCTGTGAAGGCCATGATTTGAACTATATGAAATGTTACATCAGCTAAAATTTCCTTTGAATGTCTGTGTCAGTTAAAAAGAAAATCCCTAATAACTACTTTGTCATATTCAGCCATAGGCAACAACAATATGCATCTTTCACTGAAGCAACACATTTGAATTTAGTGATGCTGAAGTGTTCTGGCGGGAACAAATCTGATCATGTAGCAGTCAGAAACAGGTGGATATTTAAGCTTACTTGTGTTCGATGGCTGGGATTTATCTTAATCTATGAAGAAATCCAGTCTCTAAAAGCCCGGGTTATTAAAGAAAATTAGCATATTGAAATAATGAATTTGAAATAATTACACAAAATGCTCAAAATTTACAAATCAATCAGCAGCATCTGAAATGCTTCTCCACACAAAATATTACCCTGTGTCTTAAATACTACAAGAATACTTTTTTTAAAACGTGCTAGCACTTTCACTTTGCAGGCAAGGCTCAGGTGCCCACATATACAAGTTTCTGATAAGAGGTTTTGATTAACTAATTGTCTAAACAAAGCTATACATGCAGATGTTTTTGCTTGTTCAATGTGTACAGAGAGTTGAGACTGCTGCCACTGATAAAAAAACGGGAACATGTTCAAACAAGACATTAACTGAAATAGAATAAAGGATAATTACTAATGAAGTGCATAGCTAGGTTTCTTAAAAGGATTTTGGGCCCGACACAACTGCTTCCTGGAGAATGTGGAACATGTAAAGCTGTTTTGCAAAATGGTCTACTGACTAAATCTTCAAGAGAATCATTGCTTCAGTCCTAACAGTTCAGCGCCCAGGTTAACATTCTGCAAACTTTATTTTCCAACATGCTAAAATCCTGATGTTTTTGGTTACCACTGATACCAGTAACGTATGCATGGAAAGATACAAGAAAACAGCCACGATCACACTGTTACTCATTGCCCACAAGTGGTATAAGAGATAGTATAAGGAAAATGACAGCATACTTTAATTAAGCTGGCTCAGTATGTATTCAACAATGCTAATTACTAACTGCCATGTGTGTATGTTATATAATACTGCTAGACTGCATGTTTATTGCTTGCCTATTGCCAAGTACTCTCATAATCTTACAGAAGTTTCATTGCTGATCATGTTTACATAAAAGTATGTCAGATACACACCACTGGAGAACATCAAATATAAAAGCATGAAGCATGACCTCATAATATGATACAATTTTCTTATGTAAGCAGAGTTTTGATTTGTTTTACATTGAAAGAGCAAATTAAAATCCAAGGACTGGACTTAAGATTCAAAAGTAAGTTCAAATCCCTTCATTTGCAGCTGGGCAATTCAACTACAATTGATGAAATACATTTCAAGTAGAAAGCTAGTATGAATGGTGCAGACCATGTAACTACCACATCACTGTAAATATCCATTGGTACACAAATATCTATTTGAGAAGGAAATCTACAGTCCATGATGGGTCTGGTCCATTTTGATTCCATTGCATTGTGGTTGACTATCCCTAATTTGTGTTTGCCTTTCCAAATGCATATAAATCCAGTCCCTCAGAATCCCCTCCAACAACGTACCCACTAGTGACACAAGACTCACTGGTCTATAGTTCCCTGAAATGGCCTAGCAGCAAGTTATTTAGTTGTCAAGGAGACAGCTCACCACCATCTCAAGGGCAATTAGGATGGGCAATGATTGTGGCCTTGGGAATGACACACACATTGCATTAATTAAAAAAAAGATGCAACATTTTATTTTTAATTTATTAATGCCCATTTTATATGATATTTGAATGATCAATGGTATTTGACATTGAATGTTTCTTCACAAATACATTAAAATTGTATACATCTTTCATTATTTAATTTCCATTTCCAAACTAATCACTACAGCAATAGCCAAATCACAAATAAACATAAAATTTGAAAGGAGTTCATATAACAGAAGAGGAAGTGCTGGATGTCTTAAAAACGCATAAGGTTAGATAAATGCCCGGGACCTGATCAGGTGTTTCCCAAAACTTTGTGGGAAGCTAGGGAAAAGATTGCTGGGCCCCTTGCTGAGATACTTGTATCACTGACAGCCACGGGTGAGGTGCCAAAAGACTGGAGATTGGTAAAGAAAAGTCCAGGAACTATTGACTGGTGAGCCATGCGTCGGTGAGGGGTAAATTGTTGGAGGGAGTTCTGAGGGACAAAATTTACATGCATTTGAAAAGGCAAGCACTGATTAGGGACGGTCAACATGGCTTTGAGAGTGAGGAATCATGCCTTGCTGACTTGACTGAGTTTTTTTTAATGAGGTAACAAAGAAGATTAATGAAGGCAGAGTGGGAGACATTATCTATATGGACTTCAGCCAACTGTTCAACAAGATTCCGCATGGTAGACTGGTTTGTAAGGTTAGATCGCATGGGATTTAGGGAGAACTAGCAAATTGGATACAAAATTAGCTTGAAGGTAAGAGACAGAGGGTGGTGGTAGAGAGGTACTTTTCGGACTAGAGCCTGTGACCAGCAGTGTGCCACAAAGATTGGTGGTACGTTCACTGCTTTTCATCACTTACATATATACTATTTGGATGAGAATGTAGGACTTATAATAAGTAAGCTTGCATGTGACACAAAAATAGGTGGTGTAGTGGACAGTGAAGAAGATTATCTCAGAGTACAAAAGGCCCATGATCAGATAGGCCTATGGGCTGAGATGTGGCAGATAGAGTTTAAATTTAAATAAATGTAGTGTTGCATTTTGCTAAGACAAACCACGATAGGACATGTACAAATAATGGCAGGTCCCTGGGAATGTTGTCAAACAAAGAGATCGAGGGGTGCAAGGCATAGTTCATCGAAATTGGAGTCACAGGTAGATCGGGTGATGAAGGCTGCATTTGGCATGTTTACTTTTATTGGTCAGAGCACTGTGTATCCAAGTTGGGATGTCATGTTGTGGCATGTATAGGACATCAGTGAGGCCACTTTTAAAATACAGTCATCAATTCTATCAACCTTCTATTGGAAGAATGTTTTTAAACTTGAGAGGGTGCAGAAAAAATGCATAAGGATGTTGCTGGGACTGGAGTGTTTGAGTTATATGGACAGGCTGATTAGGCTGAGGCTTTTTCCCCCTGGAGAGTCAGAAACTGAGGGGTAACCTCACAGAGGTTTATAAAATCATGAGGGACATGGATAGGGTAAAAAGCCAAGGCCTTTTTCCTAGGCTGAGGGAATCCAAAACTAGAAGGCATAAGGATCAGAGGGGTAACATTTTCATGCAAAGTGTGGTGTGTATATGGAATGAGCTGCCAGAGGAAGTGGTGGAGGTAAGGACAATGACATCATTTAAAAGGCATCTGGATTGTTATAGGAATCAGATGGATTTAGAGGAATATGGGCCAATTGCTAGCAAATGGGACTAGGTCAGGTTGGAATAACTAGTTGGTGCAGACGAGTTGGACCAAAGGATCTGTTTCCATGCTATGTCACTCTGCGACTCGATAACATATCAAGCAAGAAGTGTTGGTAGCTTGTTTTGAAAAGTGCAGCAATCTCTTCCATTGTCTTGGTTATTAAAACAGTGCTTTCTTCATTTCAGTCCACAATCAAAAATACAAACAATAAAAAAGATACAGACTTTACAAAACGTAGAGTGTAGACTCTTCCTTGTTTCATGTGGTGTAGTCTAAGCATCAGCAGACTGGATAACATTGAGAGCTCAGGTTGAGCATCTGGTTTGATCAGTGCAAAGTCCGAGCAACGGTTTAATCTCTAGCCAAGTATTCAACAGTTGTGGCAAGTCATTTCATGCTGAAAATTTTGGTTGGATAAGAATAAATACTTATAAAATAATAATTGAAATTTTATGAGTTTATGTTTAGCAGCAAAATTGAATTTTGGACAAAATTTAATATGGTAATTCAAACCAACTTGCCAAATAATTTTCAGCAATTTAGTTGGCTAAATAACTTTTATTAATTTGTTGAAGTTTTCACTACTCATGCTTGATTTGTAAATCATTAGTAGCTACTGGTATTTTATGAGCTCTGCTCCCTGCTGTTGTGCAAATGTGATTTGTTGTTCATTTATAAACAGGCTGCACGAAATTATCATGTCAAGTGCCACATCCAAACTATCACATAATGGACATGGACAAGCAAGATGCAAGCTTCAATAAATATACACATGCATATAGCATATCAATATCAAAATGCATATTTCAAATCTGGACTACATTCATGGAGTGTAACATAACTTAATATGTTTGAGCCTTTTGTTTTCTAACCAGAAGAGCTTTTATTTATGGCACACATCATAATCTGTGAAAAACTGTTCAGAATTCAAATAAATAGTGGGAAGTGTTACATAATTTTATATACCAAATCAAGCTCCATTTATTCTTAATCTGAATACTTAAAACTCATGCTGTATAGCATAATATAGTTTGATAAAACAGATACAAATGAGTTTGTACGTATTTGAACACTCAGATTCTATAATCTACAGGTCATTCTGCTGTAAGGCGACTGATGCGATCCTCTGCGACGTCGCGCTATTGAAAATCGTACTATGGAAAACCGCTATAGAAAATCACACTGTAGAAGATCACGAATAGAAAATGGCTATATCCATTCAGTTGAACACTTGCATTATCCAAACAACGTCCACAATTTGTCAACTGTATTACAGCTAATTCGTGCTAACAAAATGCGCTTTATAACAGAATGGCCTGTACTTCATTATAACATTCTTGCAGCTAACACAGGAAAAAAATTACATAAAACCCATTTTTAAAAGTCCCACTGTATTTACTACCTTTTTTTTTCCATTTAAGTAAATTTGGATAGTAGCAACTACCTGAAAAATGAAATGAAATGTGCACAGCAACTCGGTTGGGCCTCATCAGCCATTTATTTCTAACAACTGAAAGAATTTTAACAACTTGCTGGTCACATATTAAAATAGTATTCAAAAATAAGTGGTGCTACTGAACTTTCTGAAATGTTATCTTCTTCAATCAACTGCATGTGTTCCGAGATGCTACTGCTATGTATTTAATTCCTATAACTGGGTTTTGTGGGCAGCACGGTAGCACAGTGGTTAGCACTGCTGCCTCACAGTACCTGAGACCTGGGTTCAATTCCCGACTCAGGCGACTGACTGTGTGGAGTTTGCACATTCTCCCCGTGTCTGCATGGGTTTCCTCCGGGTGCTCCGGTTTCCTCCCATAATCCAAAGATGTGCGGGCCAGGTGAATTGGCCATGCTAAATTGCCCGTAGTGTTAGGTAAGGGGTAAATGTATGGGTGGGTTGCGCTTCGGCGGGTCAGTGTGGACTTGTTGGGCTGAAGGGCCTGTTTCCACACTAAGTAATCTAATCTAATCTAATAGTTTGTACCATTGAAGATGACAAATTTACTCAACCAAAGCTCATTTAAAACATGAAAGATCTTACTTACCAGAGGATCCCTTTCTCCTCCCACAAGGTTTTTTACAGCACCATTCTTCAGGGATACAGAGCGGATTGTGCTACTCTCACTGTCAGAAATGAAAAGGCAATTCCATTCTGGAAGAGCTACACATAGACCCGATGGTTGAGCAAATCCTGCTTTGTGAGGATAGGAATTGTTTCGATTTTCCTCATTCCCACTCCCAGCAAAACGAATGCATGTTCCCTTTTTATACTCACTAGGAGAAACATATACATAGACATGTTTGTAACACTAACATAAATTTTGAAGTTGTACTTTTAGCTATACTTTGTCTTACAAAATGAATGAAACAATTTCAGAAACATTTTCTCTTCAAAAATTTTGTAAGTGTACCAAGATATGAAAGTACTACTGCAATATTTCAACTGGTTACAAACTTCAGCTTATTGTAAATTACTGAATATGGTCCAATCCAAATTATAAACTGCATAATCTCTTCAAAATAACTGGATCCTGTTCAGATAGAACAACATATCAATTTGTTCTTTTTGCAAAACCACCACCACTTTGGAAGCTATATTACCCATTATTTTTCAGGCTGTGCCACTGCCTGCAATGTGCCTAAGCAGATTTGGCAGCAGCCAGAGAACAATGTGGCTACGTTCAGATATTATTTTTGGTTTAGAAACCGTAGTGGTTCATGGCAGTGGAGAAAAGTCGCATCTGAGATCCCCAGTGTTGCATAAAATCCTGACTTGAACACTTTCATAAAATTTGTACCAGATCACATTCAAATGTTTTGAATCTGAGGCCAAGCAGATTGATTATATTCTTAACATATTAATCATCATTACCTATGGCCAGTTTCAGTAGTCAACAAACATACTAATGCCTTAAATACTTATTCTGCAAAAGAAAAAAATCATAAGATTTTCTTTCATTTTTAAACTTCAATGGAAATCTGTATCGAAATACTCTACACATTATTTTCCTAACTCATGGATAATTAAATCTGTAATTTCTTGTATTCCCTTATTAAAATTCATTGATCTAAGGAATAAATTGTAGGTTTTACGGCTGGCATACTAGTGGAATATTAATTCAGTGGGCCTAAAACTCTTCCTCCTTCTACTATTCCATGTCAAGGAGACACTGGGTTAAAATCTACTGGCAATTAAAAAAAAGTCATGGGATGAGGGTGTTGCTGGTTAGGCTAGCATTTATTGCCTGTCCCTAATTGCTCAGAGGGCAGTTAAGAGTCAACCACATTGCTATGAGTCACATGAGGTCACACCAGGCAAGGATGGCAGTTTCCTTCCCTAAAGGACATGAGTGAATCAGATGGGTTTTTCTAACAATTGACAATGGATTCATGGTCATCATTAGACTCTTCAACTCCAGATATTTATTGAATTCAAATTTAACCAGCTGCCATGGCAGGATTCAAACCTGTGTCCCCAGAACATTACCTGAGTTTCTGATTAATAGTCCAGTGATAATACCACTAGGCCATTGGTTATGAAACTGATGCTGCTCAGTGCTACTTATGTGTTAATGTGCAACAAATTCAAGCAGAGAATGGATGTACTATTATACGTGATCTCCAGATGTTGTCCAAGATGTGTGCAATTAGCTTCAAGAAACTTGCATCACGCTACCTGCTTCATCATTGTGAATTAGTCGTATTTGCATGTTTGCCGAACCTAATCTACCACTGAAATTTAAATCTTATTCATTCCAATCCACTTGCCTTTTGTTTAAAAAACACTGGTTAGGTTAGTGCTAATTACATCAATTAAGATCTCTAGCACTGAAAATTAATTATTACAAGTATGTTTCATTTCTTCATGTATGAACTATTGTTGAAGGTTTCATGAACATAAAACTTTTCCTTTTGGTCATAAAACAATCTTTCTTTGCTTGAGCTGGTTTTGAATTCACTCACTTCTAAGTCCTTGCACTATTCATGTCACAATACTTTAATTTGATTGATTAAAGTGATAGCAATGTTATGATCTGTTCACACCAGTTTCACATGCCTGGCTTCCTTTCCCGTGCCATCATCAACTTTCAAAAATATGCTATGTAAAAAATTCACTTAAATGTGTAAGGGCAAGTCTTGTTAACTGTAGATGACTTTGGATTTGTTCCGACAACAACTCATGGCCTAGAGATTTAAATTGTATGGATTGTTTCCACTAGGACATGCTTGTGAAGTTTTGTTTACATTTACTGACACTGAGCAGATATAAATACACTGCTACACCAATTAACCCATTCCTGTTATAATAGCTGAAATGATCTAAATGAGAATGGTCTTTGGTCATGTTCTAGGTTTAATGTAACTACAAAGTAGTAGTTATTTTTCAAATGCATCCATGATGTCAGTCACAAAATAATTCCAAATTTTATTTCAGGCAATATTTATTGAGCAATGAAACATTTGGCTGGAATTTCCCCTCCCCAGTGTGGTGTGAATAATGGCTAGGAAGGTAATGCTGAAAGAGTGAGAAAATCTGACAGTTGACATTGAGAATCATTTTTCCTGATTTTTCTGTTGGGGCTTAAATGGTGATTTCTGAATCTTACCACTGAGTGATTTTGAGTATGTTATTATTATTTTTTCATCTCATTCAAGCCCCAACACTCCCCACTAATACACTAATATGACTATTCCCCTCTCCTTCTTTAAGTAGTGCAAATTTCCGACAAGCAAATAAGAACAAATACTGGGCAGTCGCAGCTAGCCTAGTGCCCATCACAGGTGTCTCTAATTTTTCCTTCAGAGAACAGAACAAAGTCTCTGCATGCTCCAAGGCCACCCACCCTCGTCACCCTTTGTCCATGCAAGTCTGCAAACTACCAACCTCACCACGTCATTATGTTGTTTGGCAGAGCATCGCAGCTGAGCCCACAGGGGCCGACCAGACCTCACAGTCACCGCCCATTTCAATTCCCCTAACCACTCCCTTTCCAATATGACCATCCTTGGCCTATTCCATTGCCACAATGAACCACACCGCAAATTGGAGGAACAGTTCTGGTCGCTCTATTATAGGAGAGATGTGGATGCTTTGGAGAGGGTTCAGAGGAGGTTTACCAGGATGCTGCCTGGAATGGAGGGCTTATCTTACGAAGAGGGGTTGACTGAGCTCAGACTTTTTTCATTGGAAAAAAGGAAGAGAGGGGACATAATTGAGGTGTACAAGGTAATGAGAGGCATAGATAGAGTTGATAGCCAGATACTTTTTCCCAGGGCAGAAATTGTTAAAACGAGGGGTCATAGTTTTAATCTGTTTGTCGGAAAGTATAGAGGGGATGTCAGAGGTGGGTTCTTTACGCAGAGAGTTGTGGGAGCATGGAATGCGTTGCCAGCAGAGGTGGCATTTAAGATAAATACATGAATGGGCAGGGAGCAGAGGGATACATCCTTGGCAAATAGGCAACAGGGTTAGATAGAGGATCTGGATTAACACAAGCTTGGAGGGCCAAAGGGCCTGTTCCTGTGCTGTAATTTTCTTTGTACTTTTGTAAACAACTGTTCTTAAAAATTCAATCTGAATTACATGGCTTTCATTCTTTTCCAATTATGAAATACAGATGCACTTTAGTACTACAATTAGAGAATGTTGCAAGGGAACAGGGTGTTTAATTGATGAATATATTATTTGTTCTTGGATATGAATTGAAAATACAGTAAACTGAAATTAAACAGTACTACCTAAAACACACTTAGAGGATTTGAAGTATCAATCACTTTATCATTATCTGGTTTGCAGCAAATTCTCAAAGGGGCATGCAATCCCAGTCTGATAGAGAACTATACAGGTGATGAATATATAACTCTATGTCAGTGAGCCATTTTGAAGACATATATATTGTGTAAATTAATACAGTTTAAGAAAGCCTCCAGAAGTACACTCAATGTCCAACAAATATTTCTCTATATATGGAGAATATTGTTATAAAAAATGGTCAATTACTTACATTCCACTATGAAGTTTTCCATCTTCTAGAAAAATGACCCATATTTGATGAGTTCCTGCCATTGCAATAAACAGAAGACTACCTTTGGTACTGTCTGCTATAGAGAGATCACGTAATTAGAAGAATGAGAGACAATCTCTTTTAAACATATACAAATCTCAAAAGACAGAGCAGGGTGGATCCTGAGAGGATCCCACACCAGCTATAGTTTAGGACTGGTTTGAAATTAACCCAGAAGACACTGCAGATTTTAAAAATGGTGGGTGGGTCCCAGATATGGAAAGATGCTCTCATTTCTAACAGATCTTATTTTTACTGGTGAGGGTAAGCAGTGGTGTATAATTGAAAAAGGAGGGAAATTTGAACTCACTGTAACCTTTTGAACTTAATGCTTGATCAAACAAAGCAGATTTTGGCAGTACCAGAAGTGTTAACTCTGCGCTGGAATAAAACAATTTACAGAATAAACAAACTCCTTTGAAGGGCAGATGACATCTGTCATGATATGAAGTTTTTTATTAAATGGATAATGGAGCTTATAACAAAAAAAACACAAGAGTTACAAAAACAAGTTAAGTATGTAGACAGCATGTATGAGCAAACATAAGGTATAAAGTATGGGAACTTGGGATTGGGACATCATTACTATTACTGAAACATGGGTGAGGGACAGACAGGACTGATATTGCAATGTTTTAAATTTAGAAATGGTTAAAAAAAAGAGAGGGCAAGAAAGGAAGGCAAGAGAGGAGAGGGAGTGGTATTTTTGACAAAGGAAAATATCACTGCTATATTTCAGAGGATATTTCGGAGATATTCCAGGAAAGCTATATGGGTGGAACTCAGAAATGTACTATAGGCCCCATATAGTCAGCGGGAAACTGAAGAGCAAATATGTTGAGACATCACAGACATACGTAAGAATAACAGGATTGTAATAGTAGGGGACTGTAACTTTCCAAACATAGACAGAGATTGCCATAATGTTAAGTGCTTGGATAGTGAGGAATTTGTTAAATGTGTTCAAGCAAATTTTCTTTATCAATATGTAGATGCATGTGCTTGAGAAGGAGCAAAATATGACCTGTCTTATTTCCCAAGAGAAGGTAAGTTACTGAAGTCAGTGGGGGAGCACTTTGGAACCAGTGATCATAATCTTTATTTGTTTTAAAACAGTAATGGATAAGGATTAGCCTTGCATAAAAGTTAAAAAGTTCTAAATTGGAGTAAGGCAAATTTTAAAGGTATGAGACAGGGACTTTCAAAAATTGATTGGAGTAGACTATTTACAGGCAAAGGGATGACTGGCAAGTGGGAGGCTTTCAAAAGTGAGATAACAAGAGTTCAGAGACATTATGTTCCTGTTAGAGTAGGGAACAAAAGATGAATAAAGATATTGAGGCTCCAGTCAAGAATAAGAAAAAGTCACACATTAGGTATAGACAACTGCGATCAAGTGAATCGTTTGAAGAGTAGAAGGGTATAGGGGCATTCTTAAGAGGGAAATGAGGAGGGTAAAAAACAGGATATGAGTGTGGTTTGTAGATAAGGTTAAGGAGAATCCAAAAAGATTCTAGAAGTACATTAAGAGCAAAAGATCAACAAGGTCCATCTATGTGTGGAAGCACAGGAGATGGGACAGATACTAAATGAATATTTTGCGTCAGTTTTTACTGTGGAGAAAGAAATGGAGGCTAGAGAACTTGGGGAAATAAATATTGATGTCTTGAAAAGAATCCACATCACAGAACAGGACATACTGGAGGCCTTAAAAAAAAACATGGTGGCATGGTGGCTCAGTGGTTAGCACTGCTAACTCACAGCACCAGGGACCCAAGTTCGATTCCGGTTTTGGATGACTTGTGTGTGGAGTTGGCACATTCTCCCGGTGTCTGCATGAGTTTCCTCCGGGTCCTCCAATTTCCTCCCACAATCCAAAGGTATGCAGATTAGGTGAATTGGCCATGCTAAATTGCCCAGAGTGTTCAGGGATGTGTAGGTTAGGTGCATTAGTCAGGGGTGAATGCAGAGTTTGGGGAATGGGTTTGGGTGGGCTGCTCTTTGGAGGGTCAGTGTGGATTTGTTGGGCCGATTCTAAGAATTCATAAAGGTGGCTGAATCTCCAGGACCTGATCAAGTGTATACCAAACATTGTGGAAAGTTAGGTAAGAAATTGTGGGGGTGAAAATGTGTTGCTGGAAAAGCGCAGCAGGTCAGGCAGCATCCAAGGAGCAGGAGAATCGACGTTCCGGGCATGAGCCCTAAGAAGCCTGCTGGACACACTTTTCTCATTCCTGAAGAAAGGCTCATGCCCGAAACGTCGATTCTCCTGCTCCTTGGATGCTGCCTGACCTGCTGTGCTTTTCCAGCAACACATTTTCAGCTCTGATCTCCAGCATCTGCAGTCCTCACTTTCTCCTCGAAGAAATCGTAGGGCCCTTAGAAGAGATATTTGTAACATCTACAGCCAAAGGTGAGGTGCTGGAGGACTATAGGTTGTTTAATGTTGTGCCTTTATTTAAGAAAGGCTCTAAGGAAAAGCCTGGCAATTACAGACCAGCGAGTCTGATACCAGCGGTGGGTATATTGTTGGATTCTAAGAGATAGGCAGTGAGTTTCCACTTAAAGGTTTAAGGGTGGATTTGAGAGGCTGAGTGAAACTTGGAAGAAAAAGTGTGATCTTGTGGGAGAACTGTCTCCAACTGGCATAACCGTCCCGCATATGTGGTTTTCTATCCCACTTAATATCAGCCCACACAACAAACGCTGTTACAGGTAAGATAACAACAGGTGGGAAAGGCCCTGAAGTGGCTTTCCATTAAGCTTCACACAGGTTGAGGATGGGTGTATAAATGGCAGGAGATCCACACATTGGATTTTATGAATATCACCTTCAAAATTGCTGCAGACACGTGTAAAAGTCAGCCTCGTATCTTTTTCCCTTTCAACACCTCAGACAATGAAATTGAAAAGCAATGATAAAACTGCATTTGGTATATCTTGCTTACGGCTTTGTTCATGTTTCACCATGTAATGGAAAAAAAACAACTCCTATTATAACACTCATTCTCCAATCCATAGCAAGAAAAAAAATAAATTTATGTTTTAACAGGAAGCATATGTTTGCTGGAGGGAATACTTTCAACACAAAGCAATTCTTATTTAAATTTCCTATATTTAAAAGCTGTTTGTTGGAAGAAATTCACAAATGCACACCTTTCAACCCTCTGCATGTTGATTTTAGCTATCAATTCATTTATGCTGATGACAGCATAACACTGATTGATAGATCTGGGGGTTGGCATCATCTTTTAACTTGAATATTAACTGGAAATACCACTTACGGTACTTACTGTAAAATAAAGGTCGCAGTAAAGACGTGTTCACAGAGATTACAAAAAATAGATACCAGTAAAGGGACACTATTTGGTCTCTAAATAATTTTTCTGGAGGAGTGAAGTTTTCTCAGTTTTAAAAATTCATCTTGAATAATTTTGCAGTCTTTGCCTCAATAATGGTACCCACGAGATCGAAGTTTTAATAATATTTCTACGGTGGCAATTATTCCTATATCAATTTAGAATTTGACTTAAACGGCTTTCTTTTTAATTGACATGCCTTAACCTGAAACACTTTCATATTGATTTAGAATATTTCAGTCCTTAAAGCTCTACCCAAATTCTCTTGAAATTGGCTGGTTTAAAATG
Source organism: Hemiscyllium ocellatum (assembly GCF_020745735.1). Taxonomy (NCBI): domain Eukaryota; kingdom Metazoa; phylum Chordata; class Chondrichthyes; order Orectolobiformes; family Hemiscylliidae; genus Hemiscyllium; species Hemiscyllium ocellatum. The sequence goes on along the minus strand of NC_083422.1, from coordinate 39,449,137 downwards.
GATATTTGAACTTAAGTTTGCAGAATTAGCTTTTTGCATCTAGTTATTATAATTGATGATTATGAATGACATGACTAGCACCACTGTCTGTCAAACATGCTGAATGGTGTTGAAAACAATATATACACCAAAATATTACTTAATAGAACATAATTGGGAGCAAAGGGGATTTGACTGGGTGGATATTTCCTCAGTGTCATACGGCATAAAAATAGACAGCTCCCTATAACAATACAAGCTCGACCATGAGCTGGTCTCTCTCCAGGTCTAAAATGGTTTTGATTCTAGTTTTGATGGCCCTTTGGTTTTTCCCTACCATCACCATTTTGAAAGGACTGGATCTTTCTGTGCCCGAAGTCTAATATTTTTAGCTGTGACTGGGAGTGTGCCCAGAAAATTTAATATTATTACAGATGTGCCCATTCTTAAATGTATGAGGATTTCTGTCTTACCGCCATTACAGATAGTGAATTCCAGATTTTCAACACCCTCTGGGTGATAAAGATTCTCCTCACATCTCCTCTAAACCTTCGCTCCTTTACCGTACATCTATGCTCCCAATCATTGATCCCTCTGTCAAGAGGGAAAGTTTCTTCCTGTCTATCCTTCCTACACCTCATGTGGGTGAATCTAGAACAGGAGGAGATGATAGAAGCAGATATGATAGCAATGCTTAAGCGGCATTTAGGCAGACACATGAACAGGCAGTGAATAGAAAGATATGGACCATTTATAGCAGAATGGCATCATGGTCAGCACAGATCTGGTGGGCCGAAAGGCCTGTTCCCGTACTGTACTGTTCTAAGTCCAAAATAATGTTTTCCTCTTGCAGATAATAATCACACAGCCATGCGTTTAGACTGTGCTTTGAGTAGATTATTGGTTGCCTCAAGGGAATATTTCAAACACAAAATTTTCGCAATTACAAATATGAAATATACAAAACACATATTGAAAGCATCAAGTGTTGCATTTGACCGATCTTCAAGATAACGATTCGTAAAATAAGTTTAGTATTTCACTTTTCAATAATATAAGAATTCCTGTTACTAATAGGTTGCAAACATTTAAATATATTAATTATAATTCTAAAATCTGGGAAAATTATTAAAACAAGATAAAAAGAAAAGTTTAATTGTCAAACTATTCATCAAAGTATTCCATAATGCTAACTCTCTTGCATGTTTTTAAGTTCAGCAAGTAAAGAGGATTACAGATGAAATAGCATCCAGTTTTGTTCAGATCTACAAATCATAACAAATAAACAGTTTTTGAAAATTTTGAGTTTAAATCAATTGAACTGTGGAAATATTAAAACTCTAAAGCTTATAGAATTAAATTTAATGAAATCACTTGTTTCTGTAGTTTAATTCAACCATGAAATCAGTGTGTCTCACATCAAGAGACAGACGCAACATCCGCTTCAAAATTAAATGAGTGCACAGGTCACACTAGATTTGTCTTGTTATCTCTGCAGACAGGGCCAAGTGGCAACAGTTAAATACCTAATGAATCAGTCTGTTAAAAAAATATACATGACTGGCTTTGATCTACTAACCAAGTAAACAGCTAGTTGATCACATTTCACCAAGTTTAATTTTTAAACTATAATTAAAAATTTGCAACACAGGTTGTTTCAGATAAATATACCTATAATAATGAAGTAGTGCCCAAAACATACATAGAAAATAGGAGCTGGTCAAGGCTATTTGTTTCGCTGGGCCTCCTCCACCATTCAAATGATTGTGACCTCTAAACTCCATCTTCTACCATTTCCCATTGTACCCTAATTACCCTAACACATTTACCAGAACTCCTGTGACCTTTTCTAAATTGTTTATCATATCTCGTGGATTGTTTATTACAGTTCTTAATATTAAATGTAAGAAGCCATTACAATTTATCTTGAAATGTTTTGAAGTATTGTTTTCAAAACTAAAGAGTACACCTTGAAGTAGCAATCTGAAGACGGACTTGTGATCTAGGTTATAGACCAGGCCACACCCCTTCAATCCAACTCAAGAAAGCAGCCTGGACCTTAACGTTGCTGGTTGTTCTAAACAAGTGTAGAATGGATATTCCAGGAGTGATGCAGTTGGCCCAACCACTTAGTTTTAAACAAAACAGAATTTATTTGCAAGATTACTGAATGAAACACAAACAAAAGAGAACAGAATGTAGAATAACCTAATCTATCCGAAAACCCAACAGATTATCCCTTCTTAATGATGCTGTTCCAAATTCCTGCAACAATCCCCATAAACATCTATTAGCAAAAAGGAAGGTAAAGATCAAACACAGGGTCTTACAGGAGACAGAGAAATGGCAGAGAGATTCAGCATGGAGCACCTTCCATGGAGTACTTTCTTGAAGCAGCAGCTTTTTGCTTGCTAAAACCAAACCAAACCACAGAAAACTGAACTGGGAGAAGTGGCCACTACCCCTTCATGTACAAGTTTTTTTCAAACGTGAAAGCCTTTTGCCTGAGGCAGTATCAGTTAGCTATAATCAAATTGGCCCTAAAACCCATCCAAGCTAGACCTTGCGTTTAAGACAAAGGACAACATAACCACATGAAACGAGCAGCATCGTCACACCTCCTCCCCCCCCCTTTAAAAAGAAAGGACTATCAATATCCAAAGATGGCTTCATTTCAAACCACTGTAATTTAAATTGTTAGTATACGAAAACACCATACACATTACATTGACAATAATCAAGCATATAGTTTGTTTCAATCTGTCTTACTCCTATCACCGAGCGCTTCAGTTTTTCATTTAAGTCTTGACAATGCATTGGCATCACATTTTCTCATCCTGCCACACGCATAATTTTCAAATTGAATGGCTGTAACAAAAATCTTCATCTAAACAGTTTGTAATTCTTGTCCTTAGATTTCTCCACAAACTTAAATGGGTTATGATCAGTGTATATGATAGTCTCAGATACATTACTGGTAACAAAAACATTGAAATGTTGTAATGCCAACACCAAGCTCAAATTCTCCTTCTCAACTGCCGAATATTTCTGTTGATGAATGTTCAATTTCCTGGAGAAGTACTTGATAGCTCTTTCTATTTCTCATCATATTCTTGTAGCAGCACAGCACCGACACCGACATCACTCACATCGATAGCCACTTTGCATGGCTTTGTGTAATTAGGCGTGGCTAATACTGCGACAGTGATTAACACAGTTTTCAGCTTGTCAAATGCCTTCTGACAGTTTACTGTCCATTGAAACTTCTTGCTTTTCTTAAGCAAAGTAGTGAGTGGAGCAGCCATACTTCAAACTTGGTACAAATTTTCGATAAAATCCACTCAATCCTAGGTATTGTAGTACCTTTCTTTTTGTCAATGGTTTGGGAAACTCCCCAGTTGCATGTGTTTTTGCATTGCATGCGGCCATTTGTCCTTGTCCAATAACATGGCCCAGGAAGGTGACTTGGGCTTTGGCAAATTCACTTTTAGTCAGCTTTATCACCAAGCCTACCTCCTTAAGTCAATTAAACAATTCTGATAAATGTTGCAAATGTTCCTTCTATATGTGACTACAAATCATCAGGTCATCAATATAAACTACACAATAATCATGCCAAGATGCACTACTATATTTTGTTTCAGTCTGTTTTACTCCTGCAGTCAAGTGCCTCAGTTTCTCATTCAAGTCTTGATAATGCATCGGCAATAACATTTTCTCGTTCGGCCACATGCACAATTTTCAAATTGAATGGCTATAACAACAAGCTTCATTTAAACAGTCTGTAATTCTTTGGGTTATGATCAGTGTATAGGATGCTTGAGATACATTACTGGTAACATAAACATTGAAATGTTGGAATGCCAACACTAAGCTCAAACTCTCCTTCTCAACTGTCGAATATTTCTGCTAATGAATGTTCAATTTCCTGGAGAAGTACCTGATAGGACTTTCTATTTCTCTGAAAATGACTTTATTGGTTAGTCTGTAATGTGGCTGGTGAATTTTTCATAACCAAACGGCATGACTTTAAACTGATACAGTCCACTCGGCATTATGAAAGCCAAAACTGTCTTTGCTCTTTTGGACAAAGGTTCCTGTCAGTATCCTCTGAGCAAATCCAACTTAGAAATATAAGTTGCGTGTCCCCACCTTTTCAACACAGCCTTCCAAACGCGGAATTGGATATGCATCAGTTTTTGTAACTACACTGAATTAGAGGGTATAGTTTTAGGGAGAGGGGGAAAAGATACAAAAGAGACATAAGGGGCAACTTTTTCACGCAGAGGGTAGTACGTGTATGGAATGAGCTGCCAGAGGAAGTGGTGGAGGCTAGTACAATTGCAACATTTAAAAAGCATCTGGATGGGTATATGAATCAGACGGGTTTGGAGGGAAATGCGCCAGGTCTTGGCAGGTGGTAACAGATTGGGTTGGGATATCTGGTCAACGTGGACGAGTTGGACCGAAGGGTCTGTTTCCATGCTGTATGACTCTATGACTCTAAATTGGCTTCAAAAGCCATCCAAGACAGAGCTCTTGGCAACTCTGCATTTATGAACCTTCTGAAAAAAAAACCGAGGACATCATAACCTTATTAAAGGAGTGTCATCGTCACATCTATGATATTAACAATTTGTCTTACAAGAAAACAGTTCTTCATAAAATACATTACAAAAAATCATTGTTCTATGCACATGCACATATATACATATAATTCTGTGCATATGTACATTGAAGTTTAAACAGTTGGGAATACATTAATTTTTGAAATGGTATGATAATCCTCTTCTTTCCTGTGTACTTTTTGTCTAAGTGAACACTGGTCTAAGTAAAATGTGTCAAAATAATCTTTATTTCTGAACCAAGAACTTCCAAAATTATGTAGTAATTATATAAATGATTGGTAAAACTCATGAAATGATGATTGGAAGATCGCTGTTGTAACCCCCTTGTTCAAGAAAGGATCAAGATAAAAGATGGAAAATTATAGGCCAATTAGCCTAACCTCGGTTGTTGGTAAAATTCTAGAATCCATCATTAAGGATGAGGTTTCTAAATTCTTGGAAGAGCAGAGTCTGATTAGAACAAGTCAACATGGATTTAGTAAGAGGAGGTCGTGTCTGACAAACCTGTTGGAATTCTTTGAAGAGGTGACAAGTAGGTTAGACCAGGGAAACCCAGTGGATGTGGTCTATCTAGACTTCCAAAAGGACTTTGATAAGGTGCCACACAGGAGGCTGCTGAGCAAGGTGAGGGCCCATGGAGTTCGAGGTGAGCTGCTGGTATGGATTGCGATTGGCTGTCTGACAGAAGGCAGAGAGTTGGGATAAAAGGTTCTTTTTCGGAATGGCAGCCGGTGACAAGCGGTGTCCCGTAGGGTTCAGTGTTGGGGCCGCAGCTGTTCACATTAATATATAATGATCTGAATGAAGGGACTGGGGGCATTCTAGCGAAGTTTGCCGATGATACGAAGTTAGGTGGACAGGCAGGTAGTACTGAGGAAGTGGGGAGGCTGCAGAAGGATCTAGACAGTTTGGGAGAGTGGTCCAGGAAATGACTGATGGAATTCAACATGAGCAAATGCGAGGTCTTGCGCTTTGGAAAAAAGAATAAAAGCATAGACTACTTTCTAAACGGTGAGAAAATTCATAAAGCCAAAGTACAAAGGGATCTGGGAGTGCTAGTCGAGGATTCTCTAAAGGTAAACATGCAGGTTGAGTCCGTGATTAAGAAAGCGAATGCAATGTTGTCATTTATCTCAAGAGGGTTGGAATATAAAAGCACCATTGTGCTACTGAGACTTTATAAAGCTCTGGTTAGGCCCCATTTGGAGTACTGTGTCCAGTTTTGGGCCCCACACCTCAGGAAGGACATACTGGCAATGGAGCGTGTCCAGCGGACATTCACACAGATGATCCCTGGAATGGTAGGTCTAACATATGAGGAACAGCTGAGGATCCTGGGATTGTATTCATTGGAGTTTAGAAAATTAAGGGGAGATTTAATAGAAACTTACAAGATAATACATGGCTTGGAAAGGGTGGACGCTAGGAAATTGTTTCTGTTAGGTGAGGAGACTAGGACCTGTGGACACAGCCTTAGAATTAGAGGGGGTCAAGTCAGAACAGAAATGCGGAGACATTTCTTCAGCCAGAGAGTGGTGGGCCTGTGGAATTCATTGCCGCAGAGTGCAGTGGAGGCTGGGACGCTAAATGTCTTCAAGGCAGAGATTGATAAATTCTTGAAGTCATAAGGAATTAAGGGCTACGGGGAGAATGCTGGTAAGTGGAGTTGAAATGCCCATCGGCCATGATTGAATAGCGGATAGGACTCGATGGGCTGAATGGCCTTACTTCCACTCCTATGACTTATGGTCTTATGAATTAGTAAAATTAGAAAGCTATCAAGAAATTGAAGACTATCAAAAAAACGAAAAGATCCAATGATACCGAATGAAAGGTAGTCACAACATTTAAATATATTTAGACAGGTACATGAATTGGAAAGGTTTAGAGGGATATGGGCCAAATATAGACATGTGGGACTAGTTTAGTTTGGAAAACATGTTTGGCATGGATGAGTTGGACTGAGGTATATGTATCCATGTTACATGACTCTATGACCCTGTAAGAGGAATCTTTTGCTAGCCTGTAATAGTTCTTCTTAATCAACACTTTACTTTTGATTTTTCTCCAAAATCCTCCTTTTACCAAATATTACAACGATGTCAGTAATGCTTAATGTTCAGCTCAGAGGCATATATAATGTGGTCGAAGACGTTATGTTTTATTAGTATAAATTCCATCCATTAAGATGTTCCATAACTGAGGCTTTGCTGCCAAGAACAAGCAAAACTCTTCAGAAACGGATCAAATGGCTTTTCTGCCAAACCAAAAACTTTCCTTCTTAGCAAAGAAAATCTTACATTTTAGTCTAGTTCAACTTATTTATCTTGACTATTAAATATTCAAAAAATAATATTTTACCAGAAATTAATTCTGAATTGGGATTACCATTAACTATTTTCATATATTTGCAGTTGGCAAATATTTATTCCCATTCAAATTAATTTGCTTGCACATGTTTGAGATGTTGACATCCTTCCAAACATGTTCTACTTTGAAACACTGACAATACTTGAGCCTGGGCACAGTCAATATTTGATCATTTTCCTGCCTTTATCCCTCGTTCTTAAAAAAAAACTTTTATGGGATGTTGATGTTGCTGCTGCAGCCAAGCCAGCAATGTTTTGCCCATGAAAAGAGGTGGTGAGCTGTATTTTTGAATTACAACAGTTTGTTGAAGGCACATCCACAGTGCTGTCAGGAAAGGGATTTAAACATTTAAAATCAGCAAATGAAGAAACAAACATGGTTACAAATCAGGATGGTCTATGACTTGGAGGGGAACTTTGAAGTGATGATGCATCTTCTGAATTGGACACACTGCTGCCATTGTGTGTTGCTGTGGAGTGAATGCTGAAGGTGGTGGATGGGGCCAATCACGTGGGTTAGTCCATAAGATGTAGGAGCAGAAGTAGGTTATTCACCCCATCAGGTCTACTCTGCCATTCAATGAGATCATAGCTGATCTGATAATCTTCAACTCCTCTTTCATCCCTTTTCCCCATAACCCTTGAATCCCTTGCTTATTAAAAATGTCAACCTCAGCCTTGAATATAATTAACGATTCAACCTCAACAGCCCTTTATAGTAAAGAATTCTGCAGATTCAATACCCTCAGAGAAGAGATTTCTTCTGATCTCTGTCTTAAATATGGGACCCGTTATTCTGCGATTGTGACATCTAATTCCACAGTCTCCCACAAGGAGAAACAACCTTTGCACATCAACCCTTTAAAGTCTCCTGAAAATCTTGTATTTGTCAATAAGGTAGCCTCTCATTCTTCTAAAGTTGACTACAGGCCTGACTACTCAACTTTCCCTCTGTACAGTGCCTCCATACCTGGTATCAGCCTAGTTAAGCTTTTCTAAACTACCTCTGATACCAGTATATCTTTCCTTAGATAAGATCGCAAAACTGTTCACCGTATTCCAGCTATGGTCTGAGCCGACAGGTTTAGCAAAAACTCACTACTTTTATTCTCCATTCTTTTCAAATTAAAGACCAACATGCCTTTGCCTTCCTCATTACCTGCTGAATTTGAATGCTCGATTTTTGTGATTCATTGCTGAGAATGTCCAAATCCCTCTGTGCTGTACCTTTATGCAGTCTTTCTCTGTTTAAATAATATTCAGCTCCTATATCCTTGCTGCCAAAATTCATAATTGCTAATTTCCCTGCATTATATTCCATCTGCCAAGTTACTGTCCGCTTAAGAAATCTGTCTATCTCCCTCTGCAGACTCTGTGTCATCCTCACAACTTGCCTTCTTCCCTATGCCTTGTCCTAATGGTGTCAAGCTTTCAAGTGTTGGAGTTCCATCCAGGTAGATGGAGAATACTCCATCACACTCCTAGCTTGTGCCTTGTTGATGACATACAGCCTTTGGGAATAAACAAGTGAATTACTCTTCATAGAATTCCCAACCTTAGCCAAGGATCATATATCCCTTTTATTTTTCAAAACAGTATTTTCAATATGTCCTGCCACCTTCAAAGCTTTATGGAAGCACACCCTTTACATGCTGATGTTCCTGTCCAGCTGTTTAGTAATTTGTTATTTTTACAGATAGTAACCTGTGAAAAAATAAATTAATTTCAATTTTTAAAAAAATTCTCTGCAATTATAGCTGAAGGTAACTTCTACCCAATAAGTTTAACAATGTAAACACCTTTTCAGTTTAGCAATTTTTAAACTGAGGTAATGGATCCACATTTGAAGAAAACTTAACATTTGCTTCAGCAAAAATAAAGAATGCCTGAGCCAACTGCACAATTGTTAATTGTTGAGTGGCTTTCTTCTGTTTAAACTTGAGAACTATAAGTGACTAAAAACATTTGCAACATGAAATTGAATGCAAGAGAATGGAATTAAACAACACATTGGAAAATGTGTAAAACATTTAAATGTTACAAAGTGCATTCTTTTATTCTTATGATATTTTCTAATGCAACACAACCATGCTCCATCTATAACCAAGGGAATTAGAAGATATTTATTTGTATTCAAAAATATTTCAGCAGTTAATAAAATAAATATGACAGTGCAAAATTATTTCTATATTTATCATGAAAATTATGTTAAATGTCATGAAATCTGATGGCCTAAAATGCCGACTTCTCACATACACTGATTAAATGTGAAAACGTGCTGGTCAGGTCATAATAATAATCAAGTAAAATGTTAACATGATCATTCTTTAAGGTACATTTCCATTGGTATTTTAATGGTAAATATTAGTGACAAGCACACATTTTCATATTGCATTTATTTATTTTTGGAAGACGCCCGACTGTCCAATTATATATACTGTTTATTCATAATTAGCTTATGTTTAGAGAGAATCTTTGAGCTGTAAAACAGTATGAAGTAACTCTGATTATGATTATTGATACTGATACAAATACCGTAAGCATATACATTAAATTATTTTAAAAAGAGCATTTGAATGCATTTTGCCAGGCAAAATTTGCTCCACGTTTCCTATTACCTGCCCCACCTCAAGAGGTACTCTGTAGTTGGCATCACATTAGCTGAAAACTTACATTTGCCCATGTGAATTTGAACACCAAATCAAACTTAAAATACTATGGTTTATTTGAACTGCATTCAGCTTCTGCATTGTATTTACAACTATAATAATATAAATATGAATTTAAATTAAAAGTATAATCTTGCCACTTCTGAACTGTGCATAAATCACCTGAAAATTTATGAAATAGTTAAGAAAGGACTGGCTAGCTAACTGGACAGAGGAGGGTTTCTGGCTTGCAGTGGCCAGTTTGAAATGATTCAAACACAAATCAAGTATAAACTTGGAATCAAATTAACTTTAAAAAGCTAAAAGCCTTTTCTCTTATGTAAGTTTAAAAACAATGTCAAGCCCAATATAGTACAGATACATGATCTTAGTTCTAAGAAGGGACTTCTTTATGACTGTTTAAATCAAGCTTCCATTCAAGTTTCATGATATTAATATTAGGATGACATTGCTTAAAATTGTATATTTCTGCAGAACAAAGTCAAGACCAGGTTTAATGTTCAAAACAATTGCAAGATAAAATAAGGGAATCACAAGTTAGAATTCAATATCAGTTTAATACAGCACATTACAAACATCAGAGGAAATTAAATTCAAGCAGAGTACGTACATACACTGAAGCATTCTTGCTAATCTATATCCTTCACACTTCTGAAAACACATTATTCTATGACCTTCTACAGGGTCAGCAGCAGAATTCCATCAGAGTCAATCCTAGAGTGTTTCTAGAATTAAACCTGCATTTTTATAATACTTACAACAAACTGCAGCTCTTAGCATTCTTTGAGAATCAGAATTTGAAACAATATTACAGCAAACTTTGCTTTAGCTGGCACCTTAAGAACTGGCACTCTAAATCAACTAGAATAAACTGCACCTCAAATACCAGAATTTTACTGTATTATCGCGATCTTCACGATGTCCGAGTAGTCAGTTGAGGGTGTGAGTGAGAAGGCTCTCTGCCAGTAAATTTTACTTAAGGCAAAGTTGCATTTTTTTTGTGTGATTTACGCAATAAATAAAATATAACAGTGATGTCTATATTTCCTGCATTACATTTCCATTACTTAGTATATGTTTTTATATTGATTACATGGACTTCTTGATCAACCAGAATACTTGAACAACAGGCACACTACTGGTCCCTTGGTACCAGTTAATAAAAGGTTTAATGTAATAACATCCCTTTCAGACTGAGCAATTTCCGAGAGTTTAGGGTCAAGCTCCAGATTGCTATGATTTAGGAATTAAAAATTGTACTTTGTTAACTTACAGATCCTAGATGTATACCTTTGCCTTCAACTGAATTTGCAACAAAATCCACTATAGGGTGTAGGTTTGCTCGCTGAGCTGTAGGTTTGATACCCAGACGTTTCATTACCTGGCTAGGTATCATCATCAGTGGCGACCTCCAAGTGAAGCGAAGCTGTTGTCTCCTGTTTTCTATTTATATTTTTCTCCTGGATGGGGTTCCTGGGGTTTGTGGTGGTGTCATTTCCTGTTCGTTTTCTGAGGGGTTGATAGATGTTATCTAGATCTATGTGTTTGTTTATGGCTATGTGGTTGGAGTGCCAGGCCTCTAGGACTCTCTGGCATGTATTTGCTTATCCTGTCCCAGTATAGATGTGTTGTCCCAGATAAAATGGTGTTTTTTTTCATCTGTGTGTAGGGCTACGAGGGAGAGAGGGTCATGTCTTTTTGTGGCTAGCTGGTTCGTGTATCCTGGTGGCTAACTTTCTTCCTGTTTGTCCTACGTAGTGTTTGTGGCAGTCCTTGCATGGAATTTTGTAGATGACATTGGTTTTGTCCATGGGTTGTACTGAGTCTTATAAGTTTGTTAGTTTTTGTTTGAGAGCCAGAAACCCTAACCACCTTACCATACATCAAAGAAGTCCCAGAAATGACAGCCAGACTACTAAGACCCCTCGGAATCCTAGTAGCACACAAACCCACAAACACTCTCACACAAATCTGTCAATCCCTCAGAAAACGAACCGGAAATGACATCATCACAAACCCCAGGAACCCCATCCAGGACAAACATATAAATAAGAAGCAAGAGACAACAACTTCGCTTCACTTGGAGGTCGCCACTGATGATGTGACCTAGCCAGGTAATGAAACGTCTGGATATCAAACCTACACCCTAAACCTCACCTGAGCTACAAACCTTCACAAACCTTGCAAAAATCCACTATATTCTTCAACATGCTAAGCACTTTACAACAGCTTCCTCCTATAATTCAAACAAGTACTTCACAATACAAGTTCATACTGGTGTATACAAGACACAGAGTTAAATTAGTGTTCAGATGTAAAATGTGAACAGCCCGTCATGGATAATAAACAAGGAGGGGACATTCAGTATTTCAATCTCTGTGGGCAACTTTGTTCTTGTTCTTAATCAAGAGGCTTATCATGTATATGAATAAAGGTAGTTAATTCCTGTCTGGTATTTGTGTAAAGAAATCAGGAAGTTATAAAAAGAAGGTTTTGACATATCATTACTGACAATGAACTGGATAAACACAAGCCAGAATGAAAGGGATTGCACATTCAAAATAATGCAGTTATGATTCACAGAAAGAACTCTATATATGGTATAACACAAAACATTCTTCATTGCCTATACAATATGGCCCCATTTACTAGATACTTCTTAACAATTACTTAAGCTAGTAATACACACAATTTATTTATACAACATATAAATGCCTCACATTCTTACAAGGAAGTAACAATCTTACCAAACGTGCCAAAGGCTAGATCCCATGGTGAACTGATGGATTGTTCCACCCCTGTCTTACCACCTTCGTGGTCAGTTCCCTGAACTCCTGTTCCTGCTATTGTGCTTACCATTTCTGATGTAAGGTCAATCTAAGCGCAAGAAGAGATAGTGTCTGTCAAAATACATTTAAAATGTTCTTTTTAAAAAATCAATTCCTGATAGTTACTTGAACTATCTTGAATGAATTTCAACTGTCCTCAAAACAGAGGGAAATAAATGTAGTATTGATGCACAAGTCAACTATATGTTACCCTGCTGGTTGTTCAAATTAATTTCAACACATTGAAAAATCTATCAGCTCCTATGATGTAAGCTCTTTTTTTTTTGAGCTCAGTTCAAGACCCACAGTTGAAGTCCATTTATGTTGGTTAGGAGACTATCATATATCCAAGGTTTGGACATGGATCTCCTCAACCCGGGATTGCCACTCTCCACCCTTGGTACTGGAGGAATGCTGTCTCGTTTTTATTATGTCAGCTATATACAGTAGAAATGACAAATAAAAGCTACACTACTCTACTCCAACCACATCTCCTTTCACACAGGGTATCATAACAGGAACAAGTTGAGGATCTACCCAACAGGTTCTTAGAACAAAACTCTTAGAGGACAGAATGCAATGCATCTTGAGTCCCAATTTTAAATTGTGTAATTATATGTAAAATGGGATGAATTTTAAAGCACAAATCAAATTTACTTTGAAATTTTGTGATAAACAATGACTTGATAAACAAAGGCAAGGTTAACATTTTCAATAGAAAAGGAATTCATGTAATGTCTATGAGATGGGTTTTTGGATCAGCTTATGGTACTTTCCACTAGGGAACAGGCAATTCTGGATTTGGTAATGTGCAATGGGGCAGACTTGATTAGGGAGCTCAAGGTGCCCTTGGGGGCAGTGGCCATAATATGGGAGAGTTCATCTTGCAGTTTGAGACAGAGAAACTGGACTCAGATGAAACAGCATTACATCTGAGTAAAGGTAATTATAAAGATATGAGATAGGGTCTGGCCAGGGTTGACTGAAAGGGAGGTATAACAGGGAAAATGGTGGAGCAACAATGGCAGGAGTTTCTGAGGGCAATTCAAGAGGCACAGCAGAAATTCATCCCAAGGAAGAAGCAAGATACTAATGGGTGGATGAGGCAACCATGGTTGACAAGGGAAGTCAGGGCCAGCATAAAAACAAAAGAAAAGCATACAATGTGGTGAAGATTCGTGGGAAGTCAGTGGATTAGGATGTTTTAAAAAAACAAATAGCACAGGATAACAAAACATGCAGTAAAGGGAATGACAATAAAATATGAGAGTAGGCCAGCTAGCAACATAAAAGAAGCTAGCAACAGTTTTTTTAGATATTGAAAAAGCAGGGAAAGGCAAGGGTGTACATTGCACAGCTGGAAAATGAGGCTAGGGAAGCAATGTGGAACAAAGGAACAGCAGAAGACCTGAATAGGCACTACCATTGTTTTTGCAGTGCAAGACACCAGTAGCTTGCCAAAGAGTCCGGAATAGAGATAGGTATAGTGGCCATTATAAAGGAAAAAGCGCTGAGGAAGATGAAAGGTCTGAAGGTGGATAAAGCACACGGACCAGATGGACTACACCGCAGAGTTTTGAAGGACATGGTTGAGGAGATTGTAGAGGCATTGGTGGTGATCTTTCAAAAATCACTCGATGTCCAGGAGGATCCCAGACAATTGAAAAATGGCTAATGTAACACCCCTGTTTAAGAAGGTAGGGAGATAGAACACAGGAAAGTATGGGCTGGTTAACCTCACCCCAGTTGTTGGTAAGATTTTACAGTCCATTATTAAGGATGAGTGGAGTACTGGGAAGTGCATGGTAAAATATGGCTGAACCAGCATGGCTAAGGGGTGGTGATGCCTGACAAATCTATGAGGAGGTAGTGAGCAAGTTAGACAAAGGAGAACTTATGGATGTGATCTATTTTGATTTCCTGAAGGCCTTTGACCAGTGCCACACAGGATGCTGCTAAATAAGAGCCATGGTATTAGGAGGTAGGAACTGACATGGATAGAGGATTGGCTGACTGGCAGAAGGCAGAGAGTTGCGATAAAGGGGCATTTTTCAAGATGGCAGCCAGTGACCAGTGGAGATCAGCAGAGATCAGTGTTGGGACCACAACTATTCACATTATACATCAACGATCGGGACAAATGAACTGAGACATTGTTGTCAAGTTTGCATAAGACACAAAGATAGGTGGAGAGACAGTGGTGTAGAAGAAGGGAGGCTGCAGAAAGACGTGTGCAGACTAGGACAGAGTGGGCAAAGTGGCAGATAGAATATAATGTGGGCAAATGTGAAGTCATGCACTTTGGTAGGAAGAATAGAGGTGTAGACTATTTTCTAAACTGGGAAGGCTTAGGAAATCTGAAGCACAAAGTGAGTAGGGTGTCCAAGTTCTTAACTCTCTTAACACAAGAGCATAGATGTACTGCTGATAATCTACAAGGATTTGGTTAGACCGCATTTGGAATATTGAGAGCAGTTCTGGCCTTGTATCTAAAGAAGGCTGTGCTAGCCTTGAAGGGGATCCAAAGAAAGTTTACAAGAAATGATACAGGGGTTGAAGAGCTTGTCATATGACGAGTGGTTGAGAACTCTGGGTCTGTGCTCAATGGAGTTTAGAAGGATGAGGGGCATATGATTAAAACTTACAGAACACAGAGGCCTGAAAAGAGCAGATGTGCAGTTTCCACTTATAGGAGAGATTAGGACCTGAGGGCGCAACCTCAGAGTGAAAAGATAACCCTTTTACAAATGAGATGAGGAGGAATCTCTTCAAAACAGCAGGTGGTTAATCTGTGAAACTCACTGACACAATGGACTGTGGAAGCCAAGTCTTGAATGTATTTAAGACAGAGCTAGATAGGTTCTTGAATGGGAAGAGTTATGGGGAGAAGGCAGGAGAATGAGGTTGAGAAACATACCACTCATGATTGAATAGGGGAGCTGACTCAATGGGTGGAATGGCCAATTCTACTCCTATATTTTGTGATCTTATGGTCTAATACAGCGTAAAACTGTAATCAATAAATTTCAACATTGTTCTCAGATGTGTTTTTGTCCAATCTGCACATCCTTTCTTTCTTCCTTTTCTCAAAGACAGTACTTTCTTTCTGGGCTAACCTCTGCTGGCATTAGTCATCCTCTGATGTCCTATACAAAGGACCATTCTTCATGTGCGAACAAAATTAAATTTATTCCATGCTATTCAATGTTAGAGTCAGTTCCTGCCCTTGCTATATATTAACATATAGGAAACTTGGCTGACTTTTTTCTCTATTATTCAGGCTCAATAAACTCTTGCAACTTACACTGTCCCAGCTGCGATTGGCTGTTCAGGAGACAGATTGACCCAGTTATGCTTGTGGGAATTTGCAACATTTGTTCTAAAATGCCATCTATAGTTTAAGGTGATATATCATGCTATGGATTGGGGAGTGGTGATCATACTAACTCTGCCCAGAGACAGGCCCATGTGATCTAATCACAAGGGGGACAGAAACCCAAACCAAAATTGACTGAAAAATCAAGTGAAAAGTGACAGTTTTTAGACCTTTACACTTTAAAACAAGATTGCTGTCTTACTAGACACTGATGCAGAGAAAGACAAAGGAATTACTGCCATATTGGTTAAAAGTTGGTTTCAAGTTCAAAATCAAGGGAACGGGGCTGACAGGACATTGACATCTAAAGAACAATGACTCACCAAGGTGGGCCTTGCTGGTGAAAGTTGGTCCTGGGATAGTCCAACTGATTAGAAAGATTTTCAAAGGACAACAAACATTCTGGTATAGCACAGAAAAGTGTTGGAAGCTGGGAATTGATTTTGCATTATTACCCATTTTCCAGAAATAGTCACAATAGCAAAAGGAGTTGAAATATCCGCTCAGTTGAGCTAATTAGTTAACACAAAAGCGCCTATTCCTTAGTAGATGTATTAGTCACTTATTTCTGTCAGTTTCTAGGAAATTCAACCTCACGAAAAGTTATCAACCTCACGACGATCCTGTTTTAGGTATTCAAGCTACTCATTTCCTCAAGTTGAGTCATGCGCAACTAGACATAAAACACTTGCAATTCTGGCCTCTTGCAAATCCTTTATTTTAATTGGTCTACCATTGGTCACCATGCCTTCAACTGCCTAAACTCTGGCATTCCTTTTCTAAACCTTTTCTTTAAGATTTTGCTAAAACTTACCTCTTTGACCAAATTTTTGCTCATCTGTCCTTGTATTTCATGTGACTGGTCAAATTTTGTTTCATAACTCACGATGTTTTATTGTATTAAAGGTACTATATTAAATGCAATGTGGTAATATAATTCCAGTGTACACCAATGAGTTCCTTTTAGGATGCAAACCAGAATAGTATTAGTTTATCTAATGTAAATGAATGTCACTTACTTTCTTTTCTCTCTTAACTGTATGCAATGTTATTTATGTTCTATTGTTAAAATGGATAGATAAAATCATGAATACATAAAACAGTAGAAATAATCCACAAACTGCCAATATGACACCAACTGTAATTTCAAGTTACACAGTTAAAATAAATAAAACTAGTAGCCACTTCATGAAAGTAGAACTTCATAAATTTCCAGTATGAGCCACAGCACAACTGATTAGTCATTATAGACAGCTTTTTTTTCTTACCTTTCTTATTGCATGGTTCTCAGTATCTGCCACATAGATGATATTATCCTTTATCAATACTCCTTGAGGGGAATTAAAACTGGCTTCGAAAATGCTTCCATCTTTCCATCCACTCTTTGGTCCTACATTTAAAAAAAAACATTAATATCAACAAACTACATCATCAAAACATCAGAAGCAATGGTGAAAATATTAAATTAAAGCATACAAAAGTGAACATATACCCCTTTGAAAATGCACCTGGGAAGATGGTTTTTGGGGAACAAGGGAATGGCAGATATTTTGCTTCAGTCTTTAGGGTGGAACTTACTTTGAACATTTCATTAATACTAAAGAACACAAGGAAGGAAATAAGTATCACCATAACTAAAGTTGTAGTATTAAACTAAACAAATGGAGCATCCTTATTAGTCAGAAAATGGTATTGTGCAAATTGAGGAGATTAAAACCCTATAAGACCCCAGGACCTGATGCTCTGCATCCCAGACTAATTAAGGAAGTGGCCCTAGAAATAGCAGATGTAATTAGTGATCATTTTCCAGCATTCTGTAGACTCTGGAAGAGTTCCAATGGAATGGAAGGTAGCTAATGTAACTCAACTCTCTAAAAAAAGGAGAGAGACAAAATGGGAACTTATAGATTGGTTGGCCTGACATTGTGGTGTGGGAAAATGCTGGAGTCAATTATTAAGGATGTGATAACTGAGCATTTGGAAAGTGATATCAAAATCAGTCCTAGTCAACATGGATCCACTAAAGGGAAATCATGCTTGATGAATCTTCTGGAATTTTTTTTGAGGATGTGACCTGTCGAGTGGACAACAGTGAATCAGTAGATGTTGAGTATCTGGACATTCAGAAGGCTTTTGACAATGTTCCACAAAAGGGAAAATTAAAGATCACGGCCTTGGAGATAATGTATTGACAAGGACAGAGAATTGTCGGCAGAAAGAAAGCAGAGAGTTGGAATACACTCTTTCAGAGCGGCAGATAGTGACAAATTTGATACCATATGATTCAGTGCAAGAACCACATCTCTTCACAATATATATAAATGGGACAAAGGAATTGAATGCAACATCTCCAAATAGCAGCTGTCACTAAGCTGTGTGGCAGTGTCTGCTGTGAATAAAATGCTAAGAGGCTGCAGGGTGACCTGGACAGACCAGCTGAGTAGGCAAATACTTGACAAATGCAATATAATGTGGATAAATATGAGGTTATCAAGTTTGGTTGCAAAAATAGGAAAACAGATTATTAGCTGAGTTGTGGCAGTTTAGGAATAGATAACGTACAACAAGACTTGGTGTCATGGTAAACAGTCAGTGAAGGTTGGCAGACAGGTGCAGCAGGCAGTGAGGGAAGCTAATTGTATGCTGGCCTTCATAGCAAGAGGATTTGAGTATCAGAGTAAGAATATCTTGCTACAATTATACAGGGCCTTGGTAAGGTCACACCTTGAGTATTGGGTGTAGTTTTGATCTCCTAGTCTCAGTCTTGCCAATGAGAGAGTCCAGCAAAGGTTCACCAGACTGATATCCCTGATGACAGGGCTGATATAAGACTGGATCGACTGGCTTGTATTTGTTGGAATTTAGGAGAATGAGGGGGGATTAATAGAAACACTTAAAATCCTGATGGGACTGGGCAGGCTAGATGTGGGAAGAATGACCCCAATGTTGGGGAAGTCCAGAACTAGAGGTCACAGTCTAAGAATAAGGGGTAGGCCATTCAAGACTGAGATAAGGAAGAATTTCTTCACTCAGACAGTGAAGCTGTTGGGGCCAGTTCATTAGGTATATTCAAGAGGGAGCTGGATGTGGCCCTTGCAGCTAGAGGGATCCAGAGGTAGAGGGAGAGGGCAGGAATGGGATATTGAGATTGCAGATCAACCATGATTATATACTGAATAGTGCTGCAGGCTCAAAAAGGCTGAGTGGCCTACTCCTGCAGCTATTTTTTATGTTTCCAAAGGCAGATAATTCCCCTGGCCCTGATGGCTTGGCATCCAAGGATTCTAAAAGAATGTAATTTCCCAAAAATTCTTGGATTTTGGAGAAGTACCAGAGGAATGGAAAACTGCTAATGTGACACGCTGATTGAAAAAGGGAAGGAGGCAAAAAAGTGGGTAACTACAAGCTGATTAACCTAACATTTATTGTTATAAAAGTATTGGAATATATTATTATTAAGGAAGTAGTAGCAGAAAATTTGGAAAATCATAATCTAATTAAGCAGAGTTAGCATGGCTTCATGAAAGGAAATCATATCTTATTCGAGTTTTATTGAGGAGGTCTTAACCTGGGTGCACAGAGAAGAACCAGTAGATGCGTCGTATTTGGCCTTCCAGAAGACGTTTGAAAAGTATCTCACAACAGGTTAAATCTTAAGAACCTGTGGTGTTGGAGGTAGTAAATTGAATGGACAGAGAATTGGTTCATGGGCAGCAAGTGGTGATAAAGAATTATTTTTCAGGTTGGCGACCTATGACCACTGGGGTTCCACAGAGATCAGAGATTGGACCGCAATTGTTTACAATATATATTAATGACTTGGAGGAAGGAAGTGAATGTACCAAAGCCAAATTTGCATATGATCGTAACTATATATCACTATAGGTACATCAGGACACCATGGTGACTCAGTGGTTAGTACTGCTGCCTCAGTGCCAGGGATTCGGGATTGATTGCTTCCATGGCTGACTGTCAGTGTGGATTTGCACATTCTTTGTGTCTGTGTGGGTTTCCACTAGATGCTCCTGTTTCCTCTTACAGTCCAAAGAGGTGTGGATTTGCTCTGATCAAATTGTCCCAATGTTCAGGAATGTGCATGTTAGGTGGATTAGACCTTGTAAATGCAAGTATACAGGGACTGGGGAGAGGTGTGGGAGGCAGTGTCTGGGTGGCTACTCTTTGGAGGATCAATGCAGACTTGATGGGCCAAATGCTGTTTCCACACTGTTCTTTGATTCTGCAGGTGCAGCAGGTAATCAAGAAAGCAAATGGAATGTTCGCCCTTATTTTAAAGGGGTTGAAGTATAATAGTAGGCAAGTCTTACTACAACTTTAAAATTGGGTTTGGTCCCCTTATTTAAGGATTGATATTTAATTGGAGGCAGTTCAGAGATGGTACACCAGAATGATCCCTGGTACAATGGGGGTGTCTCATGAGCAAAGGTTAAACAGGTTGGGACTCTACTCACTGGAGTTGAGAAAAATGAGAAGTGATCTCATTGAAATCTATAGGATTTGTACGGGGCTAGATAGGGTAAATGCTGAGAGGATCTTTTCCCTCATAGGAGCATCTAGGATCAGAGGACATAGTCTCAGAATACAGGGGTGCCAATTTAAGACAGAGGAGAGGAACTTCTTCTCTCAGAGGGCTGAGTGACATTGGAACTCCTTGCCAGAGAGAGCTGAGAGCCAAGTCCTTGTGTATTTTTAGCGCCAAGATAGATAGGGGCAGGAAAATGAATGAGAGGAATGTCAGTTTAGCCAACATTTATTCCTGTTCCTATTTGTTCTAGTTTATGGTCTTACAAAGGATAATAAAGAGCATCCCTCACAAATGCCAATAGTCCTCTTCAATTGACACCACAAAAACCAATGATAGAGTCATTATTGCTGCTTGTTGGTGCTTGTTGTGTGCAAAATGGCTGCCATCTTTTCCATCTTATAACAGTCACTATACTAAAAATCTACTGTTGATTGGATAAGGTTTTGAGATATCCAACAATGGTGGAATGTAAGTTTTTTGTGCTGAAAAGTCAAATTATTTTCAGATATAGGGTACATTTTTGATTTTTAAATCAACATTTGTTCATATATCTTTAAAAATGCTTTGCATAAGCACTTATCAAATTTTAAAGTGGAGCAGCTTTACATTAATTCGCAAGATCATTCTTAGAATAGCCGAGAAAATGCATTTTTGAAATAAATAAATATTCTTTATTGAGCTTAAATTAATCCAACTCTAATCAGCCTTATTATGATTGTTCAGTGCTCTTTCTGTTATAGGATTGTGTAAACCAAATCACAATTTTTTTTTATTATTTTGATTTAGGTGTAACTTTACTACCAGGGAGAAAATTGTTATGCAATCATTGTCATTATGGCATAGGAGGCACTTCAGCCGAGTGAGATTGTGCTGACTCAATCCAATCAATCCCACTCTCTTGTTTTGTTCTTACAGCCAACCAAGCTAATTTCCCTCAAGGGCCCATTCAATTTCCTTTTGAAATTACTCATCATCTCTACTTCCACACCCTTGCAGGCAGCTAGTATCCAAAATTAGTTGCTTACTGTATGAAAGAATCTACCAGAAATATGTCATGAAGATATACTAATTACTTGGCAGTGATTATTGCTCAAAATTGATTGTGCTCTTAATGCACTTAATACAGAACCTCAAATTATAACTTGTACAATTACAGTTTGTGAAGCTAACATTTTAATTCCATCCAGGCAGCCCTGGGCCTATAAAAATGGCAGCATAACACACCTGTTTATCAAGATCCAAAAGACCACAAATGGTAAAAGTCTAAAGTGAACATTCATAATGCACAGCAGGTTAATCAGCATTAAAGATAAGTTGACATACTTCCCAAGTAAATCTTCATAGCTTGTTTAAATTGCTTCAGGTGGTTATCAACCTCTCATATTTCTAGAATTTCTCAATGTAGACACATCTCTTCTGTATTGCCATTTGGAAAGTCTATGAGTTAACTGTATAGTTTATAAACTATAAATAGCTTTGTTGGATCCTGTTAATTGATAAAAGACATTTTTTGTTACAAATGCAAGAATCCAAAAGGAAATGCTCTTACCTCCAATTGCATGAAGAATTTCACCATTCTTTTCGGTCACCAGAATTCTATGATGGCCAGAGTCAGCAATTGCTAATCTGCCTGTGGCATTGTCTACTGCAATTTTACCTGGAAAAAGCAATGACGAAGGTGGCAAAGAATCTTTGTATAATTTCAGTTTGATGGCATGATCCATAATTTCTCCTTTATCTTTGTAATACTTCAAAGTCACTGAAATCAAGGTAAAAAGTTTTTCCTTGTGCCCTTCTCCAATCAGAGTGAACAGGATATTTCCTCGCGGACCTAGAATCACTAGTGTTGGCCAACATGTCACCTCAAGCTCTTGCCACAGTTTTGCATCAGCATCATTCACAACTGGATGGGTAATATTATAACGAAGGACAGCATTTTGAATGTTCTTAAGAACCTTTTCATTTGGGAACTTTGCTGAGTGAACACCTACAACTACCAGGCCATCTGAAATGAAAGAATGAATACAAATAAAATCTGATGAACTACCAGAGAAAAGCTTTGAAGATAAATGATTACTGTACAATGAACACGAACAAGAAATTTCATAGCAATCGAGTAGTCTACAACCACATGAGAATATAAGTGTAAACTTTAAACAAAAATAATCACCAAGACAGAAAATTTATATGCCCAACACACTGCAATATAAAACTGCTTTCACACCGAAGCTGCAGTATGCTGAAAGCTATGAAATATGTAATTTTACAGCTCCTTTACTTTATATTCTGTAATTTTCATCATTAAAAGTGCTCTTCTCTTCTTTTAAGAGAAGGCAGCTAGACAAACAGTCTATTGTTTTTGAGGTAAACCTTAACACTGGATGTTTATCATTTATGATTTTAATGAAGTTTGTCTCTAGAAATAATTCACAAACACACTACTGAAATTGAGAAAATACTTGTGTATTGCATGTTGTGTTTCTCTAAGATGTATCAACTTATCTATTTAGCTTCAAAATATAATTCCTAAGTACTATATAAAATTGTTCTCAAATTTTGTATTGTGTCAATGCTGTTTTACTTATACCAATATAAATGAATATGACAAGACGTTCATTTTAGTTAAGCTTGCTATGTGCAAATTGGTAAGCTTTTAAGTATTTAAACAGCTGCAAAATACTTTGAGATATCCTGAACATGTGAAAAGATATTGTAAAATGCTTTCTTGTTTTGCTACCTGAACCAGGATGCCTAACATTTGTGCTACGTACCCATGTGAATAGTATCATTAATTCCGTTTCATCTCTGGTGACTGATTATATTTGAGGAAAATAGAAATATAGGAAGAAGTGTAGGCTATTAAGTACGATTGTGGCTGATTGAACACTTCAATACCTTTTACCCACCCTGTCCCCATAATTCTATATGACATTGCTCATAAGTAATCTATCATTCTCCACATTAAATGTATTGAAAGAGAGCTTCATGAGCCCTCTGTGACTAGGGGAAGTATCTGCCTGCATCCAACCTCTAAATCCCCAAGCATTTTGTATGTTTCATTGAGATCACCTTTCGTTCTTCAAAAGTTTAGAGAATGCAGTTATTTTGCTCAGTCTCAGTCTACACAGGATAGTCCCGAAATCTTGAAACAAATCTGCTGAAACTTTGCAGCACTCCTTTGTGGTAGTAAGATCCCAGAAATAAGTAACTTCACCTCTTGACTCACCAAAGCCTGTCTATCATCTACAAGTCACAAGTCAGGAGTGTGATGAAATACTTCCCACTTGCCTGAAAGAGAACAGCTCCAACAACACGCAAGAAAAAGCTACCTGCTTGATTGACACTACATCCACTCTTTCCACCCACAAGGTTCAGTAGCAGCAGTGTGTACCATTTACCAGATGCTGAGACAGGTCCTGTAAACCCATGACTACTCCCATCTAGAAGGACAAGGGCAGCACACATGTGGGAACACCATCACTTGCATGTTCCCTTCCAAGGTATTCACTACCCTGACTTGAAAGGATATCACCATTCCTTCAGTATCGTACAGTCAAAATTGTAGGTCTACCTATAGCACATGGACTGCAGTAACTCACCACCACCTTCTCAAGGGCAACAAATGTTGACCCAGCTAGCATGCCTACAGCTTATGAATAAATAAAAAATGAGAACAAAACTGCATACAGTAGTCCAGGTATTAATTAAGATTCTATACATCTAACGCAATAACTTCCGTACTCCTGTAGTCAAATCTTCGTGCAGTTAAGGCTAACGTTCTATTAGCCTTCTTAATATCTTGCTGCACCTGCATGTTAGCCGTCATTATCTTATGTAGATGTGAAAAGAGACCTAAGTGTCCTTGCCATAAGTTATGAGTCTGGAAGGCAGATACAATGTAGGCCAGATAAAGAAATGAATTTAGCAAGGCAAAATGCAATATATTTGAATGCAAGGAGCCTGAGGTAGAAGAATGATGAGCTGAGGGCATAGATAAGCACATACATTTAGGACATCATAGCTATGACCAGGACTTGGCTGAAAGATGGGATGGATTGGCACCCTAATATGCCTGGTTAGAGGGCAGTCAGGCAAGACCGAGGGGTTAGAAGTGAAGGAAGGAATCAATAAAAGCAATGACAAGGACTTTTTATCTTGGAACGATCAACAAGTTAAGCCAAAATGAAGCAATGAACTGTAGATGCTGGAGAACTGAAACAAAAGCAGAAATTACTGGAAAAACTAGGCAGTCTAGCAGCATCTGTAGTGAAAAAGCAGAGTTAATGTTTTGCAGGCACTGCTGAATTTCTCCAACAATTTCTGTTATTATATCAAATGGAGCCATATGAGTAGAAGTAAAAAGCACAAAAGAGGCAAACACGTTGTTGGATTATGTTATTCACTCCCTAAACAATTAGGAAGAGACAGAGGATCAAATATGTTAGCAAATTTTAGAGAACAGGAAGAATAATAAGGTAATAAAGTAGATTTTAATAACCAAAAATTAACTGGGCTAAGGATTTAAGAAATATGATCAGGAATAAGTCATTCAATCCTTCAAGCCTGCCCCATCATTCTATAAGATCATGGCTGGTTTGCCCAAGGTCTTAACCCCGCTCTTATGCCAGTGCCATATAATTCTTAATTCCTCAATATTTAAAAAAAAATCTAACTCTGGTTTAAATACTTTTAGTGATGTAGTCTCCATAACTTTGAGTTAGAGAATTCCAGATAATTCACTATCATCGGGGGCAGGGGCGGGGGTGGATGTGGGCGGGGGGGGGGAATTCCTTTGCATTTTAGTTTAATAAGTAATACCTAATTCTCTAACTAAATCTCATAGTTCAAGATTCCTGCATGAGTGGAAACATCCTCTCCACTTCTATCCTGTCAAGCTCACCAAGTCTTTTATGTTACAGTAAGATCACCCCTCATATTTCTTAAGCTTAATGAATAAAGGCTAAGCCTGTTTAACCCCCCACTCAAAAAAAAAATCAGCCTCTTGAATCTATTTTGACTGCTTCCAATGCAAGTATATCCCTTTCAGGACCATGTTTTACATGGCACTCCAGGTACAGCCACATCAACATCCTGTACCATGTCACAACACTTTCTTATTTTCAAACTCCAACCTGTTGCAATAAGATGCAAAATTCAATTTGCCTTCTTCAATACATGCTGTACATTAATGCTAACATTTTGTGTTTCATGCACAAGAACACAGAGATCCCCTATGCTGCACTTTTTTTGGAGTCTCTCTCAACTTAAACAATAGTCTGCCTTCTGCTACATCCTGCCAAAGTGCATGGCCAAATATTTTTCCATATTAAACTGTATTTGCGAAGTTTTTGCTCACTCACTCAACCTATCTATATCTCATTGCAGATTCTTGAATTCCTTATCATAAAATGCCCACCACCTATTGTTACACCATCATCCAATTTGGATATATTACAACTTTACCCCTTCCTTCAAGTTGCTAACATAGATAGGAAATAATTAAGGCATAAGGACAGATCCTGTGGCACTTCTAGTTACTTCTTTCCAATCTGAAAAAAAAAGCCCATTAATTATGACTCTTTGTCTTCTGTGTTAACCAATAGTCAATCCATGCTAATACATTACCCCCTATACCATACATTCCTTTTTTTTTAAAATGTGGCTCTGATCAAATGCCTTCTGGAAATCCAAATAAAAGGGTAAATGTACTTTACCAATTCTGCTTGTTGTATGCTTAAAAAACTCTGCTGAACTTGTCTAACATGTCTTGTCTTTCACAAAACTATATTGACTGTTTAATTGTATTAAGCTTTTCTAAACAGCCTATTTGTTCCTTGATAATGACTCTACCAATTTCCCAACCACAGATGTGAGGCTCTCAGGCCTATAGTTTCCTGTTTTTTCTTCTACCTCTCCCTTCTTGAACAGAGCAGTTACATAACCAGTTTCCCTCTTGGAATCCAATGAGAATATCTCTAC
Organism: Hemiscyllium ocellatum; assembly: GCF_020745735.1. NCBI lineage: Eukaryota > Metazoa > Chordata > Chondrichthyes > Orectolobiformes > Hemiscylliidae > Hemiscyllium > Hemiscyllium ocellatum. The sequence continues at coordinate 39,422,766 of NC_083422.1, read as the reverse complement.
TAGTGCTTCCACCAATCTGCAGCAAGTACATTTATAACCTATGCATGCAGGACATTACGTCCTGAAGACTTGTCCACTTTTAGTGCCATTAGTTAATCAAATACTTTATCCCTTGTGACAGGAAAGTTCCTTCCATTAGCATCTTGCTTATCTGGATCCTTGGAATATTTCTAGCGCTACCCATCGTGGAAACTGATGTAAAATATTGGTTAAAATTGTTTGCCACTTCTCTGTCCACAGTTAGAAATTCCCAAGTCACATCCTCTATGGGTACACATTCACATTAGCCACATGTTATGCATTATGAAGTCTATTAAGTCCATTGTTGCTCATCTGCTGACCATCCCCCAGTCTATCTTCCAGCCTGCTTCAGACATCTCTTTACACCTCCGACCACCGATTTTTGTAATTTAGTCTGATGGCACTGGTCTAGATTTGAATGATTTTCTTTAGAATTGAATTTGAAGTTCTACCATGTTATGATCTCTATCCTCTAGAAGATCATTAACTATGAGATCGCTGATGAATTCTACCTCACTACACATTACTAGATCTAAAACAACTTGCTGCTGGGTAAATTCTGCAACATGCTCAATTAAGAAATAATCACTGATGCACATTACAAATTCATCTTCCATGTTGCTCTTGTTATCTGATTTGTCCAGTCAATATGCAGATTGAAATCACCCATGAGAAATGTGTTTGAAGAACATCATGTGCAACACACTGACACCACTGTCAAAATTTTGAACTTTGTGGGATCCTTTTGAGAGACTATAAGTGGAGAGTCATCGAAGAAGGTGTTCTCATTGCTCATGTGAAGTAGAATGATGTGTGTAAATTAACAGAGTAAGAGGTATGTAAACATGGTCATGTACCTGTGGATCTGTATGGTCTCATTCAAATTGTAATATATCATTCAAATACTTACTGTATTTTTTCTTGTATTCTTGTGATTCCTATGTCAAACAAACACTAAAAAAGCAAATAATAAGACACAAGATTGGAGCCAAGATTGTGCATTCCAATCCAGTAAAATAACAGAGGAGGGGTGTTAAAAGAAATTGGTTTGGTTAAACACATCAAAATTCGTAGACTGTTCAAGAAAGATGGCAAAGGATAGTTTAAAATATTCACCCAGATATGGTGATTAGAATTTTGATCAGTCAGTGGGATAGCATTTAGAAATGATAATTTGGGCGAAAATTGACAATCGGTGGAAAAATGTGGAAGCAATCATGGAAAGTCACATTGATTTTGTGTAAGTACAAAGAAGGTTTATGCAGCTGATGTGGTCTACATAGATTTTCCAGAGGCACTTGATAAAATGTCAGCAAAGTTAGAACTCTTGGAATAAAAGGCACAATGGCAGTTTGAATATGGAACTGAAGGAATGACAGGTAACAGTAGTAAATGGATGAAGGAAGATGTACAAATGGATTCCACTGTGGTCAGAGATAGGACCTTTTTTTGATACATATTAATAACATAGACCAGGGAGATTCAATTTTGACCATATTGACTTAACAAGTTTGCATATGGCTAGAGCATTTGGTGCCATAATCTACATGCTAGAACACAAATATGAAAAATTATGATTTCCTATTGTCAAAGGAAAACACCAGAAAAAGGAACACACAGCAGGTTGCCTCCACATCAGCAAATGACAACTTAAAATGCCAATCACAGCATGTGAGCAGTAGATATGAATCATTTGCAATGATGCAAAGCTAATGAAAGACTTGGGTGCAGAGGGTGCAATGTCAAAATTTTCAGATGACATAAATTGTGAAAGTCTTGAGAGCTGTGAGGGGACAGCAATTCATTTCAAGAGGTCATAACCAGTTTAAAGGAAGAGGCAGACAAACAGATAAATTTTACTGCAGACAAGTGTTAAGAGTTTCATTTTGATCTGAAAACCATGAAGAGGTAATACAAAATAAACAGTACAATTCTAAAGGAAATGCAGAAGTTGACAAACGTGGAGTGAATACGTATAAATAATTAATAGTGGCAGGCAGGTTGGAAAAGAACTTAATAAAACAAACAGGATATTATGCTTCATAAGTTGGGATATGGAGTACAAAAGCAAAGATAAAATGCTGGTTTGGCCTCAACTGAAGTAATGTAATTCTCAGACATCCCACTTGAAAAGGGCACAAAGGCATTAGAAAAGATTAATAAACAATGAGTCCAGGTCATTGGGCTCTTTAGTCATGTGGAGAGAAATTGGTACTGTTTTACTTGGACAAGAGATGGTCAGGAGGAGATTTGACAATGGCATTTAAAATCATGAGGGCGTCTGAACAGATAGAAAATACTCCAATAATGGAAGAGTCTAGAATTAGAGGACAGCAATTTGAAGTGACTGGTCAAAAAAAACACATGAAAATCTTTTCATGTAGTAAGTGGTTGGGATTTACAATGTATTGCCTGATAATGCGATCAAAGACTTCAAGCAAATTACCTGAAGGGAAAGGATTTGCAAGGCCATGGAGTAAAAGCTGGGGAGTGTGTATGAGAGTTGCTCTTGTAGATAATCATAATGGATACAATGGTCTCCTTCTGTGCCATACTAATTCCATGATTCTATGGTTAAATAGAAATAAATATATTTCATAACCTCGGGAAAACAAATAACTGATTTGTTCTAAGTGCTGACAAAAGCATAAATAGAACTACTTCAGAGAACAAAGTAAAGGTTGCAGTGCTTCGCCATACATTATTTTGGGTACTGAAAACAACTCAATTAAATCTTTTGATAGAAATAGACATAATCATAAGCTGCAGTGATGCAACTTGTCTGAGTAAATTAAAAACAAAGCAGCTGATGAAATTGAAAATGAAATCACGCAAAGGATTTTGTACCAAAGTCACATATACTGAGCATTCTTTGGGCGGCACGGTGGCACAGTGGTTAGCACTGCTGTCTCACAGCGCCTGAGACCCGGGTTCAATTCCCGACTCAGGCGACTGACTGTGTGGAGTTTGCACGTTCTCCCCGTGTCTGCGTGGGTTTCCTCCGGGTGCTCCGGTTTCCTCCCACAGTCCAATGATGTGCGGGTCAGGTGAATTGGCCATGCTAAATTGCCTGTAGTGTTAGGTAAGGGGTAAATGTAGGGTATGGTTGGGTTGCACTTCGGCGGGTCGGTGTGGACTTGTTGGGCTGAAGGGCCTGTTTCCACACTGTAAGTAAACTAATCTAAAGGACAACTTCGTTCATAGGAAACATTGGATCTTAAGACCAGTGATCCATTTTTATGGATTGATATAACATGTCTCTTTGCTCTGAATGCAGATTACGGTCTAATATTTTAGATAAGATTAGATTCCTTGCAGTGTGGAAACAGGCCTTTCGGCCCAACAAGTCCACACGACCCTCTGAACAGTAACCCATCCAGACTAAAGTGCCAAGGAAATTTTGAATTAAAATCAGTAAGACTGGAGAATTTTCCACAACAACACATTATTAGGAATCAACTACCCAAAAATGTCCAAATTCATTGCTAATGAAGGAATCCCAACTCTTCCTTCCTTGGTCTGTCAAATTTTGTTTGATTGTACTATCATGAAGCACTTTGGGATGTTGAAGGTGGTATATCAATACAAGCTATTGTTGTATAGTAATTCTAGTGAAAATAAGAATCTGATATAATAACAACTGGGGCCCAAACATATTTTTTGCATATACAAACTTGAGATTTATTTGAATTTAATAACTAACTGTATCATCAATGTTTATACTTAAAGTGACAGATATAGAAAGCAGCCTTTATTTAACAAACTTTTTCGATACAACTGTAAGAAGAAAAATTATCAACAAAGAATGCCAGTGTTACTTAATAGGCCTAATTCAATTCAATCAATCAATCACTTAGGTAAGCACAAGATATGTTCATAAATAGTAAAAGTATTCCACTTAAAGTAAATTCCACTTAAACTGTGGACAAACAAGTCATAATAACTATAAAAAATGAAAATCATCATATATTGACCCTATTAATGTTTTGTGCTGTACATTACCCAAAGGTTTTCATTTGCTCACAAATATTATGGATAGACACCAACGTGGGTCAGTTGCTTCTAAAGAAAAATGCTTCAAGTAATGCGACATATTTAGCTGATAAGTGTTTCCAGCCTTTCCCATTTAAATTTGTTGTTACTGATACCTTTATCAGAGTACTTCTCTTCTAGAGCATGAAGGTCTGGCAGCAAGTGCATGCAGTTGATGCAACAGTAAGTGAAGAAATCCAATATCACTACTTTACCACAAAGGTCTTTGTGTAGGAGGAGAGGAGTTTCAGTGTTCACCCATTCCAGACCTGCAAGTAAACAAATATCAAAAGGGACCATTTACATTTGCTGACACTGAAAATACTCAGTAAGGTGACGGAATTAACATTACTTAGACCAGTCAGGGGTCCAAGACTTAAAATACTACAACCAGACTTTTATCAAAGCAGAGCTTGTTGATTGTCCTGCTGCTAGGTCTGATGGCAGAACCAGAGACCATGAAAATAGATAGCGTGAACCTGGGCAATATTTCACCAGTAGCAGGCAATTAAGAGGTTGCCACTGAGACTGTTATACAATTGATGATTACATCTCCCTATTAAAACTGGCAAACCAGTTAGAGGTCTTAAAGCTAGGCAACTCAACTGATAATGAGGGTGTGTGAGAGTCAGTGCAGAGGTTGCAGGACAAAGAAGAGTGTATTGATTCACACTCAAAGCCTTGGTAAGTTTTTAAAATAATTTTAATGTGCCAAAGCCAGGCACAAGCAGCCAGGAGCCATAGTGGGGTAGTGGGGAGCACATAAAGGAATACCTCATCGAAGGACTCTACTTTCAGTTTGATGAGGGTGCTGCTGCTAGGAAATCTAGTAGGCGGAAAGATAATGAGCTCCACCCCATTACCTTCCCCGTGCCATTTTACCAGGTCTGCTGCCTACTGGTCCACCAGCAGAGGCCTGGTAAAATGCAGACCCTTAGATTACAAAGGCAGCTGACATTGGTTGAAAAGTCATGTTATTCTTTAAAAAAAATTGCAAACATTCACAAGGCATAACATTATCCTGAAGGTAGAATCTTTTTTGAATATTTTACCCAATAGAAAGTAATCAAATTTTGATTTTTGATGTGGAATTAGCTTCAATATACTTATTTCATGAATTATCAATGTGAACGAATTCACAAAATTAAGAGAATCAACACTTTCAGTTATTGGCATAATTGTTATGCCTTTGGCACAATGTCAATATATGACATTCATCAATATCAGAGGTTGCCCTGAAAATTTTTTTAAAAATGTACAGTTTTAAAATAATAAAAAATTAACATTTTATATAAATATCAAAACAATAAAGAAGCACAGGTTCAGTTTTTCACCAGCAAAACTATATTTATGTATATATTATTCAATAACACTGTTCTCTTTATTTGGACTGAAGGGAACAGAAGCTATTTGTTTATGCTTATGAAAATTCCACATGTCCAACCCCACCAACCCCATAACACAAGTAGAGCTGAAGGATTCAAAATTTACGTCTCCTGCTTTATGAATGACATGCGTGATTCTCAGCTTTATCTGGTCAGATCAGCTTTAGAAGGGAAGGCACAGTGACTCAGTGGTTAGCACTGCTGCCTCACAGCGCCAGAGACCCGGGTTAGATTCTGGCCTCGGGCGACCATCTGTGTGGAGTTTGCACATTCTCCCTGTGTCTGCATGGGTTTCCACTGGGTGCCCTGGTTTCCTCCCACATTCCAAAAGATGCGCAGGTCAGGTAACTGCCCATATAGTGTTAGGTAAATTTGTCAGGGGTAAAATGAGTCTGGGTAGATGGTCGGTGTGGACTTGTTCGGACAAAGAGCCAGTTTCCACACTGTAGGGAATCTAATCTAATCAGAAACCATGTATTACACAACAAAATCCTCTTTCTCCTCCAAAATCATCCTATTTTTGTCTTATCTATGACATGAAAACAGCTCTGAATGAAGTTATCACATTTGACGGAGAGAGTAACCCTTTTTGATATCCTTAATCTTTCCATGTGATTCAATGCAATTTATTATTCTATTTCCTTCATCATCTCTCCTGAACCAGAAACATTTGATTAAGCTTACAAGCTTTCAATTATTTATTTTCATTGCCAATACATATACTGCTGAAACTAGGTATACTCAGACAAAATAGTTCAACTTATTTAATACACAGTAGCTCTAGAATAAATATTAATCCAGATAGATAATCCACTCCAGCTTCCAAAATAAGTTGGGATATCTACAATTTTTGGATGGCTATTCTTGGTTTAAAATAGATTCTGATGATATTTCCGTCAAACCCAGAACCCGTTATTGCAGGCAGATGAATGGGGAGAGAAATGCAGGTATAAATACATGCAACACCTTCAAATCAAAGCTTTAATGCAAACTATTTTTTGCTTACATGTAGAAATCATTTTAAAATTTCAGAACTAACTGCTGCAGAGCAGCAAGCCCCAAGGTTTGGAGACACAAGTGAAAATGCTGCATTCCCAATGAAGGATTTGGAGAGAAGCAATCTACGGAATGGAGATAAGTAGCCATTTAGGGATGAGTGCAGGCACAACAAAACGAAGTTGCCATGGCAGTAAGTACCATTTATGCAACTCCTGATAGGAAATGTCAGTACTGAAATAAGTTTAATAATCTTAAACTTGGAGCAGCTCTTAAAATATCCTTTTTATTCTCACACTTATTTTTATCTGATTAGAAATCTCTTCAGTATTCTGAGATAATAAAGCAGCCATACAAATTGTAGTTGTTTAAAAATAATCGGACAATGTAAGGGAGGCAAGCACACTTTTCAAATATGTACTGAATCAGGTATCAATATGTTGAATCAAATATACCTCTTACAATCACCATCTCCACATCATCCCTATATGCTTTACAAGCTTACAATTAATATCTGATATTTTGCATTGGAGTTTCTAGATTAGCCTGCAATCCTGGCCATGATGTTCAATTTATTTCACTATTCACAGTTCTTCTTGCATCAACTCCAATAGCATTCTCATTTTCCATCATTAATTTTGTACGGATATTGGGATCTATAACAGGTCAACTGTACAGCTAGTTACTGCGAAGTCACCTCCTATCCTCCTTTATTTAGATAGGTGTCCCTCATTTAGCTTTCTCCATGTCAGCTCCTCCCCTTCTCCCCAGCACTGCTTGTATCTTCTCCCTTTTCTTCCTCACCATCCTCCATATTGCTCAAAAGTATGCTTGCTGTGGCATCCACAGGAGTGCATATTTCATTTTCTTCCTTACATCCTCAATGACATTATGGCTGCTTCTGAACTTCTTAATTGTTAATGCTCTTTTTGAGTGACAATGCTGTATACTGCAAATGGCAATTCCTGATTTTACAAGAATTTCTACCCACAATATTTAATGGCTTCAATCACAGCTGAAGTATTCGTTGAGGTAGAGTCCAGAAGTTGTACCTGGAGATTTAACTGAGTTCAGGATTTTTAGATGCCAGTCCATATTTACAGCATATCATGAATGTGCCCAGTTACCACAATATTTCTTATAGTACTGGGGAGAAAATGTGGGAATAACAAAGACCAAATAGTACAATTATGAAATAATGCAAACTGATTTTATTCCATAAGTGTGGATAGACATCACAGAATGATATCAGTTAATATATATGCTACAGAGTCAAATCTGCACAAAAGAATATTCAGCAGATCTTCATATGTCCACTTGCATGCAGGCTGCTAAAAATGTACTGCATATTTAAAAACATAATCTAAATGATATTTTAAAAATCAAATGTTGACCATCAGATATGAAACAGAAAATACTCAGAACATAATGTGGGGCCTGTAAACGTCTAACAGTAGAAAACACAGGATAACAATTCTAAAGTAGACAATAAAAACATGGAATCTGAAAAATATATGCATGCCTCTTGAAAGGTCTAAATAAAGCAAAGATTTGGAAAGACAGAGAAGAAAGAATTTCAAATAAGAGTCAAATTTGTCCCACAGATAGACAGTTGATGGATTTAATACAAACTAGCATTTTGAAAAACTGCATTAAGGTAACGGATGGTTAATGCATGAAGATAAACTTAATGAAGCAAAAATACAGAAAGTCATAGAAATAGTTAAGTATTAGAAACTATTGGTAGTGAACAAACAATGAGAAATTTACACACAAATTTCTAAACTATCCATAATAAGGTAAATGTATTAGAATGTGAATACCTATGAATGAATAATTCTTGGCTCACAGGAAACCAACTCTAACACATTTTCTTGAATTTTCAATTTGAGTTCTAATATAAATGAGTAATAACAATGAGAAGAGAAGACATTTATGATTATAAAACTTTTACACAGCAGCAGAGTTTTATTAGAAAGTGGACCATGATGCACAATCTACATGTTATGCATCATCTCTAATACATTGAACAAAATACAGGACATAGACAATTCACACTCCATAAACAGAGCTTTAGACGGCTTTAATACAGAGCCAAGCAACAAGAGAAAACAGTTATTTTTAACTCATGCCCAAGCTAGTATTTCTGGATGAATTAAAAGCTGATTGACTAGGTTGATTTGATAGCAATATAAAAGTGAAAATTTTTTTTTACCAATTTAGAGGAATTCCATTTTCCAAATCTAGCATCAATACTCCTTTTGATTTGCTGCATTTCAGTAGGTAATGTAGAATGCAGAAACTAAACAAATAATCTTACAGAAATACTACTCTTATGACTAGTTTTCTAGAATTTCTTAACTTCCAAAATAATAGTCCAAAAATATTATGGACCTGTTTGTGGGGCAAGAATAACAGCTAGGCAGCCAACACTCATCATTTAACTGTGTAAACAAAACTGTGGTGTTTGGATTACTTTAAATATTCAAGTGAGTTAACATTAAATACTGTCTTATTTTTGAATTACCATGTAATTATTAAAATACTTGCACAATGCACACAAAAGACTCATCGAAATACAGCTAGATTTTATGTTTAATTCAATTGCCTTATAAACAGCACATTATATAATAAATACATTCTAGAATATATAAAACTGTGGCTGTCAAACTGCAACAGAAGAAAGACTAAATTCCACAGATGAAATTAAATAGAGCCCCTATAATATTGTCACGTGTACTAGGAACTATTAGTGAACTCCTGCTTTCAAATTTAAGATTGTTCCATCCAAATTTCTCCCATTATAATGAATATTTTGCTGTGCAGGTATAAATATTAATAATTTCAAACACCAGTGATTCTGATAACGTGTGTTTGTCATCAGACTATGTTGTGCTTGACTTAAGATATTCTAAACCATAACTATCAATTCAATTTTGCTCATTTACCATGCAAGAATTTAGTTAAATTGATTTGAAAATGAAGTGATTTTCATATATTTGTAAATGCATATGTTGTAAACTCAAAAGTGTGATTAATTACAGCTAAGTAAAGCACAGACATAATTTCATCAAACTATCAACCACAACATTTGTAAAAGGCAAATGGGGTCTTACTCAAATCCAAAAAACCTATGAAGGCTATATTTAAGTAATTGAGAAATTTAAAATATATCTCTATAAATAATCAACATATTAGAAATAAACAGCACGAAACTGTGATGAGTTAAATTCAGATTTCACAAATGGCAATTATGTTGAAACTGTCGACCATACCTGTCAGGAGAAAAAAGCAAATTCCACTGAGTGATGCCAGTGGCAAGGCAACATTCTGTACCAGAAACTCTGGATTAAACAAACTTGTCATATGATTGTGCTGACCATTCAGAGCTGAGTTTGACCACACAAGAATGTGAAAACATGGGAGTGCTGGGCAAGTTACCATTTGACATCAGAGGTTTTCCTGTGAAAGCCTGCAAGTCAAGTTAAATGTAAGAGAAAGTTAAAAGTACTGTTAGATATAAAGTAATATTGACACAACAAGTGAAAAACCATGATGTAAAGTGAAAATCAGACCACATGCTGAGTGGGAGAGCCCATCATTGTGAAAGACAAGATGATCATCTTGGAATACTATGACAAACAAATTTTCTCACCATGAGAAGGATGAGAACAGCTGCCGATCCTGTTGCTGAAATGTTGCTAACGTGGTTCAAGGCAGCCTGACCAGAGAACATTCCCACTGCCAATCCAATTCTCCAGAAAAATGGAGTCAGTGAGGTAAGAAAGCTGTCGTTCCTAGTAACGGATGGCTACATTGATTCAAGACAAGGCACAACATTGCCTTCTGTACAGTAACTGGTGAGTGAACAGTGGCAATTACAGATGTTTGGCTCCACAATGGTCTTGAATAAGAACATATGAAGAGATATTTTTAATGCACTTGAAACTGGTCTTCTGCTAGACCACTCTGATGTTTCAAGGTTAAATGTAATCATGGAAATTGGGCTAAGGAATGCATCACTGCTTTGTCTAGAACATGTTTGGAATCAAAAAGCCGCTAGTTTTTGTGATACGAAAAGTCTAAGGAGCTATATTGCTTCATAGATGTAATTTCTAACATTACCCATTCAGTACAAGGCAAACAAAAGGGCCTAAATGAACTTCAGCACTTTAAAGCAGTGAACTGGGTAAGTGGACAAGTGACAGTAAGAAATAAAAGAGGAAGATTACTATTACTATTACTTCAATTGTCATATACACCCCAACATAGTTGGCTTCAAGAAAAAAAGAAGCTGGCATCCTTGCCACTCAACACCATGGCCAAGATCCAGCCATTACATCATAAGTGACCTGAAAACCCACTACTCCAGGTGTTGTGATCTCTCAGTTTATAAAGGCCATTGATAAAGAGTAAAATACAAATATTCCAGAAGCCACGTGCACGAAGGAGTATGGTGACCAAAACCATAATTGCTGAACATTTCTACCAAGCTTTATTGTCACATGTACTCAAATGTGTACAGTGAAAAGTTTATAAGTCACCATCTACGGTGCCAGGTACTAAGATACAGATTCTTCAGTTAAAGTTCTTTGCAAAAAAAATTGCAAAGTAAAGAAATCAAAAGAGCAGCATTACAGATCATATAGAGAAATTAGAAAATAAAAAATAAGAAGTTCAGAACAACACTCTTTCCAACCTAGTTGAAGGGCTTATGGAATGAAGGGCTTATGCCCGAAACTTCAATTTGCCTGCTTCTCGGATGCTGCCTGACTTGCTGTGCTTTTCCAGCACCACACTCGCGACTCTGATCTCCAGCATCTGCAGTCCTCACTTTCTCCTAGTCTTTCCAAACTAGTCAACCTGGCACCTAACCTCCACCCAGCACCAAGCTTTGACTCCACATCGCACCAAGCTTCACCTCTACACTTTTCTGGTTAGGAGACTACTCTAGGTTGGAAGTCCAGGCTGAGGCCATACAGTGCCAAAAGACTGCCACTCAAGGTCAGTGAGAGATGGCTATGCTGGATGGGAAACCATCATTATGGGCCAAAAGAATGCCTCGCCAGGTCTGCACTGAGGCCGAGAGACTGAATTAGAGTATGGACTGAGACATGGAGTTCAGGACATCGCTGAGAAGAGGAGAGAGAAAGAAAAACAATAGAGAGGAAAAAAAAGTAAAAGAATGGATGGAGCGGACAAGCTCCTGCTGAAGTGTTCTACTCCACTGCCATCTTGGTTGAGTTCAAGCAAGTTATTACACAAGAAGCTGTGAACGAGGAGCAGTAGGGTATAACTAATCAGTCTGATGAGATTTTATTTTGCTCACAAGAGACAGACTGACATGAAAGTACCTGAAGAGGCAACCATGGAAACCTAAAGATGTACAAAGCTGTAGACTATGTATCAGAACTGGTAGACAATGCATTCATGGATGCACTATATCTTTAAGAAAGAAACCCAATGACCCTGAAGAGTCTGATTCACTGCTCTCCCACCTGTTTCTCTAGCTCATGTTACAAAGGCTATTCAACTCACCCAAGACAAAATGTCAAGCAGATAAAGATTATGGAGTTTTTCTGGAGCAAACTCTCAAATTTTCAATTCAAAGCTCTGGGCTTTTACAAAGTCAGGCCATTGTAAGGTGTGAACAAATTAGAAAAAATATTCTGTCACATGTTTACTGCTTTATTGTGTTTTCAATTAGCATTTAACTCAACTGCTCTCTGAAATAGTTTAGCAAGCTACTCAATTCAAAGTCAATTGGGATTGGCAAATGTTGGTCTTGGCAATGATGCCCATATCCCTTTTAAGATAAAAAGAAACTGAATATTGTTATTGATATATACCTTGTTTGTAGGAATATCAACTGACACAGAGGTGCATTTCTTGAGGGAATGGGGCTTCCTCAGCTATCACGAATCTCTGCTTAACACAAACTTGTGGGTGGATCTTCTGGGATTTGATTCATCAGGATTTTGATTTTACTGTGAATTCTAACAGTAAGAAAGTTACTCAATACATTTCTTAAGTTATTTTATTAGCAATTTCTGCATATTTTCCTTAGTTCAGCATATCTTGTATAAACTTGGCATTGCTTCACGTTCTTCAAAATGTCTTTAAGTGAAGTGTCAGAGCAGCATATTAGTTTAAACATAAAAATCATCTATCGCTTCAGCTTCATACAATTAAGGTAACCACAAACAAGGTATACCTTCAATGCTAATTAATTTACTTATGAGCTCTATTGATACTGGTAACAATTTAAAGAGAAATTTGAACCTCCAGCTATTAATTGCAAGAACAAACCCACAAGATTTCAAATTTTTAAACAAGGATTAAATGAAACAAGCATTAAACGAAATAAGCACTACTAACACAACACAATCATTTGCAATTACCTAAGTTTCACATCCAGCAGAGGTTCTTCAAACTTAACAGGATCTTGAGGGTTCATTTATTTCTCCTGTGCCCAAACTAAAGAATGCCACAGCTTTCAAGAATTTGCTTTGATTTCTCTATAGTGTTCCAATTATTCTGAAACCCAAGATATAGAGTCATACAGTACGGAAACAGACCCTTTGGTACAACTCACCCATGCCAACCAAATTTCCCAAACTAAACTTGTCCTACTTGCCTGTGTTTGGCCCTCATCCCTCTAAACCTTTCCCATTCACATACCTGTCCAAACGTTTTTAAATGTTACAACTGCACCTGCATCTACCACTTCTTCTGGCAGATTGTTACATAAACTGACCGCTCTCTGCATGAAGAAGTTGTATTACTTTTGGTTAACTGAGCTTTTAGCTCTTCTTCAATCTTAAATTTGTAGACTGTCCTACTCAAGCATGAATTTTAATCACATGTGGCTGTTAAATTAGAATACCCATGACTCCCAATAGCCCTGTGATATGATCCATCATTTTTGGCAGTTTTTCTCCCCTCCATGCTTGTAAGGTGGTGGAAAGAGAAGCCATACATTCTTTCAAAAAATATTTAATGAAGTGCCATGTATTACACCAGTAAGGAAAGTTGAAAGTGAGGGATTGAAAGTCCTACAAAAGTATGGGGAAATTAATTACTTTACGCCTCTGATGGGAAGACTTTATTAGTAATCAAGACCTAATACTCCATTAACTGTACCATTAGTGTAAATTAGTGATTCAATTACTAAAATGGTCAAATTGTTTCCTTTTAATTTGCTACAATTTAGAATAAAGGAGACTTTTACCAAGTTTATTTAATAAATTCAAAAATAACTTAATTATAAACTAAACGCATTATTTAAACAAGTGGTAAAGCTGGTTAGCAACTAAACTATATTCCGGAATAAACTAAATCCCTTGAATCCCAAACAAACACATTAACCTGGCAAACAAGATAATACATCTCTGCAGCAATTATATGTTTTTTAAAGAGAGACAAAAGGGGAAAAACTAAGAGACCTAACAGAAAGGATAAAATGAAAAGCCTTTCCATGGTTTCCTACCAACAAGGTGAAATACTGTCAACTGTACAGTGGTGGAAAGTCCTCAGATTAGACTTCACTTCAAATGGAGATTCAGTTCAACTTTGGTCTTTGAATACATATAATAGCTCAGCTTTCACAGCTTATGAGATAGTCAGACACAAATATTTGAAACTCTCAGGTTCCAGGAAAACTGCATTTTGAGAAAGAGAGAGAGAGAGAGAGAGAGCGAGAGATCTTTTCAGCTGTCTTGCTTTAAGATATCTTACTTTTTTCAGGAGAGTTTTGCTTGCTGCAAGCTTTGGAAATCTATTCCTTCCACTGACACAGCAACATGTTCTTGAAAACTGAAATTGCTAGTGTTGCTAGGGACCCATCAGCACGTAGGCCCTATTTCTTCCGAAACAAGTTTGTCTAGCAATTAAGTAATAGATCTTATAACTAATCTTTAAGAGAGACAAGGTATAATTGGCATATGAGACATAGCTCACATAGCACATTTGACTTTCATTTCCAAAAACAAAGTGACTCGCTTTGGTAAAACATTTTAATTTAGATTGCCCTTATAGTTCTGTATTCTAGTTTCTTATAGTCTTTAAGCATAAATGTAGAATTCCCAACAGTTAAAGAACAAAAGCTGAGATTTGCAGTGAATAGCGAAATTTCAGATGAGAGAAACAAACAGTGGCATTCCCAGGAGATGACCTTAGGACCACTGCTACTTTTCATATGACAAATAATAATGGTCAAGGGAGTCAGTTGTGATGCTTAGATCAGTTATGAGTCACAAAATTAGACCAGCTAATAAATCAGCTTAACATTTCCAGGGTCAGTTGGCAGTTAAGTCTTGGTTACCCTACCCAAGTATCTGACACTTAATTCAACATTGGAGACTTTTACAGAGGGTCCACAGTACAATAAATCAGTCACTTAGAAGTTTAAATATTGTAGGCAAACATCGGAACTTTACCAGGGTCCTGATGTGCAATACCAACATGTCCAGATTTCCATGCTCAGTACACTTGAAGATTTACGTTAATACTTCTTTAAAAAGATAAATCATTGCTTGGATTTGAACTGGAAAATTATGTCCAATTTCAGGGGTTGCTTTCCTTAACAAAAGGTTGACAGGAGATTTGAAAGTGTGCAGATCACATGGTGTCAGAAACAATTGAGAGGGACATATTTCCCTTGATGGAAAGACTAAGAACCAAAGAACACTGACTTAAGATAATTGACAAAAGAATCAAAGACAACATGAGGAAATAAGTTTTACAAAATAAATGAATTGGATGTCAATGGCACTGTTTGAGAGTGTATGTGGAGACTTGTATAAGGGAGTCTGATCATTGAAAAAAGATAGGGCTATGCAAAGAAGGCAGAGTGTAAAGAACTGAACTGTTTTTGCAAAAAACTGAAACAGACACAACAGTCTATATAGGGTCCTTCCAAATAATAAACATTCTACAATTTTAAGTGATGGAGAGGCTTGTCACGCACCAGACCAAACCCCCTCAAAATAAATGAAATTAGCCTAGATTCTAACTTTTTCTTGTTTTAAAGATAAGTGCCAGGTGTTGCATTTCAGATACAATTCAATTGGTCAAACTACCAGTCTTGAAGCAAAACACACTTCATTCATACACTACAGTTAAAATACAACAACAGAAAAAAGAAATTGAAATAATTTAATTGTATTGGAAAATTTAACAGAATAATGGATTACTTAACTACTAAACAGTAAGTGTTCCAATATAGTAAAATCCCATAACACACCCTAGGCAAAGGCAAATTCAGTAAAATAGATTATTTGACATGAAATTCTCCAGTTCAAGAGGAAAACATCAAAAGAAAACTGAGAGAAAGTAGCAGGGAGAGATGTACTACAGCTTCCAAACCCAGCTTCAAGACCCCAGCAACTGCTACTGAAGAACTAAAACTAAAAATACTGGTTCTGTAGGTGCTTAACCCCACCCATTCAGGTTGCTTCTATTGTTCCAACGTTTTTAAAAAACCCAAGGCTTCACAAACCTTTTACTTTTGTGGCCAAGTAGACTTATTGGCATCTCCAGCTCAACCTTTCTTCATTAAAAAAAAGGATGAAGTTCACCTCTTAAAATCATAGTATCGTCACAGGTTATACAACATGACTGTGTGGAGTTTGCACGTTCTCCCCGTGTCTGCGTGGGTTTCCTCCGGGTGCTCCGGTTTCCTCCCACAGTCCAAAGATGTGCGGGTCAGGTGAATTGGCCATGCCAAATTGCCCGTAGTGTTAGGTAAGGGGTATATGTAGGGGTATGGGTGGGTTGCGCTTTGGCGGGTCGGTGTGGACTTGTTGGGCCGAAGGGCCTGTTTCCACACTGTAAATAATCTAATCTAATCTAAACATGCTATTCAGACTGCGCTTTGACTCGGCTGGCTTTGACAAAAATAGTGTATATGTTCATTAGAGGCAAGAACAGTTATCAGAGTAAAACGATTATGGCAGGAGATAAGATTAGAAATGTTATATGGAGTCAATGAGGAGACTACAAATTCCAAGGAACCACCTAATACTTTAAGGCTCCAAATCTGGATAGTGACTGTCCGTCTTCAGATTCTGCAATTATACCTTTACACTGGGCCTTCTCAAAGGTGATACACTCTGATGCCATTTTTCTTCATCAGATATCTGACTTTAATTATGGCATGCAGTATCTGTTAATGAAGTGGATGAGTCCTCAAAACCTCTTCCAAGAATTGCCTGTATTTATTGTGCACCTGAACAAGGTTTGAGGTGTGGTTGCCTCACACTTGAATGCTCCCCCAGTGGGGTAAAGTTGTTATAGGAAGCAAGAATGGGAACCGCTGTCACTTAAGTTTTAGCAAATGGTGGAGGGAAGGGCTTGGATTTTAGGGTATGCAGCAATGTTTCCCTATGCACAGCTGCTCCAAAGTTCCATGGACAGCACTCAATGTACTTATTATGGTATTGATGGAAGTCACTACTGCACACACTTCTCAGAGATCTGTGCAGTTGGAAATAAGATTAGAGGGAATGCTGGGGTCGAGGCTTGGGAAAATGTTTGATGGAGGAAAAGTGGGCTAGATGACACTGGCACAAAGCGAAAGCCAGAGTCTCAAGACCCGAGAGCCAATAGTTCATAGAGGTGGCACAGTGGCTCGCACTGCTGCCTCGCAGCACCAGGGTCACAGGTTCAAATGCAGCCTTGGGCAATTATCTGCGTGGAGTTTGTACATTCTCCCAGTATCTGCGTGGGTTTCCTCCCACAGTCCAAAGATGTGTACGCCAGGTGAATTGGCCATGTTCAATTGCCCATAGTGCCATAGCCAGAGGGAAATGAGTTTGGGTGGGTAACTATTTGGAGGGTCGGTGTAGACTTGTTGGGCCGAAAGGCCTGTTTCCACACTGTAGGAATCTATTCTAATCATGTTGCTTTCATTTTGGCAATGACTCGGGAGTTAATTTGCTAATCAGTCAGCACTCATTTTTGTGTACTATAAATTATTGTGATCTTTGAAATTTGGCATTCTTGCAATTGTGCCAGAGTAACATATAATTGGAGTCATCTGCCAAATGTGTGGAAAAACAAAAGTGTTATTTTCTGACTTCTTAAACAGGTTAAAATGAAGCCAGATACCACAATAAGTGAATTAGTACAGTACTTGCACATAGAGTAGTTTATACTTTATTGAAGTTAAGATAAAATGAAACTACAGCTAAATTCCCACGATAAACCTCCTCGCCCTGTTTAGTGACGTTTCACCTTTTAAGGTCAATTCTACACAATGTTATTCGGTGTCTCTTCCCTCTCCCTCATGGGTGTGATATGGAACAGATACTTGCAGCTTTTGCGCAAAACACTAGGCGACTGATGCTGCTATCACATTTTGCGCAGACACATTTACAGGAAGAGGTTATGTAGTGTTAATGAACAAGACGAGAGATATAGCGTGCAATATTTTACGACTAAGCGCAGAAGGAACAGTGCGTCTTCTTTTCAGTCTGTACAGATACACGGAGACATTGGGTGAACAGGAAACCTTAAAAGCAACATATTATCTCGCAATAACGAAGGGTATTCATGGATGATGTTACGTTTAAAGTTTCCTGACCATGAATTTAAGTCTGTACAGATTTGATTTCAATTAGTCTCATGCCAGACAAGAACATGGTAACTTGCAAAGAAGAACTTTACGGAAACTTTCAACAACGGAAGCCTAGTATACTTTTAAAGAAAAATAAATAAGTTTTTCTATTTTTTTTCTTTCCCAGCTGTGACTCCAGTATATGAAAACTACACTGCCAGACGATTGTGACATATATCCCCACTTAAGTTCCAATTCAGGTACAGGGCGACCCTCTTAAAAACCAGCAAGCCCGATTCATCCCTTCCTTCCTTCCTTTGTGATGTCCTGGGGAAAGAGGGGAACTTTTTACCTTCAGCAAACTCAGGGGCTTTTATTTCGGTCTCCCCGCCATCTATCTTTCCAAGATATTGAAGGATGAGTTGTTCTTTCTGGATTTGGCCAGCAGCTTCCAGTAGTGCGGCTTCCAGTTGAGCCTGAGCTCCAGAGACACCCGCCATAGCAACGACCGTGCAGACTGCAAGTCAAGAACAGAGGCGCCGATCACCACATTCGCTACGCTACTCGCGCATCACTTAAACTTTAATTGTGTTTAAAATCATATGCGTCTGTACATTTGTCACAAATGCATACCGTAACTCAAACATAACCCAATTTATTTTTTGTTGTTGCTGAATTGCGGCGAGAAATGGTGTCGAATTTGCGGATCTGAGTTGGAGGGTTTGGGGAGCTCGAGCACTGAGCTTTAACGGCTCGGCGTTCCTTTCCCGCTCGCGGCTGCGCTATGAGCGCCGAGGAAGAGGCTATCTGGGGCTATAAGTCCGCCGGGAAACGGAGGCGGCCTGTTAATACCACAGAAGCCGGCAATAGTCCTCCCCGTGTTCATGCAGGCGGGGGCAAGTCTGCCCGGCTGAGGAGCCGGGTTAAAAGAGCCAGATCACAGCGCCACTCTCAAAGGGTGTCCATTGATCAATCGCCGAGAGGCGTGAGGGCAGCCCCTGGTCAGGAAATGTCCTCTTCTGCATCAAATGCCAGCAAGTCATCTCCACAGCCAGCCGCACGCACACCATTGTCCAAGGTTGAATTCCCTAATGTCTCCGAGGGCAAACAAATCCCCACAAAGGCCAAGCCTGCCCATGACGGCTATTGCCCAATCTGTCAAATGCCCTTCTCCTTATTGCTGATAGAAACCCCCCGGTGGCATGTTGCAGAGTGTTTGGAAACTCCAGGTTGCACAGATATTGGTGAGTTGCTAAATAGGTGCGAGTTTTGCAGCCTTGATGTTTTCAATGTGTGAAGGTGAATTTTAACGATGTTAAGTCAATATTTACTAATTCATTAAAATGGATGTGTTTATGTATTGATTAGATTTGGTTTTTTTCTTTGTATTGGCATTAATATAACATCTTTAACAGTAAAATTGCCGAAAAGCTGAGGAGGAGCATTATAGGACAAAACGTGATTGCAAGGTACATAAGGAGATACTGGCATAGGTGACTGAAAACTTTTTAAAAAGACATCTTAAGGTTGGAATTAAAAAGGGATTTCAAAATCGTACTAAGACCACTGAAGAAACAGCTGTTTAAACATGGGTGAACAAAACTGGGGAAATCTAAAAGCCAGAATAGGAGGAACATGGGACCTATGGAGAATTGTAGACCTGGAAGCATTCACAAGCCAATAAAAACATTGCACACCTGGATGAGGAATTTTAAAATTATAGAATTGTCATATTGCAATTATTACATTGAGCCCATCATGTCTGCATCGCTTTTTTTGAATGGGTGTTTCACCAAGTGCAATTCTGTTGCCTTGTTCCGATAATCGTGCATGTTCTTCCTTTTTAGGTAATGCATGAACAAAAAAGTCTCAATGCAGAGGCAAAGCTGGAGTTGGGTGATATCAATGATCTAGAAGTAGGCAGTCTTTGTGATGAAGACAATGTAGCTCATTCAGGTAGAACATTAAAATTGCAGACATTTGCTGCAGTGTCAGAAAATTACTGGAAGATGGATAGTAATTGCTTAGGGACCAGAGGTTGTAGCAGGGACTGAAGACAGTAACTTTAGTTGCAGACTTTTGGTCCATATTTACTTGGAGGGAACTTCTTGTCCAGTACTAGACGCTGGAAAAGCAGCTTAACAAAATTAAATGTAATGGAAACATTAAAAAGAAGTGATGAGCATCGACGGAATACATAATGGAATCTGATATGCTTTTGGATGACATAGAACAAAATTAGGAATGGGTCAAATGCAAATTTATGAGGGACTCAACAAGTAACAATGAGAATTGAACATAAGTCATTTAAGATGATTCTGTAGCTGTGACTGGTTAAATAGAATCAAAATGGCCAAGGCCTGGCTAACTGAGGAAAGACATTCAAAAAAACAATATGATCAGTTCTTTCAAAGATTACAGGTAGGTCAAAAGTATATAAAATATAAGTAGTCCAAGGGTATTCGGAGGAGAGCAGAGATGATCTGTGATCAAAAAGGAGAAAAAGGGCAGAGCTGAGGTGCAAAATGAGTACTTTCATCTATTTACACTAAAAAGATTTCTACCATTGTCAGAGTAAAGGAGAAGGTAGAAGAGAAATGTGGCTAGTGTTTAAAATAGATAAAGAGAAATATCTGAAGAAAAGTTTCAGCATTCAGTGTAGAATAAAACATCCAATCTGAAGAGTTTGCATACTAGGTTATTGAAGGAAGTAATAGTAGAGACCAAGGATTTTCTGACCACAGTCTTCCAATTATAGAAGAGAATGGAGCAAGTGCTCTGAAAGATTGCAAATATTACAAACCTGTTTCTTAAAAAATGTAGAGATATTAAAACTGACATTTAAAGGCCAGTCTGCCTAGAAATCATAATGGGGAGCATTTTAGAAACATTAATCTGAAACAAAATTAACTTGTGTTTGGAACAATATTGGTTAATAAATGAAATCCAGCAGAGCTAAATTGTGTTTGATGAGCTTGAAATGATAGAATGGTGGTTGAGGGTAGTGCAAACGATATGTGTATGGATTTTAAAAGAGATTTGATAGCAAAATTAAATACTTTGCGATTAAAGAGACAGTGGTTGCGTGGATGCAATATTGCCTAAGGGGAGAAAGCAACTGATTGTGGTGAGCGTTTATGTCTCCTGGACCTAGACATGTGTAATTTCAAAGATTGTAGATGGCATGACATTTGAAAATATAGTAAACTGTGAGGAGAATAGTATTGCACTTCAGGCAGATATGGACTAACTGATGAAATTAAAAAATGTGGAAACTTAACAGAGAAATGTGAAGTGATCCATTTTGGTGGATATGTGAGGAGACACAATATAAACTGTTGCTTAATTTTAATGAGATTGCTTGTGGCAGGATAAGATGAGAAGCCAGTTAAAAAGCATATTCGTTCCTTTAAGGCACAGAGTGCAAAAACAAGAAAGTTATGATGAAATTTCATGAGACTCTGGTTAGCTCCAATAGAAGTGTTCGGCCAATTCTGGGTACCACAATTTGGGAATGGTGTCAAGGAGTGCAGTAATGGCACCAATGATAAAAGATGAAGCTGCATAGAGAGGTGTTGTTTACCTTGCAGGAGAAAGGAGATTTGGTCGAGGTGTTCAAAATCGTGAAGTATTTTGAAAGAGTAATTGGCTATGGGTGACGTGAGGAAAGAAAATTAGAATTTAGAATGCAGAATCAGTAATAACTTTCAAAAGAAAGTGCTTAATACTCAGTGGAAAATTACAGATCTTTTAGATGGAATGCGACTAATCGTTTGATAATTTTTTGTGTTTTGGATATGGTTGGAGTAGTACAGTCACAGCCAAGTCCTTGGATGGCTCGGATACACAGGAGAGAAGGAAGAAGAGTGAAAGAGCAGTGGTAATAAGAGTTTCAATAGTTAGGGAAAGAACAGGCATTTCTACGGCCGTGTACATGTCCAAGGATGGTATATTGCCTCCCTGGCAGCAGGGTCAAGAATGTCACAGAATGGTTGCAGGACCTTCTTTTTCTGGGAGAGGGTGGGCAGCAAGAGACCATGGCCCATGTTGGTATCAGCAGTATAGGGAGGAGGATGACGTCCTGAAAGCAAATTTTATGGAAATAAGAAGAGATTACAAAGCAGGACCCAATAAAAAGTATTCTCAGATTATTCATGTATTAGTGAGCATAGGAGCTGAGAAATAAGCAACAGAAAACATGATTAGAGAAATAGTGTAGGCTGGAAACATAATTTCTGAGGTGTTGGATTGGTTTTGGGGCACTTGGAACCCTGATGCAGTGTATGGGGTGCACTTAGGATTGAAAATAATATCTTTGCAAGGAGATTTGCTAATGCTATTGGCAAGGTTTAAACTAGATATGCAGGCGGAGTGGAACCAGGGAGGGATCCCTTGGACTGAAGAGAAGCAAAACTGGTAACGCTAAGTAGAAATGTAATTGGTGAAATTAGAAGACCGACAAATATAAAACAAACATCAAATTGCATCAGAATGCAGAATGAGGTTAAAAGGGCAGAATTAAAGTCACTGTATCTGAATGCATGCAGCATTGACAGCAAGGTTGAGTATTTGAAGACACAAATTAAGATATGGTTATTGAAATTGCCAGCGCAGAGATGCAGCTACAGGGCAAGTGCAGTTGTAAACTGAATACAGAGAAACCTTGATTATCTGAATGATATGGGGGGGTAGGGGGGGAGTATTTTGTTCAGATAACCAAATGTTCAGATAATCAAATGCCAGATAACACAGTTTAGCCAAGCGATCTTGTTCGTATAATTCAAAATTCAGATAATCGAGCTTCCTTTGTATCCTAAAATTTTTGTTATTTAGGAAGATATATACAAAAAGAGAGGTAGTGCTCTTCATAAGGAACAAGATCAGTACGCTCTTGAGAAGTGATATTAGATTGAAGGATTAAGATCTAGAATTGATCTAGATGGATCTAGGAAATAGCAAGGAGCAGCAAACATTGGTTATTTATAGGCCACCAAGCAGTAGTGGTAATCTTGGAAATAAAATAAATGAGGCAATTGAAGATCCAAGTAATGTGGATTGTACAGGAATAATTGGTGACATGAATTTACATATAGTTTGGAGAAACCTAACCAGTGCTAATACTATAAGATACAGCGTTGAAATGTGTACAAAAGGGTTCTGAGGCAATAACTAAGGATCGTGCTACTTTATATTTAGTATTGTGTAATTAGAACTAATTAATAACTTGCATAAAGGAGCTTTGGGAAATAGTCACCATTATATGGTAGAATTTCATATGAAGGTTGATTGTGATTATTCTTGACCTAGGTCTTACAATCTGAAAAGGGGAATCTTTGAAAGTATGAGGAGAAAGTTTGTCAAGGTGGATTGGGAAAGTACACTAAAAGATTTGATGTTGACAGAGAATGGTAGCGTTTAAAAAAGTAACTACATAGTCTTCAACAGATATGCATTTTTCAAAAGCACAAACACTCATTAAGAAAGATGAATAAACCATTGACGTACAATCTCATAGAAACTTAAGGGATAAACAGAGAGGATGCAGGAAGGCTGTTTCCCCTGGCTGTGGAGTCGAGAACCGATGATCACAGTTTCAAAATAAAAGGCGGGCTGTTTATGATGGAGATTAGTA
Organism: Hemiscyllium ocellatum; assembly: GCF_020745735.1. Lineage (NCBI taxonomy): Eukaryota > Metazoa > Chordata > Chondrichthyes > Orectolobiformes > Hemiscylliidae > Hemiscyllium > Hemiscyllium ocellatum. Next base: position 39,399,143 of record NC_083422.1, on the reverse strand, counting down.
GGATGCTGACTCAGAGGATAGTGACTCTTTGAAAGTAATTATCCCTGAGGGCTGCGGAGGTTGAGCCACTAAATAAACTTCAAGACAGAGATTGATAGATTTTCATTACTAATAACTTCAGTGGATATGTGGATAGCACAAAAATATGGCTTTGACGTAGATGATCAGGCATGATCTAAAATTCAAGGGGCTCAATTACTCCTGTTCCAATGGCTAACCTTTGCAGTAGAACAAAAGAAGTGCTTTTCAAGGATGTCAGAGAAAGTAGTAAACCTGAAGTTTGGGAGTAATTTAGGTCCCAACAAATGATTCCCAAGGAACTGATAAAGAAAGGGAAACGAGAATATGAATGTGAGCTAACGAGAAACACAAAGGTGGCCTGGAAACTTTAGGTATATAAAAAGAAAATGTTAACTAAGACAAATATGAAGACAGGAGAATTTATAGTGGAGAACAGAGAAATGGCTGTGCCAAACAATTACTTTGTCCCTGTCTTCACGGAAGATTAAGAAAATCTCTAATAAATGCAAGACAACCAAGAGGCTTATGAAACTGAGGAATTGAAAGAAATTAATCTTAATAAAGAGTAGTCCTCGAACAGCTGACTGGTTTGAATGTTAGTAAATTCCTGGACCAGATAAGCTACCGCCAAGAGTGTTTAAAGAGATGGCTATAGAGTTAATGAATCATTGGTGATTATTTTTCAGAATTATATAGATTCTGGAAAGGTTCCTGCAGACTGGAAAGGAGCACTATTTAAGAAGGGTGATATAGTGATTATGACAAGGTCAGCCAGCTGGACATTATAGAATATAAGTTTCTTAATTGGGGCAGTTAATCGATCCAATCAGGGAGACCTGGCTGACAGAAAAGAATAGGAGTGTCAAAAATAAAAAAAAAATACGGGTGAGGGAGTTGGATCAGTGTCAAGGATTCTCCATGTGTAAATGAAGGGTGACTTGATGATGAGATACTAGCCTCTGTGGAATTTTTTTCAGTGGTGGCGAGAGTGCGATTAATGATGTAACCATGCAAAAACACCTAATAGCTGAAGCACAACTGGACTTCAAGCAGACACTACAATTAGCTTTATCATTGTAAAATGGGGCAAATGGAGCAAGTGAGTTACATGATATTCCGATGGAAGTGGACATCCTTATCAGTCCAACTGAGCTTGAGGAACACCACTTGAGTGAAGGTAATCGCATAGCCTCAGTCAGGATATATCCTAAACAGAGGGACTCTAGGCCAGCCGAAAGCAGAACTCCACAACAAAGCCAAGCCTCAGGCATATGGTTAAAATTTTCGTCATTGTAGTTGCTGCCAGTGTGCGAACTCGAGACAGCCAAAAGAAAAGTTCCATTCGACCTAAAAGGAGTAAGAGAACACGTAGACAGTGTCCAGGAGAGTGTGCACCCTTTAGGGTCCAGCTGCACCTGGTTTGGAGCAGTTAAATTGTTTAGCAACATCCAAATCCAGAATTAATCAAAATAAACGTCTGGTTAGGTGGTCACCCAGTTCCAATGGAGATCAATACCAGCGCTGCCATTTCAGTGATCACACAACCAGTCTTCAACAAAATGATTGTTTGGTGGTTCAGTGGTTAGCACTGCTGCCTTATAGTACTAGGGACCTGGGTTTGTTTCCTGCCTTGGGCAACTATCTGTGTGGAGTTTGTGTGTTCCCCTGCTGTCTGTGTGTGTTTCCTCTGGGTGCTCCGGTTTCCTCCCACAATCCAAAAATGTACAGGTCAGGTGAAGTAGCCATGCCTATAGTTTTAGGGATATGTAGGTTAGGTGCTTTAGTCAGGAGTAAACACAGAGTATAGGGTAGGGGAATTGGTCTGAGTGGGTTACTCTTTGGAGGGTCAGTATGGACTTGTTGAGACAAATGGCCTGTTTCCACAGTGTAAGGATTCTATGATGGATGATGAAAATTTGCTCCACACTCCCACCCTTGAATTTGCCCAAGATCTCGGCTAGACTGAGGACTACCCCGGGGAACCTTTACAGATTAAGGCTACAAGTTCAGTTCCAGTCTCTTATGAGGAGAAGCTAGTTTAACTTCCATTGATTGTAGTAAAAGGGTCAGGCCCCAGCTTGATGGGGCAATAGGTTGAGGAAGATTTAACTAGTCTAGTCAACATTTTTCGATTAGAAAATGTCTGCCTGAGTGAAGTCTCAATTAAATACCCTGAAGTTTTTTCAGAACGATCTAGTTAATAAAGGAGTCAAGGTCACTTTGCATATTGACCAGGAAACAAATGCACTATTCTGCAAGGCCCACCCAGTGCCATTTGCCTCAAGGACACAAGTAGAGGCAGAAATCAGAAGACTGGAAAGCAAAGGAATCATCAGACCCAGTCAAGTTTGCAGCACTGGCCGTCCCAATTGTGAAACTCAATGGTTTAGTTTGCCTTTGTGGGAATTTTAAACGAACAGTAAACCATTTTACACAGCTGGATAAATACCCAATCCCTCACATTTATTTACAAGGCTGGCAGGGGTGCTGTCCTTCACAATGCTGGACACGAGCCATGCATACTTGCAATTGTGGTTAGTTGAGGATTCGCAGAGGTATGCTGCAATTAATATCCATAAGGGTTTATACCAATGTACAAGACTGCCATTTGGAGTGTTGGCATCCTTTACAATTTTTCTGTGAATGATGGAGAACATTTTACAAGGTGTATCCAGGTCACCATTTATCTAGATGATATGCTCATAACAGGGGAAAACCAATAAGGAACAATTTCTTAGACATTTCTGCCAGGTGGGCATCACCTTAGGAGGAAAAATGCGTGTTCCAGGCACCCCAAGGGACCTACTCAGATTACAAAGATTATACCCACTGGAAGATAAAGTGAGGGCAATTGAACGTGCCCTAGCTTCCATGTCTTTACCGGAGTTTAGGTCTTTCCTTGATCTGGTGAATTATAATGGAAAATTCTTACATAAACTGGCCTTCCTAGTTAAAAAAGGGTCAGCCTTGGAGATAGTTGCATAGCTACAGCAATCATCCTCTAAGGTGTTGGCACACTATGATCCCAAGCAAGGCCTGTATTAACATGCATTGCCTCCCTATACAGCATTGGGGTGATATTAACTCATAAATGGGCCAAGGGAGAGGAATGCTCAATAGTGTGTCCATCCAGGAGTTTGGCTAATGCAGAGCGTAAATACGATAGAGAAGGAAGGTTTGGTGGCCATATTTGGAATCAGGAAGTTCCAGCAATACCTTTACGACTGTAAATGTGTAAGAAAATTGGACCACAAGCCCCTACTATGTCTACTTAAAGAGGATAATGTCCTGCACCTATAACTTCAGGTTGAATTCAGCAGTGGGCTGTAATATTAAGTGAGTATAATTACAATTTGGAACACCATCGGAGGCCAAGTAGCAAATGCAAATATGTTGAGCCGCTTCCTTGTGGCAGATACACCACATGTGGCACTGCAAGAGTCCATAATGGTTTTAAGTTTTCTGGATACACTTCAAGTCATAGCTGATAATATCATACCTTGGATGCAGAAAGATCCGGTGCTGACAAATTTGAAACAGCTTGTGATGATGAGGAAAATCAAAGGGCTGTCACAACCAGAATTGAAATCTCTTTGTATTTGGAGAGATCAGATCACAGTAGAGGACGGCATATTATTATGGGGAGTAAGAGTGATTGGCTCAAGCACCGCCACACACTGCGTGAACTCTGTCAGGGTCATCCAGGGATTTCCAAAATGAAGATTTGAGAAGTTTTGTCTAGTGGGACAGTATTGGATGCAGATGTAGGTGTGTTGATGGGGCAGTGCCCAGAGTGCCAATAAGGACAAAAGTTACCGCCAGCAACTTCCTCCCATTATTAGGAATGGCTAGGTAGACCCCAGACTTGGTTACATGTCAATTATGCAGCTCAATGTTCTTAGTCATTGTGGATGTCCTGTCCAAGTGGCTGGAAATGCATAGAGTTCATTCGTCAAACACGGGGATTACAATTGTGCATCTTCTGCAAAACACAGACTCCTGGATGTGTTGGTCACAGATAACTGTGAACTTATCAGCAGGGAATTCAAATATTTCCTAAAGTTGAATAGCATTCGACAAGTAAGGACAGCTCCATACTACTCATCATAAGTAGTCTGGCAGAAAGAGTAATCCAAAGTTCAAAGGCAAACTTAAGAAACAGCCTACAGCTTCACTGCATACTAAATCGTCCCAGTTCCTATTTTATTATAGGACAATCGCTTGTGCAACTACAGAGATAGCTGCAGCAGACTTTTCTAATGGGCCGAAGACTCTGCACCAGGTTAAAACTGATTTTCCTGAACTTGGGGAAGAGGGTGAAACGGCATCAGGATCACAGTGTTGGACACGAGACTCCACTAAGCTAGAGTGACAGTTTACTTTAGTGGACCAAGTTTGGTGTAGGAACCACAGGAATGTTTTGCATGGATAAGAGGTAAGGTCCGTTGGTGTATAAAGTTTCTGTAAGTGCAACAGTCCTGAACAAGCGCAAGGACCATTTGAAAGCTGCAAACAGTATGGGAACAAAATGTGTCCAGCTCCTTCACAGCAGTTCCGACTATTCTGGAGCCCATGGGTTCTTGCTCTCTGTGAAGTATTGGAATTTGAGATGGACACAACGGATGTCACCTCTTTGACACCTTTGCCTCCTGAAGAAGAGAATGAATTTCTGCTGAGAAGCTCCGGATGTAAGAGGCGAGCTACTGTGCATTACACACTGCCTATACCTGAGGCAGAGTTAGACCCGGTGCTAAAACCCCCCAGGAGGAACTACAAAACAAGAGAGGGAGGAATGTAGTGATTGTAATGAGGTGAGCCAGTTGGACTCCTCGAGCATGAGTACCCTCATTGGGGCTGTAAATCTGGTCCAATCAGAGAGCCTTGGCTGACAAATAAGAATAGGAGTAGTTGATCACACAGCATTGCCTTTTGTGAAGGGCACTGCTTGTCACTGGCCACTCCGATGTTTTCCTATCTTCCTAGTGGTGGAAATTGAATAAAGATTCGTACACCTTGTGTCTCTCACTGTGTCTCACAGCTGCACACACACAACGTGGGTGCTGGGGAAAAAAATAAGAAAAAGAAAAAAAAAAACCAAAAAAAATTTTTTAAAAAAGAACAGAAGTAGTCCACGGGCCAGATGGTGCATCTGGGTGGGTGAGAGCCCAATGGTACATAGCGGCAGACCGAGAGCCAGAAGGCGGGTAGCCATCCTCAGCGCTGTCACCCCGGGCAGGTACCGGGGCGGGCTGCCCCAGAGGTGGTCGAAAGGTGCTGAGGGTGGTTAGTGAAGCCGGAAGGTGGGTAGGCCATCCTGATCGCTGTCACCCCGGGCAGGTACAGGGGCGGGCTGTCCTAGAGGTGATCGAAAGATGTGTTAGGGCGAACTGAGAACTGGAAGGGGCGTGGGGCGGACCGAGAGTCGGAAAGTGTGTAGGGGTGGGCTGTCTTAGGGTGGCCGCAGGGTGGGAGGGACGGGGGCTTGCTGGTCTGTATTGTCTGCACTTTTTTATGTAACTGGATTGCCTTATGTATAAAGGTCATTGTTGCTGTCTTTTGATATTTGAAACTCGGATTTGTGGTTTGTCCTCAATTCCCTGTGAACTGGTTGAACGGGAGGGTTTTGGGCCTGGCTTTGCTGCTCCTCTCCCTTGTAAAATTGCTGTTGTATACAGGTGTAAATGTTAACTTTTTTTATAAACTGTTTTGTAATTTGTTTGATAAAATAAAAAAAAGAACAGGAGTGCAGGGTAGTCCACGAGCCAGATGGTGCATCGGGGCGGGTGAGAGCTCAATGGTACATAGCGGCAGACCGAGAGCCAGAAGGCGGGTAGGCCGTCCTTGGCGCTGTCACTCTGGGTGAGTACAGGGGCGGGCTGTCCTAGAGGTGGTTGAAAGGTGCTGAGAGTGGTTAGTGAAGCCGGAAGGTGAGTAGGCCCCCCTGACTGCTGTCACCCCGGGCGGGTATCGGAGCGGGTTATCCTAGGGATGGTCAAAAGGTGTGTCAGGGCGGACCAAGAACTGGAAGGGACATGGGGTGGACCGAGAGCTGGAAGGTGCGTAGGGGTGGGCTGTCTTAGAGTGGCCAAAAGGTGGGAGGGATGGGGGCTTGCTGGGTCTGTATTGTATGCACTTTTTTAATGCAATTGCATTGCCTTTTTATGTACAATGTTATTGTTGCTGTCTTGTAATGTTTGAAACTGGGATTTGAGGTTTGTCCTCATTTCCCTGTAAACTGGTTGAACGGTAAGGTTTGGGGCCTAGCTTTGCTGCTCCTTTCCCTTGTAAAATAGCTGTTTCTTTATATACAGCTGTAAATGTTAACTGTTTTTTGTAAACTGTTTTGCAATTGTTTAATAAAATAAAAAAAAGAACAGGAGTGCCTGACATTCTGTTCACTCTGAGAGCTGGATCAGTGTCCAGGACTCTCCATGGTTAAATAAAGGGTGACTTAGTGATGGAATACTGGCTTCTGTGGAGTTATTTCAGGTGGGGGAAGGTGTATATTTGACATAGAAGGTAGGAAAAATATTCAGATCCATATATGTTCAAATCACAGATAAATTTTATTAGCATGGATGTTCATCTAAGTGGACTCTTCAAAAATAATGTTACTATTGGGCATTAATTTATGAAAGGAAGTCATATTTGACAAATCTATTGGATTTTGTCGATATTACTGGCCTCAAGAATAAAGGAAGATTCCTTGGATGTGTGTTTGGATTGTTAGAAGAATTTAAATAAGGTTCGTTAAGGGAGATTAGTAAAAGAGTTAAGGTGTTTGAGATTGGAGGTAATGTACTAGTAAGGATTGAGAATTGGTTAAAAGATACAAACTAGAGAGTGGGTACAAATTGGTCATTTTATAAATGGCAAGCAGTTATCAATTGAGGCATCACAACTGTGCTTGAGCCACAGTTGTTCACAATCTGTATAAATGATTTAGCTTTGTGGGTGAGTTGTAATATTTCCAAATTCGCTAAATGCACACAACCAGGTGGGAATTTAAGTTGTCAGAAAAATGTAAGGAGGCTGCAAAAGGATTTGGATAGGCTATGTAAATGGACAAAAAATGGCAGTTGGACTATAATGTGAAAGGGTGTGAAGTCCAGGAACACAGAATATTTCTCAATTGGTGACGACTAGGGAAGCTGGTGTCCTTGGCATGTGAGTACAACTTATTAGAAAAGCAAATCGTATGTGGACTTCATCACAAATGGATTTGAGTACACAAGTGAAGATGCTTGCTGAAATTGTACGTGCCTTGGCGACCTGCAACTCATGTATTGCGTACAGTTTTGCTCTTCCTATCTAGGAACAATAAACTTGCTGTAAATGGAGTACAGTAGAGATTCACAAGGCTCAGGAATCTAATTTCAGGGCCAGCAGAAAACAGGATAACTATGACTGCTCCCCCTTCTCAATGCAGCACTGAGGGTATTGTATTTAAGTGCATGCAATATATGAAACAAGGTGAACTTATGGTGCAGAAGGAAACAGGCAGGTATGATGTTGTGGGTATCACAGAGATGTGACTGCAAAGGGTTTGGGGCTGGGAATTATATATATAAAAGGTAGTCATCCTACCAAAAGGACAGGCATATGGTCAGAAAGAGCAGGGTTGCCTTGTTGGTAGAAGATGAAATTAAATTGATAGCAAGAAGCAACATAGAGTTAGAAAATACAGAATCTGTGTGGCGGAGTTGATGAATTGCAAAGATAAAATAACCCTGAAAGAAGATGTGTAAAGGCCTCCTTGCTGTGGTCGGGATGTGGGGAAGAAAGTAAATCAGGAGACAGAAAAGGCATTAAAGAAAGTCACTCTTACAGTAATCATGAAAAATTTGAATATGTAGGTGGACTGGGAAAATAGAGGAATTTGGGGATGTCTATGAAAATTTTTATTTTTGGAGCAGCTTGTGGTAGACCACAGCAAGGAACGGGCAGTTCTGGATTTGGTGCTGTTGTTGAGGCGTACTTTAGGGGGCTGAAGGTGAAGGAACCAGTAGGAGCAGTGACTAAAATATGACACAATTCATCCTGCAACTTGAGGGAGAGAAGCTGGAATCAGATGTAGCAGTATTACAATTGAATAACACAATTGAATCTTGATCAGATGCGCCAGTGGGCCGAGGAGTGGTAGATAGAGTTTAATTTAGATAAATGTGTGGTGCTGGAAAAGCACAGGCATGTGAGATGCTGCATTTTGGAAAGGCAAATCAGGACAGGGCCTATACACTTAATGGTAAGGTCCTGGGGAGTGTTGCTGAACAAAGAGGCCTTGGAGTGCAAGTTCATAGTTCCTTGAAAGTGGAATCGCAGGTAGATAGGATAATGAAGAAGGCATTTGGTACACTTTCTTTTGTTGGTCAGAGCATTGAGTCTTTGAGTTGGGAGGTCATGTTGCGGCTGTACAGGACATTGGTTAGGCCACTTTTGACATATTGTGTGCAATTCTGGTCTCCCTCCTATAAGAAGGATGTTATGAAACTTGAAATGGTTCAGGAAAGATTTACAAGGATGTTGCCTGGGTTGAAGGGTTGTATTTAACAATAGGGAGAGGCTCTTTTCCCTGGAACATCAGAGACTGAGGTGTGACCTTATAGAGGTTTATAAAATCATGAGGGACATGGATGGGGTAAATAGACAAGGTATTTTCCCTGGGTTGGGCAGTCCAGAACTAGAGGGTATATAGGTTTAGGATGAGAGGGGAAAGATTTAAAATGGACCTAAGAGGTAACTTTTTCATGTAAGGGTGGTGTATGTTTGGAATGAGCTACCAGAGGAAGTGGTAGAGGCTGGTACAGTTACAGCATTTGAAAGGCATCTGGATAGATACACAATTGGAAGGGATTAGAGGTGGGCCAAGTGCGAGCAAATGGGACTAGATTAAATTAAGATATCTGGTCAGCATGGACGAGTTGGGCCGAAGGGTCGGTTTCCGTGCTGTGCATCTCCATGACTCTAATCGCTGAAATTGTGGGATTTGCTTCTGAGGAGACATTGAGCAGACCGGATCTGCATTCTCTCGAGTTTCAGGAATGGGAGGTGATCTCCTTGAAACATTCACAATTCTTACAGGACGTGATAGGATGGATGTGGTTCAGATGTTTTCCGTAGTGATGTTTGTGAACCAGGGCAATACTCTCAGAATAAGGGATGAGCTTTTTAAGCCTGACATGACGAGGGATTTCTGTACTCAGTGCATGGAAAATCTTTGGAATTCTCTCCTCCAGCAGGCTCTAATGAGCATGCACAACATAGAAATCAATAGATCTTTGGAGACTACTGACATCAAGGGACATGGAGACAGTGTGGCAAAGTGGTATTGAGTTGGATGATCAACCGTAATCTAATTAAAAGGTGGAGAAGGCTTGATGGGTTAAATGGTTTACTACTGTTCCTATTACTGAAAACTGGTGCTGATGCTGTGTATGGAATGGCTTCCTGTTGTGTTGTTTAATTTTATGATTATAAGGATTATGATAGATTGTAGTAACAGCATTGTTGTTGTGCGTACAGAAGCAGTTCAAAAAGGCAGCTCACCACCACATTCTCAAAGAGGTGGGCAACAAATACTTCAGCCAGTGAAGCCATATCCCCATGTATGAATTGTAAAAAAAGTTACAATGTCTTCGGAAGTAATTTATAATTACAAAAAGTCAAATCAATATTGCATTGATCAGACGTCTGACAGAAAAGTTCAAACACTGAGTTGCGGGAGAGATCGGCACACATTTAGGAGGTGAACGCATCAGTCTTGGACAATGGAGAGCAAAGACTGGTTAGAATTGTTTGAAATTGCCAGGTGATTCTGCGTATGAATATGCATGATGTATTTGCTGGCATATTGGTAGAGGAGGATCTTAGCCATAATGTTATTCTTCCTGATTTCCCCAAAAATGTACTTCTGAGAAATTCAATGGATAGTAATCAACAAATTCATTGTTAGCCCAGGGATAAAAACTAATTGCTCAAGATTAGCAAGCTTGGGATAAAATTTGAGACCTTTCTGGTCTCTACCAATCACCCATATTCAGGTGTTCATTTTTTTTCCCTGATCCATTGGGAAACCTCAATCTTTTGTGATAGTAACTTACTCTAATTAATAACTTAGAGGCTTACTTCTAACTACCAAAACATTCCAACACCTACAAAGCACAAATCAGTTATACCCTGGAATAGTTAGAATTTGTTTGAATGAATGCAGCTATGACAATTCACAAGAAGCTCAGTGCCGTTCAAGACAAAATAATCTGGTTCTTTTGCATCTCATACACTGATCTAGAAGTTCATAAATGAAGTACTGTGCGTTTAATTCCCATCACCTAGAAAGGCAAAGACAACAAATGCACGGGAACACCACTGCCTCCTTTTCCTTGTGAAACCATGTATAATCTTGACTTAAGTAGCTCATATCATTATTCCTTGAACTGCAGTTGAATAAAAATCCTATAAACTGATACCCAACAGCACTGTGGTAGCACCTTCAATGCATGGGCAGCACCAGGTCAAGAAAGCAGGCCGCCATCAACTTATCAAGCAGTGAATGGTGGTTAACAAGCACTGGCCCTGGCAACCATGTCCATATTCCCATTAATGAAAATTCAAGTGTTTTTCTGTGGTTTTTGAGTGAAACACTAATTTGTGGTGAAATGGGAAGAATTTTACCCTAGGTATTAAGACTCAGTTTATTTGCCACAGCATCCTTACATCTAGTAGAGTGAGGATTATCATCCAATCAATCTTCCCTGGTTTCAAACCAAAAAACTGGAAAACAGTCAAAATAACCCACTTGATAATGTTGATTTTTCTTCAAGGGAATTGTTTACTCCTGTATTAATTAAGAAATAAATGCAGCCAAAATTTTGCTTCATAGAAGCAGTACAGTTAGCATTCCTCTTGGTTATTGGACAGTTGACAAGACTTGTTATTTGATCTGAAAGTGTATAATTAACTTACCAAAATCATCTAGTATTTAAAATCCAATAATAAATGCCAAATTTTCTAGACAGCTCCTGATTTCTGATATGTTGATATATTATATGCTGTATGGAGGTTAGACGTTTCTAGAGGTGAATCTAAGGAGCGTATTAGCCAGGGGAATTGTAAACTAGGAAAATGGATACATTTAAAGTGTATTCTGCCTCAAAAATAAAGTCAGCTTGTGACCAAGACGTAGGCAGAATAAAATTTTGCTTTTCTCTGTAAATGCGGAGACTGTCTGCAGGTAATCAGGTAACAGATCACTGAACAACTGCTGTCAACACTGTATGTTTCCTTTGTTGCAAATATTACTGTGGGAACTGTCGATGGTATTTGATACTTTTATCACCAGTTTTCAGCAAACCAAAGGACTTATTTTCACTCTGGTTTGCTGTGGAGATAATGAGTAAACATGAACTGGTAAATCACATTAATAATATTTTGAAATGCGTCATTGGCATGATGTAATATATGAAGTTTGACATTTTTCTCAACCCTGAAAGTAAATAAGAGATAAAATGTTGTAATTTGGTTAGATGTTTGCTAATTGGTAAGAAAGAAAATTACATGAGCGGTGTGATATTAGAGTGCAGGTTCAAATTTAACATAATGGATGGTTCAAACAGTTGTTAGGGAAGCTAGCTGAAGCACATTAAAAAAATATTTTGGCAATTGTCAGTCTGTGGGGTTCTAACATTCATCGAATAGCTCTTGGAGGAATCTCTGAATTATAGCCCAAGTGATTGATGTGTAAAGGGAGGAAGCATCTTTTTGGCACTTTTCTCACAACTCAAACATAAGACCTAGCACAAACTCCGATGTAAAGCTTTTCTAAAGCCAAATTATTTGGTGTAGCCTATACTGTCCTTAGTCTATTCTTGTAAATAATGCATGAGTTAGGAGTGGAAGGGCTAGAGGAAAGTTGAATAGCATGACTGATTTGATGCTACTCCATAATTAAAGTTGAGTTGTAAGATGACCTAATGTGTTTTCTAATTGTAATATGAATGGGTGCAATATATTACAAGCCTCTTATTTATAGCACCAAGTCAACTTGACTTTAACTTTTGACTTTTTCATGCTACATTTTGTACATTAAATTTGTAAGCCTATGTTGCAGTGAAGGAATTAATATTTGACAGATGTTACTTTATATGGCAGAATTTTCAACCCACAAAAATTAGCTGATACTCCCATTTCAACTTAGTGCATTCTTTTTTTAAAGGTTCAGATCACAGCTGATGTTTTTCAAAGCACAGTGCCAAGAGTTTGGGTGAGCCTTGATATTACTAATGTGCTACATTATTCTGTATAGGTTCAACAGATAAATGGGTGAAGATGTTAACAATTAGATAACTCTCCCATTGCCAAGATTGTTATTTTGAAGCCTATTATAAAATAATCCATCTAAAGTATAACACTATCTACTATGATACAAAGAATAAGCCCCATAAGCATATGTTAAGTCGTTTTTCTCCGGTACTTCAGTTTAAGATTTGATATTGAATAAAGCTATGCTAAGCACTAATATTGCTACTTGTATTAAATAGAACAGATGTGTTTCACTGACCTTCCATTTATGAAATAAATGTTTGTAATTTACAGTGATACATGAGAGAATTTAACTATCATGGTAATTTGTGAAGTCAGGAATAAACAGGCAACTTTCAATTATGACAAAGTAAAGCCTTTATTTAGTTGATCTTTAATATCTCTTATTCGAAAGGTATTGCCATGTCCACTTACACTACATAATTCACATGTTTTTATCACATAACCCATGATTCCAGTCAGAAATTTTACAAATTTCATATGATTGTATTATAAGTTATAGGGCAGTATGATTCAGCATATATAAAAATAAATGAGCTGCTCAGACCAGCTAAAGGAGTGAACTAACAATTGAACTGGAGGAGATATTGCTAATGACAGGAGAGAGATAATTTGAATTTCTTTATGTTTCTCCTCTACTACGTGTAAGCTGAAGTGTTCTTTAAAATCTCTTCTACCATTCCTTTTTGATGAATCCTGCAACAAGTTCCCCAAACCATCTGTTTCTGAGTTAATCTTTTAAGTTATCTATGTTATGATCCCAGACCAGATCACCGGATTTATGGAATGATCTGCCCAGGGGCTAGTAACCACTTTTCAAAGTGGAAATGCTGTGGGATCCCAAGTACTTACTAAAGAAATTGAGGTTCCATGATTTTGAACAAACAGTCATACTGTCGTAAGAAATAGCAACAGGAGCCATTTGGCTCCTCTAATCTCAATAGGATCACAGTTAATCTGACATTCCTCGCAGCACTTTCTGGCTCTTTCCTCATAACTTTTGATTTCCCTATTGATCAAGAATCCATCTGTCCCAGCTTCAAATGTATACAAGGAATCTGCCTTCATAGCTGTCTGCGGCAAGAAGTTCCAAAGATTCTCAATCCTTTTAGAGAAGAAATTCCTCCTCAACTCAGTCTTATATTGGTGCCCCTTCATGCTTCGAGACTATACCCTTTAGGCCTAGCCTCTCCCATGATGGGAAACATCCTCTCAGCACTTAATCTGTCAAGCCCCTTAAAAATCCTAGATGTTTCAACAATAACAATAAGTGTTATACAGAGTTAAAATAGTAATACTATAAGTTTACAAAATATTTTTCTAATATCCCGTTAGAATTTATCTAAGCTAAATTTGGTGTAATAGACAGACTGTTGTCAAAAACCTCGCAGAACACTTCAAATAGCAAGTGCAGTTAGGGCAGATTCTATAGATTGTCAGCTTTCTTAATCTGGAATGGAAACAAAAGAGGTTTTTATTACATTTTCCCCAAAGAAAAACTCCTATGGGTTTAAAACAGAAATAAGATTTATTGATGCAGGGTTGGGATAATTCTTACAACACATCCAACCACATAAGCATACATGGAAGAGAAAAAGAAAGGAAAGGGGATTAATTAATAATAACTTGAAAATCAAAGGTATGAATTTTAACTGATGTGATTTTTGTCAGTGTCTGGCGAAGATTCTTTTCTGAATGTGTTCAGATTCAGATGGGTACACTTGGCTAAACTTGCAGCAATCCTTGTAAAGTTGTGAAGGTGCAGTAAGATGAGGTTGGTGTATAGACTTTGTCTACTTTTCCTGTGAGTACAAGATTTCTTTTGAAAATCACGTTCAGAAGAGTATAAAATTTGAAGCAAGATTGCTAAGCATGCAATCCAGCTTTCTGTTGAGGGTCAACAGGCAGACCTGATGTTCGTAAACCTTAGGTTTTTAGCAGCCTGTGTTAACTCAATTCTTACAAGATGGAAACAATGGAATCTAGTGATTATCTCTCCAGATGCCAAGGGTATTTGATTATGTGATGAGATCACTAAGAAGTCACTTTTAACTTAAGAATTGGTTTCTGCTCTTCTCGCCAGGCGTCCAGAATTTGCCTTCGGAGATAAATGAGAGTATTAATAGCTCTATAATTTTAACGAGGGGTAGACTTCCCTGCCCCTTGTGAAAACCTATTGTGTGACATTAATGGTAATCCATTAGTGCCATTCAGATATAATGAGTTTCAAAAGCTTCTCTTTATTCTCAGTTCCTGCTGCTGCTTGTTTTTGATGTTGATTTGACTGCAATTTACACACACTGGAGGATGTGAGAGATTCCAGGATTAAAACCGTTTTAATTTTAAAATTGTACCTTTAAAACAATAGATTATCTATTTTCATGGTTTATTGATATGACAGCATTTATAGTAGACCAATTTTGTAACTAATCTACCATCGTGTGAAATTTATCTTGATTCTTTTTAAAGTAGGAAAACCTTTTTGTGTCATTTTATATTTCATTGTGCTGCTTTAATTTCATGCTCTCTAGAATAGCCTTTCTGGGAATTTTAATCAGTAGCATTTTCTTCTGAACTTTTTAAGCATTTTATACATCTTATTATTTTAGAAACCATGATGCTGAGCAGCTATTTTTCAAGTTAGTGACAGTTCAAGCTTTTCACAAAATCTTTGGAATACTTCGGTTGATTCTGTTTCATTGTTTTCATATATCTTGTCCATTGAAAGTCTGAGTAAATCCTTCAAAAAAAAATCACCGAAAGGTTCAGTGTAGTGAATGGTGTACACACAGCCCCTTCACAATGGAAGTGAGCCATTCATCATATCTTGGGGCGTTTCAGTAGCTGTCCAAGATGCATACCTAAAACTTACCTTGATTCCAATCTTCCTATGCCATGGACCTAATACCCACGTCATACCCCTTTTATGAATTTGGTTTGTGAATGAAATATTATGCACTGATCATGCTATAGTCAGGTTAAGTGCTCAGCAGATATGCTTCTACCACTTAAAGGCATATGTAAAGACTGCCACACATGGATAAGGTCAGCTTTTTAAAAAAAAATCATATTTGGAATTGGGCCAAAGAACATTTGAAGTAGAAGATCCCCAAGAAAAATATACACTCATATTTCAGGTGCAATAAAGGTCGAAAGGAAAAACAAGTCTTCTTTGTTTCAAACAAAATCGGGATAGACGTTGGTTAATTACCTAAAATCTACAGTTCTAAATTGTTAATACTACACTGCTATTCCAAAGTTGTAAGTATTTGCACAAAGTGTGCCATTTACTTTTAAATTGAATAAATTAAATTTTGCTGGAAGATTTGAAGTTCAGTCCCATTTAATTCATTCTGTAATTTTGATTTACTCTTAATTTTTTTTTTGTAGAGATGCAGGAGGAAGCATACTTTTATACAAGACCTATAAAGGAATTCAGAAAGTCCTCTGCCTTAATCAGCGATTTACATCTTGTTTTTATTTTACAAATCTGTCAAAGGATCTTATTAAACAAATATATTGAGAATTACTAGATATGGAAAACTATGGTATGGCTTAAGTTTCATTCCTAAAGGACTGAATGATCTTCATGTTTTCTATCCTTACAGGGTGAGAGCATTCAAAATTTTAGCAAGCAGTGCAGTTAATGTCTGCTGCTGTAGTTTTTGCAATATATCTCATTTACTGCCTTTATTTTATGATCTTCAGATGTTTTCCTTTCACTCCAGTATTTGCTCCTGCATCTTTAGCTTTTCCAAGCCTAATATAGAACTAAGACCTAAACCTTATCTAGTCCAATAAGAGGTAAATTGCATGAATTCTGTTGACCAGCCCTAATATACTAGTAACATTGACTCAGATGGCAAAAAGTTTGTGAGCTTACAATCCACCCGAACACAGAATTTTAGCTGACACTTAATTGCATGAATGATGGATTACTCCACTACTGAAGGTGTATTTCAAGCATGAAATTGAAGTCCCACTTTCTCCCTCGATTTGGCATAAAATTTGGCTAATTTTAAAAAGCAGAGGAGTTCGCTTTGGTGTCCTGGCCAAAATGTATCCTTCAATCAATATTACTAAACCATCAGGTCGTTGTCTCATTATTGTTGAGCTTCCACATTAGAGAAGACCTTTTTAAAAAGATCATTATGTGATGTGGACATCATTGGCTGGGCTAGCATTTATTGCATGTCCCTAGTTGCCTTTGACAAGGTGGTGCTCTGCCTTCTTCAATTACTGCAATCCATTTAGATTAGAAACAGGCCCTTTGGCCCAACAAGACCACACCGACCCACCAAAGCGCAACCCACCCATTCCCTTACATTTACCCCTTTATCTAACACTACCTGACCTGCACATCTTTGGACTGTGGGAGGAAACTGGAGCACCCGGAGGAAACCCGTGCAGACACTGGGAGAATGTGCAAACTCCACACAGTAAGTCGCCTGAGTCGGGAATTGAACCCGGGTCTCTGGCGCTGTGAGGCAGCAGTGCTAACCACTGTGCCACCGTGCCGCCCACACGTGTGGATGCATCCAGGAATTTGGCCCAGCAATGCTGAAGAGACAGTGATGTAAAGGGTGTTGAGAAGGTTGGAAGGGAAATTGCTGGTGGTGATATTCCCAAGTATAGACTGCTCTTGTACTTCTAGATTGCAGTGGCCATAAGCTTGGTAGGGGCTGTGTAAGGAACATTGGTGACTATTTGCATTGCATTTTGTAAATGGTTCACATTACTGCTACTGAGCATTGGTACAGGATGGAGTTTGTGGATGTGTTGCCAATCAAGTGGGCTACTTTGATTGGAGCTGAATTCATTCAGGCAAATCAGGCATATTGCAGCACACTCTTGATTTGTGTTTTATAGATGGTGAATTGGCTTTCGAGAGTCAGGAGGTGAGTTACGCACTGTAGGATGCCGAGCCTCTGAGCTTGTAGCCAGAAGAACAGGTCTGAAGAATGGTCAAAATCTTAACTGATTTCTCTTCATGGATGCAGCCGGACTTGCTGAGTTTCTTCAGCAATTCTGCTTTGGTTTCAGATTTCCTGCATCGACAGTAATTCATTGTATGCAGGTTCAGTTCAGTTTCTGATCAGTGGTATTGTTGAGAGGAGGAATTCAATAATGCCATTTAATGTCAAGGGACTATGATAAAATTCTCTTATTGGAGTTTTTTTTATTCATTAATTGCTCAGAGGGCAGTTAAGTGTCAGTCACATTTCTATGGGTTTAGAGTCACATATAGGGCAGACTGGATAAGGACAGCAATTTCCTTTCCAAAGGATATTAGTAAACCTGATGGGTTTTCTGACAATCGACAATGATTTCATAGCCATCATTAGACTCCTAATTCCAGAAATAGTATTTATTAAATTTAAATCCCACAATCTGCCATGGCAGAATTCAAATCTGGATCCCCAAAACATTACCAGGATCTCTGGATTGATAGTATAGCAATAAAACCAGTAGGCACTCACCTCCACAATGGTCATCGCCTGCCACTTGTGTGGGGTGAATGTTACTTTCCACTTGTCAGCCAAAACGTGGATATTGTCTAAGTCTCGCTGCATTGGCTAGGACTGCTTCATATTGTGAGGAGTTCCAAGTAATGTTGAACATTGTTTACCTTATTAGTGAACATCCCTATTTCTGACCTTATATTGGAAGGAAGGACATGAATGAATCAACTGAAGGTGATTGGCCTTAGGACACTACTCTGAGGAAGTCCTGCAGAAATGACTCACCTCGAGCAACCACAAATTATCCTCACTTATGTTGGGTGTGACTCCAATTTGAAAGTAGTTTTCCCTCAATTCCCATTGTCTGTTGGCTTACTAAGACTTCTTGATGGTGCATTCACTCATATGTGGCGTTGATGTTAATGGCAGTCACCGTCAACTGAGCTTAAATTCAGCTCATTTGGCCACATTCTGTCCAAGGAGCTGACTGGCCTTGCTGGAACCCAAACTGAGTGTCAGTGAGCATATTATTGTTAAGGAAGTGCTGCTTTATGCACCGTTGATGACAACTTCCATTGTTTTACTGATGTTAGGACATAAACTGATGGCATGCTAATTGTCTCATTTGAATTTGTTCTGCTTTTTGCGTATAGGACATACCTGGGCAGTTTTCCACATTGTCAGGTAGGTGGCAGTGTCGTAGCTGTACTGGAACAGCACTGTGCATTGGTCACTCTTAACCACACCTGATGTGGTGAGATGCATTTGCAGTAGTAAAATTAATGAGGATGTATATTTATCACATGTTTTGGTTCTCTTCCACGTGTTGTAGACTCTGTCTAGCAGCTGTGTTCTTCAGAACTTCAGCTCAGTTGGTCGTGGTGCTGATGAGCCACTGTTGATGATGGCCATTCAATTACCCTACCCTGCCCCTTTGCCACCCTCCATGCTTCCTCAAAGTGGTTTTCAACATGGAATATTGATTCGTCAGCTGAGGTGGTAGGGATGTTGGTTGCTCGTGGTAAACAGCAGGAAATCTCCTTGCACATGTTTGATTCCCTTTGCTAAGAGCACGAAAGGTCTGGAGCACATATATTCAGTACTATTGCTGGAATGTTGTAAGGATCTATAGCTGTTGTAGTATCCTAATTTTTTTTGACATCACATGGAGTGATTTGAATTAGGTGAGGATTGACATCTGTGATCGTGGGGACCTCTTGATGAGGCCCAAATGGATCATCTACTCGGCACTTCTGGCTGAAGATTGTTGCAACTGCTTCAGCCTTACCTTTTGCATTGGGCTCCACCATCATTGAGGATGGACGGAGTTGTTGTGGATCTGTAAATTGTAAATTGTCCCTCACCATTTGCAACTGAATATGGCAGGACTGTTGATCTGATCTGTTGATTGTGGAATCACTTAATCTTGTCTATCCATTATTGCTTGTGATCTTTTAGTTGTTTTGTAGCTTCACCAGATTTGCACTTTATTTTTAGGTATACCTGGTGCTGCTCCTAGCAGGCCCTTCTGCTTTCTTCATTGTTGGCCAAGTCTAATTCCCTGGCTTGATGGTAATGATAGAATGGGGGATATGTGGAACCATGAAGTTACACATTGTCCACAAGTACAATTCTGCTGCTGCAGCTGCTAGTAGCTCACAGCTCCTCATGGCTGCCCAATCTTTAGTTGCCAGATCTATTCAAAGTCTATCGCACTTAGCATCATGATAATGCAACATAGAACAATGGAGAAATCTTCATTGTGAAGACAGGGCTTTGTTTTCACAAGCACTGTGCATTGGTCACTCTTAACCACACTGGTGTGGTGAGATGCGTTTGCAGTAGTAAAATTGATGAGGATGTATGTTTATCACACGTTTTGGTTCTCTTCCACCTGTTGCAGACTCTGTCTAGCAGCTGTTTTCTTCAGGTCTTCAGCTCAGTTAGTGGTGGTGCTGCTGAGCCGCAGTTGATGATGGACATTCAAATACCCTACCCAGAATATGTTCTGCCCCTTTGCCACCCTCCATGCTTTGTCAAAGTGGATTTCAACATGGAATATTGATTCGTCAGCTGCCCTCCTGATTTCCCACTTAAGTATACTCCTACTTTCTTTATACTCTTCTAAGGATTCACTCGATCTATCTTGTCTGTACCTGACATTTGCTTCCGTCTTTTTCTTAACCAAACCCTCAATTTCTTTAGTCATCTAGCATTCCCTATAGTTACCAACCTTCCCTTTCACCCTGACAGGACTATATTTTCTCAGGATTCTTGTTATCTCATTTCTGAAGGCTTCCCATTTTCCAGCCGTCCCTTTACCTGCGAA
This sequence comes from Hemiscyllium ocellatum, assembly GCF_020745735.1. NCBI lineage: Eukaryota > Metazoa > Chordata > Chondrichthyes > Orectolobiformes > Hemiscylliidae > Hemiscyllium > Hemiscyllium ocellatum. The sequence continues at coordinate 39,379,013 of NC_083422.1, read as the reverse complement.
ATCTGCCTCCAATCAGCTTTTGAAAGTTCTTGCCTAATACCATCAAAATTGGCCTTTCTCCAATTTAGAACTTCAACTTTTAGATCTGGTCCATCCTTTTCCATCACTATTTTAAAACGAATAGAATTATGGTCACTGGCCCCAAAGTGCTCCCCCACTGACACCTCAGTCACCTGCCCTGCCTTATTTCCCAAGAGTAGGTCAAGTTTTGCACCTTCTCTAGTAAGTACATCCACATACTGAATCGGAAAATTATCTTGTACACATTTAAGAAATTCCTCTCCATCTAAACCTTTAACACTATGGCAGTCCCAGTTGATGTTTGGAAAGTTAAAATCCCTACCATAACCACCGGACTATTCTTACAGATAGCTGAGATCTCCTTACAAGTTTGTTTTGCAATTTCCCTCTATAATACAATCCCAATAAGGTGATCATCCCTTTCTTATTTCTCAGTTCCACCCAAATAACTTCCCTGGATGTATTCCCAGGAATATCCTCCCTTAGCACAGCTGCAATGTTATCCCTTATCAAAAATGCCACTCCCCCTCCTCTTTTGCCTCCCTTTCTATCTTTCCTGTAGCATTTGTATCCTGGAACATTCAGCTGCCAGTCCTGCCCATCCCTGAGCCATATTTCTGTAATTGCTATGATATCCCAGTCCCATGTTCCTAACCATACCCTGAGTTCATCTGCCTTCCCTGTTAGACCCCTTGTATTGAAATGAATGCAGTTTAATTTATTAGTCCTACCTTGTCCCTGCCTGCCCTGACTGTTTGACTCACTTCTGTTCTCAACTGTACCGTCTCAGATTGATCTCTTTCCTCACTATCTCCTGGGTCCCCCCTCCGCCACTAGTTTAAATCCTCCCAGCAAGTCTAGCAAATTTCCCTGCCCGTATATTAGTCCCCTTCCAATTTAGGTCCAATCCGTCATTCTTGTACAGGTCACTTCTACCCCAAAAGAGATTCCAATGAGCCTAAAATGTGAATCTTACTCCCATACACCAGCTCCTCAGCCATGCATTCATCTGCTCTATCCTCCTAATCCTGCTCTCACTAGTTAGTAGCACTGGGAGTAACCCAGATATTACTATCCTGAAGGACCTCCTTTTAAAATTCTACCTAACTGTCTGTAATCTCCCTTCAGAGTCTCAATCTTTTCCCTTCCAATGTCATTGGTTCCAATGTGGACAATGACCTCCTGCTAGCCCCTCTCCCCTATGAGAACATTCTGCACCCTCTCTGAGACATCCTTGATCCTGGCACCAGGGAAATGTCTGTCTGTACCTCAGACTACAGAATCTCCTAACACAATTGATCTCTTGGAAGCCGACATACTCCTCGTTGCATTAGAGCCAGTCTCAATACCAGAAACTTGGCTGTTCGTGCTACGTTCCCCTGAGAATCCATCACATTTTCCAAAACAGCATACCTGTTTGAAATGGGTATATCCACAAAAGACTCCTGCTCTAGCTGCCTACCGCTCTTACACTTCCTGGAGTTAACCCATCTATGTGACTGTATCTGAGACTTTCCCCCTTTCTATAACTGCCATCCATCACATACCGTAACTGTTGCAAATTCCTCATCGCTTCTATCTGTCTCTCCAACCAATCCACTCGATCTGATAAGATTCGCATCCAAAAGCATTTATGGCAAATATAATCCGCAGTAACCCTTAAAGTCTCTTTAAACTCTCACATCTGACAAGAAGTACATATCACTGTAAAGGCCATTTTTGCTCCTTCACAATCTGCAGACCCAGAAAATAACTGTCTTATTCCTCCACAAACACTGCCCCAGGTTAAATTAATAGCTATGGCTTATATTTTAAGTTTAATCAAGAGACGTATCTCCAAAAACATATAATCAAGAAAGAATCCACTGTACCCACTACTGCAGCCTTTCTATTGGATAGACTTAAAACAACAATTAACTAATCTGATTCTGTGCTGTGAACTTGGCCCAACCGTTCCTCCAAGATTAGTTGTGAATTTGTTAATTTTCCCAGATGCACTCTGATGTAACACATAATTTGATGCTGTAAAGCTAAAAATCAGAAAAAAAATTTATGACAGAGTCATTTTCTTACTCTATACAACATGGATCCAAAGGTTTCTGAAATAAGGACCAAAACAACAGCTATACATAATTTAACTTTTGGTTCGAAGTAGCAAGGAAATTCAGATTTGATTGACTTAATTCTATTTTATGCTGTCCCCAATTTGCTTGATCATTTATGCTGCTTGTGATCTGTCTAATGAAACATTGTCATTGAAATAATGCCATTCCAAAATGTATTATTAATTTTTTGCACATATGCTAATTTGAAAAAGCTCTAATTTATGCTTGAAATCAAGGTAATTCAGTTTCTGAAACTTTCAAGCCACTATATGGCATTCATTTCCAGTTCATGTTATCCTCCAAGAGAATCTAAGGATAGTGCTTATTTCTTTTTAATCAAACTGTTCAGATTTGCTTCAGATCTCTAGAGCAGGTGGAACTTGAATCCAGGCCTCCTGGTCTATGGGTAGAGGCACTACCATAGAGCCACAAGAGGGCAAAGATAATGCTTGTTATTTGAGAATGGTTCCAAGAAATTGCTAGTTTTAACTAAATAATTAGCTATCCTGGAGGTACTTAATAATGACCTTGGACAACAAATTGCAAGGTGTAAACTGTTCCAATAAAAGTCTTCAAGCTCCTGAATATTTGTGGTTCCATTGAAGCAGTGATGGGATCTTTGCCACGTCAACCAGGCAGCTACCTTTGACAAGTTCCCAATATTCTCTTCTGTAACATTCTGGAATTCATCAATTGTGACGTGTATGTCAAAACAAAGAGAGTGCTATTTATTTATACAGTCTCACTGGCCTCCCCAAAATGGGGAAGTTAATGGAACACTCACCACTCAAATCTGACTGAAAATCTTGTGGGTTACATCAATAAAAAATTTTCATTCATTTAATTGCTGATTCTATGTAACACCCTGCTGTGGATTTTGCCCATGAGTGACCAGCACATAGTAAATTGGCATGATGCATTTGATCAGTAATGGGTATTCTGTTTGAGGATATTAACAAAGTAATTTTAAATTTAAGGTTCTATGAATGAGAAAATTTAATATATTTTGGTCATGAACAGCATATCTCTTAAAGACATTTTTGTTGCATAATAAATTAATAAAATTCCATATCAAGATGATTCACTTTATTTTTCAGAATGCCCCGATGGTTTGCTTTGCAACAATACAATTCCAAGACACTACAAACGATACTCCCATTTGCTGCTCGCTGAAAGTAGAGCACTGGGTCAAAGTGATGTTCAATCCACAGTTCTGCATAGTTCAATTCAAGATGCCTTCACACTTTCACCAGATCCTAACAATAATCATCAATCTTTACAGAACAATCAGTCTCCCTGGATTCAAGAATATCTGACAAACAAAAATCAAAATGCCCTCCTACTGCTAAAATCTCCTGTCTTCAAAGTTAAGGACAAAAGCTCAAAAAAATGCAAAATGGCAAAAGCAACAACAGGAAGCACTTCTGAAAATGTTTCAAGTGTTTCTGCAGCATCACCCAGTAGCCTACACAGAGGATTGCCTAGTTCAGCACCACTGTTAACAAAAGAAATGGAACCTGGGATTAATACAGATAGATATTTTAATGTAAGCAGTACAAAAGTGAAGCTAAACAGTCTTCGAGAAGGCAAATCAACTTCTGACCTTGATTCAAATGCCAGTAATAATAGCAAGGATGTTATCAGTTACTCTCCAGATCAAAAAAGGCTATCTTCAACAAGGAGAAGATTGTTTCATGGTCAAACTATTACTCAGAATTGTAAACTTGAAGATGGCAATATTTCTGACCCTGTAGAGAGTAATAATCATAAGCAAGAATTGGTTCATAAACCTTGTGGTCTTAAGGACACAATCACAACTGATTTTAAAACTATTGCTATTGGTCCAGATTCCAGTCTATTAACTACCAGTGCTAATGTTCTAACTAGAAGTAGAATAAGTATTACAACACAACCACACCAGGCAAAAGCTGTACTGTCAGCATGTAGCAGGATTCCATTGGATAATGAGAAGATGAAACAGATTAGGAACTTGTCACAAACTAATTTAAAAGATTCAAACTTGATTAAATTGCAATCAGTCAATTCAAGTTCTGATAATTTACTGAAGCCTCTTCAAATTAAACAGGAACCAACCAGTTTACCAGATTCCACTCAAGTTAAGCAAGAACCAACCAAATCATTCCAGCTTGCTCAAAGTGTTGTTGTGCAGGAGTTTAATGTTTACTTAGCAAGAAAAGAGAAGGAAGATAATTTTGGCTGTCCTGTGAAAACATCATTGTCTCAGCAATCCTTAATTTCAATTTCATCGAATGTTGTAAAACAGGATAGTTCCCATTTTGAAACTCCTACTTCTTCAAAAAGCATTGGACTTCAAAAGAATAGAATGACTTTGGAAATGGCATCACTGGGGTTATTAGACAGAGGTCCCATAAGAATCCCCAAAAGGAATGATTTAAATAAAGGTTTAAAGCAAGCTGACATTGGAGTTTATTTTGGACTTCAACCCAAAGTCAAAGAGGAGCAAAAATGTTCAAAAACAATACTTCAAGGAAAAGCAAATGAATTGGTTCCTGAGATTTCATATAATGAAAGAAGGCAAAGACAAAGAAAGAGGAAAATAGAAAGCTCTACAGGTGATGAAGCTTCCATCGGCACTGTAGATAAACTTCAAATGGAGCTAGGTGATGGACAACAAGGAAGGACAAAAAGGCAAAGAAATGGAGTAAGCAGATGTAAAAAGAACAAGCAGTGTCCCTTTTACAAGAAGATTCCAGGTAAACCATCAATTTATGTTTTGCTTATGATCAGTTAATTTGTTTTAGATGATAGCTAGGAGTTAAATCATAAGTTACTCTGTCATGATATATTTGTGTAGCATGGGAAAATGTAATTTTACATGTTTACAACTTATAATATTTAATTACGTATTTGTATGATCATTACAGAGAATATGAAGTTTGCAATAGTTCTCAACTCTAGTACTGATGTGTCACTTTTTTGTGTATGCCTTTATATGTAAGCAACAGATAGGGATAACTGTTCAGATTTAGTTGGACTCTGATTAACTGTTAGTCCAATTGACAAGATGGAACAAATGTAAATTTTAAAAGTTAGTCAAGGAAATTTGCATGTTGGTGCCCCTATTAAATTGTAATTCGGTGATTAAATACATGAAGTTCCAACATAAACAAGTGTTTACTCCATAGCACCTTTAACCCTTCCCTTCTAATAAACAAATAGTCCATGTCTCATATCCAAATGTTTTATTACTCATTTGTCATGTATTTAGTCGACCTAATCATTAATATTAAAATATCTTGTGTTTCAAATCCCTCAGCTGATTACATTAAAGTCTTTTAATTTCTCTTCTGACTCTTTGCAGTTCATTTTGGATTTGTGGTTCCTTGTTCTACACCTGCTCAATCACCACTAATAGTCTGCTTCTATCTACTGTCTGGTCCCTGTCACCTCATTGTTTACACTGTTGTGAACAATGCTTCACTTTTTGAAGTATTTGTGTTTATACTTTGTAGGTATTCTCTTTCTGAAGTGTCAGTGAAGACCAATGCTCACTACATTCCCTTCCCACCTACTCCTGGCCAGTCCTGTTCCTCCACTCTGGATTTTTTTTTCAACCTTCTCCAGATTATGTCCATTCAAGCTCTGTGAGGATGAGAGAATGGAAATGGTAGAATGTCTTTTTCTGGTTAATACAAACCTGTCACAAGTGTTGTGCACCAGTTTGGAAAACTTAAGTCTTTTGTTAAAAAGATGAGCAGCAAATTTTGACGAAGGCAAATAGTTGGTTATCTCTCCGGCATAGAAAATAAACCTTGTGTTATGTGTAAAGCAAAGTGCTTTTGAAACAAGAACCGGTTGTATTTATGTAAAACAAGAATTGCAGATACTGGCAATCAGAAACAAAAACAGAAATTGCTGGAAAAACTCAGCATGTCTGGCAGCGTCAGTGGAGAGAAAGCAGAGTTGAAAACAACACATACTGGAGATCACAGTGGGTCAGACAGCATCCATGCAAAGACAGCAAGCTAAAATTTTGAGTCTAGATTAGATTAGATTACTTAGTGTGGAAACAGGCCCTTTGGCCCAACAAGTCCACACCGACCCGCCGAAGCGAAACCCACCCATACCCCTACATTAGCCCCTTACCTAACACTACGGGCAATTTAGCATGGCCAATTCACCTGACCCGCACATCTTTGGACTGTGGGAGGAAACCAGAGCACCCGGAGGAAACCCACGCAGGCACGGGGAGAACGTGCAAACTCCACACAGTCACCTGAGTCGGGAATTGAACCCGGGTCTCTGGCGCTGTGAGGCAGCAGTGGGCGGCACGGTGGCACATCACCGGTGGTGAAGTGTGGTGGGGACAGCATTCATGCTACAGTTGGGGGGCAGGGTGTTGTGGGAATGTTGGGATGTAGGGGGCTGGTGGAGAAAAGATGTTGATAGTTTAGATTAAGTCTTCAGAACATGAAAATGGCAGAGCAATGGAGTGTCTAATTACCAGACCTTTGGGGTGGGGGTAGGAGAGAGAGGACATGGTGATAGACAATGTAAAAGCAAAGCTAAAAGATAAGGAAGAATTTGAAGGAATTGACCTCAATATTAAGTCCAGAAGATTGTAAAATGCTTAGTCTGAAAATGAGATGTTGTTCTCCATATTGTGCTGTGAAAGCAGATTCCTGATGAAGGGCTTATGCCCGAAACGTCGAATTTCCTGTTCCTTGGATGCTGCCTGACCTGCTGCGCTTTCCCAGCAACACATTTTCAGCTCTGATCTCCAGTATCTGCAGACCTCACTTTCTCCCCTGTGAAAGCAGAGTTAATGTTTTGGGTCCAGTAACCCTTCAGAATTGATGGTAGCTAGGTAGGTTATTATTAGCTTCGTATTTTTTTCTTTATCAAACCAGAGGGAAAGCGAAGACATGGCCCAAATGTGGTCAAAAATATAGGATCAGAAGAGAGGTTGAAAGGAGGAACTTGATTTAAAGATCTGGGAAGCTGAAAACATATCCATCAATGGCAGTAATTTAAAATCTGAAATGTGGACCGTGGAGATCTTGAAGGCTTATTGAGTTGGCTGAAGTTAGAGGGAGCAAAGAGGAAGATTATGGATTTATGTTAGTTTTTGGATTCTGAGCCAGTATAAGAAAGCAAGGAGTGGTGGATGAACAGAACTTGGTGTGATTTAAGAGTTTTGGTTTTACTCTTCCCTGCACTCCTTCCCAAAAATGAAAGAAAAATTGTGTCAGTGTTTCCTTCATGTCAGGATTTTTGACTGTTTTTGATAAGTCATCAATATTTGTATTATACAGCAGCAAACAAACTGTCTTCACAACTGTTCTTTGTGCTTTCAGGAACTAATTTCACGGTGGATGCCTTCCAATATGGTGATATTGAGGGTTGTACTGCCTACTTCCTGACTCACTTTCATTCAGATCATTATGGAGGCCTTACCAAGAATTTTAAATGTCCTATTTACTGCAGCACAGTAAGTTATGTAGTATTTGAGAGAGAACTTCTCATATATTATGCATTTGAAACACAAATTTTGGTTTTCTCTCTGCGCCGTAGCAAAGTTCGGTGAACTAGCTGCTAGCCATTTGGCTTATTGGGAATCCAGTTTTGGATGATTGCATTTTTGATTGGTGTGTAATAATTTGTTTTGCTATAGTTGGACATGTAATTAATGTACTTACACTTTCTATTTCATCTTAAAGAATACTGGTGTTTTTTTTGATTGAACAATGCCTTACATCTCTCATTACTGAATGGTGTAAATACATGTACCTGTATTGTAAGCAAATCTAAAGGGTTTTCTGTTAAGTTAGTTCTTGTGGTTATTGTGACATGGTTCTAATTATATCTGTGGTGGATAGCAATTTCTATTAAATAATTCTGTATTGTGGGAAGAGAGAAATAAAATTCCATGGATATTGGAAATCCAAAAAAATGCTGGAACTATTCAACAAATCAGGTAACATTGATGGAGAGAAACCATTAATCTTTCAGGTTGAAGGCCTTTCCTGACTGACATCTAACCAGCAACATACTTTCAGCATTTTCCTTTCTTCAGTTTATATTTTCTGTTTTTACTTTATTTATGCCTGTGTCATTTGTCATAGTCAAACAGCATAGAAACAAATCCTTCGGCCTACCATGATTATGCTGATCATCAAACTATATTGATCCCATTTAGCTGCTCTTGGTCCGTAGCCTACTGTGCCCTGGCATTTTAAGTGCTCATCCTGATACTACTTAAATGATGCAGTAGTACCTGCCTCCATCACCTCCTCAGGCATATTTCTACCACTGTCTGATCTCTTCATGTCCCCTGTCAACCACCCACTATTCACCTTAAACCTACTGGTTTTGCCATGGCAAAAAGTTGCTCACAATCTACCCGATCTATGCTTGTCAAAATTTCTTGTATCTCAATCAGATCCCCTGTTAGCCGCCTCTGCCCCAGAAAAAAAAATAATTTAATTTGGTTTAATTTAATTAAATTTAATTTTGATAAATGCTAGATATTGCATTTTGATAAAACAAACAAGGGTAAGATTTGTACAGTTAATGGTAGGACCACTAGATAGTGTTGTCGAACAGAGAGACCTAGCGGTTTGGGTTGCATCACAGGTAGAAAGGGTGGTTAAGGTGTTCCCTTCCCTAGACAATTGGCTTTAGGAGTTGGGATGTTATATCGAGGTTGTAGAGAATGTTGATGAGGCCACTTTTGGAGTACTGTGTACAGTTCTGGTCGCCTTACTTTTGGAAGGTTATTATTAAATTGGCCAGATTCTGAAAAGATTTACCTGGATGTTACTGGGTTACCAGGATGACTGGAGGGTTTGAGTTATAAGAATAGGCTGGGACCTTTTTTCACTAGGGCACAGGAGATAGAAAGGTGACCTTATAGAGGTTTATAAAATCATGACAGGTGAACTTAGGATGAATGGCAAATGTCTTTTCCAGAAGGTGGGGGGCGGGGGGAGACAAAGTTGGGAGGGGGGGCCGGATTTAAGATGAGAAGAATGGCAACTTTTTCACACTGGTTTGTACGTGGAATGAACTGCCAGAGGAAGTGGTTGTTATAAGTACAGTTACAAAATTTAAAAGACATTTGGATAAGTACATGAATAGGAAAGGTTTAGAAGGGTATGGGCCAAAAGGACGCAAGGGGCTAGTTTAGTTTGGGAAATTTGGTCGTTATGAACGAGTTGGACTGAATGTTCCGCTTCATGCTGCATGACTCTAAAACAAATGCAGCCTTTCCAGTTTCTTCTCCTAACTGAAACTTCTCAACTCTGGCAACATCCTGGTGAATCTCCTCAGCAGGCTGTCCAGTGTAATCATGTCTTTCCGATAGTATGGTGACCAGAACAACAGAGTGGTTAAGCCGCAGATGGAACAATGCTGTATAAAGTTGCACCGTGACTTCACTGCTCTTGTATTCTACACCCTTGCAAATGAAGGCAAGTATCCCAGATGCCATCTTCATTACCCTATCCTACCTGCTGACACCTTATACACCAAGATCCCTTTGTTCCTGTGTACTCCCGAGAGATCTACCATTTGTTGTGTTAAGTCCCTTCCCTCATTAGACCTCTCAAAATGCATCATCTCTCACTTATCAGGGTTAAATTCCATCTACCGTTGCTTTGTCCAATTTACCAATTAATCAATACCAAACTGTAACCTGAGACCATCCTCATCCGTATCAACAACATCACCAATTTTTGTGTCATCTGCAAACATAGTAATTGCATCTTCTACATTTACATTTTGTATGTAATAAACATAAAAGTCCCAGCACTGATCCATGTGCAACACTGCTGGTCATAATCTTCCAATCAAAAAAAACCCTCCACCGTCATCCTTTGTCTCCTATTTGCACGCCAATTTTTGATTGAATTTGTCAACTTGGACTCTTACTTTTTGGACCAAGCTTCCATGTGGGACCTTGTCAAAGGCCTTACTGAAGCTCTTGTAAACCGCATCAGCTGAACAACCATCATCAGTATGTTTAGTCACCTTTCTAAAACAACTCAATTAAATTAGTCAGGCAGGATCTCCTTCCAACAGGCTTCCAGTCTGAAAAACAACCCTCCACCACCACCCTCTGCCTTGTACCTTCGAGCCAGTTCTGTATCCAAATGGCTAGTTCTCCCTGTATTCCATGAGATCTAACCTTGCTAATCAGTCTCCATGTGGAACCTTGTCGCATACCTTACTGAAGTTCATATAGATCATGTCCACCACTCTGCCCTCATCAATCCTCTTTGTTACTTCAAAAAATTCAATCAAGTTTGTGAGACATGATTTCCCACGCACAAAGCCATGTTGACTATCCCGAATCAGTCCTTGCCTTTCCAAATACATGTACGTCGTGTCCCTCAGGATTCCCCCCCAGCAACTTGCCCACCACTGCTGTTTGTCATTTTTATAAACTACCTGGATGAGGGGATAGAAGGATGGGTTAATAAATTGGTGCATGACACTTAAGATCAGTAGAGTTTTGGATAGTGCAGAAGGATGTTGTAGGTTACAGAGGGACAAAGGTAAGTTGCAGAGCTGGGCTGAGAGGTGGCAAATGGAATTTAATGTGCGAAAGTGTGAGGTGATTCATTTTGGAAGGACTAATGATAAGATTCTTGAGAGTGTGGATGAGCAGAGAGATCTGTGTCCATGTACATAGATCCCTGAAAGTTGCCACCCAGATTGATAGTTGTTAAGAAAGCATACAGTGTTAGCTTTTATTAATAGAAGGATTGAATTTTGGAACCATGAAGTCATGCTGCAGCTGTACTGGACTCTGGTGTGGTGCACTTGGAATATTGCATGCAGTTCTGGTTCCTGTGTTCTCTGAGGGATGTGGAAGCCTTGGAAAGAGTTCAGAGGAGATTTATGAGGCATATAAGATAATCAGAGGGTTAGATAGGATGGACAACGAGAGTCTTTTTCCTCAGATGGTGAAGGCTAGCACAAGGGGGCCTAGCTTTAAATTGAGGGGTGATAGATATAGGACAGACGTCAGAGGTAATTTTTTTTTACTCCGAGTAGAAGGGTGTGGAGCGTACTACCTGCAACTGTAGATTCACCAAATGTAAGGGCATTTAAATGGCTGTAGACATATGGACAAATATGGATGGGCTTCAGATTGGTTTCATATGACGGTGCAACATAGAGGACCAAAGGGCCTGTACTGTACTTCACTGTAATGTTCTATGAAACATCTGTGTTACACCTGCTTAAAACAACTAGCAAAGTTAGGGTCTGGATTACTTTGGGGTCTGGTCTGGTCTATAACACTTCCCACTTACAGAACACGCTGGTTCTGAACTCTCACTTTACTACTTTTAAAAGATTCCCCTTTCCAAACCTTGCCTTACCACCCCTGCAAGTAGCTGCTCCCAGTCTGTCAACCAAATCCTGTCTAATAGTATTGAAATTGGCCTTTTCTAGTTTGAACACTTTACTTCTATACTATCCTTATCCCTAAGGGCTTTGAAACTTAGAGTAATGGTCACTGACGCTTAAACCACTTGACTGGCATGATTCCCGAGGAAAAGGTCTAGCACTGCTCCTTCTCTGGCTGAACTATCTACATACTGGGAGAAAGTCAGGACTGCAGATGCTGAAGATCAGAGTAGAGAGTGCAGTGCTGGAAAAGCACAGCAGGTCAGGCAGCATCTGAGGAGCAGGAGAATCGACGTTTCAGGCATATTCCCTTCCTCGGGAATCCTGATGAAGGGCTCATACCTGAAACATAGATTCTCCTGCTCCTCAGATGCTGCTTGACCTGCTGTGCTTTTCCAGCACCACATTATCTATGTATTAGCACAAATTGCTCTCCTGAATGCATTTTAAAAACTCCACCTGGCTAATCTTTTTACACTTGGGCGATCCCAGTTAATGTTAGCAAAGTTTGAAATCCCCTGCTATTTCTATCATATTTCTGTGCTATGTCTACACATCTGCTCCTCTATCTCCTTCTGGCTATTGGGAGGTCTGTAATATAATCCCAGCAACATGGTCATCTCTCTCTTGTTTCCAAGCTCTATCCAGAGGCCTCATTTGAAGAGCCTTCTTAGATATCCTGCTTCAGTACTGCAATGATGGTTTCCTTTTTCAATTAAACAATGCCCCCTCCTCTCTTACATTCCTCTCATCTTGTCTGTAACTCCTATACCCTAGAATGTTAAGCTGCCAGTGTAGTCCTTCCTTCAACCATATCTCCGTGATTTCAGTAATATCATTCCTGCATGCAGAAAGTTGGTCCACTTTACCAGTCAGACTCCTTGCATTAAAATAGATAAGTTAGCTTTCCGGTCATCCCATGTGCCTTGTCATGCCCATGTCTTCCCTGCCTCCTGGACTGTGCTGGTATTCCTTCTATATCTGACTGAATCTTGTTCCTGACTTTATATTTATTTTCTGCCCGAACCCCCAGACAACCCCCTTTTTAAAAAAAAAAGCACGAGCAAACCACCCAGTAAGGACATTGGACCCATTCGGATTCAAGTGCAACCCATCCAGCTTGTACAGGTCCCACCTACAAAGAAACTGTCACAATGATCCAAAAATCTAAAACCCTCCCTCCTACATAATCGTTTTAGCCACATGTTCAAATGACCTATCTTCCCATTCATGTATTCGGTAGTGCGTGGCACTAGAAGTAATCCAAGGTAACAGCATTCCTAGTCCTCCTTTAATCTACTACTTAACTCTTTGATTTCCTGTTATAGGATGTCATTTATGTTTTTACCCATGTCATCATTCCCAACATTTATCACTACTTTTGTTTGTTACTCTCCCCTTCAGAATGTCATGCAGCCACCTCTGACACATCCCTGGCCCTAGCACCAGGGAGGCAACGGACCATTCAAGAGTAATTTTTGTGGCCACAGAATATCCTGTCAGTTACCCTTACAATTAAATCCTATCTTTAAGCTTTCCCAGGCTTTTCCTTCCCTGCTGTCTAGCAGAGCCAACTGTATCATACATTGAGAAATCCCTGTTGGAATTGTTTTTAACAAGTTACATTTCTGTAGTGTCACTATTTTGGATTTAAAATTTAATGACCAACATGTTATCACATTCAAAATTTTTTATCCATCAATGAGTTGTTGCTTCTAGAACTCTTTCAAAAATCTACTTGGATTATCATGGACTGACATACAATGTTCTTCATGATAGTCTACATAATTGGACTTGGGAGCAAGTAACTTAATCTCAAAATTTTGAGATTATATCAAACTTGGATGATATATTGAAATATTTGGCTGTACACAAGCAGGCAATGGAACATTCTGTCTCTGAGCTTGTAAAATAGTATTGGGGATATGTTCCCAGGTCTAGTTTTTCACTGCAAAACTCCCTTTCCCATACATCTGAGTTGAGGCTAGGTCATGATCGAGACCTTTGTTCAACTAATTCAGTGGATTTGATACCGTTCAAACATTTATCTTATTAATGATAAGAGCTGCAAAAGATGCTAGAAGGCATCAACTTGCTTACACAATCATAACAGTTGGGCAGTTTAGTAAATCATTCAATTAACTCTATTCCTCTTTAAATTTCAGATAACCAGAAATTTGGTGATATCTAAGCTTAAAGTACAAGCGCAGTATATCTCAAGTCTACCTATGAATACTGAATGTGTTGTGGAGGGAATTAAGGTAGTCCTTTTGGATGCAAATCAGTAAGTATTTTAACAGATCTTCCATGAAAGTTTATAGATATTATAACCTACAACTCTGTTAAACTTTAAGGATAATGTCAGCTGGTCCTATATTGATGTGCAACATTATATTTTGCCTCTGGCTAGTAAGTTTTACTCTATGCCCAACTCCCATATATACCTTTTATATCTTGTCTAATTCTTGCAGTAAAATTCTTGCTTTTAAACTTTTAATAAATGTGTCTCTGTCTGATCAAACTTCCTTTGCCCTCTGCAGACTCAGAAATTCTTTAAGACCTAAAAGTCTGTCTTGTTTGGCTTTCTGCTATTGTTGTTTCACAAGAAGTTCAGTTTCCAAATGGCATTATTTTGATTTCTTTGCAGCTTAGTCTAATCTTAACTTGGTTCCCAATCCACAACTTTAGTTATTCAGCTGTCATCTTTCATGTTTGCTACGCCTTCCCTTTGCCTGCCTTTATGGAAAGGTTTCAACCACCTCTCTCTGGAAGCTGTGGCCTAAGCTTCTCAATCTATCAACTGTGGTGTATTTTGCCAAATCACAAATCTTTGCCTGGCTTTAATTTTTTGAAGCATTCAGGTCAGTTTCAGAACAATCTCTGTCTACAATGTTTAGTGTTTATCATTTGACATCTATACCTAAGCTGACACTTGAGGTAGCGTTATGAGATATTGTGTTATAGGCTATCTTTATTAACTCATTCACCAGCTCGCTATTTTCATTAATATAGGGTTCCCGTTCATTCATTCGTAACCCTTCACTAACTTGTTATTTACTATAATACCGTTTCATTCATTCATTCATTCGTAAATCCATGGTTCTCTGCTACGAAAATTTAAAAACAACCATTTCGAACCGATTACTGCATTTCCACACTTTATTGGCCTCTGCTACAAGCAGGGTTTACCTCTGAATAAGTGCAGATTACAGAACAATACCATCCCCGATAAGTCTCCATGAAGCATCCTGGCAATGCTTTTCTACAACCTCTATCATCTGGGAGAAGGTATAGAAGCCTGAACACATGCACCGGCTGGTTTCAAAACGGTTTCTACCCTACTGTTGTTAGAATACTGAATAGATTCTCAAACTATTAGCATTCGCCTGTACCTGTGTTTTGGATTTTGCTGCTGTTTACCTATTACTTACTTATCTATGCTATTTAACTATGTGATCTGTCTGTATTGCTCGCAAGACAAAACTTTTCACTGTGCCTCGGTACACGTGACAATAAATTCAATTCATTATTAATCAGCCCTCACCAACCATTTCATACTGAACAATATCATCCCCATCAAGTCTTCACGAAACATTATAATATTAATCAGCCCTTCCCAACCATCTTCTGGACATGATTGATTAAGTACTGTTAAATACTTTTTAACTGGGCCATTATCTCTGTGTTTCCATGCAATTGCATGAATGAATGAAACTCATCCTGACAAATAGTAAATAAATCTTTCAACCCAGCTGCAGTAATTAGTTTCATACCCTTTATTCTTTTAAGTATAGGTTCAATTTTTAACTTATTTACAGCAAATAGGCCTAGCATTTTTACTACATTTACGACTTTAAAAGACGAACTAACATCTCTTGATTATGCAAGCAAATCAGCACTCTTGATCCCATCAGAAGTAACAGCCAGCAATTAGCATGTATTTTAACTCCTCTCCTGCCTCCCAGGGGAGAAACCCTTTAAAACTTTCTGTACTAGAGATAAAAAATGTATCACCATAGTAATGGATTTTTAATATATGTAAGAACTGTGTGTAAAGGGGCTCTTGTAAGAATGTTTTTCTTGGGATTCTGTTGCCACCTTGAACTTGTGCTGTGATTGCTGAATAAAAGAGACTATTTCGCCACTCACCAATTTCAGTTGTTATTTGAACACAATTCCACGCAATATAAGTTTTATTCAGTGTAGGCATCACTGGGACTGAGAGATATGCATATGACTTACCTCATGTACTTTGGGAACTTTTAGTTCTACATTCAAAAATTGTGATTGTAAGAAACGTTCACAATGTGTAGATGAAGTGAATGTGAGATCAGTGAGTGGCAAAAATAATCTCTTTATTGAACATCCACAGTTCAAGGTAGCAATGGAATCCAAAACACAGTTTTGCAATAGCTATTTTTCTACACTGTTTTTACATATATTAAAATTTTAGCACTATTGTGTGCCTGTTGTACACAGGTTTGCGTGGCATTTGTCCTGGGGAAACAGGAGATGGTTTAAGGACTTGATAAATGCTGGCTGGTACCCCTAGTGCGACTAGAATGTCTGTTCAGTCTGAACATATATAATTAAGAAATGTTAATCCGTTTTTGTCTTTTTTAGTTCGTAATGTTAGTAAAAATACTAGACCTACATGGTCTAAATAAGTGCGAAAGTATACATGTGCTAAATAAAGGTATAGAGGATATTAAACTGATCTCCCAGAGCTGGGCCATGAAATTTCATTTACTATTCCCAGTTTTGACAGTTGTTATACGCTCATTCATGTGGTTTCATGGAAGTGCTATTTTGATAGTAAGTTTCTTAAAGTGGGTAGTGTCCCTGTTTAATGTGTATTTAAAAAATATAAGTCCGTATGTTTGTACAAGGTGGTAGTCCTAAATAAAAATTAGAAATAGGTAGTGTATAAAGAAATTTCAAAGAGATGAAGAGCAGCAGACTGTAGGAACATGCTAGTAGAGGAAACTGTTTGTCCTGCAACTTATTCAGATCCTGAGAGATGTTTACTAAGGGGTTAATTAATATTATAATCTTACCATAGTTTCGAGTGAATTATGGAGAAATGATAGTGAGGATGCTATTGTTCTGAATAGCTTACAGTATTAACATTTATTCACGGGTGGCTTTTGATCTAAACACTACTTGATGCATGGTGCTGATAAGAATTGAAAGGTGCAAAGAAACAGTGGGTTGGAAGGGATGTTTAATTTAGTTTATCTTGTAAGAGTAAAATATACTTCAAAATCACAGTTTTATGAATGAGTGAATGGAAATGCAGTATAGCAAACAGAACGCTTGAGTGAGTTCGTAAAGAGAATCAAAAAATAATATTTTTCAGAATTAACACCAAATATCTTTCATTTTAATTGTAAAGTAAAATGACACTGAATTCTACATAGAGGCACATTAGGTCTGATCAAAAGCTGAGTCAGAGGTAAATTTTAAAGTGCCTTCAAGAGGAAGGTGAACCAAAGTGGCGTAAAGAAGAGATTCCAGATCTTTTGGGATGGGCAACTGAAAGTACACCCATCAATGATGGAACATTTAAAATTTGGAGTGTTCAGTGAGGCTGGAATTGGGTGAGCAGAGGTCTGAGTTGTGTAGAGTTCTAGGGTGAGGGAAACTACCAAGTTAGGAACAAAGCCGTGGAGGAACTTGGAAATAGGAATGCGAATTTTAAAGTAAAGATGTTGCTGGACTGGGAACAAATGTAAGCTAACAATCATGGGTGATAAGTTGAATAGTGCAAGTCAGGAGAAGTTTTGGTAGATGTCAGATGCAAGGAAGGTAGCATTGGAAAGATTGGCCAGCACCGGATAGGAATGGCCAAGTTTAGAGATAATGAAGGTTTGAATAAGGATTTCAGCAGCAGATGAGCTGAGACAGAAGTGAATTCCTGCCAGTTGCTTTCTATACCATGTAAAGTACCTAAATTCTATTTTCTCAATGCTGAAATGGCATTTTTTGGCATCTAGGCTTGTTTTCTTTCTCAGACTAGTTATTGATGACTACATGAGAATTTTCTGGCTTTTCCAGAATCTCTCCTAAGAAAACAGGGAAGGGATCACTGAACTCAAAATATTAAATCTGCTTTCTCTCCACCGATGCTGCAAGGACTGCTGGAATTTCTCCAAGCAATTTCTGCTTTTGTTTCAGTCTTCAGAATCTGCAGGTTTTTATTTTATTTAGTGTTGGGAGCTATAATGTTGGTTTAAGTTAGATTTGTTCCCTGACGCAAAATTGCAATCATGTGTCCCATTCTAAACAGGCAAATTGCAAATTAGTAAAGTTAATTTACAAACTGATGCCTAAAATGATAATATTAATCTTGACTTTTAGTATTTGGATACTGTATTAAATAACAGGATTAATTCAATTCTATGGCAAAATCTCAATGTTTTTAGTCTTCCTTGGTCTGTACTTGCTGTCAAAGTTTGTTTTTATGGCCTGACACACTTTCTACCCAAGAATAAAATTTTTACAACTTGTAGCAAACACTTCAAATAACACTTAAGTATATCCCTGGTATGATGAATCATTAAGTTCCAGATACTTGTGTATAGCTTCCTTATGAAAACTTGGTATCTTTGTATATCAGCCTTGATTCTGTGGTTCTGTGGCAGTCTTGCCTCTCAGTGTAGTGAGTTCAAGCCCCAATGTAAGATTTGAACATATAGTTAAGACTGACTCTTTTTGTACTTCATGGAAGTCATATTACATTTAAAGTATTAACGTTTGTTCTCCCATCTTCGATGTTGCCAAACCCGCTGAATATTTCCAGTGGTTCAGATTTTCATTAAACAAACTGGAGTTGTACTTGCTAGTATTTAGAATATTAAGGAGTAATTTGGTTAAAGTTTCAAAGCTCAGGGGAACCAAAGAGTAGAAACCATCTATCCTTCCAGAGACTTCGGAACTAGAGGGCACAGGCTCAGGGTGAGAAGGGAAAGATGTAAAAGGGACCTAAGGGACAACGTTATCATGCAGAGGGTGGTGCATGTATGGAATGAGAGGAGGTAGTGGAGGCTTGTACAATTACAGCATTTAAAAGGCATCTGGATGGGTATATGAATAGGAAGGATTTAGAGGGATATGGGCTAACTGCTGACATATGGGACTAAATTAGGTTATGATATCTGGTCAACATGGACGAGTTGGATCGATGGATCTGTTTTCATGCACATCTCTATGACTCTATGAATGACATTAGAAAAGGATGATGAAAGTTTGAAAACTTGTTCTGCAAATGAAAATGACACTTGGTCAATTAATTTTCAAGTTGCAATTAATAGCTGACTTTGCAAAACTGAAGTCTATTCAGAGTGGGGTTGTCAATCAACAGTAATTCTTTTTTGGTATGGTGAAGCAGGCTCAAGGGGCTAATTAATCTACTCCTGTTCTTATCTATTCCCTTTACTAATTCTTTCATTTTTCATACTGTTGGAGAACTTGGTGTTGTAAAGAGATATTGGAGTAGGCTTGGTAGCAAAGATCGCAAAAACAATTAACATTGAATTTTTATATTGTTCAAATCTTTTATGAACGACCATTTTGTACTATAAAACCACTAACTTCTATTCTAACTTGAATTGTCTATAAATATTCTGCAGTTGTCCAGGTGCTGTCATGTTGCTGTTCCAGCTTCCAAATGGTAAAACATTATTGCATACTGGTGATTTTCGAGCTAATGCTTCCATGGAGCGCTACACTCATCTCATGGGGCAAAAGATTCATACTCTTTATCTGGATACCACGTAAGAGAACTTTATTACATGAATCGGAATAGAACTTTTTGTTATAAAATTGTTGTTGTTGTTAAACCTGTGTTATCCAATGCATTAGTTGATTACATGTAAACTGAAGATGAGTAATAGATATTGTCATTAGGCAGGTGATATCAGTATTTACATTCGCATTTTATTTTAATTTTATTTTGTAAATTAGAAATAAAATGTGCACTTCTTTAATTGTGTGCACTTTATTTAATTAGTATCTACAATAATGTACAATGCAGTAAAAGCTCGACTTTACTACTATGTAAACACCAGCAACATTGTATGGAGAGGTGGAGTGAGCTTTGGGTTGCCAACTGAACCAATTGCAATAAAAATAAGTAGTTCCAACGATGCAAGTGATGACAGTAGGTAAGCAACATCTAACCACATTCTAGATGGAGAGATGGGCAGGTTAACATGTCTTGTTGTGCAAGTCCACTTTCTAATCAACAACTGCTCAGCAGCTGAACAAAATCGCAAGAGATCGCACTAAGACATGCTGACGTCTGATCGACTTACATCAGAATTCTAACCTTTTCTGAAAGAGTAGATTTGCCACTGGTGATGATGCTAGTTAAGCAACTGGGCATACAGAACACAATCACTTGGATTGTATGTAAGGAATTTTCTTCTAAATGATGATGAATGGTGCAGCCACGTCATTACCTTCATGAAAAAAAAGCATAGCACTACAACTAAATTTCAGGAAACACAAATATTCCAATTTTATTCTTTCCATTGATTATGCAATATTTGTGAATTATGATTTTGGTTTGTGAATCTCAAACCACTGTTTGCATTTCTCATGCCTGCCCCCGAAAAGCAATAATTAGAATAGAGTACGTAACAAGGATGCTTTTTGTCATGAATCATTACTAAGACATTTGATATTCTTATTATTCGTGTAATCTGGTTTCTTTTGGTAGATACTGCAGTCCAGAATACACCTTTCCTTCTCAGCAAGAAGCCATCCAGTTTGTTGCTAATGTTGCCTTTGAAACTGTAATGATGAAACCTAGGACATTGATTGTCTGTGGTACTTATTCTATTGGAAAAGAAAAAGTTTTCCTAGGTAAGAATTCTGGATGGTGTTATGTAAGTTCAGTATGTGCATTTAAGAGAAAAATCCCCTCAGTCTGCTGTCTCTTTCCTTCCCTCCCTCTCACCCATCCTTCCAACAGAATTGTTAAATTACTTTGAAATTAGATTTAATTGATTAATGATGGATATAGTTGCTGTCATCATATCTGAAGCCTTCACATTTTCTATGTGAAAGACAATAGCTATAATAATGTGACTATGTAACAGATGAACTAAGGGGATAACCTGAAGGCAAGGCCAGCTTCAATTGAATATTCTTTTACTCTGAATTTATATTCCGTGTAGTGTAAGCAGATCTTTCTCATAATGCCTGAAATTTTATTTATAGGCATTGATCAATTTGGCTTATAATTACATCTTGACAGTTTGTCAAAGAACACTTAGTATTCAAAAGGAAAGTGAGCCAATCTGAGAAGAAGAAAAATGAAGGAAAGATAGGAAACACTGAATTAAACAATCTTGCATAAAACAAACACAAGTTTTTGATTGTGGGAGGAATTTAAGATTCAAAATTCACATATTTTGCATAAAACTACCTAAAAATATGAATTCAAGTGTACAGAGAAACACTTATGGCAACTTGTGCTGTGTATTAGGATCTGTTCATGTTTTTCCCACCTAGGGAAAAATGATGATTAACCATTTATGAATTTCTTTGTTGGGGTAAAGGGGGAGATTTCAGTGAATTAACAAGGCAATTTCTTAATGGTGAGTTTGATAATCTTGATAACTGACCTGTGTTGACATTTTGTATAGTGTTGACATTTTAGCCAGATTCCCTGGGTTTTGGTGGAACGAGAAAGAGTTCATGTGACTGATATTAGAATACTAGCTTTCCAAAGAAATAAGTTTCCAATGGAATTCTCTAAGCCCAATACCTGTAACTGAATTGGGTATGCACTTTAAGGCATTGAAGTCCATTTCTTAATTCGCTTGGACGGTGTGCACTACTCTCTCTCTCTAATTAATTTAGATAAACATAGGCTTGTAATCAAGGTTTGTGCGAAGATTTGTAGCTCGGGTGCTCGTTGTTGTGGTTCTGTTCACCGAGCTACACAAAATTCCAGGTTCGCCGAGCAACAAAAACTTCCAGCTCGGCGAACGGAACCACAACAATAGGCTTGTAATTGTATCTCTCATTGGCTATTTGGAAAAGAAGTGGGTGGAACAAACCAAAAGCTAAGATTTTTAAAATGTTTTATCCAATTGTGCATTTTGTTTTTAAAGCTATAGCTGAGGTACTTGGATGTAAGGTTTCTATTACTCGAAATAAACTGGAAATTCTGCAGTGTTTGAATTCTGACCAGATAAACTCTGCCATCACTACAGACTGGGAAAGCTCTCAACTTCATTTACTGCCTATGATGCAAATTACCTTTAAGGTAGGTTATCTTGAATACATCTTTTTATAAAGAGATTATAGACTTTGCACATAAAGTACTGGCGATAATCTGGAGAAATTAGGTGTTAAATTGGCATCAAATATAATTGCTGACATTAAAGTTGATGGAGAAACTGCAAGAAAGCACAAACTCTACCTGTAGTCTAATTAAAAGCTAACTTTGTATGTTTTATCTGGCACATTGACAGCCTGCAAGAGTGTAAGCTAACTCCTGTGGAAGCCATTTGTAAACGGAAGTGTTACACCGCTGCAGATAATGTGTTGTAAATATATTTTCCTACTCCTGCATTGAAGTGTTTATGGCATTGTTTTACTTTTCCTCTTCTATGGGTTCTTTGTCTTGAGATTCAGGCATGAGTGCTGTGGTATGTGAGTAAAGCATACAGTTTCGACAGAAGTAGACTGGATCGATCAATATTTGTTATTTTACATTTTTTTGATATCCAAAATAGTTGCCATTAGTAATATGCAAGGATGCTAACTACTTTGTTATCATACAGAAGTTCCTCAGATTCAATTTCAAGGTGCAATTTAAAGTACTAGTCAGCTGTGAGATTTTCGTGAGTGACTTGTTTGTCGTCTCACGTTATTTCAGAATGTGGTATCTTCAAGAATTTATCCCAGGAAATCAGCTTATGAACCCCATCTGGCATATTTTCCCAATGTTGGTACTAGTCATGTACACTTTCCTGACAAAATCAGACACCAAGTACTCAGCTGCAAGGGACTCTGATCAAGAGCAAATGAATAGCAAGGAGATAGCTTTGGTGCATTTTAATGATTAAAATAAGGGCAAACATAAACTACTTCTAGCTTATAGTAATAATATTAATTGCTTAATTGTTCAAAATTAGTAGCAGCTGCATCAACTAATAATTCTGCCTGTATACCCATATAATAAGATGGTATGTCAGGTTTATTTTGGACTAGTTCTCCATGTTGCAGTTAGAGATTGTAGCCATCGTCACCCAGGGTCAAAGAAGCAATGTTCCTGTTTGAGAAATGAAAGTCCCAATCAACTAGGAAGCCAGAAAGCTTTGCCTTTCTTCATAAATGTTTCTTTATGTATTTCTTTTATTCCAAAGGTACCTCAAATATTTAGTCTGTTCTTCTATAATGCGATGGTTGCGTTCTTGTGCAACCCTGCATTACAGAAAAATCACACTTTAGTAACAGCACTTAGTGTTGGTGCTGTAATTACATGAAAGCCAACACACGTTTTAAAAGTTTGTTCTTTAGAAACAGCATCTCAATTTGTCAATCACGTTAGTTAATTCGTGTTGACAAAATGTGTATTATAACAGAAATACATTGAAGAGTTAGACTAATTATTCTTTCTCTCGATTGCCCTTACGATGCATGAACTTCATTGGTGTTGAATAGACTTGATTCTTTCATCTTTTAGATTAGAAGGGTCAAATGTGTATCTAGCCCACAACATTTTATTTGACTGTCATATTATTGAAACTTACCCTTAAGAAAATACCCTAGTTAGTTCCTGCAGGTTATCTACTTATTGGACTTGTAGCAGGACTTTCTGGAATATGTTTAGCATTTGTAATTTTATTGAACTTTTATGGTTCATGTCATAGCTATTTTTATTTCATGAGATATTTTGTTTTTGAAAGCTTTATTATTTGGTATTCTTTTGGTTTTGTGCAAAGTCTGTCTTTCTAATGGCTATTGGTTTTCATTTTCAAAAGTTAATTAATAACTAATATGTGGAATGTAGCGCTGGAAATAGAAAATATTGGAAATGTCCTAAGTAATGGTGATAATTAAACATTCATTTATTTGTTTGTTCAGAAAGATGTAAAAGATCCCATGTTACTATTTTAAAGGAGGATAGGGAAAGGATCGTTGGTTCCCTGGCCAATATTTATCACCCAATCAAGACCATAAAATTATTATCGCATTATTATTTATGCTCGTGACAGCTGATATACTTCCTATATTACTTTCAAAAATATTTAACTGTCTGTAAAGTACTTTAATACATCTGGTTGCAGTGAAAAACACTCACTGGGTTTTTTCTTCAATCTGATTTTGAGTGGAAAGCATTTCCTGTCACATGATTTTGTCCACTTTACAGTTAACAGCAACAACACTCCCCTTTAACATTCAAAGACCTTTGGAAATTTGAGGCCTGTTAGTAGGGAGAAGGTAGCACACTGCTAATATCAGTGAACAAGCATGGATTCAAATCCAACCATTGGAGGTTATGTAATATTCCTGGTAGTATCACATACTGGTAATATAACTGGACAATTAGGAGTTATGGATTCAAATCTAACCATAAGGGTTTGTGTAATTTACCTGTAAAAAGTCTGGCAAGCTAGTTTCAGTAATTGTAACCATGAAAGAACCTCTCATTTTAAAAAAAACACAAATCTGATTTCCTACTGTCATCTAGAGAAGGAAATCTATATCCTTACCTGTCTGGCTTACATATGACTCCTATAAACAGGGATGTGATTTACTGGTAACTGTCCTTATGAAAATAGCCTAGATAGTCACTTAGTTCAAGGGTTATTAGAGATGGGCAACAAACCCTGACCTTGTCAGCTCAAGAAAATAAAACTGCTTCTGATTTTGGAAAAAAGATACTAAAAGTTAATGGCAAGAACTTTGCAGTGGTAGTGATGGAGAAAACATCTGCATTCATGGTGATTGTTGCACTGATATTTACAGCAGTTTGTGGAGCTTGCACGCAAAGTAATAAGTCACTGTCAGTGATTCTGAGCTTCTGAACTTGAGGTGTTTCTTGCTGTATCCATGCTCCATCACCAATTGCAACACTAAGGTAATCCATGAATGTCCCAGCTGTGTTTTAAGTAGTATGCTAAATTCACATCTAAGTAATTTCTGGTCCTGAGAAATTAATTCTATATTTGTGAAATATCAAATTTCTTCATAAGTTTCCCAATTCCATTGTATTTTTAAAGCTTGTTTGTAATTTAGTTGCTTGTATTCATCCAATCGTTTATTCAAAATTTAAAAATTTGAGTGAACAGTGTCAGCTTCCAGGTTTTCTGCCTATGATTGACTGCTTGCCATACTTCTATTTTGTTGAACAAGATTTTCTTTGAAGTTACTGGTGAGTGCTTTTGCTTTGTCTTTGACTACAAAATCCAGCCTGTTAGATGGGATGATGGTCACAGTGTAGGCTTTTAAGGAAGATATTAAAGTAGCAGGGGAAAGTGTTGGGATTCAAGTAGGATTGTAAAACTTTAATCTTTGCATCTAGTTGTCAGCAGTGCTGTGATAGTATGAGTATTCTGCTTTGCTCACACTTGTAGAATCAATGAATCTGTGTGTCAAAACCATTTAATACTTGAATTAGACAAGTGGTGACAATTATTTGAATAGAACTGAAAATTTAAGGACAAACTGCTAAATTCTGCTATGATTCAATTTTATGTATTTTGTGATTGATATATACTTTGGCATTTAAAAGGTTAATCAGTATAAAGGAGAAAGCTGGGATTCATTTTTGTTTAATTTAGAATGACCTTTAACTCCGGAAAATAGTTAAGTTATTTGGGCTTCTCACGTGAGAGATAATGTTAAATTTTACTAGTCTCTATGGGATATCCTCTATATACTTCCTGAGTTTATGGTTTCCTGAGATAGCTAGTAGGAGCTAATTAAGCTGTTTCAACAAGATGGGATACTTCTCCTGTGTAAAAACAAAAAAAAAGATAAGTTTCAGTACTTTGTTTACAAAAAACAGAAGTTGTTGGAAAAGCTTAGCAGGTCTGGCAGTATCTGTGAAGAGAAACCAAAGTTAACATTTTGGGTCCAGTGACCCTTCCTCAGAATTGATGATAGCTAAGAAAATGTTGGTTTAAATGTTGGGGGGGTTGGGAATGAAGGAAGAGTGGACCAGGATGTCCTGGAAGCAACAGTCCTTGCAGAAGGCATACAAGGGAAGGGAGAGGAATAGGTGCCTGGAGTTGATGGAAATGGCGGCTGATGATCTTTTGGATTGGATGCTGGTGGGATGGTAGGTACAGACTAGGCAAACTCCATTGCTGTTGCAGGAGGGAAGAGCGGGGTGAGGGTGGAAATGCGGGAGATGGGATGTACCTGGTTTAGAGCCCTGTCGACAACGGTGCTGGTGAACCCTTGGTTGAGGAAGAAGGTGGACATTTTGGAGGCTTCCTGATTGAAGTTGGCCTCATCAGAACATATGAGATGGAGACTGAGGAACTGCGAGAATGGAATGGAATCTTTAAACTGGAGGTGAGGATATATAGTCCAGGTAGCTGTGGGAGTCGGTGGGTTTATGGTGGATATTAGTGGGTGAAAAGTGAGGACTGCAAATGCTGGAGATCAGAGTCAAGGTTAGAGTGGTGCTGGAAAAGCACAGAAGATCAGGCAGCATCCGAGGAGCAGAAGAATCGACCTTTCGGACAAAAGCCCTTCATCAGAATTCCTGATGAAGGGCCTTTGCCTGAAACATCGATTTTCCTGCTTCTTGGATGCTGTCAGACCTGCTATGCTTTTCCAGCACCACTCTAACCTTGAGTGGATATTAGTGGCCAGTCTATTCCCAGAAATGGCAACAGATGTCAAGAAAGGGAAGGAAAGAGTCAGATGGATGAGGTAAAAGTGAGGGTGTGGTGGAAATTGGAAGCGAAATCCTTTCTGGATGAGGGGGAGAAGCAGCATTGATGCTATAATCGATATATTGGAGAAAGAGTTGAGTAGAGGCTAGGATAGGTCTGGAACCTGGGTGGATTTAAAGCACAAGGAATGAAACTTCAGTTTGAATCCACGTGGGTTGAATCTGAGCTGGAGGAGGTCACTGAGGAGTGTGGAAACAGGGACAGTATCTGCAGTCCTTTCGGTTTTTATTCAGTAAATTATATAGACATACCCCATGTCTCTTCATGGGGTATGTGGAACAGGCATAACAAGGGTTCATGAAATGCCTATGGCGACCCCTCTGACCTGAAAAAAATGAGATGTATTAAAAGAGAAGTTGTTGATGGTGTGTCCAAGCTCGACCAAGCAGAGGAGGGTGGGACGGTACAGGCCTTTGCTCCAGGAAGAAGTGGTGGGGGACGGATGTGTAAAGGGAATATACATCCATGGTAGAGATAGTGACTGGAAATTCCAAAACTGGAGTAAAGCTTCAGAGCAATCATGGATGTATGTGGGCAGGGGCTGGACCGGGGAGAAAAAATTGAGTCAAGGTAGGAAGAGGTGAGTTCTGTGGGGCAGGAGCAGGCTGGAGTAATGGGTCTGCCGGGATTTTCAGAAGGAGATAAAAGTGTTCTGTATGGGGCTGGGTGATCAGCTTGGAGGCAGTGGTGGGAGGGATTGTCAAATGAAGTGAGGTCAGTGACTAGTTGATGCAATGCCCTGATGTGCCATGGTGGGGCCATGGTCCAGGGGAGATATCTGGGGGTTGGTGCTCAGCCTCTGCAATGTAGTTTGACATATTGACCTCTACTACAAAGCACCCTGATCGGCAGACTTAATAACAAAGTTGGAGTTGGATCTAAGTACTGGCAATGCAATTAGTTTGGAGAGAGATGGATTGGATTAGGTGAGGGGGAGCAGAGAAATTAAAGCAAGCAATGTCATGTTGACAGTTATCAATGAACAGATTAAATGCAGGGAAAAGGCCAGAGGGAGAGGTCCAAGTGGAGGGGGAATATTGGAACTGTGCAGTTGGGTCTGTGGGATAGGGAGAGGACTCTTCAAAAGAAATGGACACATAGGTGAAGATGATGAAGAATTCAACGTCATGTCGTGCCTGAAATTCATTAAGGTGGTGACACAGGGATAAAGCTGAGACCTTTGCTGAACATTCTATATTCAGCATCGGACAGTGGAAGATTAGGAAGGATGGTAAATACCTCACAGGAAGTGGGGTTGGGTGAGGTGATGGAGTCAGAGGGGAGAGTAGGAAGGTTCCAGAAGGCTATGGGTATCTCTGAGTTGTTGCATCTTGATGCCTGAAAGCAAACAAAAATGTTTCTTGTTAGCATGACAAATGAGTCAGAGGATGAAGTGGAACTGTGGAGTGATGCAGCCCTGAACTAGCTAGTTGCGATGCTGTTGGGGAGAGAGAGATTAACAATGTGCATGTGACACCGCATAACACTGAGTGGATATCTCAGGATACAGTGAGAGCACCTGTCTGGAGATTGTTGAATATCATGGAGATACCTGTGATCCTGGGTGGATTTAAAGCACAAGGAATGAAACTTCAGTTTGAATCCACGTGGGTTGAATCTGAGCTGGAGGAGGTCACTGAGGAGTGTGGAAACAGGGACAGTATCTGCAGTCCTTTCGGTTTTTATTCAGTAAATTATATAGAGCTACAATTTAAACCAGATGAATCTTCGCTCTATTCTGATCTAAAGTTCTCTGAATCATAATGGTATGCTTTCCTTTATTGGTCAGAGTATTGAGTACAGGAGTTGAGAGGTCATGTTGCGGCTGTACAGGACATTGGTTAGGCCACTGTTGGAATATTGCATGCAGTTCTGGTCTCCTTCCTATCGGAAAGATGTTGTGAAACTTGAAAGGGTTCAGAAAAGATTTACAAGGATGTTGCCAGGGTTGGCGGGTTTGAGTTATAGGGATAGGCTGAACAGGCTGGGGCTGTTTTCTCTGGAGCATCGGAGGCTGAGGGGTCACCTTATAGAGGTTTATAAAATTGAGTGGCATGGATAGGGTAAATAGGCAAAGTCTTTTCCTTGGGGTCGGAGAGTCCAGAACTAGAAGGAATAGTTTTAGGGTGAGAGGGGAAAGATATAAAAGAGACCTAAGGGGCAACTTTTACACACAGAGGATGGTATGGGTATGGAATGAGCTGCCTGAGGAAGTGGAGACTGGTATAATTGCAACATTTAAGAGGCATTTGGATGGGTATATGAATCTGAAGAGTTTGGAGGGATATGGGACAGGTGTTGGCAGGTGGGACTAGATTGGGTTGGGGTATCTGGTCGGCATGGACGGGTTGGACCAAAGGGTCTGTTTCCATGCTGTACATCTCAATGACTATGACATTGTTTTGACCTCAGGTAATTGAATATGTAAATGCAGGAAATTTCATACATTGTTCCTAAACTCCAAGGAGATTAAGGAAAAATTTGGTAAACCATATTGTCTACATTCACTATGACAGAGGCACATTGAATAGCTATGGTAACTGAAGTGAAAAGGATAGGACACCTTGTAAAAACTATTCTGAAAGATTAATTTCTATTCTAAAGTATTTTCCTGGTGTTTGATCCTGTTGTTACTGAGCCCATAAACTGGCTTATAATTTGAATGCCTGACATTAACACAGTAACTTTTAAAAAATTTTTTTGCTTAAGAAAATCTTACAATTTATAGTTCTAGGAATTGAAAATGATTTATGATCACATGACTTGGAATCTGTAAATTATATATAATTGTAAACTTTATCCATCTAACCTACTAAACAATTTTTCATTTAAGCTAGTTAGTGATTCACTTTATGATCGTATGAAACTCAGTCCCATTAGAGGATATTAAGTCAGCTTTATCTACTGTTCACTTTTTATCGAATGTGCTGAATGTTTTTCTCCTTGATTTTAATGTGGTTAATGTTATAATTGGGAGATAACAGACAGTAACTTTAGACTTTTGTAGATTTGCTCTTTGGGAATTAAGGTATACATTACAAATAATTAGCCTACCAGTTCTTATGCAGTATGCTTCTTCAGCCAGTTGTCCAATTCACGTAAATAAAATATTGTGGGAGATATTCTGCGCATTGTTTGAAAACGTAGCTATATCATCAAGAAAAAGTAAGAAAGTCAAATATCTATAGTGAGAATGATGCTCTCTTCTGAACTGAGAAGTGGTGGGGTCAAGTCCCACTCGAAGCACAGTGCTGCATTATCCTGACCGGAGGCCATCTTGACACCAGATATTCAGCACAAATTTCAAAGTTTATGGACAATACAAGTCTTATGAGAATTGTAAACTGAAGAAGACAGTGTAGAATCTCAAAATGATGTTCACACATTTTAAGTGAATCGATAGGTAACAAATCAAGTTTGGTGCAGCAACGTGAGAGACTGCATTTGGTATAAAAAATATAGAGAGATGGTACAAAATAAAGGGTACTATTCTAAGAATGTTCAGGTTGTATAGTGCATCAGTCATTAATGGTGGCAGGACAGAAAGCTATTAATAAAGCATACAATATTTGAGACTTCATCAATAGGGGCATTGTAGATGCTACTCTATAGGCAGAATGTGAATACATTGGGGAGAGTGGAGAAGAGGTTTACAAGAACGTTGCAAAGGATGAGACACTTTAGTCAGAAAGAAAGATTGGAGAAGGTCCTTTTTCCACCCTTGGAAAGGCAAAAGCCAGATGGGAGCTTTGAAGAAAGTCCTTCAAAGTTACCAAAGGCCTGGAAAAGTTATAACGGAAAACTGTACCCATTCATTGGATTGAAAATCAAAGGATGCATTTTCAAACTTTTACAAAACAAGCAAATGTGAGCTGAACAAAAGCTTTTTCACAGTGATTAGTTGGGTATGAAATTCATTGCCTGGAAGTGTGCAAGAAGATTGGTACTAAGTAAAAATGCTAAGAGCAGTTGCAGATATGATGGGCCTAATAGCCTACTTCTGCGCCACAACAATTCTGAGATTGAATTATCAGTATATGATGGATTCAGTGCAGGAAGTGCTTCAATGTCCTTTTGAGATCAACTTGGGTAAGTATGGTGCAAACCCAGGGTCGTTTTGTTGATGGACCTCCGAACTCTCTGGTTACCAACAACCCAGTGAACTTAGCAGACTAAGGGTCTGTGCACTGCGAAGTAGTGACCATATGTGCATGCCGATACATTCCTGAGCCAAGGGCAAAGCTCATCACAAATTTTTGAAAAACTGCAGTGGGTGGGGGCCGGCTCAGTGGTTAGCACTGCTGACTCTCAGTGCCATGAACCTGGGTTCAGTTCCAGCCTTGGGTGACTGTCTGTGTGGAGATTGCATGCTCTCCCTATGTCTGCATGGCTTTCCACTGGATGGTGTCGATTCCTCCCACGGTCTAAAGATGGGCAGGTTAGATGGATAGGCCATGCTAAATTGCCTGGTAATGTTCAGTGAGGTATAGACTGAGTAGATTAGCAATGTTAAATGTGGAGTAACAGGGATAGAGTGGTGAGTTGGATCTAGTGGAATGCTCTTGAGGTTGGAGCAGACCCAATGGGCTGAATGGTCTCTTTCCACATTGGAGGGATTCTGAGAGATGATGACCAGGCATGAGAGTCAATCACTGATTACAGTGTGGAGTTTGCACATTCTCCCCCTGTCTGCGTGTGTTTCCTCCCACAGTCCAAAGATGTGCAGGTCAGGTGAATTGGCCATGCTAAATTGCCCATAGTGTTAGGTGAAGGGGTAAATGTAGGGGTATGGGTGGGTTGCGCTTCGGCGGGTCGGTGTGAACTTGTTGGGCCGAAGGGCCTGTTTCCAAACTGTAAGTAATCTAATCTAATCTAAAGAGGCCCATGATATTATCACTTGCCTCTTGACCTTGCAAGAAAAAAAGTGGACAACTTGCAAGAAAGCAGTTGGTTCATTGGTGGAGTGACATATCTCAATTTTCTGCTTTCCATGGAGGTGATAATAGTTGATATTGCCACAGTGGCAGTTCATTAGGAAGTCAGTGGTGAGATGGGAATCTGTGCAAGATGAAGTGAAGGGAATTTACTGTTTTGATGGGGTGGGCATGTAGCTCCTTCCTCATTTGAATAAAAAGCATAAACTCTAATGCTGTTCTACAGCTTCAGGAGCCCCATCTATTGTGTGTTAGCCCTCCTGCTTAGGCGGTGGCGGTTTACTCCCTATGTCCCTCCCTTGTAAGGTTACACATAGTGCTACTACTTCAACAAATAATCTTGCCCTATAACAGCCAATGATTTAAGTAGGCCGACCAATTGTGGCACCTGTGACTAACTCTAGATAGAGGTGCCAAGACACTATCACATTTGAAGTGGAGACACACCAATTGCACATAAAAAGAGTGAATTCCCTTTTATAGATAAATTCCTCTTGACTGCTCAACCAATTGTCCTGGTACCTGAGGAAATCCAGCAGTGGAAGCAAGTCTCACTAACATCACCTTTGTGTGGCCACATTAGCCTTGGACTCTGTGCATTCTGCCCACTTGTACATGAGATCAGTCAGTTTTGGTGTTATAGTGACTTGCGTCTACTGCCATCCTTTAAATTATCTAAGTCACTATCAATTTCATAGTTGCTGGGAGGGCACACTCACACAAGTGGCATTGCTCAAATATGTCTGAGGTGGTGACTATTTGCAAAGTACATGAGAGTGTTGCTCTTTTGTGCATTCTGAGTGTCTCAAGTACCTGCATCCGTTCGGGTGCATTCGTTATTGTGGCTACCTTTCAAGCTGCTCGTTGAGTCTTGATTTTAGAAACAGCTTTACTTGGCATGAACAAGTGTGCGCAACAGCTACCTGGACCACTAACACCGTCACCACCATCACCAACATACAGCCCAATAGCCCATCCATTGCTTCAGTTTCTACATATAAACACATTATAAACTCTGCCTGCTCCTTTTCCCATTTTATTTGTTGTGTAGAATTACTCGTGCCTCTAGCTATCTGCTGTGTAGTTTCCTCCTTTCTGTGGGTGTATTTATGACTCTGCCTGTTTCCAGTCTATCAAAATCCTATTCTGTCTTTCAAAATACATTTAGTGCTACCTGCTATATAGTTTCTCCACATGGTCCATAGTAATGTGAGCATTAAATTTGCAATGATACTTTTTAAAACAAACATATGCTAATTCAATAAAAGAAAAGAAAGAATTTGCCTTTAAATAATTCTGGCAGGTTATCTCAAACTATTTTTGCAGTCCTTTTTTGGGAAATCCAACCAGTAATGTGCAAATAGTAGTATGAAGAATAACCACTTAGTCTGTTTCGATCGTGTTGGTTGAATAAATGTTGGCCAGGGCACCAGCTGAAGCCCCGTTTCTCCTTTTAAAAACAACAATGTTCATTGGAATGTGTTACATCCATTTAACACTCTCAATCATTGTTGAGCATTCCATGTGAAAGATAATGCCTCCAATAATGCCATACTGCACCAAAGGATCAGCCTGGATATGTGGTAACATGGAGTAGGGTTTTAACCTTTTTTGAGAGAATGTTGTTACTGAAGCAAGCTGATTCATGAAACAACACAGATGTACACTATAAAGCTAAATTATTTTTAGATGTTGTATACCTGAATGTACAACTTCAAATGAGTGAAATGGTAGTTTTCTCTGACAGTTTTTCTCCTCCGAGCCAAGTCCTTAATCATGTTGCACAGAGCACGAACTTGAAGAGAAAACAGCAGTAATGATTCTGAATTATTTCAAATCTCTTGCACACAGTATTGTATACAAAGTTGTTTTATTTATGTAAGTGAGGATGTGATAATTAGTGGATTATTATGTAAAAATTTTACTAATGCATTATAAGCTTCTAATTCAGAATAAACTAATCTATAGTCATGGAAATCTTGATCCCAAGTGTTCTATCCCTTGATCATATTTTACATAACTAAATGCAAAGAGCTGTAGGTGCTGATTTCCATAACTGTCCTCTCAGATTCTAAGTATTTGGGATGATGGCACCACGTCATCTTAAAACTGTGTCCACTGCAACAAAATTATCTGACTGTCCCTATTAGGTAAAATTATTCACAAAATAATTTTTCATGTGGTTGAATGGTCATTGTTCTCTTTGGAGACATGCATGGTCATTTGAAGAAAAGTTTTATGTATGGTAATTATATTGTCTTTCTGGCATTACTTTCAGGGTGATGTCCTATCGTCAGTCTGACCTGCCGAGTATTTTAAAGTAATTTTATTTTGGACTTTCAGTACCTGCAATATTTTCCTTTTGTAATATTATCTTTCAACTTGTTCTTTTTGCATTTAGTCAGGAAAATGGCTGTGAATGGTGTCCAATATGCTTAACATCTTTTTGCGTATCAACTAGCAGACTTCTAGCTCCAAGCAAATGCTAGGGTCAACTTTCAATTTCTCTGAAAAGCTGACTGACATGGCGGTTCTTTGCTTTGTATTAGGAATTATGGCTCGGGATGAAATACTTACAATGTGGACCTGTATTTTTGAAAGCACAATTAATGAGATTCTCCAAAAGTATTAAAAGTTATTAATGTAGCTATAGTTTCTAAATAGCTATAAAAAGAATAAATAGTCAATAGCTGAAAGGGATGAAACATACTGAAGGAGAACAAATTCCTTTACTGAAAACCATTGAAATTTATTTGGTGATTGGATCTTTGTTTTAATATGAAAGCATATGAATCTTGGAAATTTAGTCATTAAAATTAGTGTAAGAATGGCTGGCTAGTATGGTTTCAATATCCGATATTCTTTTTAATTCCACTTTGTGTTTTTCTCATTTTGAATGCTAACCATAAGAAATAGCAATGGGAGTAGGCTGTTCAACCCTTCAGGTCTGCGCCACCATTCAATGGGATCATGGTTGATCTGATATTCCTCACATTCACTTTCCTGCCTTTTCCTCATGAGCCTTGATTCTCTTTCTGATCTAGACTCTATCTGTCTCCATCTTAAATATCCAAAAGGACTCAGTTTCCACAGCTGCTTATGGCAAGAAGTTCTAAAGACTCGCTCAACTTTCTGAAAGAAGGGATTCCTCCTCCTCCTCAATCTTAAATTTGCATCCCTTTGATCTGAGACTAAGCCCTCTGGTCCTAGACACACCTATGAGGCAAAACATCCTCTGATTTACCCTTAGTCAAATCTCTTTCAGAATTCAAATGTTTCAATGAGATCCCTTCCCATTTTTCTAAACTCCAGTGAGTAGAATCTCAACCTGTTCGACCTTTGCTCATTATACAATCCCTGTATACTGGGGATCATAGTTTGGGAGAAGATTTGTAGCTCGGGTGCTCGTTGTTGTGGTTCTGTTCGCCGAGCTGGGAGTTTTTGTTGCAAACGTTTCGTCCCCTTTCTAGGTGACATCCTCAGTGCTTGAGAGCCTCCTGTGAAGCGCTTCTGTGATGTTTCCTCTGGCATTTATAGCGGCTTGTCTCTGCCGCTTCCGGTTGTCAGTAGCTGTCCGCTGCAGTGGCCGCTATATTGGCTCCAGGTCGATGTGTTTGTTGATAGAATCTGTGGATGAGTGCCATGTCTCTAGGAATTCCCTGGCTGTTCTCTGTTTGGCTTGCCCTATGATAGTGGTGTTGTCCCAGTCGAATTCATGTTGTTTGTCGTCTGCGTGTGTGGCTACTAAGGATAGCTGGTCGTGTCATTTCGTGGCTAATTGGTGTTCATGGATGCGGGTTGTTAGCTGTCTTCCTGTTTGTCCTATGTAGAGTTTTGTGCAGTCCTCTATAAATGCCGAAGGAAGCATCACAGAAGCACTTCACAGGAGGCTCCCAAGCACTGAGGATGTCACCTAGAAAGGGGACGAAACGTTTGCAACAAAAACTCCCAGCTCGGCGAACAGAACCACAACAACTGGGGATCATCTTGGGGAACCTTCTCTGAACTACCTCCAATGAAATGATATCCTCTTCTTAATAAGGGACTAGAATTACTCCTAGACCTCCAGATGTGGTCTCACTAGCACGTTCTACAGTTCCATTGAGACTTCCCTACTGTTATACTCGAACCCTCTCAAAATGCTGAGTCATTTAGACAGTCGCATTTAATACATCTTTATGCTTTCAAAGTTAATAGACCTGAATTTTAGTTTGGAGTAGATTTTCTCTTACCAATTCCAAGCCATGTAGTTAAAATCTAGTTCATAAGAAAGGGCAAAATCAAATATTCAGAAAAGTCAGTTCTGCAAACCTTCCATTTTAGTTGAGCCTCTAAGTAATGTTTTCTATTTTAGGGCTTACAAGCACACATGAACAAGTTCCCAGGAAAGTATGATCAAATTGTGGCATTCAAACCAACTGGATGGGCATACTCAGGCCTAGGTGGTACAATACATGACATCAAGCCTCGAGTTCAAGGAAAGTTCACAATTTATGGTAGGTAAATATTCTGCGATTTGCAATTGTTTTCTGTATATTTCTTTTATGAGCTTTGTGCATACAATGAAAGTGGAACAGTAAAGTTTTGAGACTCTCCCAGCCCATGAACCACTTCACCTGTCTCCAATACTTCCCTTCCATCTGGCCTGTTACTTGCACTTGATCTCTTCCTTGAGAACTGTCTTGACCATGTTAATTTCTATGCTCTCCTCAAACACACTCTAACTTGTCTCCCTGTAAACTTTCCATAATTGTTTTCTCAGCTCTAAACCTGGCTTCATTATCAATCTGCTGACAAGGTTAAAACTTCTGTCGTAAGGCATGTCAACCCCTACCCCTACCCCTATCTCTACCTTAGGCTGAGCACCAACTCAACCTTTTCGTATTCTTACACCTCATTGGGTGAGTCTGCTGGAAGTTGAGCCTTACTATTCCTGGTAGCTTCACAAACGATCAAGATTTTTTAAGTAGTATGCAGAATTCTCCAGTTTACTTGACTTTCAGACCCAGGTTTTCAAAAAGCACAAATCAAGTTTCTATACTAACAAGAATCACTATTATTTACAAATCATAAATAAGCTACAATTACAGAGGAACCTCGATTATTTGAATGAGATGGGCAGGATAATTAATAATTTGATTATCAGTTTATTGATTTCAATGCCTTTCCTCTGGGAGTCGGAGTTTTCTGTTATGGCTGCTCTCTGTTTGGGAGACTAGGCAGCAGCACAACGTGCGCGAGCCCCCTACTCTTCCCCCCCAAACCCGTCCAACACCACTCCCTCCCCCGACCCCATTACAGGGCAGCGGGACTGGACACCAACAGCAAGACTACTGCTGCATTTGGGGGGTGAGACTCCAACTAGCATGCGCGCACACAGCCTTACACACAACCTTTTGACCATTTCCACCTTTGCTGTGTACAGAACAATGTTGGAGAGATTCCCTGGGGAAGGGAGGTTTAGGGTATATACTTGTGTAGAACTCTAGGAAAAGCATTTCAGTAAGCCGTGTTCACTTTTAATTACTATAAACAGAAGTGATCAGTGTTGGAAACTCTTCTTTGATGTAATGTTTCTATCGGGACCTATACATCTCCTTCGGATAATCCGACGTTCGGATAATTGAGGTTCCTCTGCAAACAGTCAGTAGGTATTTGATGTGAAGGGCACTGCTTGTGACAGGCCACTTGGGTGTTTCCTTTCTAAAAAACAAAACCAAAAAAAAACACAGAAGTCTCCCCCCGCCCCACAACTTCTATTTTGATTTAGTCCCTGCCCTCCCCAAAAGAAAGAAAAAGAAAAAAAAACAGTTAGTATGTAACTCTACGAGTTAAAACTCCACCTTGCACACATACAGACAGACAGGAAATTAACATTGTTGTTATGGGCAGAGGGAAAGTCTGGGAAAGCAATTTAGTGGTTCCTATCCATTAAACAGGGTTTATGGGAACAATTCTTATGCTGATCAGAATGTTGCTTCTCAGTCATCCTTTGCCAAGTGCTTTCACTTGTTCGCAGGAGGCAACTCACTCAAACAGTGACTTAAGTTTTAAACGTATTATTTAAAATTCACAGCTTGCAGCAACTGATGAAAGAGAAATAAACTGGTATTCTTCAGGCTTAGTGACTTTTACTGCAGAGAACAAACAGCTCCTGAATCTTTGAAAATCTAATGGCTTCTCCTTAATTTGTTCACAATCCCAAGCTACTCAGCTAACTGGGAATGAGCCATAAAATACAAGATTAGAATTAGGCTATTTGGCCCATCAAGCACATTCTACCATTTGCTTTTGACTGATATGTTCTCAACCCTATTCTCCTGCCTTCTCCCCATAACCTTTGATCTTCTTATAATCAAAAACTTATCCATCTCTGACTTAAAGACACAATGATTTGGCCTCCACAGCCTTCTCCAGCAATGAGTTCCACAGATTCCTCAACCTCTGACTGAAGAAATTCCTCCTCATCTCAGTTCTCAAGGGTTGTCTCAATCGTGTAGTTGCTGGCAGGCAGGTCTTTGTCATTGATAGCTGCTCACTAGCCCACAGACCAACCACCTACTTGTGGCTAGCTAAATCACCATTTATCCATGACTCTTGTTTGCAGTTTGATTGCAAACTATCAGCTTGAACCAGCAACTGTGTAAATAGTACTCACAATTATGTTCGCATTTAAGCCCACAATAAAAACTACAAAAATATTTTTTAAAAAATAGACTTTACAGTATCACCTTGGTCCATGATCTGAAGATCCAGCTGTTGTTTCCGGGACGGTTACTGACCTTGTATCCTTGAGATTTCTCTCCATAATTTCCCAACTCATAGTCCCCACCCCACGTAGTCCCCTTCTTGAAGAAGGGCTTATGCCCGAAACATTGATACTCTTGCTCCTCGGATGTTGCCTGACCTGCTGTGCTTTTCCAGCACCACACTCTTGACTTTGATCTCCAGCATCTGCAGTCCTCACTTTCTCCTCCGTAAAACAAAATCTCAATGACAAGTACAGAATAGAACATTACAAAATAAGTAAGTAGACTGTTGGGAGGAGGGGATGGTTAGAATTAATATCCATCCTGTTAATTTCTAATTTTTATTTGTACAATTATGATGTGTTGCAGGTGTTCCTTACAGTGAACACAGTAGCTACCTTGAGATGAAGAGATTTGTACAGTGGTTGAAACCAGATAAAATAATTCCAACAGTTAACAATGGAAGCTGGCAGGAGAGGAATATGATGGACAAGATATTTAATGAATGGATGATAAATACTGAACAGACGGATGTTACACATCCAGAATCAACTAATTTTGTGTAAATGTGTAGAGAATGTAATCCATTTTAAAGTGTCTTTATGAAGTTAGATCGAAAACGAATGTATGAAATTTATTTAAAAATAAAATAATTATAAAGTAATTGATATTCTATAGATATATAGTTAAAACTGTACAGATTATATGTGGAAAGAATGTTAAAGTGATGAATCTGTGTGGCCTTAAATGTTCGGCAATACTTGATCATCATGCAGGAAGACTTTAGCACTATTTTGAGAAAGGTAATTATACTACATACAATATAACTGATTTGAGAAATATATCAATAAATTATAGGTTGGCCCAAGTAACATGAATGATGCTACAATCCAAGGTTTTGAATCATTTATAATAACAGAAATAAAGATGAGAAATGTGTCTGAACCTCTTCAGTGCTGCATATAATTCTACAGAAATGCAATCTGTAGCAAACATAATTTGTTTCTATTAATGTATTTCTTGGCAAATGCAAGACATGTCGACTTGCCAATCATGTACATTCATTGGTTAACACTTTTTTTCTAAGATTTTAAGCAAATTGTGAGAAAGTAACATATGAAGTATTGTTCTAAGGTTCTAATACGTCTTGTAAGGCATTTTCTTGCCTATGGGTTGGGATTATGAAAAAGCTAGGCACTTCCCACTAGGAAAGAATCACCACTGATTACCTTACTATACCTCTCAACATATATTGGAAGTAGTGATTGAGACCTAAGGAAGAAAAATGAGTTTTGAATTTTAAGCTTCTGAACGTGGATGGTCTCCAGTCATTCATTGTAGATAGGGAATCTAATCTAATATAATTATTCCTTATACTATAAAAGGATGCAAACATCCACGTATCAAATTTCATGTCATTCTGCTAATATTGTATTTTAACTTAAATTTTAAAATTACTCATTTATAGACATTTTGCATGAAGAACTATGCCCATAGGGGTGGTTCAGTGGTGAGCACTGCTGCCTCCGAGCGCCAGGGACCCAGGTTCAATTCCCGCCTTGGGCAACGGTCTGTGGGAGAATTGTGCAAACTCCACCGTGTCTGCAAGGGTTTCCTCCGGGTGTTCCGGTTTCCTCCCACAGTCCAAAAATGTGCAGGCTAGGTGAATTGGCGGTGCTAAATTGCCCATAGTGTTAGGTACATTAGTCAGGGGTAAATGTAGGGGAATGGGTCTGGGTGCGTTGCTCTTCAGTGGGTCGGTGTGGACTTGTTGGGCCAAAGGGCTTGTTTCCACACTAGGCAAAAGATAGAAGTAAAAATCTCCAGGTTGGTGATCGGTGTCAATTTTGTGATAACAAAACAGCACATTTCGTTGGGGACCTAAGGGGTCAATAACTAACTAAAATTCTGGTGGAAATGAGAGCAAAGTCCATAGATGTAATGCAAAAAAGGATCCACTGGGGATCCACTGAAAAAACAAAAAATACAGTAGGGTGCCCAGCAAAGAGCGTAGGAAGATAAGCGGGTGTTTTACTTGTACTTTGGTACTGAAAAAAACAATTCCAGAAGTGACACTGAACCAGTAATTGAATTTGTGGCAACATAAACTTGGACCAGAGTCAGGAAGATATAGGCAGGTTGCGAGCTACAAGGTGGTATTCCTGATGTCTTGTCATATGGAGTTATCAAATGAAGGGGAAAAGTTGAGGTGGACAACAGATAATTGAGGCAGAGGTGGAACGAACTTGAGCTGGAAAGAGGATATTATGGCTGCAGCTGCCTATTAGGTTTTGCAGTCAATCAAGGACAACGGCAGGCCAGTCATTATGGCAATCATTAGTAGACGAGGTAAGTTCAGCAAAACAGGGATTCGTTGTCACCAACTAGGGGATAAAGGGCTGTTTACCTTGGAAAGTGTTTTGGGAGTTATCACAGAATTTTTAGTTCTTTTCACCTCCTAGAAACTAGAAAAACTTGCTTTAAACTTGGGGAAACTGACACAAGGGCAAAAGTCATTGTTACTTTCTAGGTTTTTTCAAAACCTAGGACTGCACTGTTTTGATGAGACAGAGGGAATTATTTTGTTGCTGACTATGCTAAGTACAGGATGGAATTAATTTCTACCAGAGTGAAAGGAGAAAGGCTCACACCTGGAATGAAATAAAGGCCTGTATATTATAGCCAGTGGGCCTCAAAAGGGGCATCTGTCAACTAATTCAAATGTTTGCTAAAGACTGACCATGAAAGTCTCCTGCTGAATCCGTAACACACACAAGTTTGTTCTGGAGAGGCTGGATAAACAGTCCCTGTAGTTGCGTATGTTTGCAGGCCAATGTCTGCCACTTTAGGTTAACTCCTTGTGGTCTGTTTTATATGCAGCTTTAAAGCAATTTAGGGTGTCATTATTAATTTTTTTTCATTGATGTACATGCTATTTTCTGATTTGGTTAACATTTAATTTAGACGTTTGGAGTAATTGTAATGAACTCTGGACAGATCTTGGGTTTAAAAATGTGATGCAAAGTTTGAGGATTCTGGTTCCTCAGCAGGAGAATTGACATTTCAAGCATAAGCCCTTCAGGAATGAGGCTTGTAGCTGAAAGGAGCTGAGGGATAAATGGGAGGTGGGAGGGGGGTGGATAGGGGGTAGGGGGTGGTGGAACTGGGAGAAGATAGCTGGGAATGTGATAGTTGGAAATGTGATAGTTGGATGATGGTGGGGGTGAAAGTGATAGGTTGGGGAGGAGGGTGGACAGGTAGGACCATTCAAAAGGGTGGTGCTAAGTTGGAAAGTTGGCACTGGGATAAGGTGGGGAGTGGGGAAACTGGTGAAATCCACATTGCTCCCATGTGGTTAGATGATCACTAGTTCACCAGTATCCCCATTTCCCCTCCCCCCACCTTATCCCAATCCTTTTGAATCCCAGTCCACCATCCTTTTGAATGGTCCAACCTGTCCACCGTCCTCCCGACCTATCACTTTTACCCCCCACCATCAACTACCTATCGCATTCCCAGCTATCTTCCCTCTAGCCTGACATTTTAAGCTACAGAGCTGAAGCAAATTACTTAGGTTTAAAGGTTTGCACCATTACAAAGGCCAGGCTATGACCATCACCAATAAATGACAATCTTAACCACTACCCCTTGACATTCAGTGGTCTTACCATTCACTATTATCCATGTTCTGGAGGGTTACCATTGACTAGAAAATCAACTGGACTCACCACATAGACACAGACTACGCAAGCAGATCGGAGGCTAGGAACACTGTGGTAAGTAACTTGCCACCTGACTCTCCAAAGCCTGTCCTTCATCTACAAAGTTCAAGCTAGGAATGTGAGAATATTCCCACTTGCCTGGATGGGTGCAGCTCCAACAACATTCAGGAAGCTTGACACCAGCCAGAACAAAGCAACTTGCTTTATTGGCACCACGTCCACAAACATCCACTCCCTCCAACACTGACAGTTGGTAGCTGCAGTATGTATTCATGCACTACAGAAATGCACCAAAAATCCTCAGACAGCATTTTTTGATCCCATGATCAATTCCATCTAGAATTATAAAGGCAGAAGGTACATGGGAAGATCACCACCTGCAAGTTCCCATCAACACTACTCACCATCCTGACTTGGAAATATATCGCTGTTCCTTCACTGTTGCCAAGTCAAAATCCTGTAATTGCCTCTCATAGCATTGTGGGTCAACACAGCAAGTAGACTGCAGCAATTCAAGAAAGCAGCTCACTGTACCTTCTTGAGGGCAACTAGGGAGAGGCAATAAATGCTGGCCATCCAGCAAAACCCACATGCCATAAATGAATTTTAAGAAATCAAGTTATGGGTAAGAGTGACTGACTAAATTTCAGATGTATTGCCACAACTCTGGTTGAAGCTGTCGTCATTTTAAGTTCTAAATTTTCATAATACAATTAAAGGAGAAGCAATTCAAATGTGGTTAACTTACAGGGAATTTAGTGGTCCAATGAGCCCTAAGTCCAATACACCACTACTATGTATGGTCGAACAATGTGTACTTGAAATAAGCTGTTTACCCCAAACATTATTAATGATTTTAAAAGCTAGTTTAAGCCAAGTCACAGAATTTGTAGCACATGCGAAACCCTGAAAGGGAATTGAAAGTAAATTAACAAATACACAGAGAAGATACAGAGCATTTGGAGTAGTGCACAATTACGTTATTGCTTGGAGAAGGTGAAAATGTACATTACCTCAGGAGTTCATATGTGTCAAGATAATTTGCAATGTCAGTAGTAGGAATTTATGATAGTTGAAGATGAAGTTGACCAATTGTCCTAATTGCACCCACACAAGTGGATCAAGGAACATTTAATTTCTATTTGTAAAATTGGGCTTAGCACTTTGTTACCAAAACCCTGAACTCCTTGTTAATTACTATGACGTGGTATCTAAGTTCTGGGAATCATTTCTTCACAAATGGCCACTGTTTAACCCAGGTCAGTTCTTCACCCTTTATCTCCCATGGATGCAGTGAAGGGCATTTTTATTTTACCTTCAGGATATTAATACTTCCTGAGGTGATATTTGTGTTAGCTCTCTTAGCATAATGCGAGGTACACGACAGACACCTGAAGGTTTTGAAAGACTCCCTCATTAGAACAGGATACGGTGCTTAATTAATTGATTGACAGTTCCAATGTGCCACAGCGAGAAACCGTAATGACTTCCTCAGGAGATAGATATGGAGTGCAACCGATAGGGTACGCTTTGTCATCCAGTATTTTCTGGGAGCGGAGAAGCTACACCATGTTCTTCGCAGCCTGCAACACATTATCGATGAGGATGAGCACCTTCCCTACGCCTCCACTTCTTGCCTTTAAACAATCGACAAACCTTAAACAGACCATTGTTCACAGCAAACTGCCCAGCCTTCAGGACAACATTGACCATGGAAACCACTGCAAAATGTGTCAGGGTGTTGACATGGATACTACCATTACACATGGGGACATTACCCACCACATGTATGGCAGGTACTCATGATGTGAGTCGAGAGTGGAGTGCTGGAAAAGCACAGCAGGTCAGACAGCAACCCAGGAGCAGGAGAATCAATGTTTCGGGCAAGAGCCCTTCATCACTCATGTGACTCATCCAATATCGTCTATCTCATAAGCTGCAGGCAAGGATGCCCTGAAGCATGGTATTTTGGCAAGACCAAGCAGACGCTATGACAACAGATGAATGGAGACTGCGCAACAATAACCAGACAAGGGTGTTCTCTCCCTATCAGGGAATACTTCAGTTGTCAGGGACATTCAGCCTCGGATCATCGGTTGAACATCCTCTAAGGGGGCCTTCGGGATGTGCGACAACACAGAGCCACCAAGCATAGCCTGACAACCCATGAGGATGGCCTTAAACGGCATCTTGTCACACTGCAGGTAACCCCACTACGTTATACACTTTCTCACACGCACACACACTCCCAGACACATGCATCCACACTCACACTCGCACCCTCTCATAGGCATATACTCAGTCACACTCACGCACACGTTGTATTAAGTACACAGACACTCCCTCTCTCCCATGCTCGCACGCATGCATATAAGTCTATGGGTGAATTTGCATTTGCAGATTTCTATTTGCAGTTACATTCTATTTTGTTCAAAGAGTACACAATCTGTCAGAAGTCAGTCCATGTGACATTTTATAAATTCCTATTTGGAAATAGAACCAGTCTGACTCAAGGTTGGGATACAGACAGACTCTAACCTCACATCTAATGTGTTGGCTGAGCTGAGATGTCACCTTTATTTTAATAAAACTGAAAATTATCTTGGAACTGTGACTTATAAGAAGTTCTGGGATTTACATATTAATCACTCAAAACCTGCATCCCCATTTTAAGTGATTAAAACTTAACAGCAATCTAGGTTTGTTCAATACTTTGCATGACACTTTGATATTTTGCTATAAGTTCTTTGTTCTATGGTCCTGCCCCACTAGCAGTGCTCCGAAAGCTTGTACGTCCGAATGAAACTGTTGGACTGTAACCTGGTACATAGAACATAGAAAAATACAGCGCATTTTTGATGTTGCGCCGACCGAAGCCTACCTAACCTACACTAGCCCAATAATCTCC
This sequence comes from Hemiscyllium ocellatum, assembly GCF_020745735.1. Classification (NCBI taxonomy): domain Eukaryota; kingdom Metazoa; phylum Chordata; class Chondrichthyes; order Orectolobiformes; family Hemiscylliidae; genus Hemiscyllium; species Hemiscyllium ocellatum. Next base: position 39,334,245 of record NC_083422.1, on the reverse strand, counting down.
ATATGCTTATCAAATGCCCGCTTAAATGACCATAAAGAGGGAGAGTCCACCACTGCTACTGGCAGGGCATTCCATGAACTCACAACCCGCTGAGTAATGAATCTGCCCCTAACATCTGTCCTATACCAACCTCCCCTTAATTTAAAGCTGTGTCCCCTAATAACAGCTGACTCCATTAGCGGAAAAAGGTTCTCACTGTCAACCCTATCTAAACCCCTAATCATCTTGTACACCTCTATCAAATCTCCCCTAAACCTTCTTTTCTCCAGTGTGAACAGCCCCAAGTGCCTCAGCCTTTCCTCAAACGATCTTCCTACCATGCCAGGCAACATCCTGGTAAACCTCCTCTGCACCCGTTCCAATGCCTCCACATCCTTCCTATAGTATGGCGACCAAAACTGCACACAATACTCCAGATGAGGCCGCACCAGAGTCTGGTGTTGTGTAATTTTTAATTCTTTGCTTAAGAATGAGATGTGAGTAACATAGTGCTGAAGGATTCATAGAACATAGAACACAATACTCCAGATGCGGCCTCACCAGAGTCTTATACAACTGCAACATGACCTCAAGACTCACGAACTCAATTCCTCTACCAATAAAAGCCAGTACGCCATATGCCTTCTTCACAGCACTATTTACCTGGGTGGCAACTTTCAGAGATCTGTGTACATGGACACCAAGATCCCTCTGCTCATCCACACTACCAAGTATCCGACCATTAGCCCAGTACTCCATCTTCTTGTTACTCTTACCAAAGTGATTCACTTCACACTTACCTATATTGAACTCCATTTGCCACCTTTCTGCCCAGCTCTGCGTCTTATCTATATCCCGCTGTAACCTGCCAATCCTTCCTCATTATCAACAACTCCACCGACTTTCGTATCATCCGCAAACTTGCTCACCCAACCTTTTAGCCCCTCCTCCAGGTCATTTATAAAAATGACAAACAGCAATGGTCCCAAAACAGATCCTTGTGGAACACCACTAGTAACTGCACTCCAAGATGAACCTTTACCATCAACTACTACCCTCTGTCTTCTTCCAGCCAGCCAATCCCTAATCCAAACCTCTAAAGCACCCTCAATGCCATATCTCCGTATTTTTTGCAATAGCCTACCATGGGGAACCTTATCAAATGACTTACTAAAATCCATATACACCACATCTACCGCTTTACCCTCGTCCACTTCCTTAGTCACCTTCTCAAAGAATTCAATAAGGTTTGTGAGGCACTACCTGCCCTTCACAAAACCATGCTGACTATCCTTGATCACATTATTCCTATCCAGATGTTCATAATTCCTATCCCTTACAATTCTCTCTAAGATTTTGCCCACAACAGAAGTGAGACTCACCGGCCTATAGTTACTAGGATTATCTCTACTCCCCTTCTTGAACAAGGGAATCACATTTGCTATCCTCCAGTCTTCTGGCACTATTCCTGTAGACAACAAGGACATAAAAATCAAGGCTCTGCAATCTCCTCCCTTGCTTCCCAGAGAATCCTAGGATAAATGCCATCAGGCCCAGGGGACTTATCTATTTTCACCCTTTCCTGAATTTCCAACACCTCTTCCCTACATACCTCAAAGCCATCCATTCTAATTAATTGTGACTCAATATTCACATCGGCAACAATGTCCGGTTCCTGAGTAAATACTGACGAAAAGTATTCATTCAGTATCTCTCCAATCTCTTCAGCCTCCACATGCAACTTCCCACTACTACCCTTGACTGGACCTATCCTACCCTAGTCATTCTTTTATTCCTGACATACCTATAGAAAGCCTTTGGGTTTTCCCTAATCCTACCAACCAAGGACTTTTCATGTCCCCTCCTTGCTGCTCTTAGCTCTCTCTTTAGATCCTTCCTGGCTACCTTATAACTCTCAATCGCCCCAATTGAACCTTCCCGCCTCATCTATACATAGGCCGTCCTCTTCCCTTTAACAAGGGATTCCAATTCCTTATTAAACCACAGCTCCCTCACAGACCCTTTCCTCCCTGCCTGACAGGTACATACCTATCAAGGACACTCAATAGCTGCTCCTTGAACAAGCTCCACATATCGATTGTGCCCTTCCCTTGAAGCCTACTTTTCTAAGCCATGCATCCTAAGTCATGCCTCACCGCATCAACATTTCCCTGCCCCCAGCTATAACTCTTGCCCTGCAGTGCACACTTATCCCTCTCCATCACTAGAGTAAAAATCACCGAACTGTGGTCACTGTCCCCAAAGTGCTCACCTACCTCCAATTCTAACACCTGGCCTGGTTTGTTACCCAGAACCAAATCCAGTATGGCCTCACCTCTTGTTGGCCTGTCTATATATTGTGTCAGGACAAACACCGACCCATCTAACGTACTCGAGTTACAGCTTTCCCAGTCAATATCTGGAAAGTTAAAGTTCCCCCATAACAACCACCCTATTACTTTCACTCTTCTCCTGAATCATCCTCGCAATCCTTTCTTCTACGTCTCTAGGACTATTAGGAGGCCTGTAGAAAACTCCTAACAGGGTGACCTCACCTTTCCTATTTCTAACCTCAGCCCAAACTACCTTAGATGGTGAGTCTTCATCCATCGTCCTTTCCACCGATTCAATAGACACTTATTATACCTGGCATACACATATGATCACAGGAACTGCATGGCTGGGCTCAATTCAATATAAAATGTATGATGTATCATTGTGTCATGCTACAAGGGCACTTAGCCAACTGGAGGATGAAACCTTTAACCATCACGTCAGATGCCATGATATGATAATAGTCATGGGTATGTCCCTTAAAAGTGTATTGTACATTAGCTGTTAGACTTAACACAACATCCACCCTTTTCCAAAACAAATATAAAGAGTTATACATAGGCATGTGTTGACAATTCAATAATTGTACCAACTGGTAAAGCAGAGTTATGATTAGCAATCTAAAGTTCAAAATAATATTTTGACGGTTTGCGTGGTCCTCCGCCAGTGGCTTGAAGCATCAGCGTTAACAGGCTGCTGAGACTCCCAACATCACTATCCTTTCTAGGTGCCCATTCCATCAACACCACAGACTTTACACTTCCCAAGGTCAAACTCAAACCAAATTCATTTGATTCTAATTGCCTATCTGTCCTCAACTCCCTTCCCACAATTCATCCTCATGACCCAATGCCTGGAGCGGCCTGCCAGTGCCAGCCCTCATCTCTTCAAATCCCTGGCTGGGGGACATACGTGTCCCTGACTGCAATAGTCTTTGTGCCCCCTCCCCCCAGCTGTCCTCGACTGGCCCTTATAGAGACAAAGCCTGGAGCACCGAGGCACAGACTATCCCCATACTGCCATGTAACACTACCCCAACCAGGCACCTGACTGTGGTTGACGTCTGTGACTAATTTGGCAGACAGTCCTTGTCTAACTGTGCCATGACCTCTGACTGATGGATGCCCCCATGTATTTCACTGCAGACCAGTTCCCTCAGACTTTCAGACATGTCCCATTGCTTGCTGCAAATGGTATATGTTGATTGAGGTCACATAGTATAGGTGCTAAACCCTTGTGCCATACTGATGTAAGGCAAGATGCACATGCCCAGCTGGTTATGTGACTGCAGATTGCCAATGCAAAGCAGACCAGGCAAGGCATGCATACAAATGAGGGATGGAAATGGCAAGATTAAGGAACGATGGACAACGAGTGGCATTGTGAGGCTAGCTAAGAGGAAAAAAGGAAGCATACATAAGGTCTAGGCAACTGAAGACAGATGAAACTTTAGAAGGAAAGCAGGACCAATCTGAAACGAGAAGTTAAGGGGGCTAAAAGGGGTCATGAAAAATCTTTAGCAAACAGGGTTAAGGAAAATCCCAAAGCCTTTTATTCATATATATATATAGAGAAAGCAAGTAACTGGAGAAAGGGTTGGCCTACTCAAGGACAAAGGAGGAAAGTTATGTGTGGAGTCAGAGAAAATGGATGAGATTCTTAACGAGTACTTTACATCAATATTCACCGAGGAGAGGGTCATGACAGATGTTGAGGTTCGATATAGATGTTTGATTACTCAAGGTCAAGTTGGCATAAGGAGGGAGGACATGTTGGGTATTCTAAAAGGCAGCTGAAAATGTGTTACTGGAAAAGTGCAGCAGGTCAGGCAGCATCCAAGGAACAGGAGATTCGACGTTTTGGGCATAAGCCCTTCTTCCTATTCTAAAAGGCATTAAGGTGGACAAGTCCCCAGGTCCAGATGGGATCTATCCCAGATTACTGAGGGAAGTGAGAGAGGAAAGAGCTGGGGCCTTAGCAGATATCTTTGCAGCATCCTTGAACATGGGTGAGGTCTGGAGGACTAGGGAATTGCTAATGTTGTCCCCTTTTTAAAGAAAAATAGCAGGGATATTTCAAGAAATTATAGACTGGTGAGCCTGACGTTAGTGGTAGGTTAGTTGCTGGAGAAGATATTGAGGGATAGGATCTATTCCCATTTAGATGAAAATGGGCTTATCAGTGATAGGCAGCATGGTTTTGTGCAAGGAAGGTCATGTCTTACCAACTTAATAGAATTCTTTGAGGAAGTGTCAAAGTTGATTTATGAGGGAAGGACTGTAAATGTCATATACATGGACTTCAGTAAGCAGATTGATAAGGTTCCACATGTAGACTGATGGAGAAAGTGAAGTTGCATGGGGTCCAGTGTGCACTCGCTAGATGGATAAAGAACTGGCTGGGCAACAGGAGATAGAGAGTACTAGTGGAAGGGAGTTTCTCAAAATTGAGAACTGTGACCAGTTGTGTCCCACAGGGATCTGTACTGGCATCACTGTTGTTTGTGATATACATAAATGATCAGGAGGAAGGTATAGGTGGCCTGATTAGCAAGTTTTCAGATGACACTAAGATGACACTAGTGGAATAGCGGATAGTGAAGGGGACTGTCAAAGAATGCAGCAGAATAAAGATAGATTGGAGGTTTGGGCAGAGAAATGGCAGATGGAGTTCAATCTGGGCAATTGCGAGGTTATGCATTTTGGAAGATCCAATTCAAGAACAAATACAGTAAATGAAAAAGCCTTGGGGAAAATTGGGGAAAAGAGAGATCTGGGTGTTCAGAATACCTTGAAGGTAGCAACACAGGTCAATAGAGTGGTCAAGAAGGCATTACAAGTTGTGTTACAGTTATATAAGACTTTGATTCAGCCACATTTGGAATACTGTGTACAGTTCTGGTTGCCACATTACCAAAATGGTGTGGATGCTTTGGAGAGGGTGCGGAGGAGATTCACCAGGATGTTGCCTGGTATGGAGGGCGCTAGCTATGAAGGGAGGTTGAATAGATTAGATTATGATTATTTTCATTAGAAAGATGGAGGTTGCGGGGGAACCTGATTAATGTCTACAAAATCATGAGAGGTATAGACAAGATGGATAGCAAGAAGCTTTCTCGCAGAGTGGGGGACTCAGTTACTAGGAGTCAAGAGTTCAAAGTGAGAGGGGAAAAATTTAAGGGAAATATGCATGGAAAGTTCTTTATGCACCAGGGTGGGGGGTGTCTGGAACACATTGCCAGCGGATATGGTAGGGGCAGGCACAACAGCATCATTTAAGATTAGATTAGATTACTTACAGTGTGGAAACAGGCCCTTCGGCCCAACAAGTCCACACCGACCCGCCGAAGCGCAACCCCCCCATACCCCTAACCTAACACTACGGTCAATTTAGCATGGCCAATTCACCCTGACCTGCACATCTTTGGACTGTGGGAGGAAACCGGAGCACCCGGAGGAAACCCACGCAGACACAGGGAGAACGTGCAAACTCCACACAGTCAGTCGCCTGAGTCGGGAACTGAACCCGGGTCTCAGGCGCTGTGAGGCAGCAGTGCTAACCACTGTGCCACCGTGCCGCCCACGGGAAGGCTATGTAGACAGATGCATGAATGTGCAGGGAGCAGAGGGATACAGATCCTTAGAAAATAGGTGATAGTTTTAGATAGAGGATCTGGATTGGCGCAGGCTTAGAGGGCTGAAGGGCCTGTTCCTGTGCTGCAAAGGCTTTGTTCTTTGTTTTAACAAGCTGTTTAACAAGCAATAACATACATCAGTTGGGAACCTGTCGCTGATGAGTGAGAATCATGCTATGTTGCTTAAAAAAAATTAAAGATGTGGCGAGATGATCTCAATGTTAAGATTGGCTTGGCTGAACATCTTGCCCAATTCTACCAGTCCTTCCTATAGCCCTCGCACTCAGAGCCCGGTACAATTCTCCCATCTGTACTACCAATGCTACCCCCACAACTGATTCTCCAGAAAGTTAATTGTAAGTATAGGATTTGATCTCTTGGATACAATTACACCCACCACTGGAATTCTCATAGTATTTGTCACATTTATCTCCTTCTCCAAGGTGTTGATGGATTCCTGGAAAAGCAGCAAAGGACCGGAGCTGGAATACTTTATTTGTGGTAACATCAAAGAATATTTTCACTAATTGACTGAACTATCCATCAACCACTGAATTTTGTGATTACAAATGTTTCAGAAGACAGATCCAATACTTTTCTCACTTCAAACACAGAAAATTTATATAGATCCGTGATATTATAGTTGAACTTCATTAGACTAAAAATGCTATTGGCAAGCTTATCATGGAAAAGCTTGTGAACAACCCTATGGTTTCATTGAGTCAATTTTGAGGGGAAAAAAAACTTTAAGACTTTCCAGACTCAAAATAAATCAAAGGATCTGCTGGCTTTTTTGCGTAGATTAATTCAGCAACTTTTTTCTCATTTGAGTGTATTGTTTCTTAGGTGATGTAACAGTCTTAGATAGAAGAAGACTCTTCATTATGTACTGTCTTTGATTTTAACTTTCATACAGATTTTTTATATTTACAAACTTTGTTGATTGTCCAGACCTTTCAATGGCCTCCTGTTAAGCTGCCAAATAAATTGTAACAATTTGACACATTGATTCAACGACAGTAGTTAGTTTAATTGAAATGCGGTTTGCTGTGTGACTTGTCTTTGGTAATTATTTCCTGGTCTTTGAAGGGCTTATGCCTGAAACGTCGATTCTCCTGCTCCTCGGATGCTGCCTGACCTGCTGTGCTTTTCCAGCACCACACTCTCGACTTTGCTTTCACAGTGCATTTTTTCAATTGATTGTCTCCTTTTCATTTGTTGAACTTAATCACCTTAACAGGAAGCCTACTGTAAACCTTAATTTATAACACCTCAGAAGAAAGCACATTTATTAGTACCTGAACAATTGTCTCTACTTTTAATATTGAATACATATGCATTACCATTGTTATGGTTTTCACTTCTCTGTTAATTTCCTACTAGATCCAGTTTTTGCAACTTTATTTTATCAGTATGGAGCAGTGTTGTCCAATTGAAATTCAATGCTCCCTCCCACCTGCAACAATTCAACCCAGTACAAAATATTTTGAAATTACATTTTAATTTTTAAACATCAGCAATCAAGAATATTGAATCCATTGCCAGAACCAGGTGAAAAGCTGAATTTTGTAACTCAACTGTGCTGCAAAAAAGAACTCTCTACTGCATTACACTGAGAAATGGTGGTAACAATCTGTTAATTGAGTTTCTAGCATTGTGTTCAACTTAACTTGGGAAAAAAGAATGAATTATCCCTGTTTTATTCAAGTGGATAAGTTAGGGAACTGGGGATAGAATTTACAAGTTAGTTTCTGTGCTTGGCTCGTGCCTTGTTTGGCAGCCTGTCACCTGCCATTTAATTGACCTTTGGCTAATGGCCAACCTCCTCTAATTCTCAGTTAGTGCCAATAACACCCTATTACTTTCAATTGTATGTGACAACAGATATATTAAGGTGAAGGATGAATATATTTGGAAGTTGCTGGACCACCCCAGGTTGCCAAACTTACACATTTCAATTCTCGGTGGCTACTGTTTAATCCTGTTTGTTGATCCATGTGCAACTGCTTTCTGAAAATATCAACTACTAGCTAAACAAAGCCAAGTTCTTCATGTAGCAACTCGATTTCCCAGGAGTCACTAGTGTGACAACGCTGAGGCTTTAATCGGTGTGTTTTGTTCTGGTTTCTTCTAGAGAGAGACTAGGGGACCTTTGGTGAGCAAACTATGAGAAGATAAACAACTTGTGAGGCCTTGGGGTTTTTATTAAATTTGGAACAATAAAAGCAGCCTGAATGGGAGTGGTCAAACTCCTCTAGAACCAGGGGCTTTAGCTTTCAGTAGTTGCTGCTGTATCGAGTATGGTTGGAAGGCTACATTCTCTCTCTCTGAGTTTTCTATGGGTGTCTTTCTTTCTGGACTGCTGGAGTTACATGTTAGACAATCCTGATCTTTGAATTTTCCTTTTGCCAAGGGTGTGTTTTTGGAATGTTACTATATTGGAACAGTTATTGTTTAGTAGTAAAATAATCTGTTATTCTGTTAAATTTTCCAATAAAGTGGATTTATTCCAAGTTCCTCTTTATTTTGACTATAGTGTTTGAATAAATTATGTTTTGTTTAATGTCGAGTAGTTTGACCAACTGTATTGCATCTGGAACACTGCATCTCACACTTACTGCAACACAATAGAGAATGTTCTTAATGTGAAGGTGTATCCACAATTGTGTGACACTAACTTCTACCAATGATAAATGCATTTGTTCTAGTTAATTTGGTGAGGATGACATCAAACCTATTTGTTTTCCTCTTGTTGGTTACCTCACCACCTCATACACACTCAATTTAGAAGCTATGTCCTTGAGGTCTTGACCAGCTCTGTCAATAGCAGTCTACTGAGTCACTCTTGGTGATGGATAGCAAAAAAGCTCATCCCAGAATACATTCTGCGCCACTGTCACTCTCAGCACTTTTCCAATTGGCATTTAACATAAAGCAGTCCTGTTCCCCAACTGAGAGGCTCTCAGGTGGTAATTAGCAGAATATTGTCAAATGCTAACAAATTTCATGTGGCCCAGAGTCAATGTTGAGGACTTGTGTGGCAACAGGCTCATGTCTGTATGCCAATGTGTTGACCCTCTGCTGGGTCTGATCTGCAGTGAGAGAGGCCACACCCTGGGATGGTGATAATGATGTCTGGGACATTTTCTATGAGATATTTTTTTTTAAATGTGACTGCATCAGTCTGTTGCTTGGCTAGTGTATGGGAAATCTCTCCTAACTTCCCGCCCCGAGATATTAGCAATGCAAACTTTACAGTGTCAAGAAAGCTGGGTTTTCCATTGTTATTTCCAATATCTGGGTTGAGGTTAGGTGCCTATTTGGTTTCATTCTCTGTCTTAGAATTGTAGTGGTGTGGTTTGATATGACTGAATGACTTGCAAGGCCACTTCATAGGGCATTTCAAGAAACAATCAAATGTGTGTGGGCCTGGCGTCATATGAAGGCCAGACTTGGGAATCATAGAAACATGAAAAATAGTTGTAGGAGTAGGCCATTTGATCCTTCAAGCTTGCACCACCATGGCTGACCATATAATCTCAGTATCTCATTCCCATTCTCTCCCTATACACCTTGATCCCTTTAGCTGCAAAGGCCACATCCTGCTTTCTCTCTAATATATGTGAGGAACATGCCCCAACAGCTTCCTATGGGAGAGACTTCCCCAGTTTCACAAGGCTATGAGTGAAGAAATTCTTCCTCATCTCATTCCAGAATGATCTACCCCTTATTCTTAGACTGTGACCCCTAGTTCTAGACTTCCCCAATAGTGGGATCATCCTTCCCACATCTGACCAGTCCAGTCCCATCAGAATTTTATATGCTTCTTGAGATCCTCCCTTATTCTTCTAAATTCCAGTGAGTACAAGCCCAATTAGTCCAATCTTTCCCCATATGTCAGTCCTGCCATTCAGGAAAACAGTCTGGTGAGCTTTTGCTAGACTCTCCCATTGGCAAGAATATCCTTCCTCAGACTAGGAGACCAAAACTGCACACAATACTCGAGGTGTGGCCTCACCAAGGCCCTGTATAATTGTAGCAAGATACCCTTACTCTGATACTCAAATCCTCTCGCCATGAAGGCCAGCATGCCATTAGCTTTCTTCACTGCCTGCTGCACCTGTCTGCCAACCTTCAGTGACTGTTCCACGATGGCACCCAGGTCTCATTGCTCCTCACCTTTTCCTGAACTGCCAAAATTCAGATAATAATCTGTTTTCCTGCTTTTACAACCAAAGTGGATTACCTCACAATCATGAGCATTATATTGCGTTTGCCAAGTATTTGCCCACTCAGCCAGTCTGTCCAAGTTACCCTACAATCTTTTAGCACTCTTCTCATAGCTTAGTGTCAGCTCAAAGTTAGGAGATATTGCATTCAGTTCCTCCATCCAAATCATTAATGTATATTTTTAATAGCTGAGGTCTCAGTACTGAACTCTGTGGCATTCCACTTTACAGAAAAACAATATAATTATTTTCCTAAAAGATATTGACGAACATGCATTCATATGTGCACATAACAAAATAATTCAATGCTTATTTAAATTATATGTTCCCTATTATTTTTTACTGCGTCCCCAATTCAGTAGAGTTCTTTCAGCCATTAAGACAAAATCCTCAGTGACTTCATTACTGAGACATCTGGGAAGTACATGATTTAACCAATTCCTTTGATCTTTAATGCCTAATTTTAAATGCAGACAGACCTCTGAAAAGATTCTACATGAAACTAATAACTAGACTGTGTCCAAATTAATTTTAAGTCATGTAGCAACAACTATAAACGTAGTAATATGGAAAATAGGATCAGAAGTAGACCATTTAGCCCATCAATCTCACTCATTCAACATGATCATGGTTAATCCTCAATCTCAATGCATCCACTCTTTCTTCTTGACTCCTTTACAGCTGAGGTTATTTTATAAATCTGTCTCTAATTTAGCCATCTCATTCAATGACACACTAGGAAGTGCTCGGAGTTGTGCATTGTTTTCAAACAATAAAGGAATATTTCGTACTTAAGGTTAACGTTAGGTTCCCAAAATGAAAAAAGAGTTCATTCTTGGATATCTTGATTAAAGAATCTTAGGATGATGTATCACAGAGGAGACCATTCAACCCATTATGCTGTGCTGGCTCCTCGAGAAAACCATCCAATTAATCCCACTGCTTTGCTGTTTCCAAGTATCCAAGAAAATGATTCACCTCGATGGGCACAAATAAAACACATTGATACAAAGAGTCATGTTTAAATATTTTGTGACTATAAATTCAATTGTTGTCTACCTTTGCTTTCAAATAAAAATGACTGACTGACCTTGTAATTGGAGCTGTTGAAAATAGAAATAAATCTTGACATTTTAATCACATCCAAGTAATATGAGAAATATTTATTCATGCATGATGGTATGTTATTGTGATTGATTTTACTAAACCAATCTGTCACGTGTCCACACCTGGGAAAGTTCCAGCTGACATTGGAGCATTCTACAGCTACTCTATCATTGAAGATAAGTGAGAGAGCAACAATTATTAAATGAAAAATAACTGAAACTTTAGAGGCAGGATAGAGTCATAGAGATGTACAGCATGGAAACAGACCCTTCGGTCCAACCCATCCATGCCAACCAGATATCCCAACCCAATCTAGTCCCACCTGCCAGCACCTGGCCCATACCTGTCCAAACCCTTCCTGGTCATATACCCATCCAAATGCATCTTAAGTGTTGCAATTGTACCAGCCTCCACCACTTCCTCTGGCAGCTCATTGATAGTCAGGAATTTCTTGAATTCCCCTTTTCAATTACAATTGCAAATTCTGAAAATTAATCCCGACAAATTCATTTCCATCTAGCAACCTTGATGATGTTAGCATAATTTGAATCAATTCATGTGCTTTAAATATCCTATTGTTGCCTTAGTAACTACTTTAGACAAATATGTTTTTCATCAGCATTTGGGCTTGAAATACAGCTGAGATCATCTGATAGTCCAATTTTAGCTATTAATCAGTATTCTTTATTGTTAGATTTTAACATTTGCTGGCATATTCAAATCAATTCATTGCATTTGTCTTACTTTTCCTGACTTTTTTTTCAATTGTTGCTTGTTTTTCATCTTAGAACTTCAGGTGAAATAAGCTTTTTGTGACATGGTTTTATAGCCTTAGATGGGATGGGAGAAATCTGGAAACAACATGCTTTGAGAATCAAGACTATTTTACACTGATATGCTTCTGGAATGTGGGTAACACTAATAAAATTTATCCTCGCACTTATAAAGTAATAGCTATGAGAATTTTTCATAGAACAACAACGGCCAACAGAAAAATGGAGCAGAAGAATTCTACAAGTGTCTACTGTCAACAACTCTTTGAAAGTACAATTAGAATCTCCATTGCTTTTTATCCCTTTTAAAATCCACTGCTTTTATCTGGCAGCACTATCTTTTTCAGTGTTGGCAATCCAAAAAGTTAAGATTGATCTCCTTGACACTGCTACAATCAAAAACTCAGGAGGAAAATCATTGTGGATGTACAATAGAAGTAGTATGTGTTTCCATACATTTTTCTGAACAATTTTGTCGATTAGTTACAGTAAGATTTGTGTTATCTGGCAAGTACCAAGATTACGTGGTGCTGTTAAATCAAGAATGGCAGTCAACCTGTTCCTCATGGTGGTCGTAGGAATCAAACAAAAACATGCCTTGACATTTATTGCAATTTGCAGAGGCTTAGAGTCTCTCCACTTTAGCCTGTTGCATTGTAAACATTCACAGGAAAATATTTCAACTTTCAGCCATTTCTTCTATAATTACTTAAGACTGACAACATTTGTTTTGTACATAGTAACAGTGACCCCTGTGGGAATATCAGAGATTTCAGTTGGTGGAGCATTCTATTAGTGGGATGCCAGATAGCATGACTTTTCACAGAATGATAGAATTCCTACACTGTGGAAGCAGGCCGTCTGGCCCATTGAGTCTACATCGACCCTCCGAAGAGCATCCTACCCAGACCTACCCCATGGCCAATCCACCTAACCTGCATATCTTTGGACTGTGGGAGGAAACCGGAGTACGTGAAGGAAACTCACACAGACACAGGGAGAATGTGTAAACTCCGTGCAGTCGCCTGAAGCTGGAATCAAACCCAGGCAACTGGAGCTGTGAGGCAGTAGTGCTAACCACTGAGACATTCTGCCACCCTTATTTTGCTGTTGTGAATATATATATAAAACTTACCAGGAAAATAAATTGTAGAGTCTGAGTGGGCGTGTCCTTGGCGCTTGGAGGTCACATGGTCCTCTGATGCGTGCGCAAAGGATGATCACGTGATGCTCGGAGACGCGGGCGCGGTCACGTGGTCTCCCTGTTTCGCGCTCTGGAAGAGTGCCGGGAGGTCACGTGATCAGCCGTTTCGCGCCCCGGGAGTGTGCGAGTCTGCCGTTTCGCGCCCGAAAGGAGGCCACGTGGTGGTCCTTTGTCTCTGAAAAGGGCAGGTCACGTGGGATCGGACATCCGGGAGTCAGAGCAATAGCCAGTTAGAAGACAATTTCACTTGAGTGATGGTATGATGTTTTGTATGGTATAAAAGACTGGGTCAGAGACAGATATAGGTCTTTTGTCTTTGTGAACTGACTGACTTAGTAGTTTGTCAGGGACAGAAAGGTTAAGACCCAGAGCTCTGTATACTTTATCCACTTATTGTTAGTATAAAACTAAAAGTGTAAGATTAAATATCTTTTTTTATTGCTTTATTTAAAAAGCACGCAGGACTTGGCTCACACATAAAAGAAAATAAGTGTGTAGATTGAGCCTAAAGTCTGTCACTGTATAAAAATATCAAAGGTGGTCCTCAATACTCCTTGGCTGATTCTTGACTGTTAATCAGCACAGGAGAAAGGCAGTTTCCCTGACTCCCTGTCACCCTGGGAGATTATTGCAACTTGGGTGGTCAGGAGGGTTACCTGTCAGCATTCAACAGGTAATCAACCAGGTAATGAAGAGCCACTGAATGCTAACTAAAGGAGGTGGACTTGGATTTTCCACTTGACCTTCAGTTTCCTGTCAATAACCATTTAATCTACCTGGATCCTGCCTTGTTCTGTAAACTAGCAGGCCAGTATTCCAGGCAAGGCTAATAGAAGCCATTTTCACTCGGATGGTTGCCGCAGCAGTATAAGTGACCTTGTAGAAAGCATCCCCCTACCCCACTCCACCACCATCCCCCTCCCCCCTCCCCTCACCCACCCACCCACCCAGGGAGGTAGCATGGCTGTAAAAGCCATTTTCATAAATCTTTAAAAATGTTGGTTTGGAAGTGTCTCCACCTTGAAGGACCCTATCCTTTTCTTCTATTGCATCTTACTTCTCCTTTCAAGCTGGAAGATACCTCATTGGCTACCTAGCCTTGACACCTCCTAACTATAGTTTATTAAGTATATTAACTATAGTGGGCAGCACAGTGGCCGCCCACTGCTGCCTCACAGCGCCTGAGACCCAGGTTCAATTCCCGACTCAGGCGACTGACTGTGTGGAGTTTGCACGTTCTCCCCGTGTCTGCGTGGGTTTCCTCCGGGTGCTCCGGTTTCCTCCCACAGTCCAAAGATGTGCGGGTCAGGTGAATTGGCCATGCTAAATTGCCCGTAGTGTTAGGTAAGGGGTAAATGTAGGGGTATGGGTGGGTTGCGCTTCAGCGGGTCGGTGTGGACTTGTTGGGCCGAAGGGCTTGTTTCCACACTGTAAGTAATCTAATCTAATTGGCTGCTCTGGGAAAATAACAATCTCACTGGAGGAGCTTCTGTGTTTCTGTGGGTGAATAGGTATCCATAGCAGTATAGATGACTGTGATAAGAATGTACATGAAGTGATTTCCTCCTGACCCCATGAATTTTCACTGAATCAGGACACCCTTAGGCAAGTGCACTTACATCAGGCACATATACATGCCACTTTAAAAACCATATATCTCAGGTAATATGTTGACTAATTTATTTACTAGCATCATTGTGAGAAGGACTGTACTCAGCCCATCAGGGGTACGCTGGCTGTCTATTAAGCAACCCAGTCAATTCCATTCCTCGGCTCCATCTCCATGAATCGGAAAGGTTATTCCCCTCAGATTCCTGATCTAATTTTATTTAATGTAATTACCATTTGAAAACATTAATTGTCTCCACTTTCACCACCCTTGTAGGAAGCAAATCCAAGTGCATTACCACCTGCTGCTAAAATAAACTTCCTCGCATCCCTATGTCTTGTGCAAAAGCCTTAGTCTGTGTCCTCAATGTACCATTTTCTAAAGGGGATTTACCCTTTTTCCCTCTATTTTATCCAAAGCTGTCATAATCTTATGTACCTCTTTAAAGCCACCTCAATCACATTTGATCCTATGTGAATAATCCCAGCTTGTCCAACTCAAACACGAGCAAAATTCCCTCATTCTTGAAATTATTCTGGTTAAAATACCTTTTGCACCTTCTTGGGTCACTTCACATGCCTCCTAAAGTGTGGTGACCAGAGCTGGGCACAATTCTCTAGATGTCGCCTAACCAGAATTTTAACGTTCAGTACCAATTTCCTGCTTTTGTTGACATTTACTATTTAGAAGCCCAAGACTTCATATGGCAGTAATTACTCTTCCCTACATTCTTAAAATATCTCTGTGTATGAGCCCCACAAGGTACCTCTGTCTCTGCTCATTCTTTAGAACAGTCGCACTAAATAGCCTTCTCATATCCCTTCTGCCAAAATGTATCACCTCTCATTTCTCTGTGTTTCTACTTACATGTGAAAGATTTTTAAAAGAGATTACAAGCAAAAGTAATGAAGCCTGACAAAATACTTTCTGGCTAACTGGTTCATAGCAAGAAACAATGAAACAAGCTGGGCGAACTTCTTATTGAGAAAATAACAATTCCCTTTTGTTTTGGTTAACCTGATAAACAAGAAATGAATTTAGCCTGTGCTTGGGTAATTATAATGGCCAATTTGTTCCTGGAGACATTTGTTCTATAGTCCATTTTTGACCTATTACATCAAATAGGTCCTCATTAGCAGATGGCGCTGATTGATTAGTATTCAGCAGCTTCAGGCAAGTTGGAAAGCAACCATTGCTTTGATACCTTTAAATCCTTTTTTAAAATTAAAAACTGATGTAAAAAGGTCTATACCGAAATGTGTACTGTGTTGTACATGTCAAGCAGCAAGATTCTTAGATCTTTACCCTGCATTGTGTAAGACTAATATTGTCTTGTGTTCTCTTGCCAGAACTGCAGCAGGCTCGGCAAAACTAATAATCCTTAATTTTCTTTTGCTTCTTGTATGCAACAGAAGACATTTATAAACTCCATGCATATAAAAATGCTTTCAAATTTGATAATATAAAGCCTTCTATAATGATACACTTATTTCTACTTAAGTAGTTATATAAATAGAAAAGTATAAATTTAGGTTTGTCGTCTGGTTTTATGAGTACAGAAGGAGTCTAGATTCTGAACAACCTCTAATTGAACTGGCAAGTCATCTGAAGTGGAAGCCACATGCAAGCTTGAGAATTATTTGACTTTCTATGTTGAAGTTACTATCTGGGGAAAATGTCACATTTAAAGACATGAGAATCAAATATAACACTACAGTTTAAAAACAAAACAGAGTTTTAAAAAATTTGAATGTCATACTATGTCCCGATCCACATCATTAAATAGTACCTATGGAAATTACTTAGGATCAATTCTTAATGTGCTATAAGTGAGAATTGTTTTGAAACTGTGGCCTTTATTTTAACCACTACCCCAATACTTGATGGAAACCAATTAAATATTTATACTGTATAACTACAGTCTAGCAAATGTCACTCTCACATCTTCCTTGCTCCACATGGAAAATTTGTTTTTACAAAGCTAGTGGTTTTGAATCTGGAGTAAAGTGCCTGAAAGTGTGGTGGAGGTAGTACAGACTTGGAAAGGAATGTGATAATAACGTGAGAGGGAGAAATAAGCAGAACTTTGAGGAAAAGGCACAGAAGTGACAACATGTGAATTGCTGGTCCAGAGAGCCAACTTGGACATAACAGTCTGAATGGCCTCCTTTTACATTGTAATCATTCTATGACTTCACCTGCCTGACTAGTTCATGCAGGTTTAGGAGATAAATAAATAAAAGACCAATTGAAATGACCTTCTTTTGAGGAGGCTGCAGCAGTTAAAAGTAAGATCTGTGATTTAGTTGTTTTACTTGAGAAGAATTTCTTTTGCAGAAAATATTTACAAGGATGTTGCCAGGGTCGGAGGGTTTAAGCTTATAGGGAGAGGCTGATTAGGCTGGGGCTATTTTCACTGGAGTGTCGGAGGCTGAGGGATGACCTAATGGAGGTTTATAAAATCATAAAGGGCATGGATAAGGTAAATACACTTTTCCCTGGTATTGGGGAGTCCAGAACTCAAGGACATAGGTTTAAGGTGAGCGGGACAAGATTAAAAAGGGACCTAAGAGACAACTATTTCATGCAGAGGGTGGTGCGTAAATGGAATGAGCTGCTAGAGGATGTGGTGGAGGTTGGTGCAATTACAACATTTAAAAGGCATCTGGATGGGTATATGAATAGGAAGGGTTTAGACTGATATGGGCCAAGTGCTGGGAAATGGGACTAGATTAGGTTTCAGATATCTAGTCGGCATGGATGAGTTGGACCAAAGGATCTGTTTCTGTGCTGCACATCTCTATGACTCTATGTAACATTCCAATCAATTTTATCATCCTGACTTCCAATATTTTCAATACTGTTGTATTGTTTGGTCCATAGCCATAGTCATTAGAGCTAAAGTGATACTGGATAGATGAATTTTCTATGCCTAGCTTTCTCCGATGTTCATGGGAGAAAATTATAGAAAACTCTATCAACGGGGCAGGATCAATTCTGTTGTGTGTTTTTAACTTGGAATTTGAATAAGTGCAACTTTTATAACTTTTTTTGGCTAAAGGAAGACTAGCACATTTGACCAGAGTTTATGGAATTGCAAATCCTCCGTGTTTTGTAGTTCAGTTTCTTGACTTGAATTCCTACCAATCATTTCTGACATGCCAAAAACAAAACCAATATTGCTCATTTGCAAATGAGACATTAAATTGTACATAATCTAATTGTGAGTATTTGTTATTCAGGCACTCCATAATATTATTGGATAATATTGCCTATAATTGTGCAGCAGGCTGTGGGACCATTTTTTATTGATCATTGGGTTAAAAATGTGACTTGTGCTCCAAATGGGTGTTTGAATGCTTCATTCTGAGGACTGAAACAAATCCAACATCAGATTTGCATCAGAGTGCTGTGGTCCCACGTTGGTTGTGTTGCCACAGTCTTACCAGACTGCAGGGCTGCTCTCTCATTAAAGAGAGATCATTGGTGGCGAAGGCCACCACATGTCAGGTGAAGGGAGAAGTAAAGAAGGAGAGGCCTTCATCTAACTGTAGCTGCTGATGGGAATTGAGCCCACATTGGTATCATACTGCTTTGCAAATCAACTCTCCAGCCAACTGAGCTAAACTGAGACCCCCCCACAACCTCCCCCAGTTGGTATCCTAATGGTGCGCTCAGATTTGGACCTAATGACTGCCTCTTGTGCCAGGCAGAAGTGTGTATTGGTTTTAGCAGAAAGCTTTGAGTTCAGTTGTCCCCCCACTGTTTTCCCCAAAGGCTGACTTCACCTATTACGAGGCCAAACTATTTGCAAAATTCTGCAAGCCTCTTGCTTACTTTGTGTCTTCAAACGAGCGGGGCATTAACTCAAGTGAGATACACTTAAATAGCTGCAGCAGCACTGAAAGCAGAGACAATGATATGTAGCTGCTAATGGGAACAAAAGTACTTTTTGGTCTTTTCGAAGATTGCCAATTGTTTTGTTAAAATCCTTCTCAGCATTTTCAAATGTTTTGTGAGGGGGCAAGAAAGTGGTTGGCAAAAGGCAAGGGTTAGTGAAGCAAATGCGTCAGCAGGAATGAAGACTTTAGTCAAATGCATCAGCAGCATAATAACTGAGCCACTGTTTGATTGCTGATGCCTATGCTGAAGCTGATGGGATTTAAATATCTCATCACCCCTTGTTTCCCTGTGGAAGCCAGTAGGGAAGAGTTCTTTTTTAGTGAAACCATTTTGTAGAAGTCTGCTCCTGTTGTGCTTAAGTCTCCTAATTGCTTCATTTGCTGTTGATGGTGCCTAAATATATACTTGCTGCTGTAACAAAATAACAAGACGAACAAAATCCCTACAAAACAGAGTATCAAGAGAAATCGAGCAATCTACAAAACATCCAAGTGAAAATGGAAACTAAATTTTAAAAGTCCTTTGCCATTTTAGGTGCTCCATCACATGTAAAGCTTTTGTTAGGCATATTCCAGCAAAAAAAGTCTCAAAAATTCACAATTTATCTACTTAAGTGTTTCAAAATAATTTTATATCCAGTAAAATGTCTGGCATACATTTAATCCGAGAGTACTGAAAACTAGCTAGAATATAGTACTCCTCCCTTAAAAACAGGAGAGAAATGTGCCAAAGGGCTGCTTGCCTGATTTCTGATCCTTCTGTCACAAATGCAAAGCAAATCAAGAATGTCTCTATTGGCTTGTGGTCCCACTTGTGTTGTAACCCCAAAGCAGTCAAACTTAATGCATAAAAAAGTATGGCGCAGCTGAATAAATTTATTAAGAATCATAGCATTTGAGCATTTAGAAAAGTTGGATTTAGGCTAACATTATTCTATTCAATGAGGTAAGTGATTTGGATGGAGATCAATGGCACAAAAATGTTTATAATAAAGCAGTACTTCTGTTGATCAAGGTACTAGTACAGACCAAGAGACAGCCTAATTTTAAACAAAATAGTCGGGGTGGGGGGTGGGGGGGCAGTGCAAGAGATCACATTTAGGAAGAATGTAGTAAATTAAAGAGCCAAGTCAAGGCCAAATAGAAAGGTATAATTATGGGAAATGGTAAGAAGAATGGGACAGGAAGGGATAGATGATGAATCCAAAAGTCAATCAACAGATAAGCCAACAACTTACAAAGAGAGGTTAAAATTAGAAATGCATAAAAGACACTTGTCATTCAAAACAAAACAAATGAAACAAACTACTCTTGACCAACAGATCCATGTCAGATGCCATATCACTTGCCCTTCACTCCTCCCTGGAATCTGCATTGTTAGTTCCAAACACCTTTATGGAGATAATAACTAGACTTTAAGATCTGGATGTTTTTCTTACCTTTTGGCTTTGTAATCGAGTTGGTATTGAAGAATATTGAGGAAAGGCTGAGGCTCTTGGGGCTTTTCTCATTGGAGAAAAGAAGGTTTAGGGGAGATTTGATAGAGGTGTACAAGATGATTAGGGGTTTAGATAGGGTTGACAGTGAGAACCTTTTTCCGTTAATGGAGTCAGCTGTTATTAGGGGGCACAGCTTTAAATTAAGGGGTGGTAGGGAGAGGACAGATGTTAGGGGTAGATTTTTTACTCAGCGGGTTGTGAGTTCATGGAATGCCCTGCCAGTAGCAGTGCTGGACTCTCCCTCTTTATGGTCACTTAAGCGGGCATTGGACAAGCATATGGAGGCTATTGGGCTAGTGTGGGTTAGGTAGGCTTCGGTCGGCGCAACATCGAGGGCCGAAGGGCCTGTACTGCGCTGTATTTTTCTATGTTCTATGTTCTATGTTCTATGTAATAGCGATTTCTTATACTTTTTACTGCATGCATGACTTGCTATATGTGTTGCACATGAGAATAATATCAAATTCTAATTCTAGAATATTAGAAAACAATGAATAACCAAAACAATCAACAAAGAAGGAAAAATTAACATATGAGAGAAAACTAGGTAGAAATAAAACAGCAGATAGTAAGAATTTCTATGCAAAGAAGAAAGAGTTAACAAAGTGAGTATTGGATCCTATGAAAAGTGAGACTGGAGAACTAATAATGATAAATAAGGAACCAGTAGATGAATTCAACTGAAATTTTACATTAGTCTTCAACATAGAGGATACAGGTAACATTCCAGAAGCAGCAATAAATCAAGAAATGGCTGTGAGGGAGGACCTCACGAGAATCTCAATCGTTAGAGAAGTATGACTGAGTAAATTATTGGGGCTGCAGACTGATAATTGTCCAAGTCCTGATTGGCTTCATCCAGGAAACCTCAAAGAAATTACAATTGAAATAGCTGACTCATTGTTCTATTTTTTCAAAACTCCCTTGATTCTGGAATGCTGTCATTGTAGATGATGACTATAACTCTTCTTTTCAAAAAGGGAGGGCGATGGAAAGCGGGAAACTACAGGCCAGTTAGCTTAAACTGTCATTGGGAAAATGTTAGAAGCTATTATTGAAGGGTTACAGCAGGGCATTTGGATTAGTTCGAGGTAATTAGACACAGTCAGTATGCGTCTACGTACAGGAAATCTTATTTTACTGGTCTATGTAAGTTACTTGAGGAGGAAGTGTGTAATTAATAAAGAAGAACTGGCAAATGTACTGTACAAAGATTTCCAGAAGGCATTTGATTTTAGGAGTTGGCTCATTGACTTTGATAGAATTCCAACATTGTGGAAACAGATCATTTGGCCCATTGAATCCACACTGACATTCCAAAGAGCAGCCCACTCAAACCCACCCCCTACTTTATCCCTGCAACCTTGCATTTCCCCATGGCCTGCACATCCCTGAACACCGATCCAATTTAACATGGCCAATTCACCTAACCTGCATATCTTTGGAAACCGGAGCACCTAGAGGAAACCCAGGTAGTCATGGGAAGAAGAGGCAAACTCCCACATGGACAGGCTGGAATCAAACCAGGGTCCCAGGCACTTTTAGGCAATAGTGCTAACCACTGAGCTACCATGCCATTCCAAAGATGGGCTCACAACCAGAAACAGACAGTAGGCATAAATGGGCATTCTCCAGATTGACAAATGTGTGGTATGCCACAGGCAGCGGTGCTGACAGCTCAACTGTTCACAGTTTTTTTTTATAAATGACTTAGATGAAGGGAAGGAGGATATTGTTACAGAATTTGCTGATGACACAAAGATGGGCAGGACAGTTTATTGTGGAGAGGAAATTTGGAGGATACTAAAAGATATGGATAGGTTAAAGAAGTGGATAAAGACCTGACAAGTTGAAAAGGTATGAGATGGTTCATGTTTTTAGGAAGAATTGAAAAGAAGCATATTATCAAAATGGTGAGAGATTACAGAGCTCTTGTGCATGTATCACAAAAGAGTAATCTGTAGCCACAGCGAGAGAGTGATATGGACAATATTTGTCATGTTTCTTAAAGAATAATGTACATAGGTTAGAGGCAATTCAGGGAAGGGCTACTGGGCTATTGTCTGGAAGGATGGGTTTCTGATGAGGAAAGCTTGGACAGACTATAATTGTATTCACTAGAGTTCAGAGTTCAGAAGTGATTTGATTGAACCAAAGTCTTGCGAAGTCTTGACAGAGGAATTAGATGTTTCTTCATATTGGAGAATCTAGAACTAGGTGTCACATCACAAAGTAGAGATGTGATGAATTTTTTCTCCTAGGGTCTGTACAGCTGGAGGAGCTGAAGTAGGCTATACAGCCATTGAGTCAGTCTTATTATTCAATGCGATGGTAGCTGATCTGATAATCTTCAACTCCACTCTCCTACATTATCCATATAACTTTGATTCTCTTACTGGTTAAAAAATTATTTCAGTTAACATTGAATATACTTAGTGACTAAATCTGTACAGCTCTGTGGCAACGAATTCTGCAAATTCACTACCCCATGAGAGAATAAATTCCTTCTCATTTCTATCCGAACTGAGAAACACCTTAGTGTAAGATTATGCAACCTGACATGAATCTTTGGAACACTCTTCCTGGAAAAGCAGGTAGAGATAAATTGATTCTTAAGTAAGGTGGTGAAAGTTTATTGAGGGTAATTGGAAATGTGCATTTGAGCTTGCAGTAATATTAGCCTTGGTTTTGTTGAATGACAAACCAGGCTAGATGAGCTGAATGGTCTACTATTGCTCCTAATTCATTTGTTCGTATGCCCGAATATAACCTGTAAGATATTTTATTCAAATTTAAACATAAATTTGCAACAGAATGGCTTTAATTCTATTTCTCCTGTGACTCCTTATTAAAAGATTGTCGTGTATAAGGTCTTCATTGAAAGGATCCAAATATTTGGCATAAGTTGTAGCTTTATAACACATTGTATTTTAAGTATGACTTAGAACAGGCAAGTAACAATTTACTCTGATGTTGGATTGAAGTCTGACAAAAGGCAGTTGCGCACACGAAGGCACGATTGAAAGGGAGACATGATGTTAATTTTGGTCTCATTGTCTGAGCTCCAGACACACAAAGAAGAACAGATGTCTTTGATTATAGTTGTCACAGAACAATATGAGAGCGTGAGACAGTGATACTGGATATTCATTGCTAGGCTGTGGGAGTGCTGCATTGTCAATTGTAGCAAATTTTAACAAAATGTTGGCTACGTATGAAAGGCCTTCAACTGCTATCTGAAGAAGAACACGAGTGTTCTGGAGCAAAATTCCTCCTCAACAAATAATCACTTCCTGAAAGAAAAATTTGTTTCATTTGCTTTTACACATGGAATGAAATTATGATTGTGAATCTCTGGTATTTCTAGTGTGATGATGTGAAGATAATCAGAGGGTTAGATAGGGTGGACAGGGAGAGCCTTTTTCCAAGTATGGGAACAGCAAACACGAGGGGACACAACTTTAAAGTGAGGGGAGATAGGTGTAAGAGAGATGTCAGAGATAGTTTCTTTACTCAGAGAGTAGTAAGGATATGGAATGTTTTGCCTGCAACGATAGTAGATTCGCCAAGTTTAAGTGCACTTAAATTGTCATTGGACAGGCAAATGGACGTACATGGAATAGTGTCGGTGGGGTGGGCTTCAGATTAGTACGGCAGAGTGGCGCAACATCGAGAGCTGAAGGGTCCATACTGCGCTGTAATATTCTATGTTCTATGTAATGTTCTATGTTCTACACAGATTTCATACAATTACGAAATGCTGCAGATTCTGGAAATCTGAAATAAAGACAGAAACTGCTGCAAATACTCAGCTGATAATGCATCATTTGTGGGATTGAGTTTGGGTACAGATGTGTGTTGAAAACTGATTGTCATAGGTTCCCTACAGTGTCAAAAGAGGCTCTTTGGCCCAACAAGCCCATACTGACCCACCAAAAAGCACCCGACCCAGATCTGTCCTCCTACCTCATATTTTTTATGGCTAATGCACCTAACCTACACATCCTCGGATACTATGGACTATTTACTTAACCTGCACATCTTTGGACTGTAGGAGCAAACCAGAACACCCAGATGAAACCTACAAAGACTCAGCACAGACAGTCAGTGGAATTGAACCCAGGTCCCTGGTACTGAGAGGAAGCAGTGCTAACCACTGAGCCACCAGGTCAACCCAGGCGTCACTGGATCCCAAAAGTCTCTGGATAGTTACCTTTTCAAAGGGTAGATGGAGAGTGGGGAGGAAACTGGAAACTCTCATATCTCCTGAAAATGGGTTGATGAGTTTGTTGTTGAGCTCATAAAAGTCATGGGGAAAACATTGTCGGAGATATGTTGGAGTTCAGTTATTCTGAACACTGAGGACAACCAGGTGAACTAATGGATACACTTGTTGACATTTTCAAGAAGTGGAACATAATGCTCAGCTGCTTAACCAATGGCTTAGAGTTGTTGTTGCTGGTACTGAGAGCCTTTAATTTCTGAGCGGTGAGTGCTAGGACCATTGAGAGGGGCATGTGACTGTTGGTATCGCTAGCAACTAGATGTGTAGATGAAGTTTTGCTGTACTAATGAGTCATTAGTGAGGGAGCTGAGGGAACAGACTACTTTGGACAGAGGGCAAGGAGGAGCTTAAGCAGACATATCTCTCTTTCTGTGTCTCAAGCCTGACAATGATGGTCATAGCTGGCAATCATCTCTGTACGATCAACACCACTGAGTGGTCCAAGATTCAGTGAAGTCTCATTGCCTGGCACAGCCTTGTCCTATCTTCCATTATCTGAAGGAACATCCCACTGCTGACGTTCCCCTCCTTCATCTTGATGAAGAGGGATAGACTCTCTGACCTACTTCAGAATAACATGTTGATACATTCTGGTCCTCAGTGATGCCTCTGTTCAAGTTAGATTCAGTGGTTCAACTGATCACTTGATCTGATTGAGTTGATGAGAACGATGCAAATTCAGTCTGCTCAGCTTGTGTGCATGCAGGCGTGCATAGAGTGAGGGACCTGTCTCACCCACACTTGCCACTTTTCTTTCCAGGTCATTAAATCCATTTCTACACTGTACTCATGTCATTCTGATCACTTTCAGCTGTGGACTTCTGTTGCCATTTCTAGCCAGACCCTTTAGTGTTTCTGAGCACATTCATTCAACTTATTACTGTGATTTTGCACTTTTGAATTTCTGTAATGCTAGACTTTTTATTTCTTTATGTTTTCTAATTTCTTTTCCTAAGAATCTGTAGTCTAGAATCTGAACCTAGGTGTGTATGTTTCTAAGATGGCACTGTACATGACGACTTGTAAACTTTTCACTGTACTCATGTGAGTACATGTGGCAATAAAGTTAATTTAATTCAGTTCAGATGCTGAGAATATGATATATTTCCTGTCTGCCACTGTGTTCTCTAAAACCCAGACAGAAGCATTGTTCATGGATGCTTGCTTGTACCATGACTAGTCCTTTGAGATCCCATTGTTACAATCCCATCTTATTGCATCAATGAAAATCAAGCCCAGGGCATGGCTGCCAAATCTTATCAAAGAATCTTGGAACTACATCTTTGTTCCAGGATGTTCACAGCACAACGTAGTTGGGGAACTTGAGGTGTAACCTAAATTGGAAGAAAGTTAAAAGACTAGAAGGCAGGAAAAACAAAGCAGAGCATTCAGTATGCATTGAACACAGATTAATATCAAAAGGACAAAGTTAAGAGCACTCTATCTGAATGCAGACAGCATTCACAAGAAGATTGAAAGACACAAATAGACATAAATGGTTATGATATAAGTTCCATTACAGAAAAAAAAGCTGCATTGCGACTAAGACTGGGAAATAATTATTTATATGTTTGACATTTAGGAAGGATGGACAAGAAGCAAAGAGAGATTGTTACATTGCTAATACCAGATGGAATCAGTATAGGAGGATCTCAGATTGGATGAATAATGTACAGCATGTTAATGGAACTAAGAAACAGTAAAGGGCAGCAGACATTTGGGTTGGGGTTATTTAAAGGCCACTAAATAGTCATGGTAGTATGTGCTGAAAATGTGTTGCTGGAAAAGTGCAGCAGGTCAGGCAGCATCCAAGGAGCAGGAGAATCAACTTTTCCGGCATTAGCCCTTCTTCAGGAATGAGGAAAGTGTGCCAAACAGGCTAAGATAAAAGGTAGGGAGGAGGGACTTGGGGAAGGGGCGTTGGAAATGCGATAGGTAGAAGGAGTTTAAGGTGAGGGTGATAAGGTGAGGGTGATAGGCCAGAGTGGGGGTGGGGATGGAGAGGTCAGGCGTGGAGACTTCAGCACTGACATTGGTGCATGTCCAGAATGGTGTTGAGAATTCGGCACTGACATTGGCGCATGTGCAGAATGGTGTGGAGACTTCGGCACTGACATAGGTGCATACACAGACTGGTGTGGAGATTTCGGCACTGACATTGGCGCATGCGCAGAATGGTATGGAGACTTCGGCACTGACATTGGCGCATGTGCAGAATGGTGTGGAGACTTCGGCACTGACATTGATGCATGTGCAGCATGGTGTGGAGAATTCGGCACTGACATTGGCGCATGTGCAGAATGGTGTGGAGACTTCGGCACTGATATTGATGCATGTGCAGCATGGTGTGGAGACTTCGGCACTGACATTGGCGCATGTGCAGAATGGTGTGGAGACTTTGGCCGGCAGTGACATTGGCGCATGCGCAGAATGGTGCGGAGACTTCGGCACTGACATTGACGCATGCGCAGAATGGTGTGGAGACTTTGGCACCGACATTGGTGCATGTGCGGAATGGTGTGGAGACTTCGGCATTGACATTGGCGCCTGCGCAGAATGGTGTGGAGACTTCAGCACTAACATTGGCGCATGTGCAGAATGGTGTGGAGACTTTGGCACTGACATTGGCGCACGCGCAGAATGGTGTGGAGACTTTGGCACTGACGTTGGCGCATGCGCAGAATGGTGTGGAGACTTCGGCACTGACATTGGCGCATGTGCAGAATGGTGTGGAGACTTCGGCACTGACATTGGTGCATGCACAGAATGGTGTGGAGACTTCGGCACTGACATTAGTGCATATGCAGAATGGTGTGGAGACTTCGGCACTGACATTGGCACATGTGCAGAATGGTGTGGAGACTTCGGCACTGACATTGGCGCATGTGCAGAATGGTGTGGAGACTTCGGCACTGACATTGGCACATGTGCAGAATGGTGTGGAGACTTCGGCACTGACATTAGCGCATGCGCATCATGGTGTGGGGACTTCAGCACTGACATTGGCACATGTGCAGAATGGTGTGGAGACTTCGGCACTGACATTAGCGCATGCGCAGAATGGTGTGGAGACTTCGGCACTGACATTGCTGCATGTGCAGAATGGTGTGGAGACTTCGGCACTGACATTGGCGCATGCACAGAATGGTATGGAGACTTCGGCACTGACATTGGCGCACGTGCAGCATGGTGTGGAGACTTCGGCACTGACATTGGTGCATGTGCGGAATGGTGTGGAGACTTCGGCACTGACATTGGCGCATGCGCAGAATGGTGTGGAGACTTCAGCACTGACATTGGCGCATGCACAGAATGGTGTGGAGACTTCAGCACTGACATTGGCACCTGAGCAGAATGGTGTGGAGACTTTGGCACTGACATTGGTGCCTGCGCAGAATGGTGTGGAGACTTTGGCACTGACATTGGCGCATGTGCAGAATGGTGTGGAGACTTCAGCACTGACATTGACGCATGTGCAGAATGGTGTGGAGACATCAGCACTGACATTGGCGCATGTGCAGAATCGCGTGGAGACTTCAGCACTGACATTGGCGCATGCACAGAATGGTGTGGAGACTTCGGCACTGACATTGGCGCATGTGCAGAATGGTGTGGAGACTTCGGAACTGACATTGGCGCATGTGCAGAATGGTGTGGGGACTTCGGAACTGACATTGGCGCATGTGCAGAATGGTGTGGGGACTTCGGCATTGACATTGGCGCATGTGCAGAATCGCGTGGAGACTTCAGCACTGACATTGGCGCATGCACAGAATGGTGTGGAGACTTCAGCACTGACATTGGCACATGCACAGAATGGTGTGGAGACTTCAGCACTGACATTGGCGCATATGCAGACTGGTGTGGAGACTTCGGCACTGACATTGGTGCATGTGCAGAATGGTGTGGAGACTTCGGCGCTGACATTGGTGCATGCGCATAATGGCGTGGAGACTTTGGCACTGACATTGGCGCATGTGCAGAATGGTGTGGAGACTTCGACACTGACATTGGCACATGTGCAGAATGGTGTGGAGACTTCGGCACTGACATTGGCGCATGCACAGAATGGTATGGAGACTTCAGCACTGACATTGACGCATGTGCAGAATGATGTGGAGACTTCGGCACTGATATTGGCGCATGCGCAGACTGGTGTGGAGACTTCAGCACTGACATTGGCGCATGCACAGAATGGTGTGGAGACTTCGACACTGACATTGGCACATGTGCAGAATGATGTGGAGACTTCAGCACTGACATTGACGCATGTGCAGAATGATGTGGAGACTTCGGCACTGACATTGCCACAAGTGCAGAATGGTATGGAGACTTCGGCACTGACGTTGACGCATGCACAGAATGGTGTGGAGACTTCGGCACTGACGTTGACGCATGCACAGAATGGTGTGGAGACTTCGGCACCGACATTGGCGCATGCGCAGAATGGTGTGGAGACTTTGGCACTGACATTGGCGCATGAGCAGAATGGTATGGAGACTTCGGCACTGAAATTGGCGCATGTGCAGAATGGTGTGGAGACTTTGGCACTGACATTGGCGCATGTGCAGCATGGTGTGGAGACTTCGGCAATGACATTAGCACATGAGCAGAATGGTATGGAGACTTCGGCACTGAAATTGGCGCATGTGCAGAATGGTGTGGAGACTTTGGCACTGACATTGGTGCATGCACAGAATGGTGTGGAGACTGTTAGGCCGGAACCTCGGGATTCCGGTCTTTGCGAGTTCTTTGGAAGGAGAGACCGCACCAGCTTCTTTAGTTAGGAGAAGAACACCGTTTATTTTACAGAATCATGACTGGCAAACTATACAACGAATTCTACAGCATGCAATTCGTTGGAGAAGGTGTTCTATCTTCCCCTTCGGACCTGGCTCAATTATACTTCGCGCCGCCCGAAGTTCCCGGTCAGTTCTCCCTCATTCGTCCCCCTCATTGGTTGGTACACCTGAGAGCAAGGGGGTCTGCGCCTCCATTGGCCGTATCGAGGTGCCTGTCCAGCTCCTGCTGTGCCGGACAATGGTACAGCCATCCTGGGGTCGGCAGTTCCGATCCTGTAATCAATGGTCCATTGTTCCGAGTATCGATCTCATTACTATGCGTCTGACAGAGTCAATGGTCTTCCGCAAGCGAATTAACAAACATTATCATTTATCATGGGTTTCGATGGGAATCTATTCTGATAGGTACATTAACAGGTGCTTTAGTAATCATGTACTCCGACAGTGCAATTCACACCGTTCGACAGTTACCGGTTCCTTTATTAGTCATGAGTTCTCAATGGGGCAGTCTGATACTGGCTGACATGATCTAATCAGCGAGGAATGTTACTTCAGACAGGTAGCCCTGCAGTTGCCAGGTTCTCCCCCATGGCTGCGATTAACTGTTTAGGGGCTGGAGCTGGTAATGTCTGGTGTAGTAATAGTGCTACCCTCCCTAGCCCCACTCTTAGGCAATCTAGGGGCTATTCTCCCCAACATTCCCTCCCTTGGCCTCTTGTAGAGGCCACACACCCCGCCATCGCGACGCCCGCGTAACAAGGCACATACAGAGAATGTAAACAAAAGCATGCAAGTCTAAAGTAAGGTGTTGCTCCGGGAGGGTTCTTCTGCAGAGAGAACAAAAGGACAAAGCAATCAGTTATGGTAAAACGACAGAGAGAGGTCGGGAAAATGGTGAAGGTATGAAGGTATCACGGATTAGTGTAATAATGGGCGGAAGAGTTCTAGAGGAGGGAAAGAAGAGCAATAAACCGGCTGGGGGCTTTGGTCTGCAGTCCACGGAGCACCCAAGTGTAGATTTGTGAGGGAAACGAAATGGGATACTAGAGGCGGTCTTGTTCCAGGAGTAATCAAAATGTAGCGAACAGGTGTGCTGTGGCCCAGGAATGGTGCCGCAGAGAATATGTCATCGAACCATCATGATTCGCCGACATCGATGCGAGCATTGAGTACGTGTCGAACGTAGGGCCCCACGGTTTGACTGTGCCTGCTTTAGGTGGCCTCTCATCCGAAGAGGCCCACCCGTCCTTGGCTAACCAGTCATCAGTCCTTACAACGAAGGGTGGTGGCCAGTGGCTGTTCCTTGTGGTCGTTAGGCGAGTCCGTTGATAGAGGCCGTGCGCTATGATGGTTAGGCGAGTCGCCGGGGCACACAGTGTTCTCTGATGCTGGCATGTAGCGGACAGTGCTAGTGTGCACGTTGCCAATGACGGAAGGGGGTAACTGGACAGCAGACCGACCCACCCCAGGGTTAGTACGGGGTAGGAGGAGTAGGAGTAGGTACCTACAGACGGAACCCTGCTATTCTGATCGGAAGAGAGGAGCATGAAAGATAGTCGCGACTGTGTGTACTGTAGTCAAGGCAAGAGCATTGCCCCCGAGGTAGTACAACAACAGTCCCCCCTTGGCGTTAGAGAGAGAGCGAGCAACCGGCAGAGGTTAGCAGGATGCAGAAAAGTGTGGAAAACGCCAAGGTTAAGCCGAGCCGAGGAGTGTACGCAGAAGCAACCGTGAGGTCGTGAAGTAATTTCCCCCCTCCCCCCTCCCCCCCCAGCAGCGTAAACGGTGGGGTAGGAAGGGTCAGTGGGGTGTGGCTGCAGGGCAACGCGGTGGCTGCTACGATCGGGGCCCCGCCAGATGCCAGACTCACACCAGGGGGTAGAATGGGGAACATGCAGGGTCACAGTGGAAAATCGTAGACTGTATTGTGCGGCGTCTGCGGTGGTGCGGCCAGTGGTGGACGGGGATCTAGGGGAATGTGGTCCTGGGGGGACGTAGCGGGCAGCCGGTGTAGCACCACCGCCTGGTAGGCGGGTGTGGGAGTGCTTGTTCCCGAGAGGGTACGATCAATGGTGCGTGACACAAGCGCCTTGAGACACGGAATGCAGCAACAGGCACAAGTGACAACAATAGCTACAGAGATGCACAACCCCATGGTGACTTGCCCTAGAAGGGAGCCCCATCTGCCGAACGTGGCGTTAAGCCAGTTGAGAACTGGATTTGAGACTCCTGATTGATGCTTCAATTGTGCAGCTAGGGCCCGGAGTTTGATGAGGGTGGTAGTGAGTTTGCCATCTGGGCCTGTGTTGTTAGCTATAGCTGTGCAGCATGTGGCCCCAAAGAGAGCACAAACACCTCCCTTTTCGGCAAGCAACATGTCTAAAGCCATTCTGTTTTGCAAGGTCATTAGGGAAGACTGTGCAAGCTGTTCATGGATGGCATCGACTGCGTCCCGGGTCAGATTTGTGAGCCTCTGCATATTATAGTGGAGGAGGTTGATTCTGTTAACGTTCTTATTAACCGTGATTGGAAAGATGGCAGAGAAGAGGGGAAAACTTTCGAATCCCGCAGCGATCTCATTCACCAATTTGAATTCATCGGGGATGTTTCTTGCCTGACCAATGGCATCAATCCAGACCACGTCAGAATTTGTCAGATCCAACAGTGGGTCTGTCGCGTGTTTGTGCCGCACCGGAGAGGCGGGCTGTGGCGGAGGGTCAAGGAAGGTATAGTCCCCCGGGGCCCGTGGGGAGATGAAGAGTGGAATATTGAGGGTTATCAACACAACGCCCTTCCCAATTCAGGGGCAACCAATTGTACAGAATCTTCCCTCCGCAGTACCACCACAAATCTGCGCGTCTCACCGTCAATGCTGCCGCTTGGTTCCCTGTGAGTACCCAGGTTCTGCTACAGGCGGCACAGTCAACTGTGCCGACTGGGTATCCCTGGGCGAGCGGTCGGGGGTTGATGAAGCAAGTGTAGTTCAGTAGGGGATGTAGAACAAAGTTAGGAGGGGTAACATTCGCCGGTGCCATTGGGAAGTACTGTTCCCACGTCCTGCACTCTGGCGCAGGTATTGTGTTTGACATGCGGTCGAGCGCGCAGCCGATGTGGCCGTCCTCAAATGGGGTCCTACTCATTATCAATCCGGGCCACCCCCCTGCGCATACCCAGCAGTGGTCGTGGCCTGCCTGCTGCGAAAACTGGATGACCCGGTCTAGCCAGGTGTTTGTCTCTATGTATCCCGTGGTGAGAGCAATTTGCTGCCGGGAATCAATCAGCTTATTGAGGGTACGTGAATCAAACCCCGCAACCGCGCCCGGTACAGGCTGTGGGGGATGGGCGTCCCGATGGAAGGACGGTAGAATGTGGTTCTGTGAGGTATCAGGCGTCACGAAATTTATCCTGAGCACCCCCTCCGGATCTGTGCCTGTAACCGCAACCCCGAGTGCCAGATAGAGGACCGTAGTATGGCCGGCAGGCAGTCGGTCGGGAAGGTGCCCCTGTGCCCAACAGGTGTCGGCTGACCAACCTGCCATGATCATGGGATTATAGAGGCCAGGCTTGATCCGGAGGAGTAAAGGGTTCTTACGAGCTTGTGGGACAGAGACTTGCCCCCTCTGCAGGGAGAATTTTTTACTGAAGTCCAGGTATTCTGGGCGTTTAGGGGCGTTGGTGTGAGACTGGCCCCACCAAACATCATCCCAGGAGGCACACATGCGGCGTGTATGGATATCTTTAGGGTATCCGTAGCACTTGTGCAAGATGAGGGGAGAGCATGAGCAGGGGCACGTGTAGACACTGTAAGCGGCCCATCCCGCTTCTGAGTCAGTCCCCCCACAGTTTATTATGTCGCAAAGATCGAATTGGAAGGTCATATCCCGCATGGGATCTGTATCAATGACCACAGTTGCCCCACATGGATCCCTTGGACCCTGCACAGACAGTCTTACCACCATGCAGAAACCCAGGCACCTTAGGAGTGTGTTATTCCCCGTCATTGTCGTGCTCCTTGTCGGGCGCGACCTCTACAATCGGAGTCAGCGTAGCGTTAGGATTGTCAGACCTGGAGCAATGAGAGAAATGGTGCCAGTTATTGTCCCCCTCCCGTCTCACCCTGAGGGCGTTGGCGGCGATCCCCATGACTGGATAGGGGCCATGCCAGCGCTTCTCGCCCCAGGTAGTACGACCCATCTGTCGGAGGTAAACCGTGTCTCCCTCCTTAAGGGGTTGGGGGCCCTCGGGGGTGTCCTGTCGGGCGGCCTCAATCTGCTTGGATATTAACCGGACCATTTCACCCAAGACCTGCATGTATTGGGTCATGTCCTGATTCATAGCATCCCAATTAGTCTCCCAATGTGGCGATGACCGGGGGCCGGGCATAGAACGGCCCGTTAGGATTTCGTGGGGGGATAGGAAAGTGTCACCACTCCTCTCCTGTCTCATAGAGAGCAATGCTAAGGGGAGTGCCTGCACCCATGTCAGAGCCGTACTAGCCATGACCTTGGCGATTTTCTCTTTAAGAGTGCGATTGGCCCTTTCCACC
The DNA here is from genome assembly GCF_020745735.1 of Hemiscyllium ocellatum. Lineage (NCBI taxonomy): Eukaryota > Metazoa > Chordata > Chondrichthyes > Orectolobiformes > Hemiscylliidae > Hemiscyllium > Hemiscyllium ocellatum. Next base: position 39,300,342 of record NC_083422.1, on the reverse strand, counting down.
AACCCTTGGCTTTCAGGGTGGTAGACACTGCCATAGCGGTGGACTATCCCCAGAGTGGACTCCACCCGAGAAAGATGTTCGTTCTTGAAATGCGTGCCATTGTCTGTGCAAATCTTGAGGGGTACACCATAATGAGGGGTTAGGTCCCTTGTGAGCCATTTTACGACCACGTCAGCGTCTTCCCTCTTAGTAGGGGTCGCCTCTATCCATCGGGAGAACCTGTCCACAACCACTAGCATGTACCTATATTTGTCCGGTGTTCTCCATTTGACCCCCATGTCAGTAAAGTCCATGCAGATCTCCTGCCATGGCCCTGTCGGGGTCGGGTATTTTAGCATCGGGTGGGGGAGAACTTTCCTGGTGTTGTACTCATTGCACACCCTGCACTCAGCTCTTAGATTCTCTATGTGCTCCCGGAGTCGGGGTGCCCACCAGTGTCTTTGGATGGTCTTAACGACTTGGGCCACCCCTACGTGTGTTGGTCCATGTGTCTCTGCGAAAAGGACAGGCAGGAGTGCCCGTGGGGCCACTACCTCTCCTCTCGGGGATTGCCAAAGGGGCCGTTTAGACCCGTCTATCTCTAAATACTGTCGGACTGCGCCTTTGTTCTCCCATTCCCTAACCTCGGCGCTGGTCGCCCGCTCCTGCATTTCACAGAGGTGTCTCAGGGCATCGACCCTAGCCACCTCCCCGGGGGAGTCACTGGACCACTCAGCCGTGTCCGGTTGCGGTTGCGTGTTTCGTCCTGACCTGAGGGTGACCATCTGCACTGCGAGCTTGGCTGCCCTATCAGCTGCATTGTTTCCCAGCGCCTCCCTGGTACGTAAGGTAGAGTGTCCCTGCACCTTCACTACTGCTACCTCCGCTGGGCGATGGACCGCGCGGAGCAACCTCCGCAGACTCTGGTCATGCTTTACTGGCCGACCAGTGGTTGTTTTAAAATCGCGCCTGATCCACGCTGTGCCCTCTATGTGGACCGCGGCCCATGCATAGTTGGAATCGGTGTAGATGTTAACGCGGTGTCCCTCACTAAGTTCTAATGCTCTAGTTAGGGCTGTGATCTCCGCTAACTGTGCAGACGCAGGCTGTGGGATTTCCCCAGATTCTACAGTGTCGTAGGCACCCCCTGTGTCCCTGACCACGGCATATGAAGCTCGTACGCCATCTGTTTCCCGACGGCTACTGCCATCGGTGTAGAGGTCCCAGTCTGCGTCGGCTAGGGGCTCTGTGTGTAAGCCAGTGCGTATCCTTCGCTCCTCGGCTACTCTGGCTACACAATCGTGAGGTACCAAGGAGCCCCCATTCACTCCCACCATCATGTTTCTGGTACTGCCCCTTCCGGGTTTAAAGGTAATGTGGGGTGCTAAGAGGACATCTTCAATCTTGGCCTGCCGGCCAGCCGAGAAGCTGAACGAGTTGGAGGCTAGGAAAGCCCCTATGCTGTGGTCAGTGTTAATGATCAATGGATGGCAGAGTACCAAGTGGGCGGTATTGGTAACTGCTTTCGTTACAGCTGCTACAAACCTGGCGCAGCCTGGCTGTCCTTGTTCAATTGGCTCCAACCTGCAGCTGTAATACCCTAATACCCTTCTACAGCCCCGGTCCTTTTGGTATAGGACAGCATTCACTATCCCCTTGGTCTCAGCGATATCTAAGTGGAAATCTTTTTGATAGTCGGGGTGCGCTAGAGTGGCTGCAGCTGCCAACGCTTGCTTCACTTCTCTGAATGATTGCTCCCTCTCCCTATTCCAGCGTAATTGACTTTTGAGCCTTTTAGCTCCAACCTCTGTGATCATTTCCCTGAGTGGAGAAGTTATAGTCACGAAATCTGGGACGTAAGTCCGGGAGTAGCCACAAAGGCCCAGGAAGGCCATCATGTCCTGTACAGTGGTAGGGGTGCCATAGGAGAGGATCGCCTCCTTGTGCGCCGTTGAAAGGGTGGTGCCCCCTTTCCCTATTAACCGCCCCATGAAGGATACTGACCTACGGGCTATTTGGCATTTCTCGCGTTTGACTTTAAAGCCCGCCACAACGAGGGTATCCAGCAAGGTGCGGACTGCATCTAGATTTTGGGTGTCTGTCTCGCTGGCTACTAGCAAGTCATCGACGTACTGGATAATGGTGGTGCAGTTAGGAAGCGATATTTGTTGAAGTATCGGGGTTAGGGCTGCACTGAACAGGCCCGGGGAGTCTTTGTAGCCTTGAGGGAGGCGATTGTATGTATATCGCTCCCCATCGAAGGTGAAGGCAAACCACTCCTGACAGTCTGGGTGGAGCGGGAGGCAAAAGAAAGCGTTGGCCAGGTCTATAACTGAGAAAAAACGGTAGGCGGGTGTGAGCGCCTGTAGCGCAACATAGGGGTCTGGGACTTTTAAGTTCAGAGTTTCAGTGGCCTCGTTTATTTTGCGGAGGTCATGGACCATACGCCAGCCTTTGCCTATTCCCTTAGAGACGGGGAGGATTGGGGTGTTCCAGCCTCCCCCCTTGATCTTCCTGAGAACCCCCACCTCTAGCAGCCCCTTGATTGTTGGGCGAATCCCTTCTCTCTGTTCAGCGGTGAGGGGGTATTGTGTTATCCAAATGCAGTGTTGCACAAATGGCTTTAGTTGTAGATGAACTGCCCCTTTCAACCGACCAGTGTCCTGTGGGTGTACTGTCCAGAGGGCAGGGTCCGTATCCTGCAGCAGTTGTGCCGCTTTCCAGTGGTCGGTGTTGTCTAACAGGAGGGACCTGTCTACAGCTATCTTCTCATAAATGCCTTCCTCTGACATATCAACAGGTCGTCTCTGAAAGCGTCCGTCAAGGGACACTTCATCGGGGCCTTCCCCTATCTTTTGGTACTCACACTGTAGTGAGGCAAGGACCATAGGTCCCAGGTTGCGGGCCTCGGACGTGGGTGCTATTGCGAGTGTGATATGCGGGGCGGCCCGCTCTCCTAGCTGATACCATTCCGCCTGGTCCGGATGCAAACGGACCGCAGCGGCAATCCCCTCATTGCCGGCAATGAGATGTGTGATGTTAACTATGTCCCTTCTATCCTTCAGGTGGGCATTGAAACGATCATCATACTCAAGGTCATAATGGGTGACATAATTGAATGTAACGTGGTAGGGGTCTTTGGGGGGGTGGTAAGTCTGGGAAGCTGGGATGGACGGGAGCCAGTCCTCAAATTCTGCAATTATGCCCTTGCCCTGCGAAGCGTAGAGCAGGCGAATCCAATATATGTCTACGGATGTGGAACGCGAGTCCTCTGATGTGGGGGTGAGCAAAAATTGTCCCACTCTCCCCAGATCCGGAGAGTGGTCCCCAGGACAGAGGAGTCGCAACCCCTCGGTTGAACAGTGGATGTAGACTCCTAATTTAGTGAGAGCATCTCACGCCAGCAGGTTCACTGGGCATTTTGGGGCAAGGAGTAGGGGCAGGGTGATCTTCTGTTCCCCTATGGTTATTGTGGCTGGCACCGTATAAGGCTGTCGCTCAATCGTCCCCGAGAATCCCACAGTCTCCTGCACCCTGCCTGACAGGGTCAGACCCTTCGGCAATTTATTAATCGTGGACGCAGATGCCCCAGTGTCAATTAGAAATTGGAAGGTCTCCCTACACACCAGTACTCGAATCATAGGGGGCATATTGGGAAGTGTTGGTTCGGAGGCCAGGGGACTGCAAGATTCTCGTGGGCACCGTCAGTAGTCTTCCCCGTACCACTGGGTGTGGCCGTACCCCCCGTCGTGTCTTGCCAGTGCGCCCTGTGCTACCCCTTGCATCCTTCTGTCTCCGGTCTGAAACCAGCCCCCCCTTCTACCTGTGTCCCTGAGTCCGTCATTACGGTCACGTCTGTCTCTTTCTCCAGAGGGATGTGCCGGGTATCGGGTCATACTGTGGTTTCCCCTGAGTGTACGACACTCTCGGGCAAAATGTCCAGGTTGGTTACAGGACCAGCACCTCACCCTATGATCGCAGTCATTGGAGTGATGGTCAGTTTCTTTACATATCCAGCAACGATCAGGCTGCTGGCCCCCCCGGGATCTCCTAAGTGCACCTGGAGGTGGCTGCGCTTGCCTATCGTGGGGTAACAAATCGTAGGCCCCTAAATCTGCCTTGTCAGGGGTGGTATGGGGCAGGGCCCTTTGTGAACTAGGTCGCTGAGAGCTGTACATCTGGGTGGCGGGCGAGACGAGGTCTCGCGCCGCGGTCTTTGCCCCCACCTGCTCTAAAATCTTTCCAAACTGTTCTATGAGCTGTACCGTCGTCTTTGAGGCTTGCCCCTCGGCTTTCATTTTTTCAGACGTACAGTGTCTTGTCAGGAAATGATGGACTTGTTTCCTCCATAAGTCGTCTTTCATTGAGTCCACCCCTACCAGGTCTCGCAATTTGCTTTGCACTGGGGCAGGGAGTCTCTCGGTGACACCCTTCCCAAAGTGAGCTGTGGCCAACGGGGAGCTGTCTGGCCTTTCACCCGTCCCAGCCTCCCACAGGTCCCAGGCCCTTGTTAGGTATTCATGGACGTCCTCATCGTCCTTTAGCCTGAGGGTCCCGAGCGCATCGAGGGAGAAAGTAGTGGGGAAGCTGTCCCGCAGGGACCGCCATATTATGTTTCGGAATAGGTCAAAAGAGGCAGTCTCGTCTGACCTAGAGCACCTGGCTAATCTCTCTGCCCTTATCAGCGCCTCCTCGGCACGGATGCGTACCATGATGGTTCTGAAATCGGCTAGAGCCAGTTTCTCGTGACAGGTTTCTCTTTCGAAAGTGGCTATCCAAGCGGACGCTCCGTTGGTAATCGGGGGAAGCCTTCTAACCAAGGCGTCTAGGTCTGTTCGTGACCAAGGGACGTACTTCTCTACCCCCACACTAGTGGCGAGGAAGGGCGCCTGGAGGAGTGGGGCAGTGTCAGCGGTTGTTGGCAATGGGCTACAGTGTGCGCGTGGGAGTGAGGTGTAGGACCCTTCGTCAAAATCCCCCAGGATCTCACCTTCGTCTTCCGAGGAGGTAGTGTCGGGTGGGGAGGCGAGCTTACTTTCCCCCTTCACAAGTTTGCCCTGGAGGTGGGCTCCTGAGACAATTAAAGTGTCGCGTTCAGCAGTGAGGGGGGGTCCTCTCGTCGGTGTTTGTGGGCTCTATGGGGCGGCATTTCGGGCCTGACGGAGTGATTTTTCATGATGGTCAGTTCATCATGTCTTCCTAGAGAAGGAAATTGGGACGCCGGGGGGCCGCCATGACCTGGGGCAGGAGTGTACCCATCCCCCTGGACTTTCACTGGCCGGACCTCCCACTTTTGTGGCACGGTGTCCGCCTGGCTAAGGTCACACAGGTCGGCACCTGGCTGTGCTATCCCTGGTCCGGCCGCAATCATTCTGGTGAGGGCGTTTAATTTCTGTCCATGGTTGTTGAGTACGCTCTCTAGTCGTTCTGTCATGCGGTTGGCGGCCGGGTCCTCGTATGTGAAATTCCCTTCTAATACCTTAATGACAGGGGCTTGTAGAGTCGGCCCCCCGGGACATGGCGAAAATAGAGCCGCAGGTGCGGTGCCCAGTGCAGGCAGGGTCATGGGGGGTACTTCGGGACCAGGTGTCCCTGTCTGCGGACTGGTGTAGGGCGGCGGCGGGCTCCCCTTGTGGCTGTCGTTTTGGATCGGCTCCGGAGTAGGGGGTGTATAGTGGGAAAGGGGGTAGAGGAGAGTCTGGTTGAGCACCCATTCGGGTTCGTATTCTGGGAGGGGATCCTGTTGACCTGTAACTGGTGTGTCAGCAGGCGGGGTTGGCACACGGGTTTGGAACCTTACTAAGAGCTCCCGTAGGTAAACGGTTTCATCTTCTATTTTAGTGGATAGCTTGGACAGATTGAAAACCCCTTTCTTTGCCGCGTCCTTCCTTTCTTTTAAACAGGTCTGAATGTTGGTCCGGAATTTTTCGAAATCCCCGGCTACAAAGTAGGGTTGGTCATCCTGAGGGAACCAGTCCTTGCTCCGCCACAGCTTGAGACTGCTGTCCAGGTTGCGGAGTTTTCTCTGAGCCTCTTTGGCAGTGTTATTTTCCCTAAACTGAGCCCTAATCTCCTCTACAACCTTCCCAGTAAGTGGTGGTGCTTCTGGTGCCTTTGGGACTGGGGTGTACTCGGTGGTAGATGCGTCAGGCGGGATGGTGATGGTTGCAATTAGATTATGCAGGTCTCGGGTGGAGGTATCCGAGACGGCTGCGCCAGTGGGGGAGGCGAACTGGCCGTCTTGCCAGTGCGGGGTAAGGGTCACGAGCAGTTTGGTTTTCCACCCTAGGGAGTTGTCGGTGCTTGGGGGCGCCCAGCCAATGGGGCGTTTCCCTAGCGCAATTGTTTGACGGACCGAATATTGTGGTGACCCATGGAGACCGTTTAGTATTGTGACCATTAATGCGGTATTTGTGAAGGTCTCCTTTAGTCTTGTTGGTATAAGTTCCTTTTGACCTGGCGCTTGGTTGAGCACCTGGTGTAGGTTTACTTTCTGTACGGCTACACTGTCCAACAGTAATCGACCATGCAGAGTTACGTCTGTACGCACCCTGAGGTGCCACCAGGGCACTCCGGGACGTGCCGTCCTGAGGTGAGTCAGTTTAGGTGGTCCAAAATTCAAGTCCCCCATGCCGGATCTCCCCTGGTGGGTGCCGCTATAAAAAGAGAGCGTCTTTCAAAGCCTGACCTTCGCGTGGCAGATCTCTGCTCTTAACAACTGGTCTAAGGCAGACGTCTGTGCGGACAAACCCTGTCCAGAAGATGAGATCCGACCTCTGTCCCCCCGGGGTTAGCAAGTGTGTATAGCAAGATTCGTCGGCCTTAAGTGCTTTGTAACGTGGATCCAAACAGTCAAGTACGGTCAGCGCTGCAATAGGTAATCTCAGGGACGCACTCGGCTCCGAAAGCCACGCGATTAAAAGGCGACTAGGGGCGCGCTCAGCTCCGAAAGCAACGCGAAATCAAACTGGCAACAAGGGGCGCGCTCAGCTCCGAAAGCAACGCGAAATTAGACCGGTACTAGTTAAAAGGTTAGTGGTAGCTTACCAGTCAGGATTCTGCGATGCTGCTGCCAAACTGATCAGTTTTTTGGGTTGGTGAGGGTCAGAGAGCAGACAAGAGACTAACTAAAGAAATTTAACTACTGGAAGCCTTAGGTTTAACAGGCGCTTCCTCACCTTAGAAGGTTTCGGCCGAAAGTTGTCTGCCCCCTGATCCGCCAACGTGGCCAACTTGCCGTGGTCTCTTTCCCTTCCCGCGTCAGGCTCACCAGATGTTAGGCCGGAACCTCGGGATTCCGTTCTTTGCGAGTTCTTTGGAAGGAGAGACCGCACCAGCTTCTTTAGTTAGGAGCAGAACACCGTTTATTTTACAGAATCACGACTGGCAAACTATACAACGAATTCTACAGCATGCAATTTGTTGGAGAAGGCGTTCTATCTTCCCCTTCGGACCTGGCTCAATTATACTTCGCGCCGCCCGGAGTTCCCGGTCAGTTCTCCCTCATTCGTCCCCCTCATTGGTTGGTACACCTGAGAGCGAGGGGGTCTGCGCCTCCATTGGCCGTATCGAGGTGCCTGTCCAGCTCCTGCTGTGCCGGACAATGGTACAGCCATCCTGGGGTCGGCAGTTCCGATCCTGTAATCAATGGTCCATTGTTCCGAGTATCGATCTCATTACTATGCGTCTGACAGAGTCAATGGTCTTCCGCAAGCGAATTAACAAACATTATCATTTATCATGGGTTTCGATGGGAATCTATTCTGATAGGTACATTAACAGGTGCTTTAGTAATCATGTACTCCAACAGTGCAATTCACACCATTCGACAGTTACTGGTTCCTTTATTAGTCATGAGTTCTCAATGGGGCAGTCTGATACTGGCTGACATGATCTAATCAGCGAGGAATGTTACTTCAGACAGGTAGCCCTGCAGTTGCCAGGTTCTCCCCCATGGCTGCGATTAACTGTTTAGGGGCTGGAGCTGGTAATGTCTGGTGTAGTAATAGTGCTACCCTCCCTAGCCCCACTCTTAGGCAATCTAGGGGCTATTCTCCCCAACAAGACTTCAGCACTGACATTGGTGCCTGTGCAGAATGGTGTGGAGACTTCAGCACTGACATTGGTGCATGTGCAGAATGGTGTGGAGGCTTCAGCACTGACATTGGCGCATGCACAGAATGGTGTGGAGACTTCGGCACTGACATTAGAGCATGTGCAGAATGGTATGGAGACTTCGGCACTGACATTGGCTCATGTGCAGAATGGTATGGAGACTTCGGCACTGACATTGGCGCATGAGCAGAATGGTGTGGGGACTTCGGCACTGACATTGGTGCATGCGCAGAATGGTGTGGAAACTTCAGCACTGACATTGGTGCATGCGTAGAATGGTCTGGAGACTTCGGCACTGACAATGATGCCTGCGCAGAATGAAACATGTGAAACAATAGCTGCTGGGATCATGCTATTGCGGGCAGAGGTAAGCATTCTCAAGAATACCGTTCTCTAATTCTTGAGTCATGTGATTGCCAAATTGCACTGCTGAAATACGTGTTATCCCAGAACTGCCTGTAAAATGAAAAAGGGACTAATTAAAAAGGCATGGCTCAGTGGTTAGCACTGTTGCCTCACAGCGCCAGGGACCCACATTCAATTCCAGCCTCAGGAGACTGTCTGTAAGGAGTCTGCACATTCTCCCCATGTCTATGTGTGTTTCCTCCAACAATCCAATCCAAAGATGTGCAGGTTAGGTGAATTGGCCATGCTAACTTGCCTATAGTGTTCAGGGATGTATAGCTTAGGTGCATTAGTCACGGGAAATGTAGAGTAATAGGGGAATGGTGCTGGGAATGGTCAGTGTGGACCTGTTGATGACTTGTTTTCACCCTGTAGAGATTCTAATTCTAATTCTTGTCCATTGTGGCTGAGAAGGAAAATTAAACATTGCATAAAATTAAAAGAAAAGTCATGTAAAGCAGCCATAATGGTAATAAATTGGCAAGTTTTTAGGAAACAGCAAATGAGGACCATGAAACTTATAAGGAATGGCACAGTAGAATGTGAATGCATTCTAGCAAAAAAAAACACAAAAATAAATCCTAAAAGCTTCAACAGAGACATAATACGGATTCATTTGGATAAGACGAGTCCATTAAAAGCAGAGTGAGGAGAATTTATAATGGGGAACAAAGAAATGGCAGGGAAGCTAAATGATTATTTAATTACTGTTTTCACTGATTCATGAAATCTTCCAGAATTAGCAATTCAAGTGATGAGGGAGAATGAGAAATTGAACGACATTAGTATTAGTAAGAAAGTTGTTCTGGAGAATTTAAGGGTCTGTACATTATCAGTCCCTGTGACATGATAGTCTCCAACGCAGTGTGTTGAAAGAGATGCACATAATTGATGCACTGGTAATCATCCTCCAAAATTCCATAGATTCTGGAGTGATTACTGAAGATGGGAAGCCTGCGAGTGTTACCCCACTATTTAAGAAAGGAGCAAGGAAGAAAACAAAGAAGTACAGATTCATCATCTTTACATCAGTGTTAGGAAAAATGCTAGATTAAAGGAGATGAAAAGTGTGCACTAAAAACAATCTGCTTGGATAGAGTCAGCATGGATATGTGAATGGAAAATCATTTTTGACAAAGTTGTTGGAGGTTTTTGAGGGTGTTACTAATAAAATTCATAAAGGGCATTTTTTTATTTGGAATATTAGAAGGTTTTCATAAGGTTCCCTATGGAATGTTGCTGAGCAATGTTCAAGCACTTGGTCTAGGAGTAATGTACTGGTATGGATTAAAGATTGGCTAGTGGGCAAAAAAATAGAAAATAGGACAAATTGAGGAATTCTTACAATGGCAAACTATAATCAGTGGGATTCTACAAGGATCAATGCTTGGGTTCCAATGGTTCAATAAAGATATCAATGATTTAGACATGAAGACCAAACATAATATTTCCATATTCGCAGATGATACAAAGCTAAACAAGATTGGGTGTTATGAGGAAGATGTAAAGTAGATTAAGGAAGGTTTCGATAATCTTAGTGATTGGGCAAGAACTTGGCAGAAGGAATATAGTGTGGAAAATGTCAAGTTAGCCACTTTGGTAGGTGGAACAAATAGGCATAAAATTTCTTAGTTGGTGAGATGTTGAAAAGTGTAGCTGTGCAAAGGGACTTGGGAGGCCTTGTCAATAAGTCACTGAAGGTTGACATACAATTGCAACATACTATTAGGAAAGCTAATTGGATGTTAGTTTTTATCACAAGAGAAGTGGACTACAGGAGTAGTGAAGTCTTGCTTCAAGTCTGTGGGAACTTGGTTAGACTGCACCTGGAACACTGCATGCAGCGTTTGTTTCCTTTTCTCAGGAATGATAATATTGCCATAGAGGGACTGCAATGAGGGATCACTGGATTTGTTCCTGGAATGGTGGCACTGTCCTATGAAGGCGGATTAGGAAAACTGGACCTCTATTCTTGAGAGTTTGAGAAGTGAGCAAATTGGAACTTACAAAGTACTTAAAGTAGATGGACATAGATGTTTTTTCCTGATTGGGGACTCTAGAACCAGGGATCACAACTTAAAAATAAGGGGTATGCAATCTAGAATCAAGACGATGAGAAAGTTCTTCACTGTAAAGAAGATGAATCTTTGGAATTCTACACTTCAGATAATTGCCAAAACGCGACATTTGAATATATTTAAAGTGGAGAATTTTTGATTCTCAAATGCATAAAGGATTATGGGATTATTGGAGTAAAAGGTATTAAAGTGTTTGATCAGACATGATTGTATTAAATGGCAGAGTGGGCTTGATGTGCTGAATGCTCCACTCCTGTTCCTATGTTCCAAAACATGTTGAGTCTTAGAAACTTCCATTACCAATTCAAATCCCTTTAGAATTTTCAAATTCTTGTTATAGTTCTTCATGCAATTTATCATTAATTTTGTGTGGTTTGATCCTGGTCTCTCCTGGAATATATAGCATGTGAATAAGTCTGTTTTATTGTTTATACAATGAGCAATCCCAAAAGTAAGGTATTCAAACAGAAATAAAACTACTTAAAGATAAGATAAACAGATACGTTGAAAAGCAAACAAGACCAGCAAGATAAATACCTTTTTACATCCTTGTTAAGCTTGCAGATGAAACTATTCTAAAGTGGAATATTTTCCATATGTACATCTCATGACCTGCGTTCTATATTTCTAAATTAGGTAGGATAAGTGGACATAGGAATTTCTGAACTGGGAATGTAAAAGGGTTTACTGATGAAGAACTGATAAATTAAATATTTATATTTTGGCACTCATATTTAGGAAAGAAATCAATCTTAAGGGAGATGGAAAGAGTGTGGAAATTGATTTGCATCAAGTCTGATGGCAGGACCCCTATCACTATAAAGTCTTTGTGATAAGGGGCAAATAAACAATAATTAATACACACACACACACACACACACACACACACACACCCCTAAATTCCTTTTCAAATACTTAATTCTTCAGGGAGAGAGCGAATTGAAGTTTGGCTGCTAGGGGATAAGAAAGGAAAGTCGCAACAGCAATTAGGAGATCATAGAGTGACTAAAATTCTATAACCACAAATGAAATCTGGGCACAAAGAACCTGCCTTTTTCAGAATCTATCTCTGTTGAGTCTATGACACTGGCCACTGAAGAAGCTGTTTCAAAGTACTCCATGTTGATTGCTCAGTCGCAGCTAGCAAAGATCAGAAATTTTGCAAAATCCGAAACTGGAGAATTTCTAAACTCTTGTCAGATTGCTCTCAAAATGGTAACTCTGTTTCTTTCTCCAAAAATGCTGACAGACTTTGAGTTTCTCCAGCATTCTCTGTGTCTGTTGCAAAGAACATAAAATGCATATTCAGGAACTGGTGATATAGGATGCTCCCAGGGACGCTCCTGTATGTCTACAGGTGTGGTTAGCACTGCTGCCTCACAGCACCAAGGTCCCAGGTTCGAGTCCAGCCTTGGGCAATTGTCTGTGTGGAGTTTGCGCATTCTCCTTGTGTCCGTGTGGGTTTGCTCCGGTTTCCTCCCACAATCCAAAGGTGTGCGGGTCAGGTGAATTGGCCATGATAAACTGCCCATAGTGTTAGGTGCATTAGTCAGAGGCGGGTGGATTGCTCTTCGGAGGGTTGGTGTGGACTGGTTGGGCCAAAGGGCCTGTTTCCACACTGTAGGAAATCTAATCATTACAGACAGGAAATGCCCACACATCAGCAATGGTTATTATCCTTGTGGCTGTACAGTTGAGCTGCTAAAGCAGAGCCATCTTTAATCTTCTTCTTAAATCTGCCAATCAAGTACAACCCAAACGAATAAGATATGAATGGAAAAATCCAAATTATTTCTTATAAACCTGAGGGAAATTGCAACTGATTGTGAATGTATAGCTTTGAGTCAGGAAAGATTAACATAAGTCTAGCTCATTTATGTTTTTTTAAAGATTGCTTTGCATTTATAATAAGATGGAAATGTGGCATGTTACTTTGGAATTTGATTGACATGCACTCAACATGTTCATCCATTGGACAGATAAGAATGTAAAGGAGAGAACTGGGCATCAGCCTTCCCTTCATCCTTCCAGAGCCAGTGAAAATCTAAGACTAATGTCGCCAACATTGCAAAATTTGCCAAACTACTTTGCTGTCAAAGATTGTTGTGCTCTGGATATAATTCCATTTCTTTAGGCCAAAATAGAAACTTGGGGATTGAGTTCAAGTATTTACTTTGTCATGCGACTCAGGTGGAAGAATGTTTTTGGCAGCTTCAAGTTAGTACTGATCTGATGGGAAGATATATGCTGGTCTTGGTGATGATGTTTAATTAAATGTTTCATTCCTCTTACCACTGACTTACAATGCCTACCAACTGCACTGAGTATGACCATTACCATTATTGATTTGACAGTCAGATTTCCAATCTAGAATTGTCACTTTGCTGTGACAATCTTCTGAGTTGTCAGTCATATTAGGGATCAGTTGTGGGAATTACTCAATGAGGATTGTCATGAAAGAGAATTCTTGATGTAATGTTTACATTAGGGACCACATGTAACAATCCATTTTATTAATAACTCAAGTGTTAAACGTCAGATGCATTTTACATGAATGCAACAAATAAAGATCATATCGATCGTTGTCAATGATTTTATTTACAGAAGAAAACGCTGGGGATGCTCGTTGACTTTGGAAGTTCAGGTTGTCCAGTAGGTTGCTATAGAAATGAAATTGTAAATCTCATGTCTCTTGTTGCATCAAGGTCACAATTTGGAAAGAGGTTAATGATGATTCAATGCACGTACCCTCCAGGGAAGAAAGATAAATGAACTGCTATGTTTCTCGTTAGTCTGTTTATTCTAGTCTGATTAAAATCTATTTGCTTCTGAAGGATTTAAAAAAACTAATTTTTGGGATGAGTTTGTTTATTTCAATCTAAGATCAAAGTAAATAACTCTAAACGATTGAAACTGTGTGCAATGGATTTACATAAATATATTCGGAAGATGTTTTTATACTTGAATAATAGCCTGGGTGTTTTGAAAATGTTTCCACCTTTGAAACCAGCATCAAGTATTCAGAGGCTAGATATAATGTAGCTGGGTATATGACACAACCCCTGTCCTCTGCCACAACAACATACTCTAATTCTGTTCTCAGGGGAGAACTATTTCTTTAAGAGAGACGATTACTTTACTGCCAATTTAAACTACATTATGTGCCGTTTAGAGCAGTGACACAAGCCTTCTGGAAACTAGCTTCAGATTACCCATTCTGTTCACTTGTGATCCTTTTAGCTGGCAACGAAAGAAAATTCATTTCATCAGCATGAGGTAGATTTGAATCAAAGTCACAGAAGCACTGTAAAACCTGGTTTGATCTGCTTGAATTCCATTTAATGTTCGACACACGTGAACTGCAGATGTTGTGTCAGGGAATAATTTCTGTTCACTTTATGAAAAAAGACTGCTGCAAAAGAATTATGTCATGAGTACCAAATGCCAATTGTGGAACTTTCTCCAATGATCAGAACGTAGCAATGGGAGGGGGCCACTCAGCAACTCAAGCTTGTTCTGCTCTTTAATTCGATTGTGGCTGATCTGTTCCTTATCTCCATCTGTCCACCTTCAGTCTTCCCGATACCTAGTAAAGGTCAGTGATCCCAAAGCTGAAAGTTTCAATTGATACAGAATCCATTGTTGTTTGGGAGAGAAATTCACACATTTTCTGTGTATCTAGTGTGAAAAGTTCTTGATTTTGCTTTAAAGAGTCGAATTTTAAAGTAGTGTTTTCTAAATTTCTCCACTAGATGAAGCAACTTCTTTGTATCCAGTGTGCTGAATTCTTTTATCATTTTAAACACTTAATCTGATTTGTTTTTTAAATTTATGAACAATTAGGAATATGTGTCAAGGTTTAGGATTCATATTTTAACTCTGCATCCTGGTCTTAATCTAGTGACTTTGTGCTTTGTGAGCGCCGAAGCTTATCTATTAGTCCACGAGATAATAAAATGGAGTGTAAGACTTCAGATGTGGTCTAACTAAGGCTTTGTGAAATGGAAGCATGATGTACTTCAGCGTAAATGTAGACATTTCATCCATTGACTTTTCTTTCCTTATAAAGCTTTCCAATAGAATCATAGAATCCCTACAGCGTAGAAGCAGGCCATTCAGCCCATCAAGTCCATACCAACTCTTCATCTAGACTCACCCCCATACACAATCCCTATGACCCTGCATTTACCATGGCCAATCCATCCAACATGCACATCTTTGGACTGTGGGAGGAAACTAGAACACCCAGAGGGGACTCGTACAGACATAGGAAGAATGTGCAAACTCCACACAGACAGTCCCCCGAGGCCGGAATCAAACCCAGGTCCCTAATGTTGTGAGGCAGCAGTGCTAACCATTTAACCATTGTCCCTCAAGAAGGAATATGGAGTGCTTGTTCGCAATGCAAAATTGACCGCCATGATGATTGAGTACATTTAGTTACAGTGTAACATCACCCATAGGTGCAGTTACCCAGTTAATTGACAGGAATCAGAGATACAGGATGCTAGAACTCACTTGATTAATGATCTCCATCTCCCAGTTGATTTACAGCATTCCTTATATTAATTAATTTGAACACTCAGATATCTCCAGCAAAGGTTGAGGATGAAAATGTTTCATTCTTTTTCGGTGATCATTTAGCACTGAGTAACTGGTGACACAGCTCTGCCTTAAGCCTTACTGCAAATCGTTGGCCATTATTCATCCTCAAAGTTGTTTTTAAATGTTAATTTCAGAAGTTGCCTTTCAACCTCTTGCTACTGACAGTGGGAAGTCCTGTCAAGTGAGCTGACACATTACAGTGATAGCTGTACATTAACTGAGTTGCTCTTATGGACTGCAACACTCCATCTGGTGCTGATTGCTCATACAGAGTCTAACAAATATTGCCTTCATAGACCATTCCTACCTCAATCTGAGAGCATAATGTATCATAATGCAGAATATGTATTTCATACCAAAGTATATGTACAATATTCATATTAAAGCATATTAGATGTTGTGATATTATGAAGTATGTGTTTCCATAAAATAATTTATATCCACTAAAATCAATGCAAATTCAAAAACAATTTTCTATGGACTGCAACACTCCATCTAATGCTGGATTGCTCATAAACAGAGTCTAACAAATAGCCCATTCCATGTGCTAATCTGTCTCTACATGACAAATAACTTCCAGAGATTAAGTGTAAATCTGCCTTTCATCATTTTAAATCCTTGTACACTTTTAAAGATTTTGGGTCTGTGGGAGAATCCATATTGTAATCTTTCATTTGCTCAAATCTTGAAAAATGTCCATATTATAGAGGAGGAAGTGTGGATGTCTTGAAACACATAAAAGTGGATAAATCCCCAGGACCTGAACAGATGTACCCTAGAACTCTGTGGGAAGCTAGGGAAGTGATTGCTAAGCTCCTTGCTTAGATATTTGTATTATCAATAGTCACAGGTCAGGTGCCAGAAGACTGGAGGTTATTTAAGAAAGGTGGTAAGGACAAGCCAGGGAACTATAGACCAGTGAGCCTGACGTTGGTGGTGGGCATGTTGTTGGAGGGAATTCTGAGTGACAGGATTTACATATATTTGGAAAGGCAAAGACTGCTTAGGGACAGTCAGCATGGTTTTGTGTGTGGGAAATCATGTCTCACAAACTTGATTGACTTTTTGAAGAAGTGACAAAGAAGATTGATGTAGGCAGTGGTGAACATGATCTGTACGACTTCAGTAAGGCATTCGACAAGGTTCTCCATGGGAGACTGGTTAGCAAGGTTAGATCCCATGGAATACAGGGAGAACTAGCCACATGGATACAGAACTGATTCAAAGGTGGAAGGCAGAGGGTGATGGTAGAGGCTTGTTTTTCTGACTGGAGGCCTGAGATAAGTAGAGTGCCACAAGGATCACTGGGTCCACTACTTTTCATCATTTATATGTGAACATAGGAGATATAGTTAGTAAGTTTGCAAATGATACCAAAATTGGTGATGTAGTGGACAGAGAAGAAGGTTACCTCAGAATAGAAAGGAATCTTGATCAGATGTGCCAGTGGGCTAAGGAGTGGCAGATGGAGTTTAATTTAGATAAATGTGAGGTGCTGCTTTTTGGGAAAGCAAATCAGAGCAGGACTTATGCACTTAATGGTAAGGTCCAAGGGAGTGTTGCTGAACAAAGAGACCTTGGAGTGCAGCTTCATAGTTCCTTGAAAGTGGAGTTGCAGGTAGATAGGTTGGTGAAGGCAGCGTTTGGTATCCTTTTTTTATTGGTCAGAGTATTGAGTACAGGAGTTGGGAGGTCATGTTGTGGCTGTACAGGATATTGGTTAAGCCACTTTTGAAATATTGCGTGCAATTCTGGTCTCTTTCCTATTGAAAGGATGTTGTAAAACTTAAAAGGGTTTAGAAAAGATTTACAAGAATGTTGCCAGGGTTGGAGGATTTGAGCTACAGGGAGAGTCTGAATAGGCTGGGGCTGTCTTCTATAGAGCATCAGAGGCTGAGGAATGACCTTATAGAGGTTTATAAAATCATGAAGGAATGGATAGGATAAATAGTCTTTTCCCTGGGGCGGCACGGTGGCACAGTGGTTAGCACTGCTGCCTCACAGCGCCAGGGACCTGGGTTCAATTCCCAACTCAGGCGACTGACTGTGTGGAGTTTGCACGTTCTCCCCGTGCCTGCGT
This sequence comes from Hemiscyllium ocellatum, assembly GCF_020745735.1. NCBI lineage: Eukaryota > Metazoa > Chordata > Chondrichthyes > Orectolobiformes > Hemiscylliidae > Hemiscyllium > Hemiscyllium ocellatum. The sequence goes on along the minus strand of NC_083422.1, from coordinate 39,283,080 downwards.
GGGTTTCCTCCGGGTGCTCCGGTTTCCTCCCACAGTCCAAAGATGTGCGGGTCAGGTGAATTAGCCATGCTAAATTGCCCGTAGTGTTAGGTAAGGGGTATGGGTGGGTTGCGCTTCGGCGGGTCGGTTTGGACTTGTTGGGCCGAAGGGCCTGTTTCCACACTGTAAGTAATCTAATCTAATCTAATGTAGTGGAGTCAGAACTATAAGGCATAGGTTTAGGATGAGAGGGGAAAGATATTAAAGGGACCTAAGGGGCAACTTTTTCAGACAGAGGGCGGTGCCTGTATGGAATGAGCTGCCAGAGGAAGTTGTGGAAGCTGGTACAATTACAGCATTTAAAAAGCATCAGGATGGGTACGTGAGTAGAAAGGGTTTAGAGGGATATGGGCCAAATGCTGACAAATGGTACTAGATTAGATTAGGATATCTGGTCGGCATGGATGAGTTGGACCGAAGGGTCTGTTTCCGTGCTGTACGCTTGTATGACTCTATGACTCTAAATGTGGGAAAGCTAATTCCCCTTGAGCAGGATCTGCATTCCTTTGAAAAGCAGGTGAAAGATTTAAAGTAGCCACTGGATTTTGATGACTGTCTGATTGGGTTGGTAATCTGGTATAGAAACAATTCATTTGGATTGGAGTTTTACTGTTGTCTAACAACCTTGACAGAAGGCAGGAAAGCTCATTAATAATGATGTACATATCTATTTTCTAATTTTTGGGGGCGGAGCTGGTACATAGTTCTTTTGCTGAAATTATGGAGGACAACCAAGAGATCTTAAAGGGCAATTCATGAGGTGCACTAAATGTAGTTTCTCCCATCCAGCCACGTGAGAGATTCTTGGTCCTCAATGGACTGTTTAACTGCCAACTTGCTAAGCATGCTGGGAGGATGAAAGGCTACAGAACCAGTGCCTGGAAAAAACGAGGTAAAAGGGGGTCAAGTAATGAACAGCAATGTGACTCTCTCCTTGGAATCATCATTTTTCTGAGTACACACCGTATGCAACGTTAAAGTATTTTCCAGGACAGTTTTATTTATTCAGGTGTACGGTCAAGAATATTCATAATAGGCTGCATGTCTCAGTGAGTCTACAGAAATTGCCTTACATGTTGAATTAATAACGTAACAAATGTAAAAACTTTCCTCTTAAAAAAAACTAAATAATTTGTGTTTCATTTTATCAAGGTGTCAGAATGCTGGTCTCTGTCCAGCTATCAGCAATTGCTGGGAAGACTGGGAGAACTGAGCCGAACAAAAGGAGCAATGGTGCTATCAAGGGTATGTCACCCAGACTGAGAGATAAAAAAAATATGGTGAAAATGAGCTTTCTACGAAGATGCCATTCATTTAAATTAAAAGGAAGTTGAGGAATTGGCCAGAATATGGACAAACTTCTTTTAAACCTAATTTGGATTGTTGCTTTCGAACACAACTTAGAATCAGTAAGATTGAAAGCATTGGATTTATATATAAGGCCATAAATGAAAATGGCTTTACAATATTTTTAGATTAATGATGAAACTAATCAAAATATTTTAGATGAAGAGAACAATGACAAAGGCAGCATTCATTATCTATCCTGAGCTATCCTGAGGGCATAAAAGATTAACAATGTAATCTGGGACCCATGACAAATACAGGCCAGGCCACGTACTGGTGTCAGGTTTCTTTATATGAAGGATGTATAGAGGATTTGAGCTGCTTGAATTTCTCATAAAGTATTATGACAAGTTCCAAAAGTGTAAGATGGGGCCAAACGGTGCAATTTACTTATTATGGACAACTCAGTTGTTATTATAAGTGATGAAATTCATCTACAATGAGTAACTCAGGAAACCCGAGTGGGGTTGGACCAGAAGTTTTGTCAAAGTTATCATTGGGGTCATTGAGTAGTCAAGGGCCAGATTGGCCCTTTGAGAAAATCTCATGTTCAGAAAGCTAAGAGAGTGCTTCTTGGCCACACAGCTGCCCCTTTGTACCAGATGGAGAAAACACCTCTGTCCTCTGGATCTCTAAACTTGTCACTGACTCATTTAGACAATAAGACATCAGAACAGAAATAGGCCTTTCAACCCATTGCATCTGCTCCACAATTCAATGAGGTCATGCCTGATCTGAAAATCCATAATACCACTTTCTTGCCTAATTGCCATAAACCTTGAGCACTGACTGATTAAAAACCTATCAATCTCAGCCTTGCATACACTTCATGACTAATCTGCTGTAAAGAATTCTACAGATTCACTGCCCTCTGAGAGAAGAACCTCCTCTGCATCTTTGTCTTAAATGGGTGATCCCTTACTCTGAGAGTATATCCACTGGTCCTCGACTCTCCAACAAATGGAAACGATCTCTATACATCTACCCTGTCAAGTCCCCTATGAATTGTACATGTTTCAATAAGGCCACTTCTCTTTCTTCTGAATTTCAATGAATTCAGGCCTATCTCCCCTCTTAAAAATCTGTCCACACCTGGAACAGCCTTGTGAATCTTTTCTGCATTGTCTTCAATGCCAGCACATCTTTCATTAGATAAGATGCTTGACCCCAGTTCAGGCCCCCTCCTCACAAGGAGATGGAGTTGGGGAAGTGGCAGGATGCAACCAGCCAGAGGAGGGATCGCACATAGACCCCTTGTCAACTTTTACTCGGGGCAGTGTAGAGATGGCTGGGTACTCAATCGCTAGCCTGCCTGTCCCCAACCCCTTGGCTATTCATGCCTAGGTGGGTTCATGTGCCTCTGGCAAGTAGACCCTTCATATATCTGGCCCGGCTAGACAAAGGATCCTCACCAAAACTCCAAGTCTGTCCATCCGAGCATTCCAGCTTCAGTAAGGCATTTGACAATTTTCCCCATGGGAGACTGATTAGCAAGGTTAGATCTCACGGAATACAGGGAGAACTAGCCATTTGGATACAGAACTGGCTCAAAGGTAGAAGACAGAGGGTGGGGGTGGAGGCCTGTGACCAGTTTTTCAGACTGGAGGCCTGTGACCAGTGAAGACAAGGATCGGTGCTGGGCCCTCTACTTTTTGTCATTTACATAAATGATTTGAATGCGAGCATAAGAGGTACAGTTAGTAAGTTTGCAGATGACACCAAAATTGGAGTTATAGTGGACAGCAAAGAGGGTTACCTCAGATTACAACAGGATCTTGATCAGATGGGCCAATGGGCTGAGAGGTGGCAGATGGAGCTTAATTCAGATAAATGTGAGGTGCTGCATTTTGGGAAAGCAAATCTTAGCAGGACTTGTATACACTTAATGGTAAAGTCCTAGGGAGTATTGCTGAACAAAGAGAACTTGGAGTGCAGGTAGATAGGATAGTGAAGAAGGCGTTTGGTATGCTTTCCTTTATTGGTCAGAGTATTGAGTACAGGAGTTGGGAGGTCATGTTGTGGCTGCACAGGACATTGGTTAGGCCACTTTTGAAATATTGCGTGCAATTCTGGTCTCCTTCCAATTGTAAAACATGATAGGGTTCAGAAAAGATTTACAAGATGTTGCCAGGGTTGGAGGATTTGAGCTTCAGGGAGAGGCTGAACAGGCTGGGGCTGTTTTCCCTGGAGCGTCGGAGGCTGAGGGGTGACCTTATAGAGGTTTACAAAATTATGAGGGGCATGGATAGGGTAAATAGGCAAAGTCTTTTCCTTGGGTTTCAGGGAGTCCAGAACTAGAGGGCATAGGTTTAGGGTGAGGGGGGAAAAGAGACCTACGGGGCAACCTTTTCACACAGAGGGTGGTACGGGTATGGAATGAGCTGCCAGAGGAAGTGGTGGAGGCTGGCACAATTACAACATTGAAGAGGCATTTGGATAGGTATATGAATAGGAAGGGTTTAGAGGGAATATGGGCCAAGTTCTGGCGGGTAGGACTAGATTGCTTAGGGATATCTGGTCGGCATGGACGGGTTGGACTGAAGAGTCTGTTTCCATTCTGTACGCCCCTATGACTCTATAACCAGCGAATGCACCTAAATGTAGTGGGAGGGATGAAAGAGGAAAACATGTTGGTGAGCATTTTGGTGGCACAGGTGAAGATGGCTGTTTTGTTCTTCGAGCTTTGTACATGTACTGCTGTTGAAGGTACTTTTGATATATTTCATTCTGAGTCTCTTTGTCTAGGTGCTCAGCATTTTGTCATCTCATCCAGCAGCAGATCTTGGCCACCAATGGGCTTCATGACTTGAGATTTGTGCTTAAAGCCTGAGTTACAATCAGGGGCAAGAATGCATACACATGGCTTTGCGTGTTGTTGGCACCTTTGGTCCTACTGGATGACAATCACTAATGGTTGGATCCCTCTGTGCTTGAATGTGTAACTGCCAAACAGTAGTATATGGGTGACTGTGCCAGGATGATGACACCTACAGAGAGGTCAATGCTGCAGAATGGTCAGGGAGTATGCAGCCCTGAGGGCTTGACAGGGCAGCTGTGGCCATGAAAGGAGGACATAATCTCAGAGTCAGAGGTCACCCATTTAAGACAGTGATGATGAGGGTAGTAAATCTATGGACTTTTTTTAAACCACAGAGAGTGGTTGAGGCTGGCTCATTCAGCATATTCAAGATTGAGATAGATTTTTATTCAATAAAGCCTAACAAGGGCTATGAGGCAAAGGCAGGAAAGTAGAGTTGAGGATTATCAGAACAGCCATAATCTCATTGAATCGCAGAGCAGGCTTGGAGGGCCGAATGACCTATGTCTGCTCCAAGGTCTTACTGACTTTAGTCCAGCTCGCGTCACTTCAGAGTCTATATCTGCTGGCTTCAGACAAAGCATGTAGTGAATTTGCATTTAATTCTGGTATTATGTAAAATGTTCTGCATAAAATAAAATGTGTGAGCTCTCACATAATTTGATTTAAATTACCAGAGAACACACTTTCAAGTATTGTAAAGAAAGTAAATATATCCATCCTCATTTAAGCAGCCTGTAATAGCTGATACTATCTCTTCCTTAGTAATTCTAAGCTGGGTTGAGGATAAAAAAACAAGATTAACACAGAGTGGAAGTGCCAATGTAATTGTTACTTCTAAAAATAGTTGTCCAAAGCACTTGTTTTCCTCTTGAGCAAATCAGTTCCTGTGCTCAGCGTGCTTTTCAGTCCTTTATCAAATCGGTTCCTTCTTGACCTATACTTGTGCTAAATTATTGAAAATTATGAGATGTGCCCTTATGGTGACCTTTGTCATTCAATGACTTATTGACTGATGTAAGCTGAAGTTGTCGTCATCATGTTAATTAGCTCCCTGAAGCTAATTATCTTTTCATAGTAGGGTGACATTTGCAAAATATAATCGGTCACCAATTATAATAGTTGTGTGCAAATGTTTGTGGTGAATAAGATGAAATACAAACCTGAAGGGTAATGGAACATTATTGTGTAATTGTAATTAACACAAAAGGATTTTTATGAATAATATTAGAGTGTTTTTGAAATACACTTCCAAATGGGAAGGGACTGGTTGCTTAAGAACTGGTTGTTAAAAAGAATCCTAGAAAAATTCTAAATGTATGGTGCTTTCTCAATTGATCAAATGGGCCTATTGAGCAAATAATGACTCACACGGAAAGGACATACAGTAGCGCCTTGATATACGAGCGACCCCATTCATGAACAAATCGGTTTACAAACAGGATTGTACATAAAATTTTGCTTCAACGTACGTACAAAATTCAAGGTACAAACGAAGGTACGAGCGCAAAAAGCCCGTGTGCGATGACGTAGTTTCATTGTTCTGCTTTTCTATGCGCTTGTTGAACGCAAAAGCTCTTGGGCCCCGCGTGATCTCATTCAGTTTGTCTTTGGCGCGTACGCAGTTCGTCTTTGGAGCGTGTGCTGTGAACGCTATCTGAACAATGGGAAAAATTGATTCAGTGCGCGAGCTTTGCGGTTCGCGAACGGGGTCCCGGAACGGATTAAGTTCATAAGTCAAGGCCCTACTGTATTGGGGTTTTGCAGTAATTCTTTAAGAATACTTCTGTATCAGAAAGTCAGGGGCTCAGACCTCACTCCAAAGACTTCAGCATGCAATGTCAGCTGATGGATCAGTTCAGCATTAAGTTGACATTGCACGATTTTCAATGAGGTGTTAAATTATGTTTCTTCAGGTAGATTATAAAAATGTGATGTCAAACTTACAGCTAACAGGCTCTTCTCACAAAAAGTCAACTCTAGTTTATGAAATAAGGTGGCGGCATGGTGATTCAGTGTTTAGCACTGCTGCCTCACAGTGCCATGGACCTGGGTTCAATTCTAGCCTTGGTTGACTGTCTGTTTGGAGTTTGCACATTCGCCCCATGTCTGTGTGGGTATCCTCCCAAAGTCCAAAGATGTGCAGATTAGGTGAATTGGCCATGCTAAATTGCCTATAGTGTCCAGGGATGTGTAGATTAGGTGGATTAGCCATGGGAAATGCAAGATCCCAGTGATAGGGTAGGAGGGTTGTGTCTCAGTGGGATGCTGTTTGGAGGGTTGGTATGGACCTGTTTGGGTCCATGGGGTGATTGGTCTGTTTCCACACTGTAGCAATTCTGTGAAACGACAACTTCCTGCTTGTTTCATTGCATTACGTGACATAAAACACATTTAATCTATGCTCTGAAATTTTAGTCAACTGATCAGTCTTCAAAAGTAAATTGTAACTAAATTGTAACTAAATTGATATTAGCATGATTTTACAGAAAAAGTTACAACGAATATAGAGGGAGGCGCTGGTGTTGGGGTAATATTGTTGCACTAGGTATACTTAGCAGTAGGTAATGTTCTGGGGATAGGTGTTTGGATCCCACCAAGGCAAATAGTGGAATGCAATAACAATCTGGATTAAGGCTATCTCAGTAGCAACCATGTAGATTGGTGTAAAAACCCATCTGCTTCACTAACAGCCTATTAGGGAAGGAAATCTGCCATCCTTGCATGGTCTGGAAAAGTAGAGCCGGTCAGGGAGCATCCGAGGAGCAAAAGAGTCGAGCATAAATTCTTCATCAGAGCATTTGGAAGCATTGACTCTCCTGCTCCTCGGATGCTGCCTGACTAACTATGCTTTTCCAGCGCCATACTTTTTGACTCTGACCTCCAGCATCTGCAGTCCTTGCTTTCTCCTTACCTGGTCTGGCCTACATGTGACTCCAGAACCAAGTACTATGGTTGATACTTAATTACTGCAAGACTGTCAATCCTACATTTTGTCAATGGGTTTTGTATTGTAATGATGATGTGATTATAAAACAAATTCAAACCAGGATGAGTTATCTGCAAAGGCTTGCCATGAAAAATATTATTATATTACCAATCAACAGAATAATAGACAAATTATTAAAGTGAGACAGAAGTATCGAATGAAGTTTAGTGGAATATTTCCAATCGTTTGACTATTTTTCTTTGCAATTGTCTCTTAGATATTGCATGAAGTTACAACTTGCGGGCACTGAACCAAATTGGAAAGATGAATCAGTTTAAATGAAACATTGAAACTTCAGGTTTGTTATAAATATTAACAAATATATCTGGAAGAATTTAAAGAACAGGATTCATTCTTGGCAACTATCTACAATTCCTTAACCACCTAGGATTTACTCTTGTCATTTTCAAGTTATAGTCTCAAATAAAATATTGTTGCACATTTACTTTCAATATATCCAGTGGTCTCTCCAGAAATGGTCACCTGAATTGAATACCCTTCTGTGCAGAGCTTTTGGTGGCCGAGGACCTTTAGTTATGTCTGTGTCAGGATCAAGGGTGTTGGCTCAGTGGTTACCACTACGGGTCAGGCAGCATCCGAGGAGCAGGAAAAACGACGTTTTGGGCAAAGGCTCTTCATCAGGAAGGTTTCTCTGATTTCCAGCATCTGCAGTCCTCACCTTTTCCTGGTTAGCACTGTGGGCTCACAGTGCCAGGTACCTGGGTTCAATTCCAGCCTCAGGCAACTGTCTATGTGGAGTGTGCACGTTCTCCCCGTGTCTGCGTGGATTTACTCCGGGTGCTCCAGTTTCCTTCCACAGTCACAAAAATGTGCAGGTTAGATGAATTGGCCATGCTAAATTGCCCGTAGCATTCAGGGTTTGTAGGTTAGGTGCATTAGTCAGTGATAAATGTAGGGGAATGTGTGCGTGTGAATTACTCTTTAGAGAGTCTGTGTGGACTTGTTATGCCAAATGGCCTGTTTCCACTCTGTAGGGATCCTATGATTCTAATGGTCAGCCTTCCAACCTTCAATTAAGACCCTTCAATGGAAATTAATATTCACTTAGGTATCTCATTGGACCACCGTCAGTGTTCACCAGTAATGCGATAGGCCCTTTCTATTTGGGAAACCTGATGAAGGACAAACCTTAGTGGCATGCTGGGAGACTTTCTTGTTCAAAGACACTTGCTATCAGATTGAGGATCCTGGCATTGTGAAGAGGACTTCTCTGTGATCAAACCCTTGTACTTGTTACGCACTCCCTCTGTAATTTCCACCCCATAATCTCACATGAACCATCATATACCCATGAGTTGGGTCCCTCAGTGATCCTGGGTTTTGGGTGAGTGCACTACTGACAGTGACCACTACTTCCCTGGGAGCACTACTAAGCAATTAACTGACCATTCAATGACTGGTAGCTCCTGGCGGGTAGGATGTTGGCATACCACTCCAGATCCTTGATTTGCGGGGGTAGACCTGCTGTTGCCCAGTTATAATGCGCCTTATCGAAAAGAGAGAATGTGGTGTTCTCACTGGCTCTTCAGTTGGTGGTGTGACCCCATCACTGCCATTAAATTTTGCTGTTTTTCCCACTTTCTTCTGTTCTTTAAAACCCAAATATTTGACATGATAATACATCTGATGCCATGCCCATTTTGCCAATGTCAGGTTATATGAAACCAACTCCAAAGTCTCATTTGAGATGCTTGAATTTTAAAGGGGTATAAATAGCATAAATCAATGTTAACAATTAATAGACATCATAGTCAAAGACTTACTTTAGAAATTGGGAAAGGTTTTCCATTTTTAACTTTTAATATACTTCTACCTTAAAAGTGTGTTAAATATCCAGAAAATACAGAGCAGTTGTCAGTAAGGATATATTTGTAAAAGGCTCAAAGCACAGTAATTTAACAAGTAGGAAAAATTCCATTGCCTCCCACTGTGACTGAAAATCTGTTTGCAATGCTGAGAGACCCTTGAACAAGTGGAATTGGACTATACTTGTATTGAAGAATCAGGGTATCACTCGATCAGTGAGTAAAAATTTATTTTGATCAGGGGTTTAGTGAGTGATTGCACAAAATCTATTACACATGGGCATATTTTCATTATGCAGGTAACTCAGTAATGTGATGAATTTCTCAATTTTATATCTTGTAATTTGTTTATGTTCAGATTTCAAAAAAGGTGGACTTTTTGTCCACTTTAGCTATTCTATTCCTGCGCTGTCATCTCTTCCACTTTCACTAATCTATTCCTTTTCAGCCTTTTCATTTGTTTCTATTCTAATCCACTGTTCTTTACATTTTGTGTCTGTCCATTTCACTGTTTTGTTCTTGCATCAGCCTTTATCTTTTGGCACTTACCTTTTCCCCCTGCCTATAAACATTGACGTATTTCCATCAAACACATTTCATCTACTCAGAAAAAGAACATTTAATATTTGTTTCCTAAGAAAGCAGAATAATTATTGTTATGGTTAATTATTTACCTCCCACTAAACAATTGCTGTTAATGCGTTCTGTCCATACTATTGAAATCTCTAGGATGGATATAATAGCTATGATTGCCATGAACGAGCTGCACTCAATATCTTTCCTAGAATTTTGCAGAGAAATGCATGGTTGCTACATAGTGAAAGTCAGGTTATTTCTGAAGAATGTATTTTTTGGTCATAAAAGATTCTAGTTCTTTAGTGATCCTTTAGAATGTAGTGTCTTCCAAACTCCATGTTGAAATTTATTAGCATTTCATACACTTTAAGCTTCACAGAATGTCCTAACATTTGCTGAGGATTATGATTCATTACTCATGGGTGAGCCATTTCCCTGTATTTCTTCTCCATTTATATTTTTTTTATAAACCTGGCTTAGCTATAGTTTTCTAGACAGGAAGCGTGATTAGAGACATATAAACAAAATTCTGGGTATTAACTAGACAGGGCTTTTAAAGAGGAACTGTTTGTACAAGATGAAAAATATACATTGGGTGCGGATGTGTTTTCCAAGAATCTATGTGATACTGTTTTTGGAATATTATGAATTCATTAGAATCACAATTTTTAAACATTAAAGATGTAACGGGTTAAAAATCCTTAAATGTGTTGTTGCCTCTCCCACCCATTCCCATTTTTTCCAGAACTCCAAATTGGAATCCTTCAATCAGCTTATTGTCCCTGTCACAGTACATGACAGCCTTCATCAAAGTTACACATAATGTTTTATGTACCTGAGACAAAGGTAAGCTTTTCCCTCATTATCTTCCTTAATCCATCTGCAGCTTCTGACACAGCGCACCACACCCTGTTCCTTCAATACCTCTCCAAGGACTTCCGGTTTGTTGGGACTGCTTTCGCATCATTGCATTTTAACTTATCTAATTTTACTCAGTGAATCTCTTGCAATGACTTCTCATTCTGTACCTGTGCTGCTCTCTCTGGCATCCCAAATTCTCATCCTTGTTCTCAATCCTTCCACGCCCTTACCTCTCCCTAGCTCTATAAATTCCTGCAGCCCCACAACCTGCTAAGATAAATGTGCTCATCCAAAACCTGGACAATATTTAGGCTTCATTGACAAGTAGCAAGTAACATCCATGCCACACAATTGCCAGGTGATGGCCATCTCCAACAGAGTGAATCTAGCCATTGTCCTTGATATTCAATGGCATCGCCATTGCAGAGTTCTCCCACAATCAATATGCTGGTCTTATTATTGAGCCTCAGTCTGGGCTATGATCATTCCTGTGGATTCCCCTTCACACTCCTAAGACCTTTGAACCTTCTTTATATTTAAACCTTCATGGGGCTTTCAAGGACGCTTCCATCTTCTGGCTCCCCTATGCTCCTCCACCTGCCTCAGCAATGCTGTTTTGTCCCAATGGGGTTACCATCCTATCCAGAGCAGCAGGCCACTGATTGGATCTCTTTACTTGCTCACTGCCCTTCATTGAACAGTGAAACGTTGCGGAAACTTGTTATTTGGGTATCTCCCAGAAGATTATAACTGTCAGTGCACACCTGACCTAACCCAACCTTTGAATTTTACAAAGGACATAAGATTCTACTCAATGATGGAACAGCAGCGTTAATACATACACAATGGTGGGTGTCATTCCTTCATGAATTGCTACTTGGAGTGGCACTATGTAGACTTAACAGAAATTTACTGGACCAGACATATTTATTGACAAGTTGCTCATCTATTGTTTTCATTATTGTCTAGCCTACCACCAACGTGATAAGTCAGGAGCGTGATGGAATACTCCTCACTTGCCTGAATGAATGCAGCTCCGACAACACTCAAGAAGCTTATACCATCCAGGACAAAGCAGCCCACTTGATTGGCATTCAATAGCAGCACCGTCATCTCCATGATACAATGCAGTAATCCACCAAGGTTCCTTAGCCAGGACCTTCCAACCCCATGATGATTACCACCTCAAAGGACAAGGGCAGCAGATTCACGAGAACACCACAACTTACATGCTTCCCTTCAAGCCACACACCATCCTGGCCTGGGAATATTTCTTCAGTATTGCTGGGTCAAAATCCTGAAACTCCCTCTCTAATAGCTCGATGGGCCTACCCAGTGTAAATGGATGACAATGATTCAAGAAGGTAGCTTCACCACCACCTTCTCAAGGGAACTAGGGATGGGCAATAAATACTGGCCGAGCCGGAGATGCCCGTATTCCACGAATGAATTAGAAAGATGTCAAACATCAAAGGAAAAAACAGATGTCAAGTTTTTCCAGACTGTGAAAAGAAATCAATGAAGCTTATAGTTAACATTTGAAATATCATGGATCCAAAGGGACAGACAATGATCCAACCAACATCAACAGCTTGCAAATAAATAGTTTCTTTAGCACAGTAACATATTTCAAAACATGTCACAATATCAAATAGAATTTGACAATCGAATCACATCTGGGGACAGGAGAGCCAAAGTTTTGTCAAGGAGGGAGCTATAGGACTGCATTGAAGAAGGAGAGAGGAGTCTAAAGATTTAGAAGTAATTCCAGAGCTTAGAATTTAGCAAGCTGAACTATGTTTGACAGGTCAGAAGGCTGTAATTCATCCATTAATATTGTGATATATCACCAACAGATTTCATCTAAAAATAGTTCACATGTTCATAAAAATAAACTTATTATTCTTAGTCTCTTAAATATTTTGTTTTAGTACAAATACCTTCTCTTTAGGAAACTCAGTACTGGAAGTGTTGCAGCCCATTCCAGTTGACCCCAAAACTGCAGCGAGACTTGTTTGTTACTGTCTATTGCGAGCAAGGATAAGCTTTTATGCAACCTTGTGATTCTTGGCACAAAAACCGCTTGAACTGAAGCTGAGAGGAAACCTTAGAAATTGCATGTTGATTTTATTCAAATATGGTGGCTTCTGATAGCGTCTTTACTGTTAATTTAATCTTTTAAAATTATGCTAATGTTCTTAATAACCCCCAGTTATTTGGAGGAAGGTCAAAACGATTATTAAACCATTAATAGCAGAAATGTCAAAAGCATACAAATGAGAGAAAAAAACCCATCCTTTTTATTTGTTGCTGGAATACCCATTTTCGGAAGACCCGAGCTTCTATTAAATCCAGCATTGTGAGTAAATTGCTTTCGAATGGTGTTCTTGCAAAACAAGAGGAAAAGTTTAAAAATGAGTCATGCAAGTACACTCAACATAAGAACTCTGATAAAAGGTTGCCCTGGAATACAGCTTCCTTTGCATCAACCAGAGTTTCTAATTATTCACTTTACTGAAGAGAAAGGTGGGAGCAGTCTGTCTGAATTCACTCTTTTATGTAACTGTCGAGGCGACCCAGTATTTCCTATAATATTTATGCAACCGTAGGCGGACAGGCAGTGATTTTCTGTCCATCCATTTTCACATGTGACCACAATGTTGTTGGCAGTTGCGAATTACAGAATCAGCCATTATATTTGATGAATAGACAAGGTTTTTCTTTGATTTAAGCTGATGAAAGGGAATTGATTATTTGAGAAGGTGTTGATTCATTAACTTTATGGAATGGTGTCTAATTGGGAAACTTTAACCGAAATTTCTTCCCCTTTCTTCTTGCAAAAGATTACGTTTCTACAGAATCTAGAAATTCCCATTGATTCTTGTATTCTGGGTTAGTAATGTGTTGTCAGCTATTTTCAAGATTTGATGTTCAATATTCCACCTTTGAGGATGCACCCAAGCATAACAACAACTATTACTGTGGGACGGTCATATATTTGAACAGTTTCAAATAGGATGTGCAGTCAGTCATAGGTTCATTGCCATTTTTGAGTGAACAGCAGAGCAAAGCTGCTACAAAATGCAAGTTGCTTAAACATGTACTGTATAGATAGATTAGGTGCAATATTCCCAGTGTTATGGAGGCATGTTTGTCCTCAAATTTTCAAAGCTATGCATTGAGTTAACTCTGCAACTTTGTCTCTACCTCTGTGCACTTTTGCCAGAGATGGACTTTAAGCAGTAGATCAGGGAGCCTAATAAATTAAAGTAAATTAAGAATTCACTTAGGGTGGAAGCACAGAGAATAGTGGGATTTTCCTGGTGTCAATCAAAATGCTTTCCCCTCTCACTGCCCCGTGAGGCAGGGGGATCATCACTGCCTCTTCCAACTGGGCCTATTATTGAGCTGACTTTCTACTGAACACAATCTAATGATGGAAGAATGTCTTCCCCTTGAAACACAAATTGAATCTTGTGTCTTTTGCACATTCACATGTGCTTCTTAAATCTTTCTGCAACTGGACAGAAAAAAACTCTTTGTATTAATCAATAGAATTATTATTTACTTGTTAATTAATTTATTTGTTTGACTGAATGGTCTGTTTTTGTGCTGTATAACTCTATGACTCTAAGCCACTTTAGATCATGGCAAATAGGCAGATGCAGCAGCATAGTTGCCATGTACTAAAGTGGATTAATATCTCTCTTAAAAGATGGAGGGCAAGCAATCAAATGTCGAAAGTGATCATTGGGTAGCATAAATTGGGGTGGTGTTGCCCGATTTAAAGTAATAAAAGGTGGGGTTAGAGGAGCTGTAAATGCATGAGCAGTAATAGCACTAACAGTTGCCATACAAAAAGTCAGGGTTTGTAATCTGAGTATTAAATTCAATAGTGAGCCTGAAAGAGGAACTACTTTGACAATGCTCCCTCCAAAGTTACTTCGTGTGAGTATCCTTCTAATCTCACAGATTCTGTACCTTTTTTAAATGTCTTCCAACAATGCTGCTCTCAGACCAGCACTCTATGCCTTGCTCATTCTTCTCCATCATGGTGAACAGTATCCTAGAGCGGGCGTGTCCCATTCCTTGCACTTTTGGTCTCACCACCCTGGCTCTCAAAACCCCTTGACCTCACTTTTTGGAACCTGGTCACAGCAAACCATATACTTACTATCAAGTGTGGCTCCAACACAGCATCTTTCATTACAGGACTGGTTGCTTTCCCTTGGGGTGCTGTTTATCTCAGTTGGCTGTCGAAAGGCGTGGCACTGGAAAAAGCACAGCAGGTCAGGCAGCATCTGAGGAGCAGGAGAGTCAAAGCTTCAGAGATAGGCCTTACATCTCTCATTCCTGATGAAGGGGTTATGCCCGAATCATCGACTCTCCTGCTCCTCGAATGCTGCCTGACCAGCTGTGCTTTATCTACTATTCTAGTTTTAAATGAAAGTGTGTTGGGTTAGCAGACAATGCCTGAACAATAAACATGGCCTTTGCGAAACTTCTGAACACATTTGTTAATGCACTAAATGCAACATTTTAATGAAATTAAATAGCAGGCTGACTTTAAAAAACTGGTTTGGAAATGGAAAGAAGCAGAAAAGTGATGGATTAATCTGTTTAAGGCAATTGGGGGGGAAAGGTAAGTCATGTGAGATTTGATCCCTAGTCTGTATTCAGCTGACAGTTCACTGGTGAAGCAGCAAATTGGTGCTACATTGAGCCTCATTCTCTCAGATTGGCGAGTCAGGGAACCCTGTCAGGTCACCCAGGCAGGTTTTCAATTTTCATGCTAGACAGGGGAGCCTTATGAAGGACGGACAGTAAAGCAGAACAAACTAAAATATGAATCCTGGTGTACTGTTAAAGTAATTGAAGTGATGCAGCTACAATCTTTGATATTCACATAGGGCTGCCAATACAGTACAGTGCTGATATTGAAGTCTTTGCCAAGTGTAAATATTTTTATAAACAAAAAGAAATGAAATTTGGCCCAAAAACAATAAAATCAAAATACATTCTGGGGCATTTAGGTTCATTTGGAATTGTAAAGGAATATCTTTTGAACCTTATTTTCCAGCAAGGCAATGAGAAGCAATTTTTAATTGCTGCTAAAAGCACTCATAAGCAAGTTTTGTTTTTTTTTAAAAAAAAATATACTTTATGGTTAAGAGAAATATATTTTGCAGTATGTAATAACTGCAGCATCTGCTGGTGATAGGGAGAACTGCATAACTGTATTGCCACACAGACATTTCTCCTTAATAGGTTGCTAACACAACAGAGAACATTTATCATCACCTCTGGGTTTTATTTTGGTAGCTTTGTTTTACCCTGTTTTGAATGTCACCATACATTAATGTCTGTCAGCATGCATACGAACAGCTACCACAACTCGATTGACACATTTATAAATAACAGCTGCAAAGGAGTGAACTACAGATTTTTACCAGGAAAGTAGGCAAAGAATTGCTTTAGTCCTTGGCCGGAAGACCTGGTTCATTAATGCGCAGATGAATGGCTTTGGGTTGCCTGAATATCTAAGGCTTGGGCATTGACTCATCCAGAGGAAAGATGGAATCAGGAAGAAGTGGAGTTTGTAGTGGTGGAAAGGAATGGTGTAGGCTGGGGAGTGGAGATTAAAGTCCAAAGTTCCAACAGCCCAAAAGGTTAATGTGTTAGGGAAACCTAATTCTTAATGACTAATGTGGTTCTAATCTGATCCAGCAAGTATTAGACCATTAAAGGAAAGCTGTAGGGAAAATGATTACTGAGCAGATGTCAGGTGATAGGTCAACTAGCTCATTTTTAATTTGGATACCACCACATTTTTCTGCTAGATAGTTAAACCTTGTAATTGCATTTGTAACAGGCAGAGAAGAAAATATTATAGTCTTATATTTAGTCATAGACGTACAGCACAGAAAAAGTCCCTTCAGTCAAACTTATCCATGCCGTCCAGATATCCCAACCCAATCTAATCCCACCTGCCAGTACGTAGCCCATATCACTCAAAACCTTCCTATTCATATTCCCATATAAATGCCTCATAAATGTTGCAATTTTACCAGCCTCCACCACTTCCTCTGGCAGCTCATTCCATACACGTACCATCCTCTGTGTAAAAACATTGCCTCTTAGGTCTCTTTTATATCTTTCCCGTCTCACCATAAACCTATGCCCTCTAGTTCTGGACTCTCCAACCCCAGAGAAATGACTTTGTCTATTTATCCTATCTATGTCCCTCATGATTTCATAAACTCAATAAGGTCACCCCTCCGCTTCCACTCCTCAGGGAAAACAGCTCCAGCCTATTCAATCTCTCCCTATGGCTCAAATCCTCCAATCCTGGCAACATCCTTGTAAATCCTTTCTGAACTGTTTCAAGTTTCACAACATCTTTGATAGGAAGGCGACCGGAATTGTACTCAATACCCAAAAGTGGCCTAACCATTGTTCTGTACAGCTACAACATGACCTCCCAACTCCTGTACTCAATACTCTGACCAATAAAGGAAAGTACACCAAACACCTTCTTCACTATCCTATCTACCTGTGACTCCACTTTCAAGGAGCTATGAACCTGCACTCCAAAGTCTCTTTGTTCAGCAACACTCCCTAGGACCTTACCATTAAGTGTATAAATCCTGCTAAGATTTGCTTTCCCAATACTTGTCTTGTATGTACATTGTTTCTTAGAATGTGATTCAAGTAAATACAATATATGTCATGATTTAACCCATATCACTTCAATAATCTCCCACTAGTCTATTCATTATTTTCAATAATCTGGGTTTTTCAGGTACCTCAAATAAACTTAGGAATCATGTTTTAGTGATCAGCATCATGTTAAACAGTGCATAGTGCTTTCAAATGTTAATTCCTATTGGATGGTGCATGTGCAATGCTTGAAATACAATGGAGTTTAATGACCACACTATTCTCGTGTTATTTAAATAATTTTAAAACCTTAGTTTTCTGACATTTGTCAAACGTTTTATTTTCAAAGAAAAATCCTTCATGAGAAAATATAAAAAATATTTTTTAATATAACTGATACTTTATATTATATACAGTAGTAGCATTTCCTCAATGCTCAGTCTGAACCCACACCTTTTATGATATCATGGATTCATGAATACAATTTTCAATACTTGTTCACAAGTTACAATAGGTTACATCTCAGTCTAACTGAGCCGCTGGAATGTTACTTACAGAAAACATAACAGTAATTTGATCATTAATGCAATAGCCTTGATGTCACATATATTTCATATTTTCAAGTAACATTTCTTGCACACAGAGTTCTGAAGTGTAGCTAGCATTATGCTCTTTTAAATTAGTTATTTGAGATGTCATTTTGAAGTACAATGGCAACAAACAATGTTATAGGAATAATAGAAAGTAAAGAATTCCAATTTACATACCACCTTTCATTGATTCAGAACATTGCAAAGTGGATCACTATCAACAATTGATTCCATTTCAGAAGGCAATTTTCTAGGGAAGGACTCTGCTCAATTTGTGCACAAAGTCTCAAACATTATATTAAAAAAAAGTGACCAATTTGCCCATTTAAGTAATTTTGGTTCAAGAAATATTGGTCAGGATATAGAAAACTACTTTGAAAAGTCTGACAATATTTAAATCCAATCAATGTGCACCCGAGATTATAGGTATGTCAATATCTCACTTCAACAATACCACCTTGAACAATGCCGCTCTTCCTCAACATTTCAAAAAAGAGTCAGGATGGATTATATGTACCAGATTTAAAACAAAAGAAGAAAAATGTAAAGTTTTTAAAACTGATAAATTTATTGGTTAAGTCATAAAGCCTTTCTTTTTAGTTATTATATTTCTAAACTTCAAGAAAGAAAGAACACATGGAGTATTCAGAACTGATATCCACATTTTGATCAGCATGGAGTTCTGACTGGCTTGGTTTCAGTGTCAGTGCCAAAAAAAAAATCCCTTCTAGTTGTTGAGCAGCCATAGAGTCAGTAGTGCATGTATTAACCTGTGTGCCTTGTAACTATTTTAAGTTACAGCAATCTAAAATGTGGCATGAAAGTTATAGCATTAAGCCAACTTAAAGAAGCAAAAACAATATTCAAGTATTAAATCTATCCTTCACTAAATTTGAATAAAAATCAAAAGATGCTACACTTATCAACTAATATTTATGTAATTAGCAGAGTGGTGACTATTTATTGCATCTAAATCAGCCTGAATGAATATTATTATTTTGCAACAATAATATCTAAGATATGTAAAAAGTGCATGCCAGTAGTAATAATAATTGCCTTTCAAATGAAGGACAAATTATTGTAGCAGCAATGATATTAATACATCTTCTATTTTGTCCTTTAAAAATAAATAGCAATACAAAAAAAATTCATGCCAAGCACTCTACAATGGATTTGTACATATGTTCATAATGCTCACCAAAAGCATCACAATTTGTCTTTCAATTATTAAATTGTCTTTTAATTAATCAAATAATGCACTGGGATTACTTCTTGAAATCCCAGCTGGCTAAATAGAACACTTTACAGTTGCTAGCCAGAAATCACTGAGGGTTGATAAATGCTAATGAAGACTGTATTATATTTGATCTTAGCAGTTGTTTGGAGACCAAACAGGGAAATGCCAGCATGCTTGAGATGGCTCAGATGATAAACCTTTGTTGTATCTCTATGTCCTTTGACCACACAGCTTGAAGAACCGTGAAGATTCCCAGATCTCTTCAACGCCACTCTTCACCACTTTAGTAATTTAAAATATTAAAAAAGGTCATGAAGAAGGAGTATAAGAACAAATGCAGATGAATTCCTGATGGATGGTTTGACTTGATCAATATTGAACATTGACAGTTCCATGACCAATGGTACTTTGATTATACATCCTCCAAATTACAACCCTGTGTAATAAACAAAGAAAATGTAACTTGCCTTCAACATGTTTTACATAGGTTCAAAGTATACAAATTTACTTTGCTGACTGATAAGGTAAATGTGACTTACATCTTATTAGTTTTCTTCATTTTTTCATTTCACAATAATGCTCCTTGAGTTGTGGTGGTTCAGATAGTCGCAATATGGTAACTATCATCTGGGGAAAGAATGGTTTTCATCAAGTTACAGTTCCAGAAATACACAACATAATTGCTCCCATGTTACCAGAGAACAAGCAGATATTTGAAACATACAATTTTTGTAGTTATCAATCTGAATTCATTCAAAAACATAACATTGGTCTTCATTATCACCCCTCACCCTATTATATGTTGGCATTTTCTTATTGCCCTTTTCAGACTAGTTCCCATTCTATCAGCTAAAAAACTTTCTACATCTGTGTGTGACATTTTATTGATATATTTACCTGGACATTGAGCCCACTCATCCTTATTTCCCCCACCATCAATTTCTTTGGACATTCACTGTTTCTAATATTTCACTCAAGTTGGTACAAAACTGGCCAGGTCTTAAAAGTATCCAATTGATTTGATACTTCCTTAAAGTTGCCCCCGTTTGGTTTCAGGGCCTTAGATTGTTGACCAGCATCCTTCTTTAGATTGTGTGCCAAGACGGGAATGTACAGCTGGAAGGTCCTCATTTAGATGGTTGGGGTGCCTAGTCAATGCTTATGTTTTCACTGAAGCTGTAAATTAGCTCTTGTCAAATAGTCTAAATGCAACATTTAAAACCCCAACTGTACAAAGTGACATGAATAAAACTCTCTCAAATCACTGACAAACTCAGTTACACCAATATTAATGAAATAAACCTCTTCAGAAATAACCTAGGGGTATTTCCAAATGAGATTTTCTTGGGAAGTTAACTCACATAAAAACAAAATTCTGCTCTCAACAAGTAATATGTAATTAAAATGGGAAAAATTAGGCAATATGATGGAGGTAAAAAAATCATTTACATAAGATGTTGGGTGCTGTGAAAAGGAAAAGGAAACTGCAGATTATTCTTGCAAGAGAAGATTGAACGAGCCAAAGATTTTTCTTATCTGTGCTTTTCTTCTTTAATGACCCCTCAATCTATCCTAACAAATTAATTATTGCTGTTGAATTTTGATTGATACATATGCTTTTGATTTATTCCCAACATACAATTTAAGAATTAAATTGGAGATTTTTTTTCTGCTCTTTCTGAAGTTCACCTCGATAGTTTCTTTGCTCCATGGAATAATCAAGTCAGTCATGAGCCCTTCAATGGGAAGATTTTTCAATGGCCATCCTTTTCTGTGCAACACCACTTGGTTGCCTCTCAACAATAGTGTGATTGAGATTAGTAACTTTCCACACTGAAAAATCTGAAGTATTGCTAATTTATACAACAATGCCAATCCCTTGTAGAAACTATTTAAATGATGTAAGCAACTACCACGTTAATGGCAGCAGCACAACACAAAAGATGTAAAGGGGCCGAATCTTTTATTTTAATCCTGCAATAGCTCCTGCATTGAAGATCTGGAAAACCACCTGCAATATTGATATATCAGGCTCCAGCTTCACTTCGAAGTTTCCACTGAGTTTTATGATGTGAAGCCTATACTTGCCATTTCTTAGCTCAGTGACACAGAAGAAGTAGGTGAGAGCAGGATTGGTGCATAGAATCTCTTTAGTCATAAGGTATGCTGACCACCTCCCTGCTGCATGTGTGTACGTACCATCTTGGCAACATTGTCCAGGAAATAGCCTAAGCCCCTGAAGATTAAGGCATTTTAGAACATTTCCTTTTGTATATAGTTCCCAATACAAAATGGGCCAAGGGGCCCTTGATTACTTCTCTTTAGGACAGTGTGGTAGTGTACAATTGTCATGCCCCATTTCTAAGACTGAAACCTTGTATTGCAAAACGCAGCACCCCAGAACCAATGCTGCAGTTGTGCTCCAAGTAGTGAGTATTCACCACACAAATTTCAACAGGATTAGAGTGGGGGCCCCTGCTCAGAGTAATTCCAGCATTTGATTCCATCACATTCATTTAGACGATTGAAATTTTCCTGAGGCATGATTTTACACAACTGGTGAAACAGCAGGTATCATTCAGTACGCATCGATGGTGTTGTACCTTGTCTTCTATCAATTTGTCGACAAACATGTGGACATCCTCGACGCCATTGATCTGAAGTTTGTTGATCGCCAAGATTTGATCACCGAATTTCAGAGCACAGTTCTGATCTGAAGACATGACACTGTTGCCAAGAAAAAGAATTTTATTAATAAGCACTGCTCTCAATCCTGACAATTATCTTAATAGAGGAAAGTGTAAGAATTGAAAGATCAAAGAATTGGTGACTGATGTAAGCTAAACCACAAGGTGGCATCAGCTTCATTACTGAAGGATTTCCTCAACGGTCAGTCACAAAAAAAAACTGATGTTTTAATGGTGTTAGGAATGAGGAATTAATAGCAAATTAAATTGCTGCTGTCTTGATTCGGGGTGGGAAAAAAAGAGGAGGAGAGGGGAGAGAAGGAGAAGGAAAAGGGGGGGGGGGGGGGGGGGGAGAAAGAAAGAAAGGAGAAGGACAGGGTGGAAAGGAAGAGGGGGAGAGAACTTTGGATGCTGCCTGAACTGCTGTGCTCTTCTGGCACCACTAATCCGGTACCATCTTGGCAACATAGTCCGGGAAATAGCCTAAGCGCCTGACGGATACGTTAAAGGATTCAAACAACATTGTGCCCCTTGAAAAATTTGAATAAAAAGTATGAACAACCCACATGTGGTATGAATTGATTTAAAGATAAACAATCATAACAATTTTCTAACAGGTAGTTCTGCATTTATATATGTACAGTTGCAATTTGTAAAGTAAGCAATTCAGGCATGACCACACACACACACACACACACACACACACACACACACACACACACACACACGGAAATATTTGATGCCTGTGCAACACTGCTGTTTTTATTTAAACTCTGAGCAAATACGGTGCACATTTTTAATCTGAAAATTTTCACATTGATCGACATCGCATTCAATTAAGAAGAATCAATTTTTGAAAGTATGAGAGTTCATTTGATTGTTTCATTTCTGAATAAACAATGGGAGTTCCTTACCAGATTTTCTGACTTGCTTGAATTGACAGATTGTTTTTCATATCATTCCGGTGAACTATAACATCCAGTTTCTCCAGCTTTGGTTCTTCTCTAACATTGCTAAATAAAATAAATGTTGATACCCACTAAGTGAAAATATTAGAGTTTTTTTGTTTGGAGATTCACACTGAATCCCAACATTCCACAGAAGACTACAAATTGCTAAAATGACTTTGAAAGATACTGTACTCCAGTACTCAGTGAAAGATACTGCTTTAGTTTTAAACATACAGCTCGAGAATCATGGTTTCTGAAGCCAAATGTTAAACTACGGAAGGGCACAGAAATTAAAAATCTCATCCAGAGGTGTCCCATGTGTTAAGCATGGAGCAGAATTCAGAACCAATTTTTCATCAATGCGTTAAGATACTACTGCATTTAATACAGGGAACATTTTCAATCTTTATGTATAATGGGAAGGCGAGTCATGCATCTTTCTCAACATGTCAGTGACCATGGTCTTTTGTGGACTTGATGGGTTGAATGGCCTGCCTTTGTACTGTAGGAATTCTAAGACTCTTGTACAACACCAGTAGGTTTTGAGCACCCCATTTCAATGCTTGTTAAATTTCACTTTCATCAGGCAGCAGAGAAATCCCTCATGGAGTTTACAAATGACGTAAGCAGCCTATTGGTCCTCTGGGGAGAAGTTAAAAACTTTGTTTTGGAGCAACTGAAGTCAATACAAAATGTACACTTTAACTGAGCATTTGTGGACTTTGTTTAGTTAATGGAACAGCTCTCTGTTTGAACAAACTTTTGGACTGTCTATTTGCAAAGTGAGGAACGTTCTCCGCAGTGGACCTCTATTATTTAAAGGTGAGACAGCAACAACTTGCTTAAAAGCACATAATATTGAAGATGAAATATGTGCACAGAAAATGGAAAGATTCTCTTCAGGAATCTAAAACTAGTCGATTGACCTCTGTCAGAATATATTTGCCATGTTCAGTAAATAGAGGGACAGATGACATTCAATGGAGAAGAGTCCAAAATGTTTGTTTATATAATCTGCATGAACTGCATACCATCTGAGCTCCTGGGCTACATACATACAGTTTAAATGCATGTTTCCCAAGTTGCCATCTCAACAATTTCGAACTCCAAACTTAAGAAAACTGGTTGAAAATAAACTTTTCTAAAATTCGAGGTTCAGGAAGTTCAAAAAAGGTGAAATCTATGGACTAAAAAAGAAAAGCACAAATGGAAATGCATGGTCGTGGTCTGACTGACCACCACCCCCACAAAGGTTCAGGCTGATTTATGGCCTACAACTCTCGGTGTGAATGGTGCAGAAAGAGAAAAGCATAGAGACCAGTGATTTCAGCTCATCCTGCATACAGGCTTGAATATTAGGCTGAGCTAACATCCTGATCAACCTTTGTGTTTACTTCTTGGTACCTTCATTGAACGTCTATCGTGGGTTAGTACAAAATAAATTATAGCTACCGTAAACTCCCAGATATTAATGTATTCCATTTGAATCCTTTGATTTCAGAAGTTTATGACCATTTAAACATATTCATATTAAGACAGAAGATATTAGCAGCTATCAGAATGTCAAAGCAAATAGACATGGACAATTTCAGACTTTGGCTAATATTGGGAGTCTGAGCATTTTGGTTGATGAAGCATAATATTCTGTACCTAATGCCAAGATAAATTGATCTTGAGAAAATAAATAAAAAACAGGTTTGTTCATGCTGTATCTCCATCCTCACAACCCTAAGGCAATATGTAGAGTCTGCCAAATGGGAGACTGTATGCTGCAGAAATATGTTATATAGACTGACTGAGTCTTAAGCCACGTACTTTATTCAATTCTAAAGCTTGCATTTGCTTTGCATGGATCGATTTGAATCCCAGGCTTGATATTAAACATTGCGGTCAGCAGAGCGAGTGTTGGGGGGCAAGGGGAGTGTGTGGGCAGAAGCTCAGAGTTAGAGGTTAGTATGCTCTTGAGGCCCAGAGAGGACAGTGAACTCAGGAATCTTCAGGATTGCCCATGTTTGTATATGCACACTGAGTTCTTAAAGAGCCCAGTCAGATTCACTACAAGGCCAGCAGAGAGGAATGGGAAAGTGATGACTGGAGGGAAGGAATGAGAAATGTTGGAGGCAGTCAGCAGTGGTTCCAGTTCAAGCAGTGGGAGTGGAGACTAGAGCGGTCATATCATGTTCCTCTGAAACATTGAGTCCAAGTAACATCATTATTTACTCTGTGCACATTTATTGCAGGAACCCTCATCCTTTCTCTTTTTAGTCTACTTAAAGAGAGCAAGTTCAGATTCGGACATGGTGGGAAACAGACAGTCCAAACGTGCCTTATTCTCTCCACCCACGAGATTTATAATCGAGGAACAAGTCTTGAGAAAAGAATAGGTGCAGAAATTTTTCAATGATACATGGCATACATGAAACGTTAGTTTAATGAAAATTCAGAATGTTTTCTCACACCTGAGAGATGTTTTCTGGTAGGTTAACTCCTTTCTCTTCTCGTTTAACAAATTGGAATCCTCACTGGCAGCATGTCGAAGTGATGATCCCAGGGGACATTGCTGATGTGTATTCAGGTGGATATCATCTGGCACAAATGCACCACTCCTGCAGCAACATTAACAATTTGTTAGCCAGAATTCACCACGTAGAAACATAACGTACTTTATTGCAAACACTAACATTGATAAGGCACACGCACACACTATGGACAAACAAAATACCAATGTTTACATTAGAGTATTAATAATTTTGGTCCCAGTTCTTGCAACTTTACTAGAAAATTTTGTCCTAGATGAATTGTTTTCGAAAAACATTATTTTGTAATTGTCAGGAGTGAGACTGTAATACACTTTTAGAGTACAGATTATATTACAAGTTTGAATTTGTCATGGGTCAGTGTGACTGGAAGGATGTGCAATAGGTGAAAAGCTAAGGTTTGTAGAAATTTACTGCTTATGTTGGTTTTTGGCCTCACTAACAACACTTAGATTCATTACTCACCTCAGCAATACACTTCAAAAAACAAAGAAAACAGGGTTCAATTCATTTATTTATCTAGAAACTGTGTTCAACTGGGAGGTTGAAATCTGTAATGTTTATTTAAGATCAACATTGAAGATCACTCAAGGTCAAAATTCCACTTTGCCGCACCCTGGCAATTTATCACAACATTGTGCACTTCCAGTGTGTTGTTTCCCCAGCATAGTAACACCCTTCCTTCAAAATGTTGGTGTCATTCTTAAGACAAGGCTTTATTAAGAGATATCAGAGTGAACCCAATCAGTACAGAGAGTGGGCAGTGATGCCAGGGTGGAGTGCAGTTTCTATGAGGGAAGAGGCTTCTGAAACTACAACCTTCACGTTTGTAAATGTTTATGATTCCGTATTACAACGTTGTAAAATGTTTTATCACTATCAAATGGAATTGCACTGCAGGATCAAATCCAAACTCAGGCCAGTTTGCAGAGTTATTCTGAACAATGATCAGACTCCAATCCACAGCATTGCAGAACGATAGACACTGAAAAGTCGCTGACATTGTCTATATTGCTTAAATATTAACCAGAGTCAGCTGTCAGCCAAAATGTTATAAAAGAAATAATTGAGTGAGGATCTTATTACACTTTTTGCAGAATCCATTTGGCAGGTGATATTGTCAACAAGAGTAAATCAAGGTTTATGAATTGAATCTTATTTATTTTGATGCGGTTATTGATATTTGCTCATCTTTACCATAGTAATTTAATCTTTATGGTATTTACTAAACAAACAATAAACTTTGTACTGGTAATAAAAGTTAATCTATGTTTTATTACGGTGAGCCTATGAAACATCATGTCAGGGTTAGACTCCTAGGAAACATCTTGTACTTTATATATTGAAAATATAGAGTCCTATAGGCTGCTCTTTCATAAAAGAGAGATCATGAGTTTAACTTGAAGGTCACCAAACCTCAGGAAAAATTGAGAAGGCAGGCCCTTCATAGTGACTTTGTCCAATGCAGGAATTGAGCCCTTTTTGCGGAAAGCATGTGCCTGTCATGCTGACCTCTTAAGAGGATGACCTCCCACAGATCATAATACCTTATGATCTTGCTGATGAAACAGCAATGCTCCAAAAGCTAGTACTTACGTCCAAATAAACCTGCTGGACTACAATCTGGTGTTGTGTGATTTTTAACTTTGTCCACCCCAGTTCAACACTAGCACCTCCTCATCATATTCTGACAGGTGGGAGGAGCACAGAAGGTATCAGCAGCAATGATACCAATGCAACTTCCAAGAGATAACTCAGGAGTGTGTTTGGACACATGCTAAGACATAACAAATACAAACTTCTCTGTAACTTATTCAGCATGTACTATTAGACTGATAAAAATTAGCATATAAATCTTTCAAACTTCCATTTGTAGTTTTCACAGGACCAATATCATCTTATTTTTGATTCCACACAATATCTTTTGTATTTTACATTTCTAACCTGCACTGGAAAATTAACCCATGTCAATACTGATTTGACATTGTATTGTTAATACAAATTTTAGTGTCATTGTCAAATGTACCTACTTGGTAAAATTTTCTTCTTCTTCGTCAATCTGTTCTGAACAGTCGAAAGATGAGTTGGTGCTTGTACTGCTGCGACTGTAAGGAAAAATCAAAACAATGAATTGCAACTGTTTGTTTTCTGATAGGCATCTGGTGGCTGCACACAGTCATCTCATTTCCAATAGATTTCAACAGACAATACTGTACATACTGGAGTCTATGACTGAAGAGGATGAAATATAAAAAAACCTTCTATATATAGTTAGTTTTTTTTTTATTTGGTCTATTCCAATCTTAAAGTCAACTGTCTTTACTGATGGGCATGAGTAATCCATTACGTTGACTCAGTTGCTCATGAACGGTCTCAAAATATATGATGTGGATGTGCTGGTGTTGGACAAAGTTAAAAATCACAAAACACCAGGTTATAGTTCAACTGGTTTATTTGGAAGCACTAGCTTTCAGAGTGCTGTTCCTTCAACAGGTAGCTAGCTGATGATCAACTTTCATTTTAAAAATCAAAATCGTGAATGAAAGGTGATTTGAAGAATGGAGATTATTTTGTTCATTTTTCATAAAGACCCGATAGTGGTTTTTTTTCAACAAGCAATTTTTTTTGGTTTAATGTTAACTTGGTACTAACAGTTAGTAAGTTGTAATATTTTCCTATGTTATGGCACTTTGTTTGGTTTTGATTGTTGTAGAGCAGTTACAAATTATTTTCAGTGGATGTACGTTCACTTAATAGACACATGAATGGGAGGCAAAGAGAGGGATAGAGACCATCCAAGGGCAATAAATAGCGTGTCTTAATAAGGATTAGAGTCAGCACAAGGTTGGTGGGCTGAAGGGCCTGTTCTTGAGCTGTATTGAATTGTATGCTATTCTATATAGCAAACAGTCCTTCATTTGAAAAGGACTAATTTGTTGTGATCTTGCCATCTGAGAGAAAGGGCAGACTTCTCCAAACTTAAACCACCTAGCAGTGAGATGTGGTTTCTACAGACGCTGTAGAAGGACACTACTAAAGCATCAACTGCAGATTGGCACAGCTTAAATTATTTCAGTATTTAAATATGAATCATAATTTAATTTCATTCCTAATTAATCCCAACAGCCACATAGTCATCAAGATTTTTAAATGGTATTTTGAATCAAGTAATTCAAATATCCATAACTAAATTTATGCCGAATAATGATCTTTTAAGTATAATAGTAACAGGAAAATTAATTCAGTTGAAAAGGCACTGATTACATGACTTAGAAAGACAAGTCTTAAATGGCACAAGTGTTGGTCATGTACAAAAAACAGTTGCCAGCTGGTCTTTACTAATATGCCAAGCGATGCACATTTAGCTCGTAATTAACTTGTGCCTCTTTGCCTGCCATATTGGAGGATTACAAAATTGTTCAGCTGTTTTGTGACCAAGGTTCTAGAGGTGGAGTCTTCCCATGACCTGACCAATGTTGGTGAGGACATTGAGAGAATTGAGTGAGATCAGAAGTGGGTTGTTTCTCACAATCAAAAGCAAAAGGTCCCATTTTCCAACTAAGCATTAACAGCAAGGGGCAGTGAGAATCCCAGTTACATACATCAGTACATATTAAAATCCTTATTACTACTTTGTCTCACTTTTTTGATGTATAGTTTCCCCTTCTTCCATCTGTTATACAGAGACAAGACAGAGCCAATGCCTGATGTGAAAGTCAGAGTGGTAACCTGGTGCTCTAGCTTACCACTTACTCCTCCAGCCCTCCAGTCACAAATATCATTAGGTCACTACTCCTGGAGAGTACCCACATTTTCATCCCTCCCTGTCCCCATTCCCAAACATACCATTCAAGGTAGATGTAGCTAGCCAATGCTTGATAGGATACATAGCTGACCTTTAAGAATGACACTGACCCCAGAGATTCCAGGGTTTCCTGACAGTGGTTAGTACATATACTCCCACTTGCTACTGGTGTATGATAGGGGTGTGGAACATAGACAATTAGGAGAATTTAAGATGATTACAAGGGTTTGCTGAGTGAAACTTGCCAAAAAGATGTCACTTGGCTGATCTCTGGTAAGATTCAGCCCTTGGTTTTGTTCAGGAATTGTTAAATAAATACTGACATCAATTGTGTCTATCCTCTAGACTATTCCACTGCACTTAGAAGAAATTACACAGGGAGAATTTTGCAATGTATGAGGAAAAAAAATGTAATTCAAAAGAAAAAAATCAATAAAAATACAATGACATTTCACTTTCAGTTATTGAATTTATACTCAGATTAATTTGTATGATCTTTCTATTACTTACATTGAAGCCATGGGCATGTAGATTCCAGAGTCTTGTGATTCCGGCCTTTCATTTTCCCGTTGACGTATCTGTTTAAAAGAAAATTATAAACAATCTTTGAGTGTTGATGCAAATTAGGCTTATTAAATATTTAAAGGGGAAATTTACAAACCCTGCAGTTATCACAGTAAAGGGCATTAAATTAGTATACAGTAAATTTAAAACTCATTTTTTTACAGATATACAGAAATGTTTGTTCTGAACAAGCAGCATTGGACTCAAAACCTTAACTCTGTTTCTTTCCACCAATACTGCCAGACCTGCTGAGTTTCTCCAGCACTTTCTATTTTTATTTCAGATTTCCAGCATCCACAGTTTTTGACTTTCATTGAAAACATGTCTCTTTTTCTTTTGCCATGGTTTTCTTTGTGAATAAACAATCATGATTCCGGTTGACCAATTTTAATGACTTGCAAAGATTTACAACTAAGGTTTTCTGAATAAAATTTAACTTTCCTGCAAGTATTAACATCTGACTTAAATACCAAATTTCTAGACATTGGTTCGGCCATTGTTGGAATATTGCATGCAATTCTGGTCTCTTTCCTATCGGAAAGATGTTGTGAAACTTGAAAGGATTCAGAAAAGATTTACAAGGATGTTGCCAGGGTTGGAGGATCTGAGCTACAGGGAGAGGCTGAACCGGCTGCAGCTGTTTTCCCTGGAGCGTCGGAGGCTGACGGGTGACCTAATAGAGGTTTACAAAATTATGAGGGGCATGGATAGGGTAAATAGGCAAACTCCTGGGGTTGGGGAGTCCAGAACTAGAAGGCATAGGTTTAAGGTGAGAGGGGGAGAGACCTAAGGGGCAACTTTTTCACAGAGTGGTACGGGTATGGAATGCGCTGCCAGAGGAGGTGGTGGAGGCTGGTACAATTGCAACATTTAAGAGGCAATTGGATGGTTGTATGAATAGGAAGGGTTTGGAGGGATATGGGCTGTGTGCTGGCAGGTGAGACGAGATTGGGTTGGGATATCTGGTCGGCCTGAAGGGTACTGTTTCCATGCTGTACATCTCTACGACTCTAAATCTTGCATGTCATTATCCTCTTCGTATCTGGTCAAAAATCATTTACTCTACAAGTTACTTATAGAGAGTGTCCATTAAATGAATCATGTCAGTGCAGGAAATTGGTACATTTCCTATTTTGATAAACCAAAGTCACCCTCAGACCCTGACTTAGATTGCTAAATGCAGAATATTACCCCTCCCCCAAGCTGAGAAGAACAAGGAGATTCTAACATTCAATTTGTCCCTTCACTTCTTACGCAACCTGTTGGCTTACATGACTCCCTTGATTGACAGAAAATGTTTTTAAGTGCACCTCTGCCAACCATTTCCAGGAGGTGTACAAAGTGTATTTGTATTCAAAACATTTGGCCTTTCATCAGATCCCTACAGTATAAAAGTAGGCCATTCAGCCCATCAAGTCCAACCCTGACCCTCTAAAGACCATCTCACTGAGATGCATCCCACCCCTCTAACCCTGCATTTCCCATGACTAATCCACCCAGCCTGCGCATCCCTGAACACTATGGGCAATTTGCATGGCCAATCTACCTAACCTGCACATCTTTAGACTGTTGGACAAAACCAAAATCACCCACAGGAAACCCACACAGACACAGAATGTGCAAACTCCACACAGACAGGTGGCTGAGAGTGAAATTGAACCCAAGTCCCTGGTGCTGCGAGGCAGCAGTGCCAGCTATTGTGCTGTCCCACTGCTATATTTTAAAAACACAGAACTGGGGAATAGATATCCATGTGATATTACTTTGCGTATTTGCATATTTCCAGTGGGTTGGCCTGCCGAAAAGAACAAATCTATCCTAAATACTGAGTCCCTATAAATAAACAAATCCATTTTGAACTTCAGTCATGTTAGTTAGATTTCCTAATTGGAAGAAATTGATCATTCAATAATCTACAAGAACATATCACTATGCATTAAACATGAAACTCATTAATGTGTAAATAAAGCCACATATCAATATTTACATAAAGTATAGGAATTATTTTAAATTCACAAGACACTTACAGCTGCTAGAATATTCCTTGGTGTATCATAAATATTTGAAGGGTCCTCAAGTTGCAGAGGCAGAGGCAGTGATAAAGAGCGTGGCTTTTCGAAAGAAAATGGAGATGGGATGGGCTGTAAACAAACAAAAAAGTGAAAAAAATAAATATTTTTACCATGTTTTCAAAGGAATTGTGTCCACATTTGATTTCAACTGCTATATAAAGTATAATGTAGAATGCTGATTAAAGTCAAACATAAGCAATAGACACACAAAGCAAAAATGTGAATAACATTCTGTAATGCCATTTGAAAAGTTGATACATTAGATACAATTTGGCACCAATTTTAACAAACTTGATCAAAAAGCAATAACCTATAATAGTGGGTTAGAGAATTTACCAGAGTTGACACTGTAAAGTCAAAAAGCAGGTTATAGTTAAACTTTGTAGTAAAAGGTAGGAGTTAAAAGGCTATACTAAACGATGGCTAAATAACTAATTTTGGTTTTGATTTTACTAGGTTACTATGCGAACTCATGCTATGTCTCTGACATAGATAGTGCATGGTGGTTCACTGAAAACAAATAACCTAGGCAATGACTCCATACCAGTAAAAAATGAGGTCTGCAGATGCTGGAGATCACAGCTGCAAATGTGTTGCTGGTCAAAGCACAGCAGGCCAGGCAGCATCTCAGGCCTGCTGTGCTTTGACCAGCAACACTGACTCCATACCAGTCAGGACTTTCAGAATGACTGAGATCTATGAAAAGAGAATTCACAAAAAAGTCCTCCTATGCCAACTAGAAGGGAAGGGCTTCTTCTAGATTAACCTCCAAGTGAAAAACTGGTGAGAATGGAATCCACACTCAAGGAACTAAGCATTGTGGGAAGTTGGAGTCTATGGAATCACCTAACAGAACCTATACAAGAATGACTCCACTAGATTATGCTCAAATAGTTGAACGATGAGGGCTTGACTTATAATACATTGGACCATTTACCTTGGTAAAGTAGCAAGAATGAATCTTGCATTCACCTGGAGGATTTGGACTTTTAAAAAAAAAGGTAAGACTACAGAGAATGTGGTGTAATGTATAAGTGCAATATGAGGTTTCCTATTGTGTTAAATGGGTCAGGAGCTACACTTTCTGCACTTTAGTGTATTAGTTGCCTACTAAGCATTATTTAGTAATGCTGAGCTTTGTTGATTTCGGAGAACAAAATTCATAAAAAGTGAAATTATATTGAGCAATGCTTTGCTTAGTTCATTAGGAATTCATATGTCTTTTTATAACCTTATAGTTTCTATGGGGATCATAGCAATGGTATTATCAATAAACATGGCTTTTTTAACTTTAACTTTAACTTTAAAAGTAGTTCAAAAAGTTACCATGGTTTCACAAGTGAAATCACCTTGAGTTTTCAGCTCATGTAAAAACAATTCTAAATGATATATGTAACTAAACAACAAATGCAGTGACTATTACAAAGAGATATTTATGTTACCTGGGAAAATCTTTTAACCATCATTCTAGGATTATCATAAATAGATGAGTCCATTTCTGATGAAGCAGATTCAACATGTGGTTTTGGATTAATCCAGTTAGTTTTTCTCTGGTTATTCTGCAAACGAAAACAGATGCTTTAAAATCATTTGATCCATTTAATGAGACCTCAAGTCCATAAGAAATAGGAATGCAAGTAAGCTGTTTGGCCACTGGGCCTGCTCTGCTATTCAATAATAAGATCACTCAAATCTACACCATTTATTGTGCTTTCAGAACCACGTAAATGAAAAATAGTTCCAAGGGAAGATGTACAGCACAGTCAGTGCAAAACACTTTGAACACATTCTGAAACAGTTACATAAAGAACTGAATAGGTAAGGACAGCTGATTTCTTCAAAAGTATTAGGGCACTGGGTGTTTCTTTCAATAACATACTGTAGTTTCATTATCACTGACATTAGCTGGTTTAATTATTCAAATTAATGCCTTGTCACTTTGGTGTTTAAACCTCTGCCACTGGATTATTAATTGATACTTCTGGATGGTACAGTTGGTAGCATTCACACCGTGGTGCTGGGAAGATCGAGAATTCCAGTCCCACTTCAAGAGTGAAGCATAAGACTTAAGCTTGGCAATCAGTGGATCATTCAGAGAGTGCTATACTGTTAAGTGCCCCATCTTTTTGAAGAAACATTAAATCAGGGTTTCCCCCCCTAAAATCAATTGCCCTGATACAATAAAAATTATTAATAAAGATTCAATTTTGATTATGAATATGGCTGCAGAAAGTGCATGAAAGAAGTTACTGATATCCTGAAAAAATCTGAGCTTTCCAAGTAACATGATTGATAACTGTCATAAGTTGTGAGGGTGAGAAGTATCCAATCCCCACCTCCTGCTCCACTGCATCGAATCTGTGGCACACAGAAGCAGACCATGCGACTCAATGTATGCTGATGCTAATCCCCCACCCAACTCTCCGTACACAGCATGTGTCTCTAAATATATATTTCCATCCTCTTCACTATTAAGCAAATAGTATAATTTCTGTACAAAACACTTCAAGTATTGCATATCAATAGTATTGCATATCTAGAATAGTAGAATAAGTTGGATTAGATATGCCTGGTGAAAGTGTTCCTGGCTGTGGGGGTTGCTCAACATTGGCATGTTTTCCAGAGCCACCCTGTAAATAAGTAGTAAAGGATCGGTAAGGTTAGACCAGTCTGACAATGTACTGCTGAAGCTCATTTATTATCAGCTTTCAGTATTATAGGGTGCAATAGGATTGAGAGATTTTGGCTACAGAATAACATTTTTGCTTGATTTAGCAGTTGCAGGCAATCTGATATGATACATTTAAACAATATATCAGTGATTTGGTATTTTAGTAATCCTAGGAAATCTATAAGAGTGGCAGCAACCTGTCAAACTCCTGCAACAGCACCTTGCAAAAGTGCAGTCTGCCACACAGAAGGACAAGGACAGTGAATACCTGGGAAGAGCACCATGTTCAAGTTCCCTTCTCAGGATTATATCATTCCAATTTGGAGATACAATGTTGTTCTTTCAGACACTGGGGCAAAGATTGGGAATCCTTCCCCGAAGCACTGGGGGCTGGAACCACACCAAACTATAGCTGTTCAAAAAGGTGGTCACCTGCTTAAGAATAATTTAGAGTTGGGCAACATTTGTTGGCCTTTCCAGTAAAGGAGTCATCCTTGGAAATGAACAAAAAAATTCAACACATTGA
Source organism: Hemiscyllium ocellatum (assembly GCF_020745735.1). NCBI lineage: Eukaryota > Metazoa > Chordata > Chondrichthyes > Orectolobiformes > Hemiscylliidae > Hemiscyllium > Hemiscyllium ocellatum. The sequence goes on along the minus strand of NC_083422.1, from coordinate 39,248,325 downwards.
TCTATATGCTTGGCGAGGGAAGTGACAGAGATGCAAAATGGTTGTGATTATAATTACATTGGATTAGATATTCACTTCTATTTTTGCCAAAACATAAACCATCCAAAAATGTCAATAATGTAAAAAACATTGATCTTTACTTCTTTCAACAGGAGAAAGATGGAATTGAGAAGTGAGCTGGGATTGCAGATAGAAAAACATTCTATCAAAGCCACCAGCCTTTTCATTGTATTAAATATTTTGATGCTTTTAATTGTCTGGTTTATCTTAAAGTTAACCATTTGGTTAGTGAATGTTTCCCCAGGATGAATAAAAGGTTGTTTCTGTATATGTGCGATCCAATTCAGACATTTTCACAGAATGGGAGCGCAGAACCACGATTGTATGCACAATTTTTAATTCACTCAAATAAATGGACAGGAAATTATGGTGCACACCCATGACATTGGCCTGCTAGGACTCATACTGCAATCACTTTATCTACCAAGTGCATTCATTTGTAAAATATTTTCTGCTGGATAAAAACAAATCTCAAACAAAAATCATATAAAAACAATAAAATAAAATTTCTGATGGAGGTTTATTGATAATATGTACATAAGATAGAGGAGCAGAATTAAGCCATTAAGTTCATTGAATCTGCTCCACCAATTGATCATGGCTGATATTTTTTCAACCCCCATTCTCCTGCTTTCTCCTCGTAATCTTTATTCGCCTTACCAAATCAACAACCCTACCCATCTCTCTCAAGTGCAGTCAATGCCAAGGCCTCCACAACCTCCTGTGGCAATGAGCTCCACAGATTCACCACCCTCTGGCTGAAGAAATTCTTCATCACCTCAGTTCTAAAGGATTGTCCTTTCACTCCGAGGCTGCGCTTCAAGTCCTAGACTCTCCTGTGTAAACATTTTCTCCACATCCACTCTATCCAAGCCTCTCAATATTCTTTAAGTTTCAGTCAGATCCCCTGCGTCCTTCTAAACTTCATCAAATCACAGTTCTTCAGTCTGCTCATACGACAAGCCTTTCATTTCTGATCTGAAGTGTTAGCTCAGTCTCTCTCTCTCTCCAGATGCCACCTGATTTGTTGACCATTTGACTTGATTTATTTTCACATATTTTGTTACAAAATACAGTGAAGAGTGTTTATGCAGAGTGTAGAATAACAGTGTAGAGTGAACAGTTTTGCAGGAATTAATAAGGTTATTTATGCAAACCCAGGTGCAGAGAATAAAGTGTTAAGAGACTCTCAAAAGTATTTTTATCTTGTTTACTGGATGGTATTAATTTAAATGCCCTGGATGATTTCATGCTTTTCTGTATCTCTATAACTTTTAATGTGAACAGAAAAAAAGATTATTTAATATCAACTTCAAATATAATATTTATAATTACAGTTACCTTTACCTATAATTTGCATGATCAAAAGTATTGTTTGAACTAAAAACCACTTTTATATAGATTATGACACTTAGGATGTCTTAACGCATAGCCATAACATATTAAAGGAATACTGAACTACTGCTTCTGAAGTTAGAACAACGTGGGGCAAGATGCCCAATTTTAAAGTTTAATAAATACCAATTTTTAGTTGGAAGGCAAAAACAAAGCTAAGCTGAACCATGAATTGAATGTTTGTACATATTCCTAAAACAGAAAAAGATATAATACAACAGTTCTGGCTTTTTAAAAACACAAATTCCAAGATAATTGTGAGATTTTTGACAATGTCATTTTTTTTTACCTGGGATTGTTCCTCAAGTAATGGAATTGTCTTCATGTGAAGCAGACTTGCAATTACGCCTTGCAATAATTGTGCAGTTTTTCTGTGGAAGGAACAGCTCAATTAAAAATAAGACTAATGCAGTTAAATGTTCTATCAGTAATGCCAATGCATCCTTAAATTCATTATTTATTCATCAAGTACTTGCAAAAGTTAACTGATATTAATTCTGTGAACCTTGTTATTTTCACATTTTGCTATGGACCTATATTATCAGAGATGTGAAATGGAAATGTTTGCACATCACTTGCAGGAACTGTTTCCACACAGTAATTATATATTGAAAATCTTACTAGCTGGTGCAGAAAACCACTCATTCTAGCACAACAAACAGGAGAACAGTTTCAACACGAAAACGGACGTCAGCTTGGAGTGAGACTTTCTCCAGTTTCCCACTGTGAAACTAATTTTCTTCTCCTTAATCTCTTCCTGATGTAACTGACTCCCTGCTAGGGTTAGTTGCAACTTTCACTCATGCATACCATGAATTCTTTTTGTGCAATCCTAGACTGAATCCTGATTGTAGGGTGGAAATATAGCCTCTGCCATACCATGTCTTGCCTAATGTTATATGTACTGTACACAAACACACTATCTAAACCAAACTCCTCATAACATAAAGACTATGAACCTTGGAAGGTTTACCCATCCACAAAGATGGAGAAACAAGAGTTTATTGGGCCATACCAACTGCTCTGGTTGGCAGAAACTAATCCAGCACTGATTCTCACTTCAGTTCAATGAACCAAGACAATTCAAAAAAGATGAATGATGAGTGGGTACTATGGTGCCTACACAAAGAGAAAGGCATAGTATAAGGTCATGGTTGAGTGGTCCCTGGCATTTGTCTGTCATTTTTGTGTGGACTGTAATTAAGCCATTCCCCCGTCTCCTTGGCTGCAAATGTGTAAGGAACAAACAAAAGGTGAACACCATAAGAGAAAGAGACTTGCTGCCAAAATCATATCCACAAAGCAGCTTCAAAAAGGTTGTTTTGACAATAAATGCATTATACTTTTCAAAGTTATTCCCAATTAGTAAAATTTGGCTAAAAATCAATTCCAGCTTAATATTATGATGTTTCAGACCACAATTGTGCTCATTTCCCAGAATACTGGGATAGGAGATATTCCCTGTTTAAAATTTAACATTTTTCCGTTATATTTGGTACTAAGTTAAATAATTTACAGTTTCATTCTGACTGCAATTAGTTTGTGGAAAATACACAGCTACTTTAGTACAAAGTGATGGGAAGAAGTTGAAGGAAATTCTTACTGTGTTTAAATACCTCAACATGAACTGCACTTCCTATAGGAGTAGAGGGTGATCAAAGACATTGACACAATATTAATAAATTATATCGGTCAAGGTCAAAGATAAGGTGAGCTTTCTTTCCTTCAGGATATTTTAATCTTGAGGTGTTTGCTTTCGCTGATCTTAGATGTATTGTGAATTCTCCCCAGAATTATGAATATATTTGACATTTATCGATTCTTAAAACCTTATCTCTAAACAACTTTGATTTTTTTATGCTTACATTTCTCCAATAAGGAAATAATCTCTTTCTTCTGTCTTCAGCAAAACCACAGACTCGGAGGTACATTTAAACAGTTTTTGAATTATAGTCCACTTTGGATGACCGTCCAAACCATGGCATAACACTGTTGTTCTTTTTAAACAAGGAGAAACAGATATTAGTCTAGCTGGAAGCCTAGTTATACTTGAAATAATCCAGTTTCATATTTTAAAAATAGTAAAGATGGCAATAAGCTGAAGTATCATGTACACATCTAGACTGCAGTTGGAGCTGCACTCATCTGGAGGACTAGTGTGTATTCAATCACTTTCCCAATTTGTGTCTTGAAAATCATGGAAGCAATTTGAGAGGGGAGGAGGTGAGCCACGATTTTCAGAGAGGCCAGTCTCTGATCTACTGATGAAGGAGCAGCGCTCTGAAAATTTGTGATTTCTAATAAACCTGTTGGACTATAACCTGGTGCAGTGTGACTTTTGACCTACTGATTAAAACATAGCAGGGATACGATGATTCAGTTTTATGAATTAGACATTTCTGCAGAAAAATGTTACCTGGCACTTATCAGCCCCAGCTTGTTTGGGCTGCTACGGATGCCTTCATTATCAGAGCAGTTGTGAATGGAGAGCAAAGTGTTTAAACTTACTTTAACAGCACCACTTCTGACCTAGTGACACATGAATGGTCATTAATGAAGTAGATCAGTGGATCTGTTTGGAATGTAGCTGTTACAATTGTGAGGTTCAAAAAAAATTGTGGTGTTTTGGTTTGGTGATTTTAATATAACAGAGAATGAAGGTTTCATGTATCCTTTTAGTGATTACTCATCTTTCCAGCTTTGCTATGAGCTTGCTTGTCTCAGAAATGTTATAGTCTGCAAGGTGGGACCTTATTCTGAAAGGGTTATCTTTTATAAATTCTTCTATGAACATTATTTCTCCTAAAGCTTCCAAAATCTTGATCAAGCTTCATTACTGCATACTATTGATCAAAAATAAATTTTTCACTAGCAAATTGCACATAGATCTGATACAGTGTGTTCCTTGCCTGTAAATGTTTAGACCTAACTGATACACATTAACCACAGCAATCTTAATTGTACCATAATCTTTGGCCTACTCATGTGAAAGAACAAAAAAAATACTTTTAATAGAATTGTTCAAATTTCCTATGGCTACTCTAACACTTTGTCTGAGGCAATTGCCAATGTACAATACATTTTAACTCCTTCATTGAATTTGGACAATAGATAAATTTCCTTTGCAAATTGATATCAGGAATTAAATCTGTCCCCTTGTCAAGGGTGCCCGTTACTTGGTGTTTAGCTATTCAAAGTCTTTCTCTGTCCTGTTCAATGTTTCTGCCTTTCATTTCTCTTTGCAATTTGAAACTCTTTCTTTTACACTTTGAAATTCTAATTCAAGTGTTGCATTTCACTTTCTTTACAGCTAGCTGTAGCAAGACACTCAAAGACATGCTGTTTTTTCAAAATGAATACCTCAAAAGACAGCCATTTAACCTTGCAACAAATATAACTGAAGTTACTGTGCAATCTCGTTCAAAGCTCAGCACCCCTTCCTTAACCTGTGGATTCAACATTTTAAAAACAGCCTTTACATTTGTTAGAATCTACAAATAGCCAATAAATTTGAAAAATAAATTTGCATTCAGTGACCAACTGAGATCCTAGCAGATTCATCTGTCTTCAAAAATTTGGGGTTACCTTTTAGAATAACCTTGTGACCCAATCCTACGTTGGATCCATGCAGTCTTCCCCTTTCAAAGTCTATCTCCATGAAAACATGAATCATATGGACCTTGAATCCAGAAGTGCTAACAAGTGCTATTTTTAGATTTCAAACTTCACTGTATTTTGGAATTGCATAATCATTTTAAAGGTGTAACAATTTACATTATATTCTTAACACTTGCCTGGGACATTGAAGGTAAAGAAGTCTATCCACTGATATTTCTGCCATTGCTGAAAAGTGTGAACAGCTGAAACCTATTTAAACAAATTGCGTATCCCAAACTCATCTGTTAACAATCAAACCAAGTAGCTTTGAGGTTTGGCATTGCTGCCCCTTTCCACTGTAAAATGCTGTTTCTTGGAAACTGCTGCTTATTCTTAATGGTTAACTGTTTGATTATATTTTGTGCCATTTGATAAAAATCAAACCAGGCAGGTTTAGGGCTGTTGTATTGTGTTGTAGTTGTATTAACAACTTTGAACAGGTTGATTAGAAAATGTCAAACCAGATAGATTTGATGCCAGTCACATGCCCAAGTCCCCACCCCTTTAATTTATCCTACGTTCAAGAACTGTCCCAAAACATAACAACCTCATAAAACCTCACATTTATTGAAAAAAAAACAGAAGGGCAAACTGCTAATATTTTATGGGAATGAAATTGACAGAAACTTATTTCATCTAGACATCTCAAATTTGGCTTTGGCCTGCTTTCAATACTGTATTTGGATTTTTGCAAGATAAATGCAAAAAGGGGAAAGAATAAAACTATATGTAAACTGAAAGTGGAAAGATGGTTTGAATGCTATTACTAATGGAATGGTCAAACATAACATTTCTTAAAGTGTATTTTTCTTATATAGGTTGGCAAGGTGTCAAGCATATTGGATTGTTAGAGGGTCCATTCCTACCTAAAATTGAATCAATACCTCTTTGAAGATTTAAGCTTTTTGGCAATCACAGTTTAAACTGCCAATTGGGATTCAATAGTCAAATATGACATAATAGGAATAATAAATAAATTGATTCACAAAGAACTTAGCATATTAAAAAATCTCTATTAATATTATACAATGCAATAAGAAGGTTTTAGTCTGAAATGGATCAAGAAATTAAATATTTACTTGTCGATATGTATTTTTCCATGTGGAGGCAATTTTCTGCACTGTTCTTGGTTTTTGAAGTAATACAAGGTATGCTGATTGTCCTTTGCTGTCAACACAAAGTATCTTTTTTTCCATGATGTCTAAAGAACAGAACAAAATTATTCACAGTAATGTCAAACATCTACTAAAATAAACTCACTCTAAGTACACTTTAATTGCACGTTCAGTATGTTACTGGGACAGTATCTAATAAATCTATGTTCATAAATATGTGAAGAATGCTTAATTCCTACTGAACTGTTGGCAATAGTATGAATTTTAAATGAAAATATTGTAAATTTAGCTTATGTCAGCTCATAATTTTGTCTAGTGGTACACTTTTCTGATTTGAAATCAGATTTTTGCAATGATATATAATGCAGTAAGGTTGCAGTTTACAAGCAGTATTTCATTTTTCACCAATTCTTGGACATAATTCAAGACAACAGCTCTGAAATTAGTTTTGTCAACTTGTGATAAATTGAAAATAATTGCAGTGCCATTCTTGTACTACAGCGTACTGTTCTGATTTGAATGTAACATAGTCATAGCCAAATTAATTACTTTTAGTAATGTGTTTGTAGCTCAAATGTTATTCTTTCAAAGGAAAGTTCATTCTTTAAGTCTGCATACACTAAACCAAGCCATTATACATACTTTAGAAATACAGTCTGTCCATTGTCATAATAGAACATGCCCTTCAAATATTTAAAGAACTACATTCTAAATGTTCAAGTAAAGTTCGTTAATGTGAATATAAAATATAACATAAAAGCCAAACATTTTCTTTGTTTTGAAATACAGAATTCTTTGAAGTTTGCATTACATGTAGACAGTTGATTAAAAAGGCATTTGGCAAGCTTGCTTTCATGGCTCAGACTTTGAGTACAGGAGTTGGGATGTCATGTTGAGGTTATACAGGATGTTGATGAGGCCCTTTCTAGAGTACTATGTCCAATTCTGGACATTCTATAATATGGATATTAAGCTGGAAAGGATTCAGAAGAGAATTATGTAGATGTTGCTGGAAATGGAGGGTTTGAACTAGAAGGAGACACTGGATTGGATGGGACTTTTTTTTTCTCCACTGGAACATAGCAGTTGAGGAGTGACCTTATGGAGGTTTATAAAATCATGAGGGGTATAGATAACAACAATAATGGCAGGTTTTCTTTTTCCTTGGGTGGGGGTTTGAACAGTAGGGGGGCATATTTTTAAAGGAGAGAAAGAAAGATTTAAAAAAGACATGAGGTGATAATTTTGTTTTACAGAGTGATGTGTGTGTGGAATGAATTTCCGGAGGAAGCAGTGGTGACTGCAGGCATAGTTACTGTGATTGAAAGACATTTGGATAAGTGAATGTATGTGAAATGTTTGGAGGGATATGGGTCCAGGGCAAGGAGGTGGAACAAGTTTAATTTGGGATTATGTTTGGCATGGACTGGTTGGTCTGAAAGGTCTTTTTTCTGTGCTGTATGACTATGACTGTGTGGCCCAAAAGTCTTGCTAAACTTCAAAAGAATTGGCACAGATATGTTCCTCAGTTTGCAATTTAGCTTTGATTGTTGCTTTGGAGAAAGCGGTCTCAATAGCAGCAGCAGTGCTTTCAAGAATGGGGTAAGGGTTTCTCTTTTATCCAAAAGCACCATTTAAATAAATATCTTGAACGTACCTGAATTCCAATCCGCTTGCTTGGTGGTGATTTTGTGAAGTATCCTTCAAAACAAATGTCATTCTTCCCGATGACATTCTCACCATCGTTCTCTTCATCATAAGATTTCATCGATAAACGATTGCCTATTTTAAAAAATATACACAGTCAAGCATAAGGAGTAGGAACAAGTTCACTCTATTTCAGCAGAAAGCCAAAAGTGACATTTCATATACCAAACATTAGTAAAGGTAAGTGAAACTACTATAGTCCCAGAGGATCATAGGGATGCCTTTCCATTAGAAAGAGATGACTGCTGGTGGTTTAACCTGAGGGTCACCATGCCTCAGACAAGATGAGAGGTTGAGATCTTCATGGTAACCTCAGCTGCTGCAAGAAATGAACCTGGGTTGCTAGTGTTGCTCTAGCTTTACAAGCCAGCTCTTCACTCAACTGAGCTAATCAAGCTAAAAACATCAGTGACAAAACTGAGGGCAACTTTAAAACCAGTAAGAAATATTTTCAGTACATCTTTGTATCGAGCCTAGTTCTCAAACTTTTAAAAAATTTTATCTTCGTTGACTTTCACAATAAAGGGATGAGAAAGAATCCCAGCATGTGGCATTTCTGAAAATAATGAAGCAAAGTTCTTAAGGCCACAGTGTAAGTTTGTAACTTGCACTACTAAAGGCCAAGTCCATTTCACAAGTAACATCTCCATAGCCTTAAGAGGCTGGAATTAATAGCAAGTTAATTATCAAGAAGTTTACTATCTAAATCTTTAGCCGTGATTAATGAAACTTTTTTGAAAGACAGCATCTAATTTCATTTGTGAGAGAAGTTGGGAAGTGACAGTGCACTTTGACACCATGAAGTCCACTCCAAGGGAGCAAATTTCTTCTGAGTGCAATTCTGTTTTTGAGTGAGTGCCAAGAGGAAGTATCCTTCAGTGAAACTGACAAACAGCCTCCATGATGCTGATCATTTTGGAATTTCAGTTTGAACTCAACTATAATTAAACAGCCTGAGAACATGTGGGTGCAGTGTACAAATAACAATTAACAACGTATCATTTAATAGTATAAATCATATACCTGTGCCTTGTTTACTCATTTTCAAATTCTTCATAAGGATTGGAATAATCTGGAAAAGAAGTAGTTTATCAGATAAACTGCATCAGAGAAAACAGTGACATGAAAACAGAATTACCGAGGAAGTATTCGAATGCTAACGAAATAGTCCAGTGTTAGAAGGCATTGAACTAACAGCACGTTACAATGAACAGCAGTGAGCTATTCACATTCATGAAAGATCTCAGTGATCCATATTGGGACGATGAAGCTGGAGCTGAAAGCTGGGTTGTTACCAGGTGCAGTTGTACTGCTGAGGGTCGCCGCACTGCCGGCTTGCCTAGAGGGTCCTTCCAGCTGCACTGGTTAAAGTGCAGTTCGCCAGCTGACACACTCGCTTTGGCCACTGTCATTCACTGAGGGTCTCAGGCGTGGGTGGACAGCGAGTTTCTTGCAGGAGGAGACTCCCACGCCACCTCACTCCGGATTTACACCACATCTGGCGGATTGCACTGGGATCTTCAGCCCAATAGCACCGTTCAGACCTGGGTCACAGTTGTACTGCAGGTTACACATGGCTCAGCCCAAGGGTTTCAGGTGGAGCAAACCAGTAAACTTGTTCCAACCTGAAACACCATCCGCTACAAAAAAATCCGGAGGTTTTTAGCACAAAGCTCGGTTTTAAAACACATCGAAATTAGTTTCGAATACAATGGCGAACATAGCTGCCCGGAGATTCTGCTTAAGACACATACTATAATTACGTTGTTTTTTTTTGAAAACGACAACACTTTATATGTTTTTAAACCTACGATTACAGGGAAGATCATTGTTTTCCAATGTTTTTAGTAACTCGAATCCTCCCTCTCCCCATACTAGTACCTGCCGTTCGAACAGATTCCTTCGACGTTCACATTGAATAATCCAACATAAGTTGGTGTACAGCCTATGTTTTACTAAAAGACGTACCAGCACTGAGTTGTTCTGAGGGAGTAGTTGTTGGCTGCTGCTAGTTTCTCTTGCACCTGCACACGACTCTCCTGCAAGACCTGCTTCAGCTTATTTAAAGGCGTAGTCTGAACGGGGCTTTCCAGCTAAATATTCCAGTGCGGTGGTTTCCAAGTTTTTTTTTCCCTTTGCTTTCACCTGTCGACGTGAACACGGACGCTTTGCGGGAATTTTTTTCCAAAAAAAAATCCACGGCTCCTGCGTGTAATAATTATATTGTTGCTTATTAGCTGCAGAAACTTACGGTTAGGAACTGTTGATCATTAACAAGCAAAACTTTAATTAAGACAGTTAGCATATGCAAATTAGAAGGACGAGGTAACCAGGAACTGTTCTGCACCTCAATAATGGAATAGAACTTCTAATGATTATTGTCCAGACCTATACTTGATGTAAGGCCATCCAAGAAATATTAGTTTCAAGATAGCAATGCTGAAGCACAATTCCAATCAGGTGAGGTTCTGTTTGTCAATGTGCTTTTGAAAAATAAGCTCGAAGTATGTAAGCTCAATGAGTTGAATAATATCCAAGGTGCTGCTATCCAGCGAAGAATAAATCAAGACACTAAAAATCTGAAAAACAAACAGGAAATACTCAGTGAGTCAAGCAGCATTGTTAAAATCACCACACAGAAAGGCAAGAGCTCACAGCTCCTACTGACTGGTCTGAGTGCTTCCCAAATACCGCCCCCCCCCCCCCCCCCCCCCCACACACACACACACACACACACACACAGATAAGTTCAGCAAAGGAGCTGTCACCATGGATACACAGCCCACCTTCCTGACCTCTTAGTAGCCCTCGTTTCCCTTTAGTTATCTGTTTGCTTTGAATGTAATTATATATAATATTTGGGGTTCTTTGGCTTTATTTGCAAATAAATAATCCTTGGCTTTTGCAATTTCCTTTCTAATATTACCCCTGCACTTTGTTGGTGCCTCTCTTAGCTTTCAACAGATTTGAGTGCTTGGCATCTGATCTTTTTTTGCCTTCACCTGAAGTTGTAAGCTTCTTGACTCCCAGGACTTGCCTCTTCCATCCTATTCAAGAACATTAAGAACAGGAGTAAGCCGAATCCAAAGATGTGCAGGTTAGGCGAATTGGCCATGCTAAATTGCTCGTAGTGTTCAGGGATGTGTAGTTTAGATGTGCTAGCTACAGGTAAATAAAGGATATTAGGGAAGGGAAATGGGTCTGCATGGATTACTCTTTGGAGGGTTGGCGTGGACTTGTTGGGCCGAAGGGCCTGTTTCCACACCATAGGGATTCTATGGATTCTATTTATAAGCAATTTAGCTTCATGAACCTGCTCCACTATTCTACTATTCACTATGATCATGAGTGATACCATTTTAGTCACAATTTCACTTTCCTGCTCTCTCCATAATCCCTCAACCTATTACTAAAATCTGACTATCTCTTTGTTAAATCTATTCAATGTCCCTGAATCCATCACACTCTAGATTTAGTGAATTCCACAGATTCATGACCCTTTGAGAAAATAAATTTTTCCTCACCTCTGTTTTAAATCTTATCCTAAAGCTATGACCTCTCGTTTTGGGTTGTCACACATGAGGGAAAAATCCTCTCTATATCTACTTTGTCAATTGCCTTTAACATTTTGTACATCTCACTTAGATCTCCCTATGTTTATCTCGAGAGTATAGGCCGAAACTGTTCAATGTCTCTTCAGAAGACAAATCCTCACCTCTGGAATCAATACAGTGAAACTCCTCTGAACGGCGTCCTGTGTGACGACATCCCTCCTTAAGTAAGGGGACCACAACGACCACACAAGTAATGCCTTGTACAGTTGCAGCAATGCTTCCCTACTTTTATACACTGTTTATTTAACAATAAATGCTGAAATTGAATTTGATTTCCTTATTATCTGCTATACCTGTACACTAGTTTTCTGCAATTTATGTACAAGGGTACCCAGATCCATCTGCACTGAAGTGTTCTGAAGTTTCTTTCCATTTAAATAATTAGTTGCCTTCCTACTCTTCTGATCAAAATGGATAACCTTACACTTATTAACATTAAACTCCAGCTGTCAGATTTTGGTCCATTCACGTAACCTATCCATACCCATTTATGAATTTCTTATTTCTTTATTAAAGCTTATTTTCACATCTAATTTTAGTGTCATCTGCAAATTTGGCTATAGTACATTCTATCCCTGCATCCAAGTTATTAATATAGATTGCAAATATTTTGGACCTAAAGATCAATTGCTATGATATCCCACTGGTTACATCTTGCTGACCAGAAAATACCTATTTAGAATCATACAATCCCTACAGTGTGGAAGCAGACTATTTGGCCCATCAAGTTCACACTGACCCTCCAAAGAGCATTCCACCCCATCCCTTTAACCCTAAGTTTCCCATGGCTAATCCACCTAGCCTGCATATCCCTGGACATTATGGGCAATTTAGCATGGCTGATCCACCTATCCTGCACATCTTTGGATATTGGAAGGAAACCAGAGCACCCGATGGAAACTCAAGCAGACACGGGGTGAATGTGCAAACTCGACATAGACAGTTGCCTGAGACTGGACTTAAACCCAGGTCCCTAGTACTGTGAGGCAGCAGTGCTAATCACTGAGCCACAACCTTGACACTTGTTTTCTATTGGTTAGCAAGTTATCTCGATCCAATTGAATAAATGGCTCTAATACCATATGATTTCATTCTTGTCTATAATTTTTTATGTGGCACATTACCAAATGCCTTGGGACGTCCAGATATTTACATCTACAGAATCTCCTTTGTCCATCTTGCTTGTTACCTTTACAAAAATCTCTAACAACTTAGTCAAATATGAATTACCGGTCATAAAGCCATATGGACTCTGATGGATTGCATTTTAACTTTCCAGGAGTCCTATTAGGTTCTAATAATTTCTTGGTGGTGAGGTATTTGTTCTGCACTCTCAATCTGCTTGCTAACTGCTTCCTGCTTCTCTGAAGCTGATTTATCACTGTGTAGCTGTTTCTAATCAACTTCTGTCAAATTACATCTCAACCTACTAAAACTGGCCAAATTAAAATGTTCAATTCATTTTCTTGGTCTACCTTTATCATTTTCTACAACAACACTAAATCGAATAGAATTATAACCACTACTAAAACATGCTTTCCCATTGATACACCCTCTACTTCCCCAGATAGATTGTGAAAATTAAATTCATAAGTACCTTCTTCTTTTGGGCTTAATATACATTGACTATGAAGTCCTTTTAAATACATTTTAATCTGTTTCCATCATTTTTGGACTGATTTTATGCCAATTTATAAATCCTAGGGTGATTTAAATTCCCTACCAATCCTAAACATTTGTTTCTACACTTATTAGCAATTTGCCTAAATAGTTGCTCGTATGTATCAGCCTAAATATTTGGTGTACAATCCAAGCCCTGCTTTGTTCATAGTTCAACCCATTTGGCTTCATCCAGTCCTCTTTCTAGCATATCATCATATTCTTTAACCAATAATGCAACATCTTATTCCTTCCCATCCTCTTCTCTTCCCATCTGAAAACCTTTTAATCAAAAATGATGCACCTTCATTCCTACCCTTCTTTAGGACATTTTCAGTAATAGGGATATTGTTGTCCAGCAGTTGAAGTATGTATGGCAGTATCAAAATGGCATATTCTGCTCTTGGTTCTTCTGTTCTTAGGGTCCAAACTTATTTCTTAATTTCTCAATTCTTCGAGACCATTGTACAACTTGTTAAATTTTAAGCAGGTGCCCAATTCCCTTTTGAATTTTTAAAAATTCATTCACAGGATGAGGGCATCGCTGGCTAGGTCAACATTAATTGTCCATCCCTAATTGTCCAGAGGGTAGTTAAGTCTCAACACATTGCTGTGGGTCTGCAATCACATGTACGCCAGATCAGATGACGATGGCAGTTTCCTTCCCTAAAGGACATTACTGAACCAGATGGATTTTGCCAGCTATCAACAATATGGTCATCATTAGACTCTCAATTCTAGATTTTTATTGAATTGAAATTCCACCATCTGCCTTGCGGGATTTGAATCGGAGCCTCCAGAACATTACTTGAGTCTCTGGATTACCAAACTAGCCCTGTGGCCAGTGGTGTTCTGCAGGGATCGGTGCTGGGTCCACTATTGTTTTCCATTCATATAAACAGATTGGATGACAATTTAGGAGGCATGGTTAGTAAGTTTACAGATGACACCAAAATTGGTGGTTTAGTTGACAGTGGAGAAGATTATCTAAGATTAAAAATGGATCTTGATCAATTGGGCCAATGGGCTGATGGATAAATGGATGGATGAATTTAATTTGGATAAATGCAGAATGTTGCATTTTGATAAAACAAATAATCTAATCTAAAAAACCCATATTCTGGTTCATGCCAAGCATTTGCCCATTCATCCAATTTGTCCAAATCATAAAGGTAGTCAGACAGGTGGTTATGTAAAATGCCAAAATATTTACGAATGTGGAATCCATTTCCAATTAACTGCCAGCTGTGCCACCTACATTCCATCAGAAGCTTATACAGTTAATGATAGGGCTCTGGGTGATGTTGTTGAACAGAGAGATCTAGGTACATGGTTCTTTGAAAGTTGAGTTGCAGGTAGATAGGGTGGTTAAAGAGGCATTTGAGCATACTTGCCTTCATTACTCAGGCCCCATTGAGTATAGGAGTTGGGACATTTTGTTGAGTTTGGTGAGGCCACCTTTGGAGTACTGTATGCTGCTCTGGTCACAGTGTTAAAGGAAGGATATTAATAAATTGGGGAGAGGATTTACCGGAATGTTGGTGGGAATGGGGGATTGGAGTTATGGGGAGAGGCTGGATAGACAAGGACTTGTTTCACTGGAGCATGGGAGGTTGAGAGGTGACCTTATAAAAATTTATAAAATTATAAGGGGGTTAGATAAGGTGAATAGCAAAGACCTTTTCCCTATGGTGGGGGAGTTCAAAACCAGAAAGTATATTTTTAAGGTGAGAGGGAAAAGATTCAAAAAGAACCTGAGGGGCAATATTCTTTCACACAGAGGGTGGTTCTCATGTGGAATGAATTGCCAGAAGAAGTGATGGATGCAGGTACACTTACAACATTTAAAAGAAATTTGGACTGATACATGAATAGGAAAGGTTTAAAGAGATATGGACTAAATACAGGCAAGTAGAACTAATTTAGTTTAGGACCTTGGTCACCATGGACTGAAGGGTCTGTTTCCATGTTGTATGACTCTATAACAATGATACAGCAAGGCACCGCCTTCCCAGTTTGTGGCTGTTGGCTTTTCAGATAATGTATTTTGGATCGTAAAAAAGTGGTGAAACACAAAGGGAAATAATAGCAGTAACTTATTGAAAGGTTTAATGGTTTGATTTATTTTACAGAAAGGGTTTGAATTTTGAAAGAAGTAACTAAAGTTGCCATTATTCCAGAGGATGTCTGGTGGTGATTTATACCTGAGGATCACCATTTCTCAGGCTCAATCTCTCTTCAAAAGATATTGCAAGCAGACCTGGCAGTCAAATGGTTAAATGGAACACCAAAATACTTCGTGTGGTTTGCTTACCGCATGAGAAATCCACTGAAGAATGTTGAGAAACAAGAATGACTAATTTTCCAGTTAGTGTGATTCAGTTAATTGATTCTTGTACAATTATCTTGTACAACTATATATGTAGATATATAATAGGCTTTTAAAATTCTGCTACTTCAAAAGCATCAATTTATTTTTCTAATTTTATTGAAAGACATTAGGGTGAATTTTACCAAACATCAGCTTTTAGTGTCAGTTTTGAGGAGATTGCGACGGTTTCTCTCACTAAGCTTGAGTGCATTGTCTCACACAATTCTCCATTGCTCAGCTCATTCTGTAAGCATCATGCTACAATAGAACACACGCGTGCTAATGTGCCTTCACCACCAATAGAAGGATTCACTGTTGCCAGGACCTTCATGGATTCATGCCAGTGGCACCATATTTAATGCCCATCTGTGCATCAGGTCAATTGAAGCCGGCCAGGAATAGCCCTTGTGTAGAAAATAAATGAAAAAGAAAAGCTTCTGATGGAATGTAGGTGGCACAGCGGGCAGTTAATTGGAAATGGGTTCTCACTAAGTAAATATATTGGCATTTTACATAACCGCCTGTCTGACCACCTTTGTGATTTGGACAAATTGAATGAGTGGGCAAATGCTTGGCATGAACCAGAATGTGAGTTTTTTAGATTAGATTATTTACAATGTGGAAACAGGCCCTTCGGCCCAACAAGTCCACACTGACCCTCCGAAGAGCAACCCACCCAGACCCATTCCCCTACATTTAACCCTTCACCTCTCACTACAGGCAATTTTGCATGGCTAATTCATCTAACCTGCACATTTTAGGACTGGGGAGGAAACTGGAGCATCCAGAGGAAACCCACGCAGACAGGGGGAGAATGTACAAATTCCATACAGACAGGAGCCCGAGCTGGGAATCGAAGCCGGGTCTCTGGCGCTGTGAGGCAGCAGTGCTAACCATTGTGCCATCGTGCCACCCACATGCTAATGTTAGGGTTAGCGTGAGGTTATCCACTTTGATAGCAAAAACAGAAAGGTGGATCATTTTCTGAATGGTGATACACTGGGAAAGGGGGATGTGCAATAAGAACTGGGTATCTATTATCACCAGTCACTAAAAGTAAGCATGCAGATGAGGTGGGCGGTGAAGAAGGCAAATGGTGTGTTGGCCTTCATAGTGAGAGGGTTTGAGTACAGGAGCAAGGACGTCTTTCTGTAGTTGTACAGTGACTTAGTGAGACCACATCTGGAGTATTGTGTGCAGATTTGGTCTCCTTATCTGAAGTAGGATGTTCTGATTATGGAGGGAGTGCAATGAAGTTTACTAGTCTGATTCCTGGGACTGACGTATGAAGAGAGATTGGATCAGTTAGGACCATATTCACTGGAGTTGAGAAGAACAAGGAGAGATTTCATAGAAACAAATAAAATTCTAACAGGATGAGATATTGTAAGTGCAGAAAGGATGTTCTCAATGACCAGGGAGTCTAGAACAACGGGTCACAGTGTAAGGATGTGGGGAATACCATTTAGGACTAAGATAAGGAGGTATTTCTTCCCCCGAGAGTTGTGAGTCTGTGGAATTCTCTGTCACTGAAAATGGGTGAGGCCAAAACATTTAATAAGGACAAAGATATTTCTCTGAGGGCTAAAGAATTAAAAGGTATGTGGCAAAAATAGGAACAGGATGCTGACTAGGATGATCAACCATGATCACATTGAATGATGGAGCAGGCTTGAAGAGCTGACTGGCTCTTGCTCCTATTTCCTGTATTTATGTGAAGCTGCAGCTACAACCATGAAGCTACCTTTCCTGAGCACCACAACATGCTAGAACTCTGTCTAAGGGAATGCGTCTCTTTCCTTAAAACCCAGCAGAGTTGAATTGTTGAATTACCATTGTTGAATACAGTAACATCACATGATGGAAAACATTTAGACAGTTGTTACTGTGAATGTTTTACAACAGAAAAAGAAAGACAAAAAAATAGCTGTACTTGCTTCTGGGATTAACCAGGGATCACTTGTCTTTTGACCAACAACAAATTTACAATCAATGAATCTTGACTTTATAGAGCTCACATGTATTGGAAGCAGGTGTTAATGATGTCCTGTCTGGATTTTTGACCTGATGCCATTGTGCTTTAGCATGGTGAAGTTATTGTTCCTCCTGCTCAATGTCCTGCCACTCTCCCAGCTTTTCAGTAACCATGAGCTCCTGTCTTTGCCTGCCTGCAGAGCACAGCATGCCATGGTCATGTAGCACACTCTATCTGACATGTACTGCAAGGCTTCGCAAAACTGATCAGAGCATCAGAAACTCATCTTAAGGAGGCCTATCATCTGCTCCATTATGGAAGAATGGATAGCATTGTGTGTACAGTCAGCCTTGGGTTATCTGGTTATGTAATGGAACCATCAGCCAAGGTTACAGAGAGTAGTCATTGTCTCCCAGTAACCATCCTTGCAAAGCATCCAGCCCTTGAAATGCAGCAGGAACCCAAGAGTCCTTAGGATGTAAGCATCATGGTAGCTTTCAATGTGCCTGGCTCAGGCTTCTTGGATTGGATCCTGATGATCACAAATCGTCAATACATTGATGGAATGGAACTGTCTTCTTTTGATGAATTCAGTTGTGTTATGATTTGGTACTCTCAACATGACGTGTGTACTGTCCATACCATCTTGTACCTGGGAGGCTGCCAGCTCTGGGGACAGTCTACTGCCCAGGCTGCAGCACCGATCTTATCACAGGGAAACTAGATGAAATGGTATGATTGTATACAAATTGCATCAGTAACAGGCTGGGTTGATGATTGAGATCCAACAGTTTCCCAGTGGATCCTTGGAATCAGGTAGTCAGGTAATCACAGCTGTCACCTTGACAACCACTGGGATAAGATGGCCATCAACACTGTCAGGCAGCAAGTCCTGCTTCAGCTCCTGGCTCTGTGACGGTGTCCCAGGACATCCACACAATGCACTCACTCACCTGGTGGAAATGTCAGAGTGGATGATAGCCTCTGGGCCTCCTGTACCTCCTTGCATCCTGAGGGAATCTTCAGCTGTGACATCTTCACATGGAGGCTTCTGGAGATTTTTGCTGGTCTTGGGTTTGCTGAGATATTTCTTCCTGCCCAATTCCTCTGTGGAAGAGGTGGTGGATGTAGAAAAATTACAACACTTAAAAGCCATCTGGATGGATACATGGATAGGGAGGATTTATAGGGATATGGATCAAATTCTGGCAATGAAATTAGATGAGTTTAGGATATCTGGTCAGCATGGATGAGTTGGACTGAAGGATCTGTTTCAGTGCTGTACAACTCTGTGACTCTACGACCTTCATTGCACAGTAGTCAGAGTCACAATGACACTTGCAGTTGCTGGATCTGTTAGTAGCAGTTCCACTGAACCAATGCAGGGAATATCAGAAACAGTACAGATCCTCAGTAATGTGAGCAGTCAGCTTTCACATCATATACAAATGCCCATTTCATACAATTCTCAATGCAGTGGGACATGGAAGACTCTGATAACGAGGGCCATAAAATGTCTGTACATGGACCTTCGACATTACAGATCTTATTCCAATCTATGCAGCACAAACCATGTCACCCAATGCTTTAGGATGTTGTAAGTCTGGGAGGATTACTAAAACTTTGTCCTCCCATCCCCATCCCTCACACCACCCTAGAAAGGCAGCATTGCATGCAAGAGCATATTGTCAAATAATTATATTTGAATGTGAAAGGAATTCAGCTCCAAGCCTTCAAAAGTCTATCAGATTTTGGATTGCCTTTGTGAGTTGTGGCTTGCTTCACAGAGATAGTAAGCATCTTGCCTCTCGTTAGCAAGATTCCCATCACCCTTTTAAAACCTAGAAATCCGGACTCATGACAAGTATCATGTTTTACAATCTCATCATATTTTCCCAATATACCAATCATTGCCCGTGCTGTTCCAGGGCTGGGAAGATTCTGTTTATTATGTCTCAAATTTTGTTGTGGCATCTAACTGAGGGTGTCAACAGTTAGGCACAGTCCTCCTCCTCCTCCTCCTGCTCCTAGGATATTGCCTGACCTGCTATGCTTTTCCAGCACCACTTTAATCTAGACTCTGAGTTCCAGCATCTGCAGTCCTTGTTTTTACCTTTTACACAGTAGCTTGCCTTGTCAGCTTCAAAGTTGACACATGACTGAAAGCAGCTCAACAAAGATCACAGGGCATCTGGGATTTGAATTGTGTGAACAGGGCAATCAACTCGATATCAGTAAGACTGATAGAAAAGGAAGTGAAAGACAAGGATGATTTCAGTCAAATCAAATACAGAAAGAAACGGAATGACAAATTCATCTCAATAAATTTCAAAACTTGTTGGCAGTTATTACCAATTATCATATTAACAAGGAACTTTCACGTTCATTATCTCTGAGGGGGATTTCATTCATGCAAATATATTTCCTTCAGGAGATTCAAGCTTTTTCAATAGTGATGAAAACATTTACCTGAGGTTTACACTGCAGCAGTGCAACTCATAGAACAATACTTGCTTTTAGCCAAACATCTTTGCCTTGTCTAAAGCTCCTGTAACATTTATCCATAAATAACAGGCACACAAAACCCTCAGTGTTATTCTAAGAGCAAATTCAGTCCAAATGTGGTTCCTCATTGTTCTGAATAAGGTCATTTATTTGATGTTACCAAGGTAATGAACGCTGGAATAATGTAACCTGTCTAGTTTCAAGGTACTTTTTGAGGGAGTATTGGCAAAATGTACTGATTAATGAACCTTTCAGAAGAGGTGAGTAAGGCTTTTATTGCAAAACCTGAGGGAGGGAATACAGGTTGGAGTTAACTAATAATTATAATTAATTTGGAGTATAAGCCAAAGAACATGAACAGGGCAGCAAGTGTCAGACAAAAAAATTGAAGTTAGGAGTAATTTGCTTTGTGGTAATGTAATACAAATGGTTGGGACACAAAATAAATGTCTTAGTGCCAGTACCATGTTGGATGACTGTTGGGTTTCCAGTGAAATGAGGACCAAGTCCAATTATGTCAGTTATCATGACGATCAGTACGATGAGGAAAGTAACAGGTGCAAAGATGGCAAGAAATGGAAAATGCTGGCTTATAGAGAACTGTTCTCATTCCAGCTATGAAATGAATTTTGAAATGTTTAGCAAAGGGAGGAAACTAGCAGCAAAATGAAATAGCAAAGGTGTAAAAATGCCAAAAAGTCAATGTTCTGATCAAAAGGTTGCATAGCTTTCAAGAGGATAAGTTATAAAGCATTCCATTAGTCATTTGTATTCTTTGCATTTTCAAATGGCTATTACAGAATACTACATGAACTGAGAGAAAATATCATGGAAAACTGTGAAGGAATGGAACAATTTTTTGAAGCTAATATTGAAGGCATGACCTTCAAAGTAAGAATAAAAATAGGAATAAAGGTCAGTTGATAAGCAAATATTGACTTAATACTTATTGGATCCACAGACTGAGCATACAGTCATAACAGCAACTTTATCAGAAACTAATGACCTTTGAGGATGTTAAAACTTCCACTATATTATTTAATACACGGTGGAATTGTTCAAATACTGGAGCGGGGATGGAAGAAGATCTCCACAGTTGTTATATGCTTGTTCAAATCGAATAAAAATGTGGATTTATCTCAAAGAGGTTTGACAATGACACAACAACTAATGAATTTAGTGAATCTTTCAAAGGATCTTCTGGAACAATGGTATACTGAGGCAATAGTGAGATACAAAGAAGTGTTATTTTATGATGAATAATACAGGTTAGTTTCAGCTGCATTTCAATTCTCGATCTCAGAATGTGGAATGCTGTTTGGACTCCTGGTTTGTTTATTTGGTTGGAATTCTCAGAGTGGAATGTATGAATGGTTACATGTGCACACAGTGCTCATCTCCTGCAATTTAAAAAACAAATGTTCCTGTGTCTACAGTTACTGGGATTATATAGGTGCAACAAATACTGGGGATCCAGATGGACATTTGCACTCCCAGCTAGATGAAGCCTAAGTTCAATCTATTTAAAATCAACAATGGCACTTTGGGCTCTGGCGGCAAAGTTCCCTGCATTCACTGTTCTCCGCCCATTCTCCAGCTTCTCCCACAATGCACCTGTCTCTCACTCGATCATTGTGGATATTCCCCCTCCACCTTCTTCTTTTTTGGGGTCTCATTTAAATGAAACCTATGGACCAGACAGCAATGCTCCTCTGAAGGTGACCATAGAGATGAGAACACATGTGACCATGGTTCCTAACCACGTAACTCATCATTATTAGGCTGTCACTTCATTTAGTTAATTGTGCTCACCTTTAACTTATCCATCCAAAACAACTCTCCTCCCATTTCAAGGAATTGCATTTTCTGATTGACTGCATTTTTATTACATTAAATTACATTACGAAGATAACATTAAGCATGGTGCATAACCTGTACCACCATCTTTGCCCTCAATCTGTCACCCAGGAACATCCCCCCCCCCCATCATCCTGGATCCAACTAAGTAAATATTCCTTCCCCCTCCTTATCCCTAAACCTCCTGCTCTGTTACCCATGGGCCTATAACCATTCCTCTCCACAGCCCTTTTCTCCTCTTTGCCCCATACATCTTACTGGTCCCAAGACCACTCTGATTCTGAATCCTCCATTACCCATTCCAACTGGATTCCATGAACCTCCTCACAAGATGGAATAGCTGACCAGGACCTTGGAAAACCCACCCTAATCCCTTATGAGTGGGATGGCTCCCACCACAGCCTGTGCACATTTCCCAATCCCCAAGCCCCTACACCATTGACTGCACCAACCCTGTCTTTGAGGAACATCTCTCTCTTCCATCACTGCCTGGAAAGCCCCATCCACACGAACCATTACACTTATAATTTGTCTGTTCTAATTAAACTTTGCAAAAATGGGAAATATGTGCCTTCAGATTCAATGGCATGTAACAAGTGCAGATGTCAACTTGTTGGATTTGAAGTGAGTTGCTGCTGCTTTGTCTTCTTTGGGAGCATTGCATTCCCTCCCTCCTTTGCTTTTGGAAGTCGCCCTCCCTGTCCTGATTTGATTTGAAATACTATTGTCACATCTACTTCAGTACATTGAAAAGTTTTGTTTTGTGTACAGTGCAGGCAGATCATACCTTACAAAGTGCATTAGTATAATAGAACAGAGTGAGGAATACAATGCTGTGGGTGCAAAGGAGTGCACAAAGAGCAAGATCAATGTTACACATAAAGTTTTGAGAGGTACATTTAGAGGTTTAATAACAGTGGGGAAGAAGCTGTTCATGTGTTTAAGCTTTTGCATTTTCTGCCTAACGGAAGAGGTTGGAAGAGATTATAATCTGGATTAGAGGGGCCTTTGATTATAGTGGCTATGTTCCTGAGGCAGTGAGAGGTATTGATGGAGTCAATGGATGGAAGATTATCTTGTGTAATGGACTGGGTTGTATTCATAACTCTCTGTAGTGTTTTTTGGACAGAATGGTTGCCATACCAAGCTGTGATATAGCTGGACAGGATGTTTTCTATGGTGCATCAATAAAAATTAGTAAGGGTCCTGAGGGATATCAAATTTCCTTAGCTGCCTGAGGAAGTAGAGGCGTAATTGTAATTTCTTGACCAGTGAGTCAACATGGGTGGACCAGGACAGATTGTTGATGATCATCACTCCTGGGCACCTGTTCCTGCTATATAATTCATTCAATAGCTTGTAACACTTTCCCTATGAAAGATGTGAAATTAACTGGCCTGTAGTTACCTCCTTTCTACAGGCCAGTTAATTTCACATCTTTCGTAGGGAAAGTGTTACAAGCTATTGAATGAATTATATAGCAGGAACAGGTGCCCAGGAGTGATGATCATCAACAATCTGTTTTGAATATAGGTGCTACACTTGCTGTCATTCTATCCAACAGGACTTTCCCCAAATCAAGGGAGCTTTAGAAAATTAAAATCAATTTATTAACTATTTCAATTGACACATCTTTTTGGATCCTCGGATGAGGTCTATCAGGGCCTGGGCATTTTATCAGCCTGCAGCTCCACCAATTTAGCCAATGCAGGCAGTCCTTCTATAATGTGATGGTTACGTTCATGTGCAATGCTACATTATAGAAAAATCATGCTTTTGAAACAGCACTATAAGTTTTGGCGATGTAAGCGCGTAACAGCCAACATACGCTTTGAATGTTTGTGCTTTAGAAACAGTGTCCCTAACCTGTCAATCATATTACAGCAAATTCACGTTAACAAAACGTATGTTAAAGCAGAATGACCTGTACCACTTTCCTAGTGTTTACAATTTTCCAATGATTTTCCCTCTTGTCCTTTTTCTGATATAGAGCTGTGTCCGTGATGTTACTTGTATCCTTTGTAGTGAAGAAGATTATCTAACAGTTGTCTTGATGGTACTCATAAAAGAATATTAAACAAGAATGAAGATGATGACTTTGGTATCTATTCATCATCTTTTAGTGTGTCATTGCCTTTAAAATTTGATGTGCGGGTAAATGATGCAATGTTCCTGGTTATTGATCAGCTTCATGTTAATGGAATGGAACACCTTGAGTTTATTTCAGTCCAGCTTTTTCACCCAGTGTCCAGGAGTGATATTAGTGATATCTTGCATTGATGAAAATGATTGATCAATTCCTATTACTTTTGTTTATCAAAGAAAAACCAATAGCAATTGGTTGAGACTACTGATGAAATCCATATCACGTTGGAGGGGAGAAGAAGCTGATGGTCATTTTGACTGTAGCTGACACAAGTATCTTACTGTCATGTGGCACATCTTTTTCACTGTCTTTGAGCTGTTACAGAATCTGTAAAGGTAGTTATTTTAGGCCATCACCAAGTCAGTGTGTCAGTCATGGTTGGGCGTTTTGGGTTTGACGCCAACTGCTTTCCTTGACTTTGTGCAACTTCAAGCATTAAATGTGGGAAATAAGGTGGTTTCTGAACAAGATTTAAAATTGCAAATACACTTCCCAAAAGTGGTTTTGCCTCTTGAGTATCAAATGGCAGCCAGGTAAGATCCTATTTTCCACATGGTTAATTACAGTCCAGTAATGTATAACAAATATTATTTAAAACTTTAAAAATATTCCCAATTTTTGTTTGCCTCTTGTCAACATTGCTTTATCTTATAGTCCTCAAAGTGGTAGCATTACAGTGTCTACACAATCATCCAAAAAATGTTTTTAATCATTTCAAGTATTATCTTGACGCATTCAATTGCTTCAGGACTACTAATGACAGCAGCCCAGATTTTATAGTCAGTAGTGTGATAACACTACAGGGTGGCATGGTGGCTCAGTGGTTAGCACTGCTGCCTCACAGCGCTAGGGACTTGGGTTCAATTCCGGACTCAGGTGACAGTCTGTCTGGAGCTTGCACATTCTCCCTGTTTCCTCTGGGTGCTCTAGTTTCCTCCCACACTTTAAAGATGTGCAAGTTAGGTGGACTGACCATGTTAAGTTGCCCATAGTGTCCAGGAATGTGCAAGCTAGGTGGATTAGCCATGAGAAATGCAGGGTTACAAGGATAGGGTAGGGGGTGAGTCTGGTGGAATGCTCTTTGGACAGTTGATGTGGACTTGACGGACCAAATGGTCTGTTTCCACACTACAGGGATTCTATGGAGATGAACTTCAGTCTAGTGATCTCTGTAGAATGGTTTTCAGCTTTCTTGATCTTAGCTTGAATCTAGCAGCAACTATATAGAACCTTCAAATGTCCAAATAATGATGGTATCATCACCCAGGACATAAAAAAATCTCACAGAAAAGATTTCATATGCAGTAAACCTGGAAATACTTTTTGTAAATTTTACACACAGCAAAATAAAGGTTGGGTCATACCATTAGAACTGAATTACTATAAATTTTAAAAGAAATACATTTTATTTTATTATAATACTATGGAATTATTTTCATAATCACAAAATTGGTATTACACAAATATAAACCAAAGAGGTTCAGTAGCCATCATGACTTATCATGTCATTAAATATCCAGTTAATGACATAGTGGGACTATGGTCTGAAGTGTAATTATTGTAATGTCAGGAGTATAACAGGCATGGCTAATGAGCTTACAGCCTGGATTAGTATTTGAAACTACGATGTTGTTGTCATTAGAGAAACTTGGTTGAAAGAAGGGCAGGATTGGCAGCTCATTTCCAGGTGAGATAAATAAGGATATAAAAGGGTTGGGAGAGTTGCATTACTAGTTACGGAGAGTATCACAGCTGGACTAAGAGAGGACATCTGGGAGGGCTTATGTAGTGGGTACATATGGGCAGAACTGAGGAATAATAAAACTGCAATCACATTGGTAGTGTTATAATATAGGCCTTCCAATAGCCAGTGGGAGATCGAGGAACAGATATATAGGCAGGTCATGAAAAGATGTAAAAGCAACAAGCTTGTGCTAGTGGGTGCTTTAACTTTCCCAGTAT
Source organism: Hemiscyllium ocellatum (assembly GCF_020745735.1). Lineage (NCBI taxonomy): Eukaryota > Metazoa > Chordata > Chondrichthyes > Orectolobiformes > Hemiscylliidae > Hemiscyllium > Hemiscyllium ocellatum. The sequence goes on along the minus strand of NC_083422.1, from coordinate 39,222,302 downwards.
TGGCTGGGACTCTCATTGTGCCAGGAGCATAGTTGCAGAATTTGTTAGGTGCACCCAAGAGGGTTTCTTGAAACAACCTGTGGCTAGTCCAACTAGGGAAGGGACATTGTATTGCTGAATGAGGCCAGGCAACTGAGGGACCATTTTGGCAACAGTGATCATAATTCTGTAAGTTTTAAGATAGTTATAGACAAGGATAAGACTGGTCCTCGGTGAAAGTCCTAAATTGAGGGGAATTAATATGTCATTAGTTAGGAACTGGAGAAATTAGATTGGGGTGACTGAGATATGGGAGTCTTTAAAGGTCAATTGATCAGAGTTCAGGACCAGCATGTTCTCGCGAGGATGAAAGGTGAGGAGGGCAAGATTTGGGGGACCTGGGTGACACGAGATTGAAAGTTTAGTTGACAAAAAAGCAAACAAAAAAAAAGCTTGGGAAACTGAAATCAGACTGTAGTGATTGTAGTGAGGTCAGCCAGCTGACATCGAGAATTACAAATTCCCTGATTGGGGCTGTTAATCTGGTCCAATTAGGGAGCCTGGGCCGACAGAATAAAATGGGAGTGTTCAGGATATGCCAGTTTTGACTATGAAGGTGCAGGATACCAAGTGGCTGATCTGATTAAAATGGACAGTTATCTAAATGGAAAGTGCGTGGAGGAACTTGCAACAATTGTGCACAGGGAAAAGGCTTATTCTACTGGTAAAGCAATAGCAGAATGTTTAAAAGACACAATATGTCAGCAACTTTTTGAAATAGCCATCCAGGCAGCAATAGGCAGCAAGGTTATAGCAAGAGAAACTATTAAAGCAGTGAGGAAGAATGTATTAGCAAAATGTTATGGTGGGGACATAACCCGTAAAATGAAACTTCTGAAGAGACAAGTTGAAGGAAAGAGAAGGATGAGAAAAATTGGCAATGTGGAGATACCAAAAGATACTTTTATAAATGTACTAAAGAGACAAAAGGACAAATAGAGTAAAATGTAAATAGAGAGCCATTCCTTTCTGTTTAAACCTGGATATTTATCTCACTGTTATTTGAGATATGTCATTGATATAGACAGCTAAACCCATCCATCATTGCACTTAAGAAATAGAAATTTAGAATATTTTGACATAATAAGCTGTATATAAATGCAAGTATATCACCATAGAACAATGCAGTCAGCCTCAATAATCACTAAGAACACTAACTGGAAGTGAAGTCTTCATGTATTATCCCTTTACTTACAGTTAAAACTTTTGTTTGACTCATTGCTGAAAACTGCTAATGTTAATAGCTCTTGAGTTCTATGAATTATTTTCATCATTCTCCACAAGAGTGGATCAATACAATGAAGTTATGTTGAATGGTTTATTGTTGATTACCTGATTTTATTTTTGCAAAAGTTTCTTTTGTCAAATGAACCAATTTTAAAATGAGATATATAGTCTCAATAAACAATTCTAAACCTAAAAAAAAGGGGAGTGTGAAAGATACTGGCACTCTGAGAGCTGACTCTGAAGGAGCAGTACTAAAGTCAAAGGTTGATTTTATGTACATAAAATGTGACTTGGTGATGGGATATAGGATCTCTGGAGTTATTACACAGACACGGGCCCTCAAGGAATACAAAGGAAGCAGGAAAGATCTTAAACCAAAAGAGAAAATGCTGGAAAATCTCAGCAGGTCTGTCAGCATCCGTAAAGAGAGAAAAGAGCTGACGTTTCAAGTCTAACTGACCCTTTGTCTGACCATCTTTGACAAAGGGTCAGTTAGACTCAAAATATCAGCTCTTTTCCCTCCTTACAGATGCTGGCAGACTTGCTGAGATTTACCAGCATTTTCTCTTTTGGTTTCAGATTCCAGCATCCGCAGTAATTTGCTTTTATTAGGAAAGAACTTAAACAAGGAATTAGGAAGGCTAAAATGTCCTGGGCAAGTTGGATTAAGGAAAATTGCAAGATGTTTTATGCGTATATTAGGAGCAAGAGGGTAACTATGGAAAGGGTAAGTACACTCAAGGATAAAGGAGGGAATCTAAGCACGTAGCCAGAGAAAGTGGGTGAGGTCCTTAATGCATACTTCACAATGATATTCATTAAGGAGAAGGACGTGGATGATGGCAAGATTACGGAGGGGTATTTTGACATTCTAGGGTATGTCAATATTAGGGAGGTGGGTGTCTTGAAAAACATTAAGGTAGCTAAGTCCCCAAGGCCTGATGGGATCTATCACAGGATATTGACAGAAAATAAGGGAGGAGATTGCTGGGGCCTTGACAGAGATTTTTGTACCGTCTTTAGCCACAGGCTTGAGCATAGTCAAAGTTGTGCTTTTACTTAAGAAGGGTGACAGTGACAATCCAGGAAGTTTTAGGCCTGTGAGCCTTATATCAGTGGCAGGGAACGGACTGGAGAAGATTTTTAGGGGCAGGATTTGCTCACGTTTAGAAAAGAATGAACTCACTAGAGTCTTGTTTCACAAATTTGCTTGAGTTTTTTGAGGAAGTGATGATTGATGAAGGTAGAACATTGGATGGTGTCTACATGGATTATACTAAGGCATGTGACAAGTTCACTCATGCTGGGCTAGTCTAGAACATTAACTCACATGAGACCACAATGAGTTGATAAGTTGGTTTTGTCATAGAACACAGAGGGCAGGAAAGAAGACATGCTTTTCTGATTGGAGGTCTGAGTCCAGTGGTGTTCTGCACGAATCAGTGCTGAGATCTCTCTCTCTCTCTCTCTCTCTCTCTCTATATATATATATATATATATATATATGATTTGGATGGAAATGTTAGTGGTGTGATTAGTAAATTTGCAGATGACACAAAAATTGATGGAGTTGTGGATAATGAGGAAAATTGTCAAAGGATACAGCAGGATATAGATCATTTGGAAAGTTGGGTGGAGAAATGGTTGATGGAGTTTCATCTGGACATATGAGGTGATGCACTTAAGCTATAGGGACAGACTGAATAGGCTGGGGCTATTTTCCCTGGAGTGTCAGAGGCTGAGGGGTGACCTTATAAAGGTTTATAAAATCATGAGGGTCATGGATAGGGTGAATACACCAGGTCTTTTCCCCAGAGTGGGGGAGTCCAAAACTCGAGGGTATGGGTATCAGGTGAGAGGGGAAAGATTTAAAAGAGACCTCAGTGGCAACTTTTTCACACAGAGGGTGGTGTGTGTATGGAATGAGCTGCCAGAGGAGGTAGCAGAGGCTGGTACAATTACAACATTTAAAAGGCATCTGGATGGGTATATGATTAGGAAGGGTTTAGAGGGATCTGGGATCAAGTGCTGGCAAATGGGATTAGATTGACTTAGGATATCTGGTCGGCATGCACATATTTGACTGATGGGTTTGTTTCCATGCTGTACAGCTCCATGACTTTACAAATGCAAGAGGAAAATATACAGTAAATGGCAGGACCCTTAAGAGCATACATAGGGATCTTGGCGTACAAGTCCATCCTGAAAGTGGCAACACAAGTGAAGAAAGTGCTGAAGATGATACATAGCATGCTTGCCTTCATCAGTCAGAGTACTGAATATAAAAGTTGGCAAGTCATGTTGCAGAGTCAAAAAGTGTGGTGCTGGAAAAGCACAGCTGGACAGGCAGCATCTGAGGACCAGGAGATGCTGCCTGACCTGCTGTGCTTTTCCAGCACCACACTTTTTGACTCTGATCTCCAGCATCTGCAGTCCTCACTTTCTCCAAGTCATGTTGCAGCTGCATAATACTTTAGGTAGGCCACATTTGGAGTAGCAAACTTTGTTTTAACTGGCCCCTTATGAATCGTAAGTTTCAATAAACCAGCAAAAATTATATATCTGAAATACTGGACGTTTAAATTTAAAAGAGGTGTGCGACGCAAGTATTTTTTTAACATAGGGCGTCTTAGGTGCCTGGAACGTACTGCCAGGGTAGGTGGTGAAAGCAGATATGATAGCAATGTTTAAGAGATATTTAGACAGATGCATGGACAAGTAGGGTATGGATGGTTAGGGACTATTTGCAGCCAGATGGTGTAGTTTAGAATAGTATCACATTTGGCACAGATGTGGTGGGTCAAAGGGCCTGTTCCTGTGCCATATTGTTCTGTATAATGTTCATAACATGGTGCAGCTTATTTTTTGGTGTATATGCGGGGATACCACTCAGCTCAGTCATTTCATAAGATTGCCTTCTGTAGAGAGCTCTATAGTGCAATCTTTGGAAGAGCAGGGAATCACTGACAGCAACATATGGATTTCCACATCCAACTGTACATATGTGGCCTCCAGACTTTGGTCTCAATTTCACAGCCTATTGATAGTCATGGTTTGACAATTTCAGTGTGCAGGTGACACTGGAAGTCTGTAGAGGGACATAGACAGGTTAAGTGAGTGGGCAAGGGTCTGGCAGATGGAGTACAATGCTGGGAAGTGTGAGATTATCCATTTTGGTAGGAATTACAGCAAAATGGACTATTATTTAAAATTGCAGTAAGCTGCTGTGCAGAGAGCCCTGGGTATTCTTGTGCATGTATCGCAAAATGTTGGTTTGCAGGTGAAGCAGGCAACTAAGAATATTATTCTTCATTACTAAAGGGATGATGTTTAAAAATAGTGATGCTATGATGCAGCTGTATCTAATGCTTGTGAGGCCCCATCTACATAACTATGTACAGCTTTGGTCTCCTTATTTGAGATTGATGCTGTACAGGGTGCAGAAGTTCACTAGGTTGATTCCAAAATTGAGAAGGTTGCTTTATAAAGAGAGAGTGAGTAAACTGGGGCTGCATTCATTGGAATTGAGAAGAATGAAAAAGGATCTTACAGAAGCATATACGATTATGAAGGCAATAGAAAAGACAGAAGCAGGGAGGTTGTTTCCAATGGCAGATGAAACTAAAACTAGGGGGCAGAACCTCAAAACAAGGGGGTGTAGATTTAGGGCTGATTTGAGAAGGAACTTCTTCACCCAAAGGGTTGTGAATCAGGGGAACTTCCTGACCAGTGAAGCAGTTGAGGCTACCTCGTTGAATGTTTTTAGGACAAAAGTAGATTTTTGAACAGTAAAAGAATTAAAGGTTATGATGAGTGGGCTGGTAAGTGGAGCTGAATCAATGAAAAGATTAGCCATGATCTTATTGAATGACAAAGCAGGCAAGGTGGGCCAGATGGCCGACTCCTGCTCCTATTTTCTTATATTCTTAAACTATCACTGCAACTGCAAAACTTAGCCAATGTTTAATGCTCATGTAACCTTTGTTCCCTCACAATCCCACATGGATATAGCTGGCATAGCTTTTGAACATGCAAGAATTTTGGCAGGTAATACAAAGTCTCCTACTCGCCTCTCTTAAAACTGTGAAGTACTTTATACTTTTTTGATTACACTCTTATTCAAACAATCCCGGCGATTGACATACATGGCAGAGTAGAGCTTTAGTGATTTTCTAAAAGTTTGAACTTATGATGCTATCTTGTCATACCTACAATTACTTAAAGTAGCTCGACATCAAATACTCATATTTCGTGGCTGTAGAACAGTCAAAAGGTGAGGGATAATAATGTGATACTTTTAGTCTACTTTGTACTGGATTTGGTTCAATCATGGATTTTTTAACTGGTTATATTCTACAGATAAGTATTGGGTCATCTATCAAGTCCATCATAAAATGGTAGAAATTATGAATTTATATCTCTTTAATCTTAACATAATGGGAAACAATCATTCAAATATGATTCTACCTTAGGAAATGCAATTTTAACAGATATGATACCAGAAATGGAAGGAGTAGCCCCACAATGCTGTGCAATTATACAATAAGATCATGGTTGATATGCTAGCTGAAGAGACTGGCCAATGCCCATGTTCCTTGAACCTTCAATGTCCAAATGTTCTTCAGTTTCATTTTTGTGTACATTCAATGACTAATCATCAACACCTGTCTTATTTTTCTACTTATTCTATGAAGGTAACAGTTAACTTTTATAAGATTATTTTACAATGTACCTAAGTTTTTTTGTACCTAGGTACTTTTGTACCTAAGATGTCACCATGTGTGTGCACAGTGGCTGAAGCACAGCACAGTGGCTCAATGGTTAGCACTGCGACCTCGCAGCACCAGGGATCTAGGTTCCATTCCACCCTCAGGTGACTGACTGTGTGGAGTTTGCACATTCTTCCCATGTCTGTTTGGGTTTCATGTGGGTGCTCTGATGTCCTCCCACAGTCCAAAGATGTGGTTAGGTAGACTGGCCATTCTAAATCATCCACAGTGTCCAGGCATTTGTACCCCTGGATGGATTAGCCATGGGAAATGCAGGAGTAGGGTAGGGGTTGCGTCTGGGTAGGATGTTCTTTGGAGGGTAAATGTGGTTATGATGGGCTGAATGGCCTGCTTCCAAACTGTAGAAACTCGATTATACATTTTTCATGGCATTTCTGTACTTTCACAGTTCAGTATGTGTAACAAAAATATATAAATCTAATCTTTAAAAAAGCCACTGCTTTTGAAATTTCTCCCCAAATTCTAAATGGTAAACTATTTATCCTGAGAGTCGGTCAAGGAAGCACAGTCTCAGTACTTACCCAGTCAAATGCTGTAAGAGTTTAGAAGATTTTGAATAGATCATTTGTGTTTTGTAAACTCCAAAGAAAATAAACCCATTTTACAAACACCGTCGTGTTATAAAATCCTCTCTACAAACAAAGCTTCATATCAGGTAACAGCCTTAACAGTACAGTATTACTATTTTAAGGATTGTTCTTTAACACTGTGAATCTGCTGACGATTAGATGTCTATGTCATACAAGGGATAAATTATAATTTTGTACTTCTGTACAATTTTATTGTACTTAACACACTTTACAAGATGAATTACTTTTCAAGATCCAGTAGGAACCAAGATAAGAAGAAGATTGCTCCAACAGAGGGTAAATAAATAATTTAGTCTGCATTGAGGTGGTATTGGTTGAGTGTGGAATATCGTCCAACCAACTCCTTGCTCTTCATGAAATCTGCCCTGTATCACCAAAAGCCAAAAACTGTAATATTGGGGACCACGAGAGGAGGCCGGGTTAAATCATCCACTCGGCACTTCTAGTTGAAGATTACTGTGAATGTTTCAGCCTTATCTTTTGCACTGATGGGCTCTTCCACCATTGATGGGGATATTTGTGGAGCCTCCTCCTCCACTGAGTTTTTCAGTTATTCACCACTATTCACAACTGAATGTGGCAGGACTGCGGAGCTTAGATCTGATCCATTTGTTGTGGTATCACTTAGCTCTGTCTATCATTACTGCTTATGCTGTTTGGCATACAAAAAGCCCTGCTTGACAGCTTCAGCCTGTTGGCACCTCATTTTCAGGTTTGCATAATGCTGCTCCTGGCATGCTCTCCTGCACTCACCATTGAACCAGGGTTGATCCCCTGGCTTGATGGTGATGGTTGAGTAGGGGATATGCTGGACCATGAGGTTACAGATTGTGCTAGAGTACAATTCTGCTGCTGTTGATGGCCCACAGCACCTCATGGATGCCCAATTGAGTTGTTAGATCTGTTCAAAATCTGTCCCATTTAGTATGGTGCTAGTGCCACACAACACAGCGGAGGTTATTCTCAATGTGAAGACAGGACTTTGTTTCCACAAAGACTGTCCAGTGGTCACTCTGATCAACACTCACAAGGACAGGTGCACCTGCAGCCAGCAGATTGGTATGGACGAGGTCAAGTGTGTTTTTCCTTCTTGTTGGTTCCCTCACCGTCAGCTGCAGACCCAGTCTAGTAGCTATGCCCTTTAGGACCAATCAGCTTAATCAGTAATAATGCTGCCAATCTAATCTTGATGGTAAACATTGAAATTACCCATCTGGAATACATTTTGCAACCTTGCCACCCTCAGTGCTTCCTCCAAGTGTTGCTCAACATGGAGAAATACTGATTCATCGGCCGATGGAAAGAGGTTAATGGCAATCAGCAAGAGACTTCCTTGCTCATGTTTAACCTGAAGCCATGAGACTTCATGGGATCTGCTATCAATGGCTGAGGAGTTCCAGGGCATCTCATTCCTGACTGTATACCACTGTTTTGCCACCTCTGCTGGATCTCTCTTACCGGTGGGACAGAACATATCCAGGGATGATGATGGTGTTGTCTGGCACATACTCACAGAATCATACCTTACAGACAATGTCAGGCTGTTGCTTGACTAGTTTGTGAACAGCTCTCCCAATTTTGGCCCTGATGCCCAGATATTGGTAAGAAGGTCTTTGCCTGGTCAACAGGGCTGTTTTCTCACTTGTCAGTGCCTTGGTTTATGCCAAGCAGTCGGTCTAGTTTTATTTCTTTGTTGCGAGTTTAGCGATTGATACGACAAAGTAGCTTGCTAGGCCGTTTCACAGGGCAGTCAACAGTCAACCACATCACTGTGGGTCTGATGACCCAGAGGCTAAAAGAACAAAACACATTCACATACTGCTCACTGATGTAACCATTGTTTCATTGCTGTACATTAAAAAGGTGTAAAAGCTAAAACACAACTATCATTTAAAGATTATTCTCATCTTATAAGTTTCTCTTTGCCACCAGTGAAAACAAAATTGGTTCTGAAAATAATGCGACACAGCACAGCTAAACTTTAAACCACAATTCTTTTCTCAATATTTCAGTTGCGATAATAAATATCTGTAATCGAGTTTTATATTTTGCCTGAAAATGTGTTGCTGGAAAAGCGCAGCAGATCAGGCAGTATCCAAGGAACAGGAGATTCGACGTTTCGGGCATAAGCCCTTCTTCAGGAATTTTTTCGACGTTTCGGGCATAAGCCCTTCTTCAGGAACCTTTTATATTTTGCCTCACAAGTTAGATTTATCATAACAGAAAGTTGCATTTCCTTCAGAGCAATTTATATCTAAAATACAGTTAGAACATAGAACAGTACAGCACAGAACAGGCCCTTCAGCCCACGATGTTGTGCCGACCACTGATGCTCATGTATGCACCCTCAGATTTCTGTGACCATATGCATGTCCAGTAGTCTCTTAAATGTCCCCAATGACCTTGCTTCCACAACTGCTGCTGGCAACGCATTCCATACTCTCACAACTCTCTGTGTAAAGAACCCGCCTCTGACATCCCCTTTATACTTTCCTCCAACCAGCTTAAAACTACGACCCCTCGTGTTAGCCATTTCTGCCCTGGGAAATAGTCTCTGGCTATCGACTCTATCTATGCCTCTCATTATCTTGTATACCTCAATTAGGTCCCCTCTCCTCCCCCCTTTTCTCCAATGAAAAAAGTCCGAGCTCAGTCAACCTCTCTTCATAAGATAAGCCCTCCAGTGCAGGCAGCATCCTGGTAAACCTCCTCTGAACCCTCTCCAAAGCATCCACATCTTTCCTATAATAGGGCAACCAGAACTGAATGCAGTATTCCAAGTGCGGTCTAATCAAAGTTTTATTGAGCTGCAACAAGATCTCACGATTCTTAAACTCAATCCCCCTGTTAATGAAAGCCAAAACTCCATATGCTTTAACAACCCTGTCCACTTGGGTGGCCATTTTAAGGGATCTATGTACCTGCACACCAAGATCCCTTTGTTCCTCCCCACTGCCAAGAATCCTATCATTAATCCTGTACTCAGCTTTCAAATTCGACCTTCCAAAATGCATCACCTCGCAATTATCCAGGTTGAACTCCATCTGCCACCTCTCAGCCCATCTCTGCATCTTGTCAATGTCCCGCTGCAGCCTACAACAGCCCTCTATACTGTCAACGACACCTCCAACCTTTGTGTCGACTGCAAACTTGCTGAGCCATCCTTCAATCCCCTCATCTAAGTCATTAATAAAAATTACAAACAGTAGAGGCCCAAGGACAGAGCCCTGTGGAACACCACTCACCACAGACTTCCAGGCAGAATATTTTCCTTCTACTACCACTCGCTGTCCTCTGTTGGCCAGCCAATTCTGTATCCAGACAGCTATGTTCCCCTGTATCCCATTCCTCTTGACCTTCTGAATGAGCTTACCATGGGGAACCTTATCAAATGCCTTGCTGAACTCCATATACATCACATCCACAGCTCGACCCTCATCAACTTTTCTAGTCACATCCTCAAAAAACTCGATAAGGTTTGTGAGGCATGACCTGCTCCTCTCAAAGCTGTGTTGACTGCATTTAATCAAGCTATGCTCTTCCAGATGGTCATGAATCCCATCCCTCAGAATCCTTTCTAACATCTTGCAGACGACAGACCTGAGACTTAGCGGTCTGTAATTGCCAGGGATTTCCCTATTTCCTTTCTTGAAGAGAGGAATTACATTTGCCTCTCTCCGGTCCTCAGGTACGACTCCAGTGGAGAGCGAGGATGCAAAGATCTTCACAAGTGGCGAAGCAATTACATTTCTTGTTTCCCAAAGCAGCCGAGGACAAATCTGGTCCAGGCCTGGTGACTTGTCAATCTTAATGTTTGACAAAATTTTCAGCACATCAGCTTCCTCTATCTCTATCCATTCCAGCATGCACACCTGCTCTTCAAAGGTTTCATTCACTACAAAGTTAGTTTCTTTCGTAAAGATAGAAGCAAAAAACTCATTTAGGGCTTCCCCTACCTCCTCAGACTCCACACACACATTCCCTATGCTCTCCCTGATCGGCCCTACTCTTTCTTTGACCATTCTTTTATTCCTCACATAAGTGTAAAATGCCTTTGTGTTCTCCCTAATCCGTTCTGCCAAGCCTTTCTCGTGCCTCCTCCTGGCTCTCCTCAGACCATTTTTGAGCTCCTTCCTCGCCTGCCTGTAATCTTCTAGAGCTGAGCTTGACCCTAGCTTCCTCCACCTTATGTAAGCCACCTTTTTCCTTTTGACGAGAAGCTCCACCGCTCTCGTCATCCAAGGTTCTTTCAGCTTACCCCTTCTTGCCTGTCTCAGAGGGACATATTTATTCATCACTTGCAACAACTGTTCCTTAAACAGTCTCCACATGTCTATAGTGCCTTTACCATGGAACAATTGCTCCCAATCCATGCTTCCTAACTCATAATCGCATCATAGTTTCCTCTTCCCCAATTAAATATCCTCCCATTTTGCCTAATCTTCTCCTTCTCCATAGCTATGTGGAATGTGAGGCAGTTGTGGTCACTATCACCAAAATGCACTCCCGCCACAAGATCTGATACCTGCCCCGGCTTGTTTCCGAGCACCAAGTCTAGAATGGCCTCTCCCCTCGTCGGCCTGTCAACGTACTGAGTTAGGAAAACCTCCTGAACACACCTTACAAAACAGCTCCATTCAAATCTTCTGCTCGAAGGAGATTCCAATCAATCTTGGGAAAGTTAAAGTCACCCATTACAACAACCCTTTTACGTCCACACTTTTCCAAAATCTGCCAACCTATGCTTTCTTCAGTCTCCCTACTGCTATTGGGGGGCCTGTAGTAAACCCCTAATGAGGTGACTGCTCCCCTGCTGTTCCTAATTTCCACCCATACTGACTCGGTGGGCAGGTATTTCTCTACAATGGAAGCTTCTGTAGCTGTGATACCCTCTCTGATTAGTAGTGCTACACCCCCTCCTCTTTTTTCCCCCTCCCTATTCTTTTTGAATGCTCTAAACCCTGGAACATCCAGCAACCATTCCTGCCCCTGAGAAACCCATGTCTCCGTTATGGCCACAACATCATAGCACCAGGTACTGATCCATGCTCTAAGTTTATCACTTTTATTCCTGATACTCCTTGCGTTAAAGCAAATACACTTTAACTGATCCCTTGGTTCCTTCCCAGGAAAATCCTTCCCATTAGCTGGTCTACCTCTTGCTATTGCCTCATCTGCATCAACTCTCACCTCCGGTATACAGCTCAGGTTCCCACCCCCCTGCCATACTAGTTTAAACCCTCTCGAACTACTCGAGCAAACCTTCCACCCAGGACATGGGTCCCCTTCCAGTTCAGATGCAACCCATCCTTCTTGTATAGGTCCCACCTTCCCCAGAAAGCATCCCAATTATCTACATATCCGAAGCCCTCCCTCCTACACCAGCCGAGCAGCCACCTGTTAAGCTGCACCCGCTCCCTGTTCCTCACCTCGCTATCTCGTGGCACTGGTAGTAAACTAGAGAACACTACTCTGTTCGTCCTGCTTTGCAGCTTCCATTCTAACTTCCTGAAATCACTTTTTATATCCTCGATCCTTTTCCTGGCTATATCATTAGTGCCAATATATAACATGATTTCTGGCTGTTCGCCCTGTTAGAACCCTTTGTGGGCGGCACGGTGGCACAGTGGTTAGCACTGCTGCCTCACAGCGCCAGAGACCCGGGTTCAATTCCCGACTCAGGTGACTGACTGTGTGGAGTTTGCATATTCTTCCCGTGTCTGCGTGGGTTTCCTCCGGGTGCTCCGGTTTCCTCCCACAGTCCAACGATGTGCGGGTCAGGTGAATTGGCCATGCTAAATTGCCCGTAGTGTTAGATAAGGGGTAAATGTATGGGTATGGGTGGGTTGCGTTTCAGCGGGTTAGTGCGGGCTTGTTGGGCCGAAGGGCCTGTTTCTACATTGTAAGTAATCTAATCTAAACTAACCTTATACACCCGATCGGAGACGTCCCGGACCTTGGCACCAGGGAGGCAACAAATCTTCTGGGACTCCTGATCCTGACCACAAAATCTCCTGTTGATTCCCCTAACTATCGAGTCCCCTACCACGAGTACTTTTCTATTCTGCCCCCTTCCCTTCTTTGCCAGAGTGTCAGGCTCAGTGCCAGAGAACTGACTGATATGGCTTTCTTCTGGTAGGTCATCCCCCCCAGCAGTATCCAAAACGGTATACTTATTGCTGAGGGGAATGTCCACAGGGGAAATCTGCACTGCCTGTCTGTCCCCTTTCCTCCCCCTAACTGTAACCCATCTATCCTTGTCCTGAGCCTTGGGAGTGACCAACTCCCGGTAACTCCTCTCAATTACCCCCTCAGCCTCCCGAATGATCCATAGTTCATCCAGCTCCAGCTCCAAATCCCTAACACGGTTTTCAAGGAGCTGGAGTTGGGTGCACTTCCCGCAGATGTAGCCAGCGGAGACGTGTGCCATATCTCCCACCTGCCACATTCTGCAGTTGTCTTGTCCCTTTCCTAACATCCCAATATCAATTTCAGGGGAATCTAGTTTTTAGCTAGGCCCTATATTTAAGTTCATGTACGCTGTATTGCAGATATAAATCAATCAATATTACATTTGACAACTAGCCATTAACTTAAGAGAAAGCCTTTATCAATTCTGTATAGGCTGCAGTCCAACTTGTTCATTAAAACGACACATTGCAGTCAATTTCATAAAAGGCAAAAGATTTACTTCCAAATGGATTTGCCAGGACAGTGGACATTTTGGGGATTCTGAGGAAGGGTCACTCAATCCGAAATGTTAATTCTAATTTCTCTCCACAGATGCTGACATACCTGCTGAGCTTTTCTAATAATTTCTGTTTTGGTTTCTGGTTTACAGCATCAGCAGTCCTTTTGGCTTTTATTGAGCATTTATTCCTGATACAATAACAAAAATAATAAACTACAACATTTGTGGGAACAATCTGGTTCTAGTCATTAAAGATTTAATCCTGGAACCTGGGTATGAATTCAGGTTAGTTAATAAGGCTTTTCTTTTTCTTAGTTGGTGATTTATTTCTCAAGTAAAATGAGTCTGTGCTATATTGCTGAGAAAATAACACACAGTTATGCGCATGACTTTGCAATTGGATTCAGAGATTCTAATATCAGATGTGCGGAAATCTGTACTGTTGACACTGACATAGAAGATTTTTCTGACTAATCACAGATCATCAAGTAGTTTCAGTAGTCAAAATACCTTTCAAACTGCAAGACAATGATCTTACAAAGGAGCCATTCATCGAGGAATACAAAGCTCATTCTGAGTAAAATCAAAAACATGACTCTTTCTATCTAAATAAAAACAGGATCAAAATATTTCCACTCCAAAGCTGTTGAATATTGAGCACTTGTTGCATTTTTGCAGCTGCATTGTGCAATCTCGATTGGCATGGAGCACCATTCAATTATAATGAATCACTAATTATGGCTTATTGCATTGTAGTTAGAGCTCTGCACGTAAAGTAGAATAATTATCATAATTGAGATTCTTTAAGCTGTTTCCAGTTGGTTGAAAAATGTAGGACCACAATGAGATTGCAATTTCAGCCATGAACACAGCAGATTAGATTCTGAGAAATAGTATTAGCAACTACCTTTCAGCTGAGAATCATAGGCGTCTTAAATTACAGTAAGAGCCCATTTGGCCCATCACACCAATACCCATTATTACCCAGTTCCCATCCCCGGCTTTTCCCCATACCCTTACACACAATTTCTATTTAAATGATCATCAATGCCCTCTTGAATGTCTCAACTGAACCCATCTCCAACACTCTTCCAGACAGTGCATTCCATATCCAAAATACTCGTGGAGTGATTTGTTTACCCCACATGACATATTTGCTTCTTATGCAAATCACTTTACGTCTATGCCCCTGATTGTTTTTGTTCTATTTACAAGCGGGAACTGTTTCTCCCGATCTACTCTATTCAGACCACTCAAGAGTTTGAAAACCCCAAGGAAAACAGTCCCAATTTCTTAACTGATTATCTGAACTGAAGTATCTCAAGTGTGGAACCATTCTTGTAAATTGCTTCTGCACTCTCTCCAGTAACGTGATGCCCACAACTGTACACAATATTCCAGCCAAGATCCGACAAGAGTCTTGCATAAGTTCAAAATTATATATTGTCAACTAATATAAATAAATCTGAAGGGTTTAATGGCCAGAATTCTACTGTCACATTAATATTCACCATGATGTCCTCAGTCTGGTGAGGGAAAGTGCTTAGAAATTTTGTTGATTGAACTAGTTGTCTCTGCAGCCAATTTTCCAATGAAACTACCTAACAGCCGCCACCATTACCAAGATACAGAAACACGTTCAACCTATGGGTTAAATCTTATGCACTTCTGCTCGATGTGACTTAAGCCTGGGTGTGGGAGGCACATATAGAACATAGAAAAGTACAGCACAGAACAGGCCCTTTGGCCCACAATGTTGTGCCAAGGATTATTCCTAATCTATAATAAAATAACCTAATCTATGCACCCGTCAATTCATTGCTGTCCACGTGCATGTCCAGCAGTTACTTAGATGTCCGTAATGACTCTGCTTCCACCACCACCTTTGGCAACGCGTTCCATGCATTCACAACTCTCCGCGTAAAGAACCTATCTCTAGCATCTCCTCTATACCTTCCTGCTAATATCTTAAAACTATGACCCCTCATGCCAGTCAATCCTGCCCTGGAACTCTCTGGCTATTGCCTCTATCCATGCCTCTCATTACCTTGTACACCTCAATCAGGTCACCCTTCAGGTCACAGGTCACCTCTCTTCCTCCTTCTCTCCAGTGAGAAAAATATAAAACATTTCAGGCTGCCAGCCTACAAGCTTCCCCTCCAAACCAAATATACAAGATAGGTGGACACTGAAATTTGCCCAAAATATTTAAATGAATAATTACATGTCAATTAGGCTTGTTGATAAGCATTGTAACATTTCCCCTTCATGAAGCCATGCTGACCCTGTTTGATTTTATTATGCATTTCGGAATGCTCTGCTATTACATACTATATAACAGACTCAAAACATTTCCCAATAGTAGATAATAAACTAACTGGCCTATTGTCACCTGTCTCCTTTCCCTTTTGAATAAGACTTTACACTGGCTGTTTCTAACAATTCACGTAACATCATTATCAGTGCATCTAC
Organism: Hemiscyllium ocellatum; assembly: GCF_020745735.1. Taxonomy (NCBI): domain Eukaryota; kingdom Metazoa; phylum Chordata; class Chondrichthyes; order Orectolobiformes; family Hemiscylliidae; genus Hemiscyllium; species Hemiscyllium ocellatum. The sequence goes on along the minus strand of NC_083422.1, from coordinate 39,206,493 downwards.
CATCATTATCAGTGCATCTGACAGCAATATTCTATAATCATAAAATGTAACCATATCGTTTAGCTTCTGTATGTCATGGGCCCAGAAATAGAAGAGAGCAGAGGTTGGGTAGATAATCTCTTGAGGGGAAGGAACATGACAGAAACCTGGATTTTCTTTTCATTTGTCCTTCAATAATCCTAATGTGTTTTGGAAATAAAGAACAGGCCAGAGAATCTAGGGATGGTTTCCTTAAACAGAGGTTAAAGGAAGATTTGTTTAAGTTCTTGGAGGGCTTTGATGGAATACAGGAAACTGTTCTCAGTAATTGGAGAATGCAGATCTAAAGTAATGGGAAAAAGTAGAGGTGACACATGGAAAAGTCAATACACTGAGTTGTTGTGATCAACAATGAATTCAATAATACTGTTTCTAAAAGAAATTCAATATGAAAAATTACCGGCCTATGAAGAAAGTGCATTGAAAATTTCAAAGTACCAGCACTGGCTCAAGGGGCTCAACGGCCTCCTTCTGTGCTATATCATTTTGTGAAGTCTTTCCCTTCTCTGGTGTGTCTCAGAAATCATTCTGAACATGTTTGAGGACATTCCCAGATTACTCCACAGTGCCCTCTGGTTCATGCCTATAGAGAATCTGAAGACAAGTTGCAGAGCAAGATGAGGAATTAAAAAAAAATAAATCCCCCATATCCCAATAAGGATTTGTGATTCACCTCAACTGGGGCAGGAAGGGATGAAATGAAGGGTGCTTGTCACATCTAAAAATTATAAACTCATTCATTTTTCTTAATGTAATATTGTTTTATGTTACTCCTGTTTTCAGTGCTGCAATTTCCCTACCACACATTTAGTGAGAGAAGGCTTCTGTTGTGCCTCAATGGAGGGAGCTTCTATTTTGAATACTGAAATCAAACCAAATTATGAATTTTAGACCAAGTCAACAAATTTTACGGTTAGTGATCAGGAATTCTGGCTGGTTACAATCTCAGGTTGCAAAATGAGGCTGCGGACCACATCATATTTGCAAATGAATTTGGTATTAAGTTACAGACATTACTTAGTCAGTAGAAATTACTTATTCAGTCTAAAGATGTGCAAGTTAGGTGGACTGGCCATGCTAAATTGCCCATACTGCCTAGGATGCAGTCTAGGTGAACTGGCAATGGGAAATGCAGGGTTATAGGAATACAGTATGGGGTGGGTTTGGGTGGGATGTACTTTGGAGGATCAGTGTGAACTTGATGGGCCAAATAGCCTGCTTCCACATAGGATTTCTATGAAATTTGGCTGAATGGCCTCCCCATTACTTTAGATCTGCATTACTGACCTTTCTGTGAACAGTTTTCTGTATTCCATCAATTCTGTGTGATCATGAAATGAAGTGTACACAATTTACATATCTTTGTGCTATCCATAAGCAAAATAACCCGAATGGCGAATGATAATATTTTTTAAAACAGTAAATACTGACAAATGCAAATCAAGCATACTTTGAAATTCGGCGCGTGGCGAATACCTTTGTTTAATCTGATACTTGAGGCCACCTTTGGTGGATAACTAAGAAATATTAATGCCAGAACCACAAGGGAACTTGAAATTACACAGCCACTAATTAAGTTTTTATAATATTCCCATTCTCTCAGTAATGACCTGGAATGTTGAGGGAAATAGGTTCCCTTTAATGAGATTTTCAAGCAAGATTATGACAGAGCATTAGCAGCTGTACACTGAGATTGTGGCAATTATGTCCTATATAACAACGGCACTCATAGCTTTGATCTGGCAGATTGAAATTATTCATTGAGTTTCAAGTGGTCAGGTCTTGAGGTCATGATCACAGGATTAGTTACTCTGAGCATTAAATACATAACAGCTGGGAAATCTAGCCTTGATATTTTTTAGGATAATAGTTGCCATTAAATTGGATAAATTATTATTTCCTGTCACACATTTTCTAGCTATTAATACTTACATAATTCCTTATCAAAACTCAATACTCTTTACATAAGTCATTATTTCGGAAGTGAATAGAAATATGTGAGCTAATAATCTGCACCACTATTATCCAATCAGTAACCAAGTCATAAAAGAGTAGTTAGTCTGCTTTGGTGTTCATCAAGGGGAATGCTACGTACAGCAATAAATGAGGACAAGCATTCACTGTCCAAAAGGAAACCAAAGGGTCCAAGAAATAATAGGCTAAATGTTGTTAAAATTAAGTTCCAATTCAATTCCATTTTCAGTATTTATCAACATGCTGTGAAATACAGAAAATTGATTAAAATCAGTGAAAAACATGTTCATTTAAAAGTAAGGACTGCTTCCTAAGAGCCTCAGGTACAAGAGCTTGACAAAGTAAGTTTTAAAAAAAATACATCAACATTGGTACATAAACATAAGACAAGGGAATTTATTCTTTGCTTTTGTAGAGAATGGATTTTAATGTTTCTTGGCAGGAAGAAAACAAAACTGACAAATACTGTATTGGCTGAAAGAAATATGAACATTGCTGAGATATATATGAAGCATTTAAAAAAAACCCTGTCTCAAAACTTTGTTGAGAAACATAAACAAAGTATATTTGATGAATGTCTTTGTTCAAGTTTAAAGCTCTTGGCTCATCAAAAAAAACCATATGGAATTCACCCAGCTGAGGTTTAAATAATAACTCAAACAAGAAGTCATATCAAATTTGAGACATGAATCCAGGTCAACCATGCTTTGAATTTTGCAGTTGCACAGAATTGCCATTTATAAGCTGCATTGTGTATTGATCTAGACAATAACAGAGCTGATTGTTCATTATCTATGTTTTGTCATGCTTCAGAGTATGAAACACAAGTAGTAAGTGGTCACTCACAGATAGCAAATGGTTCTCCTGAATTCTGCATTTTGCTTCAGCTCATTTTGAAAGCTCCACTCAAAAGTTTGACCTAAAGAGCAATTTAAACCTTAAAATTAAAAACTTCCCTGAAATGTAAACTGAGGATGTTGTGCTTTATTTCTTTTTAAAGTAAAGTTCCTTAGTCAGCATGGAGACAATGCAGGGTATCTGCTTCTTTTCACTGTATCGTGGATCTTCAGACCAAGACTCAAAATGCATGGCCACCATGTAGTTGACTCTGGTTAGGATCTGCATGATCTCAAATTCTTTACCATATTCTGTGAAGGCATTGTACAGGGCCTGTGCAAACCAAGAACCCTTGCCTGGATTCCTCCATGAGTAATAGCCTGCAATGACAGACACCACATTTTATACTTCCAGAATATGCTGAGCAAGGGCACAGTAGTTAAAACTTTCATCTTGAATCTTCAATTAATAAATCAAGTTTTTACTGTAACCATATAAATAATTAACTTCAAGTGTATTATCTAGGTTTAACATTGCTCTCATTGGATAATTAGTAGTCCCGTAATTAAAAAAAATTATGAGCACGTGATTATGCCTCAATGGAGTAATACACTGGAAATCAAACCCTGTCATTTCAGGAGTCATCATAAAATTAAATATTTTATGAAAGTATGTGCAAATTGTCAATTTACCTGTCTTTTAGATACAGGTCAACAGAAAGCAGAAATCAGGTTTTTGTACTTAGTAAGTTTTAATATTTATTACACGTAATTATATTCGATCTATAGATAAGCAATTATGAACTACAAAGATAACTGTATTAATTAAAACTCATTTAAACACAAATGGACAGACAAAGGAAAATGCGTGTTCTGGCCAGAGGAAAAGACTGAGATGGCAGTTCAGTGTTCCCTGTCCCTGCTGGCTTGTCAGGACTTGCTCTCCCTTGAATTTTCAATTCCACGTACTTTCACTTGCTTGTGGGAGGCACAAGATGACTCTGACTTATTGGCTAAGACCATATCTTACAGCAACTGACAAGGGAAATAAATAGGCTTTCTTCTTGCTTGAAGTATTCGCTACTGCACAGAAAAGGACAGCTCCTTCCTTTTGGGAGGTCTGGTGGTTTATGGGCCAACATTCACACCCACAAGCTGCTAAGCAACCCGGGAACTAATCACATAACTACTGACAAGCAGAAGACCTTTATCATGGCTTAGTGGTTAGCACGCTGCCTCACAGCGTCAGGGACCCGGGTTCGATTCTGGCTTCGGGCAACTGTCTGTGTGGAGTTTGCACATTCTTCCTGTGTTTGCGTGGTGCTCCGGTTTCCCCCCCCCAATCTAAAGATGTGCAGGTTAGGTTAACTGGCCATGCTAAATTGCCCATAGTGTTAGATGCATCAGTCAGGGATTAATGTAGCTTCGGGAAATAGGTCTGGGTGGGTTACTCTTCGGAGGGTCAGTGTGGACTTGTTGGGCTGAAAGGCCTGTTTCCATACTGTAGGTAATTTAATCTAAGTAGCAACAGGTCACCACTTGGCCCTAGCTCATGTGTAATAACCTTCCCACAGCTTGAAAAAATAGCTGTGTAAACGTAATCAGGAAGTGCATTAAATGTTTCTACAATCCTCGGTTGCTAAGAGCCTTTTTCCCATTTTAGTCTCCAATCAAGAATACACAAAAAAGTGAAAACATACAGTCTTTATAACAAAGGAGAAAAACACTCAAATTGTATGAACAGGTTTTGTAGTCTGACCCTTATTTTTACACTGTCAAATCTGTTCTACGCTTAACTATCATGATCAACCATTTATACAACTTCAAAATGTTCTTCAGTAAACTGACCAAGTTTGTGTATGAATTTCTGTGAAGGTGCTTCCATTACAAATACTTTTGGAAACTTATGATTAAAAGTTTGAGAACCTTTGTCACTTTGAAAATGGAGAAGATGCCTAGACATTTTTTAATAACAAAGGTCACTGTGGATGTTTTTCTAAAAAAAAAATTCCTGGAAGTATTTCGTTAGTTAAGAAAACAGCCAAGGTTTTATAGCCTTGTTTACTGCAAATTAAATGGCTGGCTTTATGCCAGTTAAGTGTTGGGTTTTTGGGATATTGCTTGGAGTTTGGTGTGATTAGCCTGTCGAGAAAGATATCGCTTTTCACCTTTCTGAGCAAAGCTTTTGATAAATTAATGTGAATGCTGAAAAAAAAACTGACAACAATTCTCCTGAGAAATTCCTGGACGATGACTTCTTTATGTCTCCTGAATAAACTGTCTGTGTCTGGTGGCCTAGCTACATGGACAAGATCAGCAGACTGAAGGTCATCCAGAAAATTTCATATCCTCTCTTTTTATATTTCACAAATTAAAAATTGTTTAGCTAAAGGTTGTTCTGTTGTAAGTTGATTTTAGCAAATAAGGTTTATTTAAATTGGCCTTCCTTCTTCTTTTACCAGTCTTTTGTTATTTATATGGCTGTCAAAGACTCTGGGCTTCCTCTATGTTGTCTGGCAGGTTTTTTCTCATAATTTCTCTTTGCTTCTCTAACAGGTTTTTTTCTGCCCCTCCCTCTGAACCTCTTGGTTCTCAACTATATTTTCCATCTGACGCTCATCATAAACAGACTTGATTCATCATCTTAATTTCTATCACCTTTGTCATTCTAAGACCTCTGGACTTGTTTGTCCTACCATTTCCTTTTGAGGGAATCTACCTTGACAATATCTGAAAAAGCACCTATTGAAAGGTAGCTCACGGCTCAATTACAACCTTTCATTCCAGTCTATCGAACTCTTTTCTTTCACCATTGAAACCAGCTCTCTGCCATCTGATTTTTCTTAACCTGAATTGTCAATCTCCACAATCATCCTAAACCTTGCAATACAATGATTACTGTTTCCTGAATGGTCCCCCATTGACACTTAATCTCTTGGCCAACCTCATTTCCAAGTACTATATTCAATAGTGCATTCTTTTTTGTTAGACTGGACAAGTACTATTGTAGGAAATTCTCCTCAATGCAAATTTAGGAACAGTGCCCCTTGCTTCCCCCTACACCACCATAGGAGAAAGTGAGGACTGCAGATGCTGGAGATCAGAGCTGAAAAAGTGTTGCTGGGAAAGCGCAGCAGGTCAGGCAGCATCCAAAGAGCAGGAGAATCGATGTTTCGGGCATGAGTTCTTCTTCAGGAATTCCTGAAGGGCTCATGCCCGAAACATCGATTCTCCTGCTCTTTGGATGCTGCCTGACCTGCTGCGCTTTTCCAGCAATACATTTTCAGCCTACACCACCATAACCCAGTCTATATTTGGGTAATCAAATTCCTGCAGATTGTTCTCCATATCCTTCCCACTAGTTAATAGTCTATAGATTATACTGAACAATATTATTGCACCTTTTTTATTCCTGAGCTCTAGCCAAATTAATTCTGCCCTTGAGGCCATAGTGACATTCCATTTCTCACCCATTAAAATCAGGTTAAAATAAACCAAGAGAAATAGGGCAAATGACTAGTTTAAAATAAAAGGTGCTAATTTAATTTAATTGATTGATGAAAGATGGAAATATTATACATCAGGGCAACAAACTGTGCATTACCTGGTACAGTGGAATAGGCATACAAGAAGTCAGCTTCCACTGGGATTTTGTGATGAGGATTTGCATCAGTTTCTACATCACAAGCAGGTCCGGAATCGGTCTGAATTCCTTCATCAAATTCTGAACCTCTACAAGCCTGAAGCAAACCAGAAAAACAGTGGTTAGTTCGAGCATATACATAATCTGTCATAATATAATTAAATAAGGCTTCAAATTACAGTGCATAAACATCAAAATTCAAATAAATTCTGAGCTTAATGTATCCACTCAATTGGATGGTTCTCCCAATCCTGAAATGTTGACATTGTTTCTCTAATGAGAAACACTGATGAGGATTTTAGTTCATCCTTATTGTTGAAAAGGGACAAATTGTTGAAGCTTTTAATAGTGGGTTCATCAGGACAAACATATGGGGTGGCATGGTGGCTCAGTGGTTAGTACTACTGCCTCACAGCACCAGGGATCCAGGTTCAATTCCTATAGTCTGTGTGGAGTTTGCACATTCACCCCATATCTGCATGAATTTCCTCCGGGTGCTCTGGTTTCCTCTCACATTCTAAAGACATGCAGGTTAGGTAAGTTCACCATGCTAAATTGCCCATAGTGTTCAGGGATGTGTAGGTTAGGTGCATTAGTTAGAGATAAGTATAGGATAATAGAGTAGGGGAATGGGTCTGGTAGGGTTACTCTTCGGAGGGTCGGTATGAACTAGTTGGGCCAAATGGCCTGTTTCCATACTATAGGGATTCTATATTCTACAAGAATACTAAATTTCAGATGATCACAACAATCATGTTTTGTATTACCAAGCAATTATTTTAGATTTCTAGCTTTTACAGTATATTGTTTCTGACACTAACAGCTATGTTTTGAAAGGTTTTTGACGTTTTTAGTAAATAATTATTTAGGAGCTGGCCACTGTATTCCAAACAAACAGGAAATAATTTTGTACCTTATTTTAAAAAATATAATTTTCAGCCATTTTTAAAAGTAGATTTCTCACAACTGTTTTCTTGTAGGACACTGAGTTAAAATGCTTTAAAAAACAAAGTGCTGGAGGAACACAACAAATCTGGCAGCATTGATGAACAGGGAAACAGAAACAACAACACTGAACTGCACAACTCAATCTGCATCAAGCTCTCTCCCTCAAATAAATTATGGCTTATCATTTAACAAATTTTAACAAAATTGTGTTTCTAAAAGTGTCTCATTGTATTTGCTTATGGCAGATTTTTAAATTCCCCAAGTTGACTGAAAACATTGGGAATTGGATAAAAGCATTTTTCTACATGGGCAAACTTTTGGCCACAATCTGTACAGGATACCAAAGCAGAAATGCTTCCCCTTTTGTGTTCCCATGTAATTCTTTTGCTGTTTATAGATAGATAAAACTGCACAGAATGTATTAAGTATTCATACGTGAATATTTGTCAAATGTAACCTCAAAGCATAAGAACCTGGGGAAGGCCCCAGAAATCCTGCAGGGTGCAGTGTTTGTATCTGATTCCATGTCATACTTCTGTATATATCAGATCTGGGGGGAAAAAAATTCTGCAGGTACAGGAGGGGGAATAATCCACTTTTAAAAACAAACCTGCAACTCTTCTTCATGCATTAAATAATTCCTCAAGTTCCACCCACAAAAATGTTGTTGGCAAGGCAATTATCAGAGCAAGATCATGGTTGGGTATATTATCTGATTGAAATATCATTCTGTTTTCTCACATTACATTGGACATATCCCTTCAGAGAGAAGTGAGTCTCATTACCAGCTTTGCTCAGTCTTTGGTGGAAAGCATGCCTTTGCCACCGTGCTATTACAGGATGCAACCTTCACTCATGTTTTAAGTTCCTAATTACGACCATTACAAATATTTACCTAGTTCACAATGAAAAGCTTGGGTATGATCACAGGAATGTCATTAGCAGAATAACACATCCCCAACATTAAGCTGTGCAGTTTGTTTTTTATTTTGGCACTATTGTCATATTCTTCTTATTTTATTCATCAACAAATTAAATGTTAAATTTAATCACCAAAGTACCATTAAAAAATAAACGCTCTGGTTTTACATTCTAGTGTAAAGGGCAGTGGTTCCCAAACAGTTGTTTTTCTCTATTCAGATTTAGGATTTTTTTTTGGCATACCCCTACAGACAGTCCCTGCTTTAATTACTTCACTAATGACTATACATCAGAAAAAAATTACAAACAAAAAAGTTATAATAAGGGCAAACAATTTGAAGTCATGTTGTATGCTCATTGGATGTAAACTGTGCATGATTTTTTTTGTGTTCACTGTACTCTGGTACATTTACAAAGAAATAAAATACTCCAGTGACGTTTTTAACAATATGCTGAAGAAATTAATGCAAACTTTTGATCAACATGTTGTCAGAACATTTGCCAGCTAAGAGATATATCAATGATTTTCTTCCCCATCCTATTCAGTCAGTCTGTAGTCCACCAACTATCTGACCTCAGTCAGCAGCTCTTCTTCCTAAAACCCCTTGGATTCCCCACTCACTCACTCACTCACTCACTCAGCAGCCCCTAGTCTGGCCTTGCTACAAATAGGCACATCTCTCACCATCCTGTTGCTGACACTGGGTTAGTGAGCTCAAGTACCAAAGACACTTGAGCTATGAAGCGGTGGGTTGGAAAAGAAATTCATTATACAACAACTAAGAAAGAATACTCCCTACAGACTTCTGCTGTTACCCCAGGAGCACAGGTACTACTGCTAAAGGGATTGCTCTCTGTGTCTCTTAATGCACAGAGTGAGACAAAATTGAAGGAAGTTTGGAATGCCCACTTCTGCTTCATTCCAAAGGCATATCACAAAACCTAGGAAGTCCCCAGAAGCCTTGTACATTTCAGCAATGTAGATGACCGTACCTCTTCAGATTGTATATTCCACTTGGGAAATAACAAGCCCTCAGGTACACAAGAAGGAAATTTGAACCTGTCTTTCTTCTAGATAGATTAAAAAAATTCTTCATGATTATCTGTGATGACATTATCAGGAAGTCTATTATTGGAGCAAAGTCATGGATGATCACATTACCTGAATGAAAAAGAGTTTCGGTTTCCCCACAAGGGTCTTGCACATATCCCCTCGGAAGAGAGAAGTGAGTCTCTTTATAGGCATTGCTCCGTCTGTACCATAGATCATGCCTTCATCACCGTGGCTTAAAAGGATACATGCAAAGCAGGCATTGTTGGAGTGGTTTTCCTGAGAAACTAAAACAAGTCACAGTATTTAAATACAAAATTGTGGCATTCCAAAGGAAATATTTTTCATTGAATTAAAAAATTTTGTGTGTCATCACTTATATTGATCAGTACAGAATTAAATACTGACTGTCGAGTTACCAAAAATTAAAATAGCAAATCTATTTGCAAATCATGGCCCTCCCCAACAACACATGCCAGAAATGCCAAAAGAAATATCAAAACTTTGTTGTGATACTTAATTGTGCTTCTCATTTCAGGAAGGATAATTTCCAGACCACTGCTACCTTAAGCCAACAGATATGGACAATGACAGCATTGTAACCACTGTCACATTCCCAAATTTTTTTAACCAAAGTAGTACTAGGAGATATGGTCAATGAGATTTTAATGTAAATAGGCACTTACCAAGTGATTAGACAGTACACGTCAACAGATACAAATCACAGCTGAACTTAATTCAATATACCTGCACTTTTCATAAAGGTGATCTTACCAATTTATCCCCATCTTGTACCAATTTTCAGGAATAGTGTTTATATTCCAGCAATGGTAAACAAACATATCAGCATTTACAATGTGTTGGGAGGAAGCATTTGATAACTTAATTTCCTTTAGTAGGGGAAGGTGCAGAGTCATAAAAATAGGCAGTGCTGTCATCAAGAGCAATTGCATAAACATTTGCCATTCCCCCATAGAAAGGAATTTAGTTTCTCCTCCATCATATAAGCACTAGTTTAAATGAGCCTTAGTCATTTTGACCGAGGCAAATGCTGTCAACTTAGAAACTGCAATCAATGAATATAAAACGTTTCTTAGTTCTACAATAGATTGTAATAGCAATGTGGTAGTTTGGGCTTGAGGTGCTTAATGACTAAAACCTAGTTACCAAAAAGGTAAACATCATCTATTTATTTAAATTGTAATCTTCAGTCCCATTTGTTTTACGCATTTACTCACCAGCATGCAATATATTCTCCATTTGAGAACACGTCTGATCATTTAAAACAACAACGTTGAAACCCAAAGAGCTAAAACATGTCATCAGATTCCCAGCATCAATGTCAGTGCCATTACGCACATTCATTTCTGGAACAAACAATATGACAACTGTTATAGTGCCTTTCCACAGTTACTTCAGTCAGCAAAATAATACAACATTAAATTGAAGGCTTGCTGCCAGTCTGTGCCTGGCTTTACTAACTCTTGTCTTTAAGGTACTATAGTTTGCAGAAAGTTACATGGCATCAGAAAACAAGCACAAGAAATGGGCCATAACTCTGGAGCCATACAAGACTAAACTGGTTAGGCCCTGAGAAGCGGCATAGGGATTGTGATACAAATTTATCTGTGTAAGGAAGGCAGCATGCCCACTGCTTGAAGTTTGTTCATTTGAATGACCACTGTATGCAGTCATAGAGTTATTCAGCACAGAAACAGACCGTTCAGTCCAAGTTGTCTGTACCAACCAGATATCCTAAACTAATCTCGTTCCATTTGCCAGCATTTAGCCCATACCCCTCTAAACCCTCCTACCCATTCAGATGCCTTTTAAAATGTTGTATCTGCCTCTGTCATTTCCTCTGGCCGCTCATTCCATACACACACGACTCTCTGCATGAAAAAGTTGCCCCTCAGGTTCCTTTTAAATCTTTCCCTATTCACCTTAAACCTATACCCTCAAGTTTTGGACTCCCCTGCCCAGAGAAAATGATCTTGGCTATTCATTCTATTTATGTCCCTCATGATTATATAAAGGTCTATAAAGGTCAGCCTCAAATTCCAATACTCCAGGGAAAATAGCTGCAGCCTATTCAGCCTCTCCCTATAGCTCAAGCCCTCCAATCTCAACAACATCCTTGTAAATCTTTTCTGAATCCTTTCAAATTTCACATCTTTCCTTAGCAAGAAGATCAGATCTGTGGCCTCACCAGTGCCCTGTGCAGCCACAATATGACATTCTAACTCCTGTACTCAATGTACTGACCAATGAAGGCAAGCGTACTAAGTACCTTCTTCACCATCCTGAAGTTGACATGCAACTTCACTTTCAAGAAACTACGCACCTGCATCCCTAGGTGTTTTTGTTCAGCAACACTCCCCCTGGTCCTAACATTAACTGTATGAGTCCTGCCCTGCCCAAAATGCAACACCTCACATTTATCTAAATTAACTCTATCTGCCACTCCCCAGCCCAATTTGATCAAGGTCCCATTGTATTCTGAGATAACCTTCTTCACTCTCCACTATACCTCCTATTTTGGTGTCACCCACTCAGTTCCAGCTCATTCACTGCATGCATTAGCACGAGGCCCCAAAATATTAACTTAATGGAACCCATTGAGGCTCATCTACACTGTTTCATCTCTACTTTTTCCAAAAAAAAAGCATTGACACACCATAGAGGAAAAAGGAACTAATAATGTACAATGTGGAAACAAGCCTAATAAATTACTTAATGCACAATAATAATGGAAATAATTACTGTTATTGTTCAGAACCAATCTATGCAGTTTGACATGTGTGGCATAGTATCCATTAGACAAAGAAAATGAAAGTGACTCAATACCTGTTTTGTCATCAAAATTCTTATTGTTGATAATAATGCATTTTCCTACTCTTTTGAAGTTCATATTGTACAGGAATGTAGAAGCAACAACCCGGGTGTGACAATCAGAAATTTCTGGATTCTTTTCTCGTTCATCCTTTGTTTTTTTCCTGGAAAATAAAACCAAGATCATTTGTCATACATTTAATTTACTGCTATAAGCTCCAATCATGCTGCTTAGATTAGATTCCCTACAGAATGCAAACAGGCCATTTGGCACAACAAGTCTACACCGACCCTCTGAAGTGTAAACCACCTAGACCCGTGCCCCTACCCTATATTTACACCTGACTAATGACCTTAACACTATGGGCAATTTAGTGTGGCCAGTTCACCAAAACTGCACATCTTTGGATTGTGGGAGGAAATTGGAGCACTCAAAGTAAACCCACGCAGATACAGAGAGAACGTGCAAACTCCACACAGATAGTCGCCTGAGGTGGGAATCAAACCTGGGTCCCTGGTGTTGTGAAGCAGCAGTGCTAACAAATGAGCTGCCCACTTGCAGGTCTTCTTGAAGATTAACAGACATCATCTGCGTCATGCATGAATGGCATATAGTCAGAAACCTGTTTATGACATTTAGTTCTTGCTGAGGAATGTGTTCACCTAGACTATTTCTCTCAAGATTAACTCAGGGTGACACGGTGGCTCAGTGGTTAGGACTGCTGCCTCATAGTGCCAGGGACCTGAGTTTGATTCCAGACTCGGACGACTGTCTGTGTGGAGTTTGCACATTCTCCCTGTATCTGCATGAGTTTCCTTTGGGTGCTCCAGTTTCCTCCCACAATTCAAAGATGCACAGGTTCGATGAATTGGCTACGCTAAATTGCCCATAGTGATCAGGGATGTGTAGGTTAGGTGCATTAGTTAGGGGAAAATGTAACAGTAATAGGATAAGCGAATGGTTCTGGGTGGGATACTCTTCGGAGGGTTAGTGTGAACTTGTTGGGCCAAATGGCTTGTTTCCACACTGAAGGGATTCTATGATGATTTTATGATTTGGCACGTGCTCCACATTTGTCTATCCAGAGACAAAGTACTGACATTCGGAATACTTGCCTGTACTTGAAAATTTCTTATTTGTAATCTCAGATAATTATGAATGGGAGAATGCTGGAGGAATTAACTCACTCAATTACTATCCATTAAAAACAATTGCTTGTTTATTTATTTAAATGATTAGGCTCTAAAAGTTTTTTCTGATTTTTTTAAAATACATCTACTTGAGTAAGTAGTAGCTACAAAGTGCACAACAAGAATTTACCAAAGCTTGCTCCTTCACCTTACAAACCCCGCAATCACAACCATCTAACCTAACAAGGATAGCAGATCATTGGGAGCACACTACTTCACAGGGTCTATGTTATCTATTATTACCACTGGCATGCGGAGCTCCAGGAAGAATGAAAATTAAGAACAACAAATTTCTAATTTTATCATTAACTTGAGGAAGTTTGCTCTGACTATTTTTCATTTCAAATTTGGATAGTGAACCAATCTTGAGTTTATCAAAGACCCTGAGGTTGGAGATTCAGCTGAGGTTAGGCAATATCTCATGACATTGTTTGCTGAATGAGGACTCTCACACAATTTTATACAAGTCTTGTTCTCATATGCAATGCAAAGTTATTCTGTTGCCAACGAAACCTTTCTTCATTAAAGTGCATGACTGCTAGTGAGTGAGCATCAGGTGAATTCAGAGTACAGCTGGTCATCAGCCTGCAACAATTCTTTAACTTGATTTTTCTCCTTTCGGTCATCCAGCTGTTCCCAACATATAGAATACTGCTATGTCAAATTCACAATGTAATCTTTTAATTGCTTCTGTTAACGTAACTCAAAGGTTTTGAACTTGAGGCACTGGTGCTGAGGACTCCCATTGGTTTTCCACAGCCAATTTGCTTTGAGCAATTCAAGATCCAAACCATCTTCATTTTTGAATTATGCCAGGAAATGGGCTGGGGAGGAAATATTCACCAGACATACCGGATTCAAAATTCCTTGGCAGGGTAAAATAATGTAGCGATGCATAACCAACAGGTGAGGGAGTTTTATTCGGGGTGGAGCTCAACTCTACCGGATCTCTTCCCTTTTCTAAGGTTGTGAAATTTTGCCTCAAGTTGAATTGGGCTTCCTGGGGCCAAACACACTTTATGTCAATGTCAGAAGAGGATTTGTAGAGAATGTCACTTGCCAGAAATCTCAAAAGTATCCTCACTGCAAAGGTGCACCTGTGTAACGGCCAGCATAAATCCTGGAGGAAAGGAGCTCAAACTTCTAGATTTTGAATGGTTTAATGGCCTTAAATTGAAGGGTATCATTTTCTTAAATTCAAGTTATCCACAGGTCTTTTATCTGGAATTACTTGCTCCATAGGTAGAATGGCAAGAGGCTGCTGAGAATTTATTGGTACCTGAGGAGGAAGATGACTGCACTACTTCCAGCAAGCCCCTAGCCATCTATGCTCTCCAATGCAAATGGTCCTTGCCCCAGGAATGAAAATGCACAAAACTGACTGCTACACGGACAACTGAGGAAGGAGCGCCTCGGAAATTCATGACTACTGGCCTGAATAATACAACAGACAGAGGAAGATTGAATTGTAATCTTGAACCACTATTGCATCGACAGAAACAACACCTGAGACAAGGAACAAATATCAAATGTTCTAGGTGGTACAAATTACAAATTGTACCCTTATAATCAACAATCAAACAAACAATTTTCCTTACAATGTTTCGCCCACAAGCTGGTTTAACATTATTTTTCACCTATTAACAGGCGCTTATGCAATTATGGCATACAGGTGTTAAAATCAGTTTTATTTTACTTTAATTTTATTTTATTTTAATTGAGCATCAACTAGTGCATAAATCTGTATTTATCTAAAGCCACACATAATCTATAGTTTCATTCTGATATCTGGATTTGTTCACTTTTTAAAAATAATTTATTTCATTTTCTATATACCTGAACAAAAACGATTACTACCAAATATTAGGAGAAAGTGAGGACTACAGATTCTGGAGATCAGAGCTGAAAATGTGTTGCTGGAAAAGCGCAGCAGGTCAGGCAGCATCCAAGGAGCAGGAGAATCGACATTTCGGGCATGAGCCCTTCTTCACGAATTCCTGAAGAAGGGCTCATGCCCGAAACGTCGATTCTCCTGCTCCTTGGATGCTGCCTGACCTGCTGCGCTTTTCCAGCAACACATTTTCAGCACTACCAAATATTACCCTATCAGAATGTTTTGCTACCTTATCAGTCCAGATTTCCTCTTGCAAGGGCCTGCAGTATCAATGTGTGTGTGCATGAAGTTTCACCAATTATTGGAAAATTGATAAACCAGACTGGGATGTGAAGGCAAGTTCAAAACTTAAAAAAACGGTTAACTGGGAGTAGGATAGTGATAGATTTTAAGAGGCGACAAACAAACTGGTAGATTTAGAATCATAGAACCCCTACAATGCAGAAACAGGCCATTCAGCCCATTGAGTTTGCCCTCTTCCTCAAAAGAACATCCCACCCAGACTGAGTTCCCCAAATTATCCCTGTAACCCCATGTTTACCAAGGTTAATCCACCCTGCTTGTGCAACCCTGGACACTATGGAGCAATTTAGGACCAATCCACCTAACTGCACATCTCTGGGCTTAGGCAGTCATCTGGTAGGTTAAATTTAATGTAGAGAAGTGTTAAGTAAGTGTTGAGTAACATTTTGGTAGGAAGCACAACAAAAGGCAATATGAGGTAAAGGGTGTGAATCTAAAGGGGTTGCAGGCACAGAGGAACCTGGGAGTATGGCTGCACAGATCATTGTAGGAGGCAGGTCACAAAGTAATGAGGCTAAGGTGAACTTTCATAAAACACTGTTTCAGCCCTAACTGGACTGTCATAATCAAGTCTGGCCGCCAACATTTAAGAAAAAAGTGAAAGTATTACAGAAGGCAAAGAAGAGGTTTACAAACATGTTTCTGGCACTGAGGGACTTAGATGGCAAAACTGGGCTGTTCGGCTTAAAAGGCTTTTGACAGGTCTGGGTGGATAGAAATAAAGTTTGTTTCTGTTGACAGAAGGTTTGAAAATAAGAGATCACCATGGTGAATGAATCAAAGTTGATATAAAGAAACCTTTTGTTTTTTTAAATCACTCAACAAGTGGTTAGAATCTGTAATGCATCATCTGAGAGAGAGGTGGAAGCAGATTGGATCACAGTTTTCAGAAGAAAATTGGATAATTATGTGGAGAGGAAATATTTGCCAAGTTATGGAGCTGTTCCTATGAGGTAGTAGCACAAACATATTTGATTGAATGTCCTCTATACAAGTTCTAAGATGATGTAAAGTCAAAGGCAATTTGCAAGACAAAAAATAGCATCAATATATTAGCAAGTAAGTTCTACATATTTATCAGATAACTTTAAAAAACTTTTTACAATTAGTTATATAATTAATCTACAATCCTTGGATATTCTGGCAATCACAATACCAAAGCGTGGTAGAACCACAGAATCCCTCCAGGGCAGGAGGTGGTCACTTGGCCCATTAATACGCCATTGACCCTCCGAAGATCATCCTATCACGATCCTTACCTTACCCCCATAAGCCCATATTTACCAAGGCTAATCCACCTAGCCTGTATATCTTTGGGTTGTGGGAAAAAACTGGAGCACCCAGAGAAAACCCATATAGACACAGTGAGTATGTGCGAACTCCACACAGATAGTCACCCAAGGCTAAGCTTGAACCTGTGGCCCGCTCACTGCGAGGAAGTAATGCTAATCACTGAGCCACCATGCCACCCATTGGCATTGCTTTCTGGGAAATATTGCTCTATAATATGAATTAAATATAATGCTGCTGTACGTGTACCTTGTGTTTAAGAGGGTTCACATTTAAAGACTCCATATGCTGTGTAGATGCAATGTTGTGACTCTGCCTGCAGTCAGTTTTCAGGCTGCTCATGTACTGAAATTAACTGGTTGCCGTAAATGCCTGCTTCATAATCTACAATGTGTTTGACTTTTCTAAAACTAGCCCACAGAGTTAATCAATCTCTGACAAATAATTGATGATTAAACCAATTATCATGATGTTGGACTGGGGGGAACAAAGTTAAAAATCACACAACACTAGGTTATAGTCCAACAAGTTTATTTGGAAGCACTTGTTGTTCCTTCATCAGATGGTTGTGGAGTATAAGATTGTAAACACAGAATTTATAGCAAAGGTTTACAGTGTGATGTAACTGAAATTATATATTGAAAAAGACCTGGGTTGTTTGTTAAGTCTCTCTCTTTTTAGAATGGGCATGTTGGTTTTAGTTCGATCATATGTAAATCACAGAACATTTAGAAGTTACATTCACTTAGAAGTTAAGTGGACTTAAACAATTGGTGTCATGTTGACCCAAATAATGCATTTAAGGTGAGGACATCATATGGCAGGTATTCATGCGACTCAGCCAATGTTGTCTATCTCATACGCTGCAGGCAAGAATGCCCTGAGGCATGATACATTGGTGAGACCAAGCAGAGGCTACAGCAACGGATGAATAGACACTGCACAACAATCAACGGACAGGAGTGCTCCCTCCCTGTCGGAGAGTCACTTCAGACGTACAGGACGTTTGACCTTGGACCCTCGGGTTAGCGTCCTCCAAGGCGAACTTCAGGACAGGCAACAATGAAAAGTGACCAAGCAAAGGCTGATAGCTAATTTCGGTACCCATAGGGAGGGCCTCAATTGGGACCTTGGTTCATGTCACACTACAGATGACCCCATTGCATTATATACACACTCTCACTCCTGCAGATCCACCATACACACATGCATATACTCACATGTATACTCCCACACCTCACATGCACCCTCTCACAGACTTAAAGCCCTTTACACTCAAACTCCCACACAAACACTATCTCACAGATACTCATCACATTCCTCCCCCACCTGCCAACACACACTGACATGCACCTACACACATATAAGTTTGTGGGGTGAATTTGTACTTGCAGAATTATATTTTACTTTGTTCAAAAACAGCATGAATCCATCTGAGATTCTGTAAATCCATTTTTTAGATTAGAATCAGTCTGACCATTGGGGCACAGACAGTCTCACACAGGGCACCTCACACCTTCAATGTATTATCTGGGCCAACATGACACCAATTGTCAAAGTTCACTAAAGGTTCTGCGATTTACATATAAAAGAACTGAAACCAACATGTTCATTCTAAAAGATGAGAGACTTAATAAACAATCCAGGTATTTTACAATATATAATTTCAGTTACATCACATTATAAACTTTGAAACTTTAAATTCTGAGTCTTATGATCTTATAATCCACAACCACCTGATGAGGGAGAGGCGCTCTGAAAGGTAGCGCATCCAAATAAACCTGTTGGACTATAACCTGGTGTTGTATGAATTTTAATGAATTATCATCAGCATGACAAACACTATACTGAATTTTCAGGTCTTTTAACTACCAAAATTTATTGTAGAAGTAAACTTTTATTCATCACATCGGAGACTCTGAAAACAAAACTGCTCCTTAATCAATGTATACACTTTAGCTTGTGTTTCTATAGATAATCAGACCTGCCAAATTCATGGTAAATATTCTTTAGCACGTGTGAACTTCTTGTTGACACGGCTCAACGTCATGACTAAACTGTAGCATTCACACTACTTGTGTAAATATCTTGTTCTGTATTCTGAAATAAGAAGATGGAAGATTTTTTTCAAGAATCATATTAAGTAAAACTAGCTCGGAATTTCCCAGGCTCCAGATTTACACTTCCCACAGGAATATTCTGGCCAATTTTTCCCGACGTTTAATTTGCTGATTATTGTCAATTGTTGCAGCTTCAAATTATGGTGATATTGCTACCAGGCATTGATATCAGTGTATGGTAAATTCATTCGATAATGAAATACTGGTATTTGAAGTTGAACTTTTCACCCACTGAAAACCAGTTTGTTCCCATAACAGATACAAAGAGCAAAATAGAATGTCCTGTGAGGCTGCATAGTCAAAGTTGGGCTAAATCTCAGGCGAAAATGTTCAAAGTTTATCAAATACCCAGATTTGTTTCTGGGCAGAACATAACTAACAGATCAACCTTTTGACAGCTTCACTAACATATATTTTATTGGTACATTCCAAACTTTTACAATGCAAGTCTGGTAAATTATAAATAAATATTTTTGCTTTGCTATTACTGAAAAGGAAGTGAGTACATCCAAGATCAGTAGATCTATGGCCCAGATCCAAAATTAATTCAACAAAAGAATTCATTTGCAAAGTTCGAGACAAACAAAAATAGCCTGTGGAGAACAGAGAACAAAGATGTCTTTTGAAACTCAATGAACTGGTTTGATTGCAGCCCAACAAGGTGGGAAACATTGTGGTTCAGTCCACCTTGATGTATTAGAGGCTGTGGGGCAGTCTCCCAGCAACAGCAAAATCTCTTCCTCTCATCAGAGGAAAGGGCTGATGTGGGACTTCCAACCCACAGTGATGAAATGTCATTTAGACCCAATAATAAGCAAAAGGAGACCTGTTATCCTTCAGCCCCCCATAACAGTGTTGGCTAAACCTTAACTGCAATGGGCCTGCACAGTAGGCCACCTAACAAACCCTGTCAGGTTGGCCTCCTGGAGGGGCAGAGAAATCCTTCAATTTCAGGCACTTTATCACAGGACTGCAATTTAGGGGAGACGATGGGTCAAATATGCCCTAGAAACCTATGAGCTCCAGACCTTACCTCCACTGCCTTTCACATCCATCTGCTACTCTGCTACCCCAGAATCCCAAGACAATCCTCAGCCTCTGGGGCAGCACATTGGTGCCAGCATTTGGTGGACAGGGCATTCACCAGTGGGACTTCAAACTGGAGAGAAGACCCAATGGTGGACATTTTAATTACCTGCAGGATTTTCCTGCACAGAAATGAAGTGGGATTCTCACTGGTTCTCTCACTGGAGTGCAAGAACCCTCTTGGCCCCACAACACCAAAGGAAAAGATGTGCAGGGTAGGTGGATAGGCCATGGGAAATTACCCATAGGTGTAGGTTAAGTGGATTAGTTATAGGAAATGTGGGGTTATATGGATAGGGTAGTGGGATGGATCTGAGCGGTATACTCTTCAGAGGATAGGTGTGGACTTGTTAGTTCGAATGGTCTGTTTCCACATTGGGTAATTCCTTTTCCATAGAATCCCTACAATGTTTGGCTCGACTGAAAAATAAAAGATGATCTGCTAAGGTATTTCTTAAAAACAAGAAAATGCAAGTATTAATATTGCCCAATCGTAGAGTCAACTGTTACCATTGCGAGCATTGCAAGTGTGAATAACGCCAATCCAGTGATAATATTTTAAGAAACAAGATGCTTTTTTAATTCGTTCTACAGCCGACAATACTAGCCTGGATTTTGAGAATTTTTTAGATGGGCAGATGTCAATGTTTGCTGTTGCGAGTGCTCACATATCAAGCACAACTTCAGGAATTAGCACATGGGCAGATTAAAGGGAGAAAGGTGTGGTCACTCATTCTCTGCTATGCAGTGGGATCCCCAAACCACAGCCAGAAATTATTGAAACTTATTGATGTAATCTTACATTGCAGTTAGAAACCCAATTAAAGCTGGAACGTCAGGTATAATTAAGCTTTCAATAATAGAAATATTTTTAAACAGAATTGGTTTTGAAAATATCTTGATTAAAACAGACATTCAATAACTAATTTCTAGAACTTTTAAACTAAATTTAAATAAATGTGAAAAAAAGCCTTTTTTCAAGAATATGCGTATATGCCCCAAATTTTAATCATCTGTGTAAAACATCTAAAAAAAGTGATCAAATTATTAGTGCTTTTCATTTCCTGGTTGCTGGCTGGTAAGAATTCTCTAGTGGGTTTGGCTGCTGGGGCAGCTGCAGGCTGAGAATCCCCATTAAACAACTTTACAAAGGGGGACAAAAATTTGATGGAGAAAGCCTCCAGATTTTCTTCAATGTTAGCATTTAACATTGCTGTGGTTTTGCCTCCCACAGAGTATTTTATCTCAGGTAACAATACTCAGGCTTTGCTTTGAAACAAAATCAATTCATTGTGGGTATAGTGTGTGCCACACAGCAAGTGATCAAAGATAAGATGGGCTATGAGCCCTTCATTCTCCTTCAGTCACAACAATGATGAGATGAGGATATCTAAAAAAAATGGCACACTGTGTCTAACAACAGTAAGACGTAACTATGCATCTTTGGAAACAAGAAATGTTGCATAATCTCAAAGTTAAAAATCACACAACACCAGCTTATAGTCCAACAGGTTTAATTGGAAGCACTAGCTTTTGGAGTGCCGTTCCTTTATCAGGTGGTTATAGAGTACACAATTATAAGACACAGAATTTATAACAAAAACTTACAGTGTGACGTAACTGAAATTACATATTGAAAAAAACCTTGATTGTTTGTTGAGTCTTTCATCTGTTAGAATAACCATGACAGTTTCACCTCTTTCATATGCAAATCACAAAACACTTTTTAGAAGTTACATTCTCAGGTTAAATGTAACAATGGTATCAGCCAGATAATATGTTGAAGGTGTTAGCCCTGTGTGTTCCTTGTCTGTGCCATAATGTTTAGACTGATTCTAATCTAAAAAGTGAGCTGACAGAGTCTTACATGGATTCATGCAGTTTTTGAGCAAAGTACAATGTAACTCTGCAAGTACAAATTCACTCCACAAACGTACAAGTGTGCATGTGAGTTTTTCTGTGTGTGTGTGTGTGTGTATGTCTGTCTGGGAGGGGGGCTGTGAGTGTGAGAGAGAGTGCATGTGTGTGTGTATGTGAGTGTAAAGTGTCTAAGCCTGTGAGAGGGTGCACGTGAGAATGTGGGTGTGCGCGTGTATGTCTGGGGTGGGGGGTTGTGAGAGTCTGTGTGAGAGAGAGAGAGAGCGCGAGCGAGTGAGCGCGTGTGTGTGTGTATAAAGTGGTCTAAGCCTGTGAGAGGATGCATGTGAGAGTGTGGGAGTAAGGTGTGCCTGTAGGAGTGTGTGCGAGTGTCTGCGTGTTTGTGTGTGTGTATGTATGTATGTAAGTAAAGGAGTTTCTGTGTGTGTGTGTGTGTGTGTGTGTGTGTCTATGTGTGTGCGTGCGCGCACGCATGTGTATATATAGTGCAATGGTGGTCACCTGTAGTGTGACATGAATCCAAGGTCCCGGTTGAGGCCCTCCCTATGGGTATCGAACTTAGCTATCAGCCTCTGCTCGGCCACTTTTCGCTACTGCCTGTCCCAAAGTCTGCCTTGGAGGATAGTCATCTGAAGGTCCGAGGTCGAATGTCCTGGACCGCTGAAGTGCTCCCCAACTGGGAGGGAAGACTCCTGTCTGTTGATTGTTGTGCAGTGCCCATTCATCCGTTGCCGTAGTCTTTGCTCGGTTTCACCAATGTACCATGCCTCAGGGCATCCTTGCCTGCGGCATATGAGATAGACAACATTGGCTGAGTCACATGAGTACCTGCAACGCACATGGTGGGAGGTGTCCCCATGTGTAATGGTGATGTCCATGTCCACACTCTGACACGTCTTGCAGCACCTACCATGACAGGGTGGCATGGATTTGTATTGAAAGCTGGGCAGCTTGCTACGTACATTGATCTGTTTGAGATTTGGTGGTTGTTTAAAGGCGAGCAGTGGAGGTGTGGGGAAGGTCTTGGCGAGGTGCCCATCCTAATTGATAATGTGTTGCAGGCCGCGAAGAACATGGCGCAGTTTTTCGGCTCCTGGGAAGTACTGAACAATGAATGGTACCCTGTCGGTTGCAGCACGTGTCTGTCTCCTGAGGAAGTCACTGCGGTTCCTTGCTGTGGCACGTCGGAACTGGCGGTCGAAGAGTTGAGCATCGTACCCCGTTCCAAATCATAATCTCAATCAGACATGTGTGGCTTCACATAGCCACAATAATTATATAAATAGGAGTAAAATTTAGTTTGCAGGACTAAATTTCCAAACTTTAAAATAATACTTTGGAGGTTTGACAACTCGTAACAATACAGCCATCTGAGGAGTACGCGTTCCTCTTTGATACACTTGATTAACAACTTAATTGCTTGCACTCAGCAGTCATCAGAGTCAAACAGAAAATGCTTGAGAAACTCCAGATGATCTTGCATCATCTGTGGAAAGAGAAACAGAATTAATGTTTGAAGTTGCAATCACTTTCCTTTGGAATGTTCTGAAGAATTGTCATACTAGACTTGAAATACTTACTGGGTTTCCCTCTCCACAGATGCTGTAGCTTAGAGTTTCTCCAGCATTTTCTATGCTTGCTTCAGATTTCCAGCATCTATAGTATTTTGCATTTTTTTTAATCATTGGTGTGTCATACATTGGCCTGAATGACTTCTGTTTCTTTGTAATGGAGCACTAAGGTCAGTGATGATCTGGCATAATGTGGGTGATTACATGTTTTGGAAACCTTTGTTAACAGCCAAGTATTTACATTTCTAGCTCTCACTCTCTGCCTGGTCTGTTAGTTCTCTACCTATCTGCTCCATCATGGATATCTTTTATTGAAGGGAGTCAGGTGTGTTAGACAGTTGGTTGCTCAGCTAAGTCATTTGCACTTGTCTTCTGAGCACAGGTTGTGCTGCGGACAGTAAGCTCTTACCCAATGAGAAAAAAAAATGCAGTAATGCAATGCAAAAATCTTACTTTGCTGCTTGACAATGGGGTCATTGATTTAACTGTGTGCACCATTTGAGTATGGATAGCAAGTGACCACAATACGGAACATTGCGTACTTAGTACACATGATAAAACAGTGGTCTGTCATCAGACACCGACCCAACTGAAACAGTCCTTGTCCTCTCAGCAATAGCCATATTTCTTGTGTTGCTAAGGTGTCAAACCATCAGAAACTCAGAGAGACATAATCCACCAAAAGGATGAATCTTCCCCTGCAGAATGAGCAGGTGTGTTGATGTTTTCATTCAAGGAGTTTATGAAACATCATGTGGATGTAAAGGCTCCCTCTGCTTCTAGAGTTGATACATTCTACATGCCTGACATGCATTTACAAGTTATTGAATATCCTGAATAATCCTTGGCCGGTGTATGGATTCACATGCTCGCTGTTTTGTGCATTGAATACAGTGTTCCTGATGTAACATGAACATCATATCTTGGTGTAATACACTTGGTATTAGATTTTGCTTGCCCTTGAAAATGACTTGCTGTGATATACGAAGCTCATCTGTCTACAGCCAAAACAAACAACCGATCTTAGGTATTTCTTTAACTGCTGTCGGGCTGCCCCAGCATAGTGACCTTTTGCATCTTCTGTAGTTGCTCACTATAAATTTTCGCACTGGCTCTGGCTGAACTTTGACAGATCAACCTTAAGATCATCTTTAACATTGTAGTCCACAGCATCAATGTACAGATCAAGAAGAATGTGGGAGTGTGGATTGGATGATGTGCTCAGTGTATCAAAGTTGAGAGTGTGGTGCTGGAAAAGCACAGCAGGTCAGGCAGCATCTGAGGAGCAGGAGAACTGATGTTTCGGGCAGAAGCCATTCATCAGCGTATCAGCCAATTATCCTGATACTTGGCTTATATCTCACTTATAAGTCATAGGGATTATTCACTGATTCAATTTTCTGGTGGCTCAGTGGTTAGCACTGCTGCCTCACAGCACCAGGGACCTGGGTTCGATTCCACTCTCAGGTGACTGTGTGGAATTTGCATGTTCTCCGTGTCTGCGTGGGTTTCCTCCAGGTGCTCTGGTTTCTTCCCACAGTCCAAAGATGTGTAAGTTGGATAGACTGGCCATGTTAAATTACCCATAGTGTCCAAAGATGTGCCTGGTGGGTGGATTAGCCATGGGGAATGTGGGGTTACAGGGACAGAGTAGGGGACTGGGTCTGGGTGGGATGCTCTTTGGAGAGGGAGCGTGCACTCGATGATCCAATTGGCCTGCTTCCACACTGGAGGGATTCTATAATTCTAATAAACATTGTATTCGTTAAGCACATGGACTGGGAAAATTTCACCCTCTGAGTGATTGGACCACAGCGAGTGAGTTGAGAAAATATAGTGAGATTAAAAAAAATTCTCAATATCAAGAAAAGAAAAATGTCCAATTTTGCACCGAAACGAGTGGACTGCGAGAGTCCAATTTGCATGTATTAACATCTCATCATTACTTATTCTCATCCTACAATTGCTATTCTCCCACACAGCAAAGAGAAACCAGGCAATGACAAACCCAACCTGCAAGTCCGTGTGGGTGCCACTGCCCTAAGAAACAGATTATCTGGCTATCATTGCACTGCTATTTGCAGGAGTCTAGGCTCAAATTTCCTACATTTCCTACAACAGTGTCTGCATTCTCAAAAATGAACTTGAATCAGCAATAAAACATTTTGATTTGTTCAATGGTTATAAAAAGCATACAAATGCAAATTTTAATTTTAATTTGGAATGAACTCTAGAAAACCATTAAATATTTGCTTATGCTCAATACTTATTACACTTTATTGAAACAGAGAGTAAAGCTTCTCAACTTAACAGATGACGCCAAGTTACAGAAAATATTAGATGCATTTATGTAATACCTCATCGCACTGTCTATGGCAAAATCAACGCAATGTGCAGCCATACAACAGAGAGAACTGACTAGTTTGTTAAATTAATTTAACATATACAGAACATGGGCATAGGCTGATGCATGAACAACATCATGCAAGTACATTCTGCTGCAATTCCTGAGCAGAAACATCACATTAACTCTGCTCCAGTCACATTCGTCACGTTGGCATTTTGTCCTCAGTTTCAGGGTTGAAATTTAGCAGTCGTGTAACAGGAGTTGACTTTATTTGGTAAAACTGGCCTTTATTGAAGAGAGATTATTTTGAGGGAAGGGACTGTGCACTCAGATGAGGTTGCCCGAGGCAGATCTGTTGATGTGAGGAAGTGATTATACGCTGCACCAGACCAGCCACTGATGTGCAGAAATGTCAGACCACATCATTTCCGCTGCTTGGACACTTGAATAAAACTGAACATTAAAAAGGTATTTCCGATCAGCAGGGAACAACACAAACAAGTATGCACATTGTTGTTCTAAGTATCAGGAGCCAGTAAAGAAAAACAATCCCTTATGCATTTGAGATTTAAATAACTGTATATAACTTCCTGTTCACTTACTGTAAGAGAAATTTGACCAAATATGCAAATATTTCACTTGTTTGGGAAAGCCAGCTTTTTAATCAAAGACACACCCAGCCTTAAACACACTGCCCCAGCAATCATGATTAGAATCAAGGTGTAAATACAAATTTGTAACATGACAAATGAGAAAACAAAAACTCTAGATAACACAAACAAATATATCTATGAGTTTCTGATAAAACAGAAGAAATAAAGAATGGATCACACAGTGGGTTAACATTATGGTATCTGGCAGTTGACTTCCAATGAAAGCTAGACACTTTCAATATATCAATATAATGCTTAGCTTACATTGCATGTTTGATTGCATTAGTAGCAGCTTTGCCTCCTGTAATAAAAAAATCTCTGTTGAGTATGTTATCTCCATCAGTGTGTGGCTCTTTACTAGCTTCACAATATTGAATGTGACCACCTTCAGGTGTAACACACACACTAATATAGAAAACATGGTGTAGCTTGTTGCTTCTCTGCAATTATTTACAGACAATAAGAATAGGCTCTACACTGCTACAAAGACTGTTGACTTCAGCTTTGAGGTACGGACCCGTGGTTGACATGGACATCTTAATGCTCCTGGGACAGAATGATTAAAGTTATCGAATACAAATCGGTAGTTTTATTCAGGAACAGGGAAAAGGCAGACATGGAATTTTTGTAGCACCAACTTGCATTCCAGTTTATTGGCCATTTCCTTTCCACAACTCCAGCAGCCACTTTCCCCAGGAAGGGACACTGGGATTCGGGGGGGGGGGGGGGGGAGGTGGGGAGAGGAGCAGGTACAATGGAACGGGAAGCAAGGCATGTTTGCATATGGCGAATAACCAATTGAAATTGTTAATAGTCTTTCAAGGCCCATTATGGAAGCTGACCGGGATTTCACAATTGATGTCCAAGTTCCTGGAGGCAGCTTCTGGGTTGTGGGATTTGCATTCCCGGCAAGTCAAGTGGCAACTTCTCCATCATATGGAGTAACAGGCCAGCAGCAAGTTAGCTTTCTTCTTAAAATGAAAACATAAACAAATTGGAGAGTGGGTTGTATTTTGAAGTGCCCTCTCCCACTTACCCACAATCCTATATCTTGCCGCTACTTCAGTGCCGAAAGGCCTGGTCCGCTGGCCACTGGAGCCCACCCACTATCCTGCATTGAAGTGAGCATATCATGCCACACTCAAAGTTTGCTTCTGCCCCCGCTTGAGGTACGAAATGGGCTAGGAGCTAGGAAAACGAAAGCACTCTTAGCATTCATTTGGAGAAGGCTAGAGTACAAGGGTAGAAAGATACTGCTGAGGCTGAACAAGGCTCAGGTCAGACCTCATTTGAAATACTGAGAACAGTCTTGGGCACCCTATCTAAGGAAGGATGTGCTAGCCTTGGAGAGGGTCTAGAGGAGCTTTACAAAGATGATCCTGGGGATGAAGGAGTGCTTGAGGACTCTAGTTCTGCACTCAAAAGAGTTTAAAAGGATGATGGGAGATCTGATCAAAAAGCACAAAACATGGAGAAGCCTCGAGTCGTGTGGACGTGGAGAAAATGTTTTCAACACTAGTAGAGACTAGGACCCAAGGCCACAGTCTCAGAACGAAGGGAAGACCTTTCAGAACTGAGATGAGGAGTAATTTCTTCAGCCAGCGGGTAATGAATCTATCAAACTCATTACTGGAGAAGGCTGTGAAGGCCAAGTCATTGAGTGTACTTAAGACAGAGATAGATAGGTTCTTGATTAGTAAGGGAATCAAAGCTTATGAGGAGAAGGCAGGATAACAGGGTTGAGAAACTTATCAGCCATGAGTGAATGGTGGAGCAGTCTCAATGGGCTAAATGGCCTTTTTTCTGATCTTATGACGTACAGTAGAGTTCAAACGTCAGTTGGGAAAATCCTACCAAAGGACAGAATCTTTGAAGTGTAGGTAATAGACTTGGAGGAGAAAAAGAAGCTTTTTCACTAACCAACATCTTTGCCAAGCATCAGTTGCAAATAATTTGCAAATAGTAATTACAGGAAGAGCTCCAAAATCAAATGACAGAATGATCAACTCGCTTCTGGGTTATACAGAATGGATTAAATTAAATGGGGATTGAGGGGCATAATAGAGTCACCTTATTAGAAGTGGAATTGTCAGCTTCATGAACAATTGCATCAAGCAGCAGCTGTAGTAGCTGGGGATATTCCAAAATATCACTACATTCTACTCTACAGAAGTACATTTAAGGTTGTTAAAGAGTTATGAAATGATGCTTCAAACAAGTACAAATGCTAAAGAATTGCAAAAAATTAATGCCTATGGCAGCAGCAAATGCAGCGAGCACTTTAATGGTAATGTTGATGGCACGGTCCCTCCTGCTGGCTTCAGAGAAGGAAACTGTTCTGCCTTGCCTCCTTTGAAGAAGGGCTTATGCCCAAAATGTCGATTCTCCTGTTCCGTGGATGCTGCCTGACCTGCTGCGCTTTTCCAGCAACACATTTTCAGCTCATTTGCTGATGGCCAGCCATAGGGGATGCAAGCCAGGACTGGGAGGAATTGGTGATATCCAATAAGTGTAGGGGATGAAGCTCTCAGCAGGTCTGTCTTGCAATGCTGGCTTAGAGACTAAAAATCTGCAGATGCTGGAATCCAAGGTAGACAAGCAGGAGGCTGGAAGAACACAGCAAGCCCAGCAGCATGAGAAGGTGCAGAAAGGGATGGCTTGGTTGATGTGAGGTTGATACATTTGCTCCCCTTTGGAGACCCACAAACATGTTTGCTTTGTGCATGGCAAGTCGCCCAACCAAGGATGAGAGGAACCAGCAGCAGTGGATTGAAGCCTCTTCATAAACCCTCCCTCCCAACATTAAGCTTTTCATGAACTCTTTCATGGCCTTTTCTCCACAGATTTAAATCTGGACAGAAGTAGGAAGGTGCCAGAGACCTTAACCACCAAACCTGGCACAGTGGAGGGCAAGAAATTCCATATGAATTGTGAAATAGTTCCCCTACTTTCAGTAGCATTAGTGTTTAATAAAACAGACTTATGTCCAATCTCTGCCATCATGTGTTGTCACAACTAGATAGATATAATTTGTAACTCCCTCAACCTTTTCCCAAAAACACTTTTGCTTGAAAGTGCTGACACAGTCTGAGTGTACACTTCACACATGCTTTATTTAGAAAATTTTGACTCCTCTTCTGGGACTTGCACAGCCAGCCAACAACATACCGTCAGAGGGGAGGATTTCTTAAGCTACAATGAAAGCGATTTTAAAAACATAGCCACTCCTCTGGTGTCTGACTATGACAATGAGTCTTTGCAGAAGGAAGCTGCTAGTATTCCTGGCTGCAGCTGCTGGATGAGTTTGGGGAAATTCCTCAAGTGAAGGTAACAAAGTAAATCCTGTTAAGCGCAAACCTTATTTTTCAGTTGCAAAATTATTTCAAAACAAATCAATACATTGCCTGGACTTCTCTGAGCAAGTCTTTGTTTGTGGTAATTTTGCCAGCCTTAAATTATGAATAGCTCCATAGCATAGTTTTCAAGAATTTTTTTCAGTGTAAATCAAATCAAATGTTTGCAATTAGTATATTTCCCTGTCTTTTTCAATGGTATAGGGAGAGATCCTTTAAAGAAGGCAAGACATTCGCATATCAGTTTATCCAGTATCTTATCGCTAATGTCATAATGACCTTCATAACAGTTAGGTTTGGCTACTTTTTACAGCAAAGGCAGCCAATCATGGTCCACCAACTAAATTTCTCCAGCAGGAAAGAGATTAGGGAAGATATTTGAGCTTCTTCATTAGAGGGAGGGACATTCTAGTCTCGATTAATAACTTCCTGCTAAGTTCTCTAGTGTTTCTTCTCAATAGACTCACAGGATCACAGGTGTAACAACTCAAATAAAAAGAATAAAATCTTTGTGCCATATAGCAAACTAAACATCATAACCTCTGTGATACAGCTACCTGTCAACTAAACGCAACATGTACTGGAAGTCCTCTACGGAGCTGTGCTATTTGAGCAAATGTGTGCCTTCCTTCATGAGGAACAGTTAAACATGGAACCGACCATGATTCTAAATTTCAGATCTGAACAGGGATTTTGGAACTAAAGGGGAAAAATTTTACAGCAATAGAAGACAGAACTTTGAGTCCTCAAAGAGACCAGAAACAAGTAGAGCATGTACTGAAAATAGCGCTGCTGGTCAACATGCTGCTTAATTGAGCCCATCATGCCGACTGACAGGTGGATCTGAAACACTGGTCCAACTCATCTTGTTTAATTTGTAATGGAGAGCCAGTACATTTATTTTTAAGTACTGATAGTTTTTCCCTCCGAGGTATCATGGTTATGTACCCACAAACCGAGGTCAACGAATTGAACTACCTAACGGCAGCTGAGGAATTTCCAGGCTGCTGCCTTCCTGGCTGAACCAGCATTGCAGCCGTCTCAGGCTCCCACTGTGGTAAGCTCTGCCTTGTGACACTGCACTGGTGACCCTGCCGCAAAGGCTACTTCTTCATTTTAACATTTAAAAAAGTTGAGAGGGCACATCCATTTTGGCATTCTGCCACTTTCCAGCCAGACTGCCTACTATACATCTTCCAACTTTGAGTGTATGAGCCATTGTAGACACGAGCCCAGCCTCTCGCCATCACATTGCCAATTTGATAAAGATTACAATGCGGTGACAATTTCCCTTACAGCGTGGGCCTCTGATGTGGCGGCTGAAAATTCTGCCTGTCTTAAAACTTTTTAAACACAGATTTAAAATAATACTCATTACAAATTGAAGATGGTATGATAAAATATTAAATTATCTTGTAATGATGCAGTAATGAGAAAAACTCATGTGGCAAGCATATGAAAAGCTCTATTAAAGATACAGAAAATTTGCTGCATTCACATCTACAACATACAACTGTTGTGAAGCATGGTTCAGAATGCTTGCTCCTAGTTTGTGTATACATATCATGGAACACCATACATAGAATTACTAATGCAGAGCTTTCTAAATTTAGTTGCTTATTCATGCACCTGATGTATTAATTTCTGCAACTACAATTTAACCCAATAAGGAAACATGTATTTTATCAGTGGTTTGTTATCTGAGTAAAATCTCCCTGCATTCTGTAGTAGATTGATGCTGAAATGTAAACTTAAGAGTTTCTTCACTGACCTTTGCAAATTTAACAGGATGGGTCTGCAATGTCTCACAGCAGCTGGTTCAGTTAGTCTGTTTCCGCAGCATTTGAGAGATGATGCCTTCTCCTCCCTGCTAAACAGTGCACTTTCTAATTTACTTTGTATTTGAATGACAAACTCTACACAGTTACTGCGATTAGCCAAGCAAGCTTTGAAAGCCAGACACTTCACTCATTTAAAATAACATTTAAATGGGTAACACCAGCAGCATATTAGATTGTGTACTGCATTACCCACTGCTGGTAAGAAAGTGGTACTTCAGCAACAAGAAGTACTTATTTTCAGGTGGTCAAATTTAAATAAAGGTAACAGATATCCTTTAAAATTAGGGGAAAACTCAGCTTTTTACAACTGGCATCCAGAGTCTGAACAATGAAAATGTTAACTCTTAAAGAAAGGCTCAGTCTGGCATATTTAAATGACCGAAATATTATGATGGCTCTGACGTTTTCCAAAAAGGCAAAGAATAGTTAAAAAAAAATTTGATCAAGAGTAACACCATTCAGTGACAACGTGTAGCTTCAAACAAGAAATAATAATTAGCTCGATGTCCAATTTGGGTTCAAAGAGCTTTCCAGTTGTAAGCACATTTGAATAGACGTCATTCATTTTTGTTACAAAAAGATATTAAACATACCCAAACAAGCTGTCAATTTGAGCATGCAGATTAACAATGATTCAGAACAGCAATCTGAGATACTATTCTGATGTGCTTGCCATATTATTATGAGAGTTTGGCAAAATCCTGGCAACATGACTGCATAATACATGTGACCAGGCTCAAATCATTTTGCAAATAAAAGTGAGGAAAAGAGATGGACGTTTGGAGATAGACCTCACGGTGATTTGGCATCAGTCCAGCTCAGTTTTGTTCAGAGGAATCCATGTGTGCCCAGAGCTCATAACGCTCTCTGAATTTAGCTGCACAGTGCCGTTTTAAGGATTTTAATATGAACTGAAGCACGTCCATAGGTACAAGCACTCGGAAAGTTTACAAACACATACCTGCATTCCACATTAATTGGGACTCCACTCTGCATCTGCAAATCTTTATCTGGCTATCTGAAATAGCAACAGGCCGGAAAATGGTCATGCTCTACCATTACTCTGTGTGACACTGAATAATGGTTCAAGTGAGGCCATTCAACATGTACAAATCCCCCCGAGTCAGCAGCGGGTCACGCTGGACTTTTCTATAGGACTATTCAGAGGGCTCCCAGTGACTTAACAAGCTGCTGAGGTCATCCAAGCCTCTTACACCTTTGCTGACAATCGCAATGCTGATTGAGACTATTTTCTCAATAATAAACCGGGAGAAGAAAGCTATAAAATGTACACTCACATAATTTTATCAGGTGGAGAGGATACATTTGTCTTTTCTTTCTCTTGCAATGAGCCACTATACTTTAAAACAAACTGCAGTGATAAATAGGGAAGGCAACCTATCTACTCAAAGGAGGACAAGTTGACAATTTACATTTTATAATTAGGATGCATGTCTCCAGTTTAATTTTAAATTTAATCCTGGAGTTGTATTTTCCAGAATTTGGGAACAGCCCAGATCGAAAGGAGGGTGATATCTTTTCCATTTAACTGTTGCAGCCAGTTTTCCTTCATCACCCATCTCCCAGCATCATGTGGCCAACAATCCGTAAACCTCCCCATCTTCTCCCCTCGACCTCCGATCCTGTCTGTCTTGATCCTTCAGCTCAGATTGCTGGTTGCCATAGAGTGACGGCAACAGCTAGGGTTCAAATCCTGTAACGGCTGAAGTCACCATGTTTTCTCAACCTCCATCCTCAGGTTAACTCACCCTCTGCTGTCTTTCTTAATGATAGAGCATCTGGGTTGATGGCGACTTTCAATTCACCTGACCCACTTGATCTTTTCCATGTGGCTTCCATCTCCAACCATTTCTGGCCTATGGCCTAGCCCCCGCATCAAAACGAACCCTGAACCTAACACTCCTGCAAATTGAAACTGCACTCTAACCTGTTATGGACCAGACCAAGCCTCCTCAATATATATTAAGAAGATAATTTAGACTTATTTTTATTTTTAAATGAAATGCCAGGCATAGTGTTCTGGGTGCAATTCAACTGGTCAAACTGCCAGTTTTGAAGTAAATCCACTGCAGTCATACACTATAGTTAAAATACAACAAAAGAAATAAGAAATTGGAATAATGTAGCTCTATTAGAAAACTTTATAGAATAGTAGATTATTTAATGACTAACTAGCAACTATTACAATATCCCATATACACATCCTTGGCAAAGGCAAAAGCAGTAAAATAGATTGTCTCACATGCAATTCTCCAGTCCAGGAGGAAAAGACATCAAGAGAAAAGAGAGAGAGAGTAGCAGGGAGAGCTGTACTACAGCTTCCAAATCCAGTATCAAGACCCCAGCAACGGCTACTAAAAAGCTAAAACTAAAAATCGTTTTTTTTGGGAGCTTAACCCCACCCATTCAGGTTGCTACTATTGTTCCAATTTTTAAACACAGACCCCAAGGCCTCACAAACCATTTATTCTGTTGACTTTGAGTAGCCAATCAGCACCTCAGTCTCAACCTTTCTTCATGTGAAAAAAAGGACAAAATATACCTCTCAAAGCCACAGTATTGTCAAAACCCCTCTCAGTGAACCCTGATCCTAAATGCCCTAAATGACTCCCAATTCTAGCCCTCCCCGATAAGCCCTAAGCTAACAATGCCCCCCACCCGCACCAACCCCCAGTATTGCTTGGCTCTGTATTGTTTACCCAATCCTTCAGCTTGCCTGACCTTCCGGCTCTGTTCTCTTCTCACCACACTAAGGCTGTGTTATTCTACTTTCCTCACCCTCACCTGGCTCTGGACTGCAATCTTCCCCAATCATCTAAACCAAGGCCTCCAAGTCCTGCCTGGCTGCAGCCTATAGAGACCTATGGCCCTGTTAGCCAACCTCTCAACCCGACTGTCAGTGAGGAGGGAATGGAGTCAAAACAAGATAATCAGCTCCTGTTTCTATGTTCATCTGACCTTTAGCTTTCCACAACACCAAAAAAAACAACAGAACAATAATCCTGCTTCTTCCCTGACTCCAAAGTTTTGCAAAATCTCTTCAATCTATTGGAAGGGGTTGACAATGTAATGGGGCTTCCAAAATGTGACTGACATACACAAACAAATGATATTACTGAATTTACAAATCTCACTTTCCCTACTTTCATTAAAAAAGAGCAAGCCTTTCAAATGTACGTTTTGCAGCAATATTAACAATTTAAAAAGGCCAAATCAGGTTAGAAGATGTTCTTTCACATTATACCAATTAAATTTGTCAACTCCAAAACAAAAAAGTCAAGTTACATTTATATAATGCAATGGCTTTGAATAAAGTTAGAGAAAATTGCCAACAGTAATATTACTTACTTGGTGTTTTTGACACAATAGAATCAAAGTTACAAGAAGCTATCTGTCTAACCTACTCTTGTATAATTATTAGAGGTGATTCAAAGCAAACAATATCTGGAGGGGCCAGGGATCAAAGGAAAATGAAACAAGGTCATGTGGCTGAAATGGCCAATTGCCTCAGGTGAAGCAAAGCATACGAAAAGTCAATCCAGGCAAAGTGTCCTCACTCAATTTGGCTCAGTGCAGGGATAGATAAGTGCATTTCACATGGTGTGGCAATTTGTTTAATCTCCTTTGACCTCTGCACCAGGAAGAATCAGTCATACTGGCTTCATCCATTCATACATCATTTATTAATTGGTCTAAATGCTGACCACAGGCAGGGTATGTTGTGACAAACATGACCTACTGCAGAGTGTGGTCAGCATGTCACAAGACAGACATGAACTCATTGAATGGTAGAGTGGGTTCAAAGCTCTAAATGGCCTACTTCTGTTCCTGTTTGTTTCTGATGTTCTTATGACTCAAGTTAGCAGATTTTCAAAAATGGTTTTGCTTGTGCATAAGTGGGCCCTCTTGTGGCACAGTGGCACGATCCCTAGCCCTGGACCAGGAGGCCCAGGCTCAAGTCCCACCTGCTCCAGAGGTGTGTAACAACATCTCTAAATAGGTTGATTAGAAAAGAGAATACCTGGGCATAAGGTGGATAAGTTTAAAAAGAAAAACGTGACAGCGAAAATATAAAAGTAAAGAGGCATTCTGGAAAAGGCAACAGGCCATTAAAACGTAAAATGTGACTGCAGATTTGTAATAGTAAGACTGACATTCGTGAGAATGCAGATACATTGCTCGAATTTCTAATGACACATTCCAATAATCATCCAACTCAGACTTGAAAAATATTTAGCCAAAATATGATTCTTTTCTGTCTGACAAGCTTTTATATATTTGTAATATGAATTCCCAATGTTTGTAGTTTTAAAATTCACCACAATGCAGCAGCAATCCCCCATCCCTGACACACCCCAACACTATTTGATGTCAGGATCCTTTCTTATTCACTGGTAGAATGAGGGCATCACTGGGCTGGCTTTTATTGTGTATTCCAGCCCAGCGGTTTGCTAACGGTCAACCACATTGTTATGGGACTGGAATCAAACATAGGCCAGACCAGGTAAGCATGGCAGTTTTCTTGTCTAAAGTGGAATTCAAAACCAGGTACTGTTCTGGGGACTTGGATTAACAGTCTATTAGGCACAGCCTAATACAATACCTCTCGGCCATTGCCTACGTGTTGCTTCGAGAAAATACTGGCCTTGGAGCTTTTACAAGTGGTAGTGGACATTAAAGCAATACAAAGGGAGGATGATATCAAGGAAAGTAAAATTATAGGTGAGAGAGACTTAGGATAAGTAGGACAGTTTCAACTGCAGGAGGGAAGGCTATTAAGAAGAAAAAAAATCGGAGGAATTCTCATATCCATAACAACAAAAACTACCTCTATTGCCAGACATTCAATGATCAGAGATTAAATTTTAAGACAAGTATCAAGGAACTGAATTGAAAAGTGAACTTTACACAGAACATTGTTAGAGAAGGTTTTGTAACAGAGAGGAGTTAAGGCTGAGGCTGTCATATCCTTTCAAGAAAAATATTGGATAAATATTTGAAACTGGGGAAGATATCCAGCAAAGGGAAGAGAGAGCAGGGCAATAGGATTAGTCTTGAATTTCCCAGAGTAATAAATTGGCACCAGCACAATTGGCTGAATGAACACCTCCTGAATTTCTCACCCGCTTCAGTTCAGCAACCTTTTACACAGAGTTTTTTGGTTTGGCAACACACAGAATAAAACAAAGAAAATCAGTAATAAGCAAAACAAAATATAGTGGATTCTGTAAGAAGTTGAGGAGGAACAGAAGAATTGTGGGACACTTGAAGGTGCCAGGGCAGGTTAATAGGGTAGTTAAGGCAGCATATGGGATACTTGCCTTTGTAAATTGAGGCATAGATTATAAGAGCAGGAGATTATGTTGAAACTGTATAGAATCTTACTTTGGGCACAGCTGCAGTACTGTGTGCAGTTCTGGTCACCACACAATAAGAAGAATGTGATTGCATTGTTGGGGGTGCAGAGAAGATTCACCAGAATGGTGCTTGGGGTACAGCATTTCAACAATGAAGATAGACTGGATAAGCTCAGGTTGTTTTCTCTGGAGCAGAGAAGGTTGAGAGGGGACCTGATACAGGTGTGTAAGGTTATGGGTTTGTTCCCTTTAGGTGGATGATCAGTAACAAGAGGATACAA
This sequence comes from Hemiscyllium ocellatum, assembly GCF_020745735.1. NCBI lineage: Eukaryota > Metazoa > Chordata > Chondrichthyes > Orectolobiformes > Hemiscylliidae > Hemiscyllium > Hemiscyllium ocellatum. Next base: position 39,169,063 of record NC_083422.1, on the reverse strand, counting down.
TTTTAAGGTGAAAGGCAGAAGATTTAGCAGGGATTTGAGGAAATTCTTTTATCAGCCAGAGGGTGGTGGGGATCTGGAACCCTTGCCTAGGAAGGCAGTGAAAGTTGGTAACCTCAAACAGTAAAAAGTACTTAAATTAGGACTTGAAATGTCATAACTTTCAAGGCTATGGGCCGAGTGCTGGAAAACAGTACTAATATAGATTTAGTGTAGTTTTGGCAATGTAGACTCAATTGACTTCAGGGTCTCTTCTGTACTGTATGATTCTAGGATTCAGAGTGCTGGAGAATCTCAATAGGTCTGTCAGCATTTGTGGAGAGAGAATAGAGTTAATGAAATGACTGTTTCGGTAAATCAGAGAAACTTCAAAGAGTAGAATCTTCAATTAACATCTGTATTTATCACTCTCGGAAATATGCAGTGCTTGATAAAGCTTAAATCAAACAATTTGTAACCCTGTTGTCAGGATTTAAATCATCCTATTTGAGCTTTGAAGAATTTGAGGTAAGTCAGAGAAGCCAAATAGATATCAGCATTTCATCTGCACAGCTTCGGAGACATAGCCAGAAATTTCTGAATGTCAGACACCAGAACTAGCAGGCAGGTACATTATATGAGGCATTTCACAAAGTGCAGTGAAACATTGGTGAAGACAAGTTTACCACCTACGCATTTAAAGCTTACTTGAAATTTAGGAATCTTGATGATCTGTCTGGCTTTGCATCAGCAACATCCCCCCCTGGTGCTTTGTCATCTTCCTCTGTTCCTGGTATGGGAGAGGATTCATCTTCCATTTCTGACATGTCTAAAGCATGACAAGAGTTATTAATGTAAGTTTTGAGCATACCAGAATACTCTGAACTTAATGTAAATATCCAGAAAGGTGTGTGATCACAGAAGCTGGTAATACTAATATTTAAATCTGAGAAATTCAATAACATCCGTACCCCATACTAACAGTTAATAATTAAAATAAATAAAATATCCAACTAATAATTGTTCAACCAAATTCAATAAGTATTAGTAAAAATCTGAATCAAATAAATGTATAATGCAGATGCAGAAAATTGTATACACTACTTATAATATTGTCTCTTCAAATAAAATTTGGATAATTTTATGAAGTTTAATTCCCAACAATTTGCAAAATCCTTAATTCTGATTTTATTTTGACTCAACACCCACTCACCTACTTACAGCAAGGATCAATACAATGGCAAACAATTGGAATCCTAATCAAATTCCCCATCACTCCCTGATCCACAGTGCAGTTATTGGCACAGCTTGGCCTGGTCAATAGCACTTGAACTACTTTATCAATTAACTCAAACTCCACTCTGTGAGCTTAGTCTAGGCACACATTACAGTGCAAATTCTGTGCATATGTTGCAAAGGCAGATTTTGTTTCATGGTTGAGGTGTTAATCTGCCTTTAAGCAATCTAATAGGATTAGTCAAAGCTGGGACTTTTCTCCATATCTTGATTTATATTTGTTTTAACCCACCGAAGCAAAACAAATTAAGTAGCAATTCAGGGCATTTGTTCTTTGTGGCAAGTACTGTTTTATGGTAGATTTAAATTGCTACAGAGTCGGTTTAAAATATGATGAGTTATTCTTTGCTCTCTTGTATGGAAGTTCTTTCTTTATGTTAATTTCATGTAATAAAGATGGGAAGACAGTTTAGTAGAATGCTTCAGCTAAGAAATTTACTGCAAATATCTTGCAGTTATGAGGTCTAATGTACTTGATTTGCCTTACAAAGAGCTATGTATTTAATAAACTGAGGAATAATCACACCAAATACCATTTCTTCTTCATCTTTGTCATTACAATGCGAATACGCTGTCTTTAAAACATGTTTGTGAAACTTGCAGTTTCATGTACTATAATTTGAGAATAAATCTGCAGTGGAGATCCACAAGCAGGAAGTAATTTTAAAAAACTAAAAAGGCTAAAACGTACAATAAGATGCAACCAAGAATGTTAAAAAAAATTGATGCAGCCTGTTTTTGGATATGCAATGATCTAAAACTTAGAAATCATTAAAGTAAACTGGTTCCAAAGTACTTTAAAGTCAATTGATCCAAGACTACTTCCAGGACTTGGTCCATGACAAAACAGAGCTTAATTGATATTTAAATAAACTTAATGATCATTATTTTAATGTACACAGACCATTTACTCTCATGCTTCTTGGTCACTGGACAGAGTGCAACACGTAGTCAGAAATATAATTCCTTTTGCTGGACCGAGTCTGAATAATACCAACAACATAATGAAACATTTAATTTCTGACCCTAACCTATGGTGTGTGAAGAACACACAGGTTTGTAATATAAATTCAAACAGTTTTAAAACATTTTTTCCATCAATTACTTTCTTTTCCAATTTGCCTGATGGCAATACATCTTTGCTGGGTTAACTTTTACAGACAGTCAATCCAAATGAGAGCTCCCACCCGCATTCCGAGTAGCGTAAGAGACTTGCTGCCCCTGTCTCTCTGTTTTCTCTTAGTTTCTTGTAGATTCTGGTCAGAGACAGGACACTACCACAGCACCACAAGAACTCCTTCTGAATGGGTTAACTGAGGTGAGATGAAAAGTTTGCTACATTTACCTTGTGGAATTGTAATATTCTTAATCTTTATACCTTAGCTCAAACAAAATGAATGATTATCAAGAGGAAGCCCAATGCTTCTGGAAATCACTTTTGGTTTGTGCAATGTCATTCCTACAATCTTGCTGGCATGCATATACACCAAACTGTAAAATCAGAAGGTTTATGACACCGGACAAAATCACTCGGTCCATTGACTCTGTGTTGACCAGATTACAAGAAACCCAGCTCAATCCCATTTTCAAGCATTTGGCTGGTAGCCCTGCAGGATTACAACACCATAAGTGCATGCCCAGATATATTTTAAATGATATGTTGGTTTTGGCCTCAATGACCCTTTCTGGAAATGAGTTCCACATTCCTTACAACCATCTTGTGAAAGGATTTTCCTTCTAATCTTTCTACCAATCAATTTGAATCTATGCCTCAAGTCATTGACCCTCCCCATCCATTCTATCTAAACCATTTACAATTAGGTATATCACTCCTCAGCTTTCCCCTGTTCCAAGGAACTGATCCAATCATTCCACATTGTTCCCAGGACCAGAAAAATGCAGCAATCTTGTAAACCTCCCCCTTCCTTCCCTCTCTCTCTCATGTAATTACATCCTTTCTATCATGAGATGATCAGAACTACATATAATCGTTAAGTCACAGCCTCATTAATAAGTTCTATAGTTCCAGCATAACATCCCTTATATTCAAACCTTGACTGATAAAAGGACAAGATTCCATCTGCCTTCTAAGCCACCTTACTATCCAATTCTGCTACCTTCAAGGAGCTGCATTTACCCCATAATCTAGCACTTTTTCTACACCTCTCAGTATTGTATGTACTCCTTTGCGTTCTTTGACCTCAGGGATGTGTGGTTACAGTCCTAAAAAAGATTGTTCGTGGAATGTGGGCAGTAACTAGGCTAACATTTATTGCTCATCCTAATGCCCTTAAGATGATGACAATGAACTGTCTTCTTAAGCCACAGAAGTCCTTGGGGAGTGGGGACATGCACAGTGCTATTAGGATGGCTGTTTTAGCAATTCGCCCAACAGTGACGGAGCAGCGATATATTTCCAAGTCAGGATTATGTGTGGCTTGAAGGGGAACATGCACGTGGTGATGTTCCCATGTATCTGCTGCACTGGACCTTGTAGGTATGGGGTTTGCAGGTTTGAACAGTTTGCTGTCGGAGGAACCTGAGTGAGTTGCTGCAGTGAAAGTTACAGAATGTACACATTGCTGCCATTGTGCATCCATAGTGAAGAGAGTGAATATTGAAGGCAATGGATAGGGTATCAAGCAGGCATGTTTGTCTTGTATGGTACCAGGGCAAATGAAGAGTATTCCATCAAATTCTTGGTGTGTCTCTTGTAGATGATGGATAGGTATGTGGCAGATAGGGGACGAAGTATTTGTTACAGGATCCCTAGTCTCAGTCATGCTGTTATTGAAACAGTATTTATATGACTGGTCTAACTTAAGAGTTACCACTGACAGAAACTAAAATGTTAATGGTAGGGGATTCAGTGATTGCAATGCCATTGAATAACAAGGGGCAATGTTTAAATTCTCTTATTGTAGGTGGTCATTGCCTGGCACTTGTGTGGTCCAAATATTATTTTACATGACACTAGGTTATATTATAAACTGGTTTATTTGGAAGTACAAGCTTTCGGAGTGCTGCTCCTTCGTAGGGTAGCTTGTGGTGTTGGATCATAGGACACAGAATTCGGAGCTGCGCTCTCAAAGCTAGTGCTTCCAAATAAACCTGTAGGACTACAACCTGGTGTTGTGAGATTTTTAAACTTTGTCCACCCCAGTCCAACACCGGCACCTCCACATCACAAATCTGGCCATCCTAAACCTCGACGTTGTCCAGTTTTTGCTGCATTTGGATGTGGCCTGCTTCAGCATTTGATAAATCACAAATTATGCTGAATATTGCAGAGAACATCCTCACTTTCAATCTTATAATAAGAGAAAAGGTCATAGACGAAGCAAATGATGGGCCTAGAAGACTTCGGAGAAACTACATTAACCACATCACCCGAGCAGTGATGACTGACTTCCAACAACCACAATCATCTTTGTGCTAGGTGTGACTCCAACAGTAGAGAGATTCTTTTCCAGCCCAGTTCCCATTGACTCCAGTCGTCTTCGGGCTGTTCATGCCATACTTGATTAAACGTTGCTTCTATGTCAAGGGCAGTGACTCTTACTCACTTCTCCAGAGTGAACTTCATTTATCACTCTTCTGTCCACTGCAGTAACCATTGATAACTTCCTGCAATCTTCAGTTATCGTCCTCGTTAACAAACATGCTGCCAATGCTTCTGTCATGTGCAAACTATGATGATGCCCCTATATTTGTTAACAAAAACCACAAAGAAACAGACGATCTATTACAGAGCCCTGTAGAACCTCAGTGGAAACAGCCAAAAGTACTCATGTTGCCCTTTGTTTCCTGACACTGAGCTAATTTTGTAGGAAGTTTGCAATGTTGATCTAGATCCCATGGATTTTGCTTTTTTAAAAAATGTATTCCTTGTTACCTCAAAAAAAAGGAGTAATTAGTCAGACATGATCTTCCTTTATCCAAAAAATGTGACTATCCTTTGTTAAACCTTGCCTTTTGAAGTGATAGTTGATCCTATCCCTAGCATTGAGGTTCATCTACCTGGCCTGTAATCTATCCCTTACTCCTTTTTGGAACAAAGATACAGTATTAGTAATCACCCAATATACCAGAACCACACCATTATCCAGTGAAAACTGGAAAACAATGGTCACATCTTTGCTATTTCCTTCCTGGTTTATTTTCACAGTCCAGGTTCTGGGTTCGATTCCAGTCCCACGGCGACTTTGTGGAGTGTGCACATTTTCTCCATGTCCATGTGGGTTTCCTCCGGGTGCTCCGGTTTCCTTCCACAGTCCAAAGGTTAGTGAACAAGCTAAATCGCCCATAGTGTCCAAGAATGCGTAGGCTGAGTGGACTGACCATGGGAATTTTGGGGTTATAGAGATAGGATAAGGTGTTAGGTTTGGGTGATCTGCTCCTTGGAGGGTCAGGGTGGACTTCATGGGCTGAATGGCCTACTTACACACTATGATTCTATTTTGTGAAAACAGACGCAAAGTGTTCTGTATGAATTGCACCCATTTTCAACCTCTAGGCATTGGTTACCTTTTTGGACTTTGAAACTATCTTCTTGCTCTTAAAATATATATGACTGGAATCTTACTCATGTTCAAATGCATAAAACAATATAGATATGCATTTGTTTGGTCTCACCTAATATATCAGTTAGAACCAAAGACATTTACACACTACAGGCAGTTTATAAGAATGAAACTAAGTATTGCCTACTACAAAGTGCACCTTTTTACAGCTTCCCATAAAAACATTTGAGACCAACTACAAAAGAGGTGCAATAGTTATTTGCTTTTGGAGTTCTTGCCAGATCTGATAAATACCACAAAAACTTTCTTCCAAATTCAGAGAAATTAATTTCTACAAAAATAACTGCACATATTTTCTAATTTGTGAGAAGATTTGTAGCTCGGGTGCTCGTTGTTGTGGTTCTATTCGCCGAGCTGGGAATTTGTGTTGCAGACATTTCGTCCCCTGTCTAGGTGACATCCTCAGTGCTTGGGAGCCTCCTGTGAAGCGCTTCTGTGATCTTTCCTCCGGCATTTGTAGTGGTTTGAATCTGCCGCTTCCAGTTGTCAGTTCCAGCTGTCCGCTGCAGTGGTTGGTATATTGGGTCCAGGTCGATGTGCTTATTGATTGACTCTGTGGATGAGTGCCATGCCTCTAGGAATTCCCTGGCTGTAATAGGACAAGCCAAACAGAGAACACCAAGGAATTCCTAGAGACATGGCACTCATCCACAGATTTAATCAATAAGCACATCGATCTGGACCCAATATACCGGCCACTGCAGCGGACAGCTGGAACTGACAACCGGAAGCGGCAGATTCAAACCACTACAAATGCCGGAGGAAAGATCACAGAAGCGCTTCACAGGAGACTCCCAAGCACTGAGGATGTCACCTAGACAGGGGACGAAATGTCTGCAACACAAATTCCCAGCTCGGCGAACAGAACCACAACAACATGTTTTCTAATATCATAATTACAGACAGCACTATGGAACTGAATAACTTACATCTCACATGTTCCAATTTAAATGTGCTATTTAACATTATGAGACCTTAAAAAAAGCATTTTAATAACTTGTAATACTTAATGACTGCTGAAAAACTAATTATGGAGTTGTCTGCAACACCTGACTGCTTCAAGATGTCCACACGTTACAACAGATGCAGAGTCGAGTGTGTGGTGCTGGAAAAGCACAGCTGGTCAGGCAGCATCTGAGGAGGAGAATCGACATTTTGTGCATAAGCTCTTCATCATTCCTGTGCTTTTCCAATGCCACACACTCAACTTACACTCAACAAACACAGAACATTGGGGAAACTCATCAGGAGAAACTCCACATTACAGAAGAGGAGGTGCTAGAAGTCTTAAACATAGTAAGGTGGATAAATCCCTTTGACTTGACAAATTAGAATTAGAATAAGGTTTTATTGTCACATGTACTCAAGTATTCCAGGACTTTGTGGGAAGCGAGGGAGGAAATCGTGGGATCCCTTGCAGAGATACTTGCATCGTTGACAGCCAAGGGTAAAGTGGCCAAAGATTGGAGTGTGGCTCATGTTGTGCCATTATTTAAGAAAGATTGCAGGGAAATGCCTGGGGACTACAACCAGTGAGCCTGACATCTGTGGTGGGATAAGTTGTCAGAGGGGTTTCTGAGAGACAGGAGCTACAGGCATTTGGGACAGTCAGCATGGTTTTGCGCATGGAAAATTGTATCTCAGAAATTTGACTGAATTTTTTTGAAGAGGTGACCAAGAAAGTAGATGAGGGCAGTGCAGTAGACATTGCATACATGGACTTTAGCAAGGCCTTGGAAAAGGTACTGCATGGTAGGTTGTTAAGGTTAAATCTCAGGGGATTCTGGTAGAGCTAGCCAATTGGAAACAAAATTGGCTTGAAGGTAGAAGACAGATAGTGGTGGTAGAGGGTTGCTTTTCAGACTGGAGGCCTGTGACCAGCATTGTGCAACAGCGATTGGTGCAGGGTCCACTGTTATTCGTCACTTATATAAATGATTTGGATGACAATTTAGTAGGTATGGTTAATAAGTTTGCAGATGACACCACAATTGGACAGCAAAGGAGGTTATCTGGGAATAGAGCGAGATCTTGATCAACTGGGCCATCGGACCGAGGAAAGGCAGATGCAGTTTAATTTAGATAAATGCAAGATGTTACATTTTGATAGGTCTAACCAGGACAGGAGATACAGTGTCAATGGTAGAGCACTGGGGAGTCTTATAGAACAAAGAGACCAAGGGGACAAGTTCATAACTCCTTGAATGTGAAGTTAAAGGTAGATAGGGTGGTGAAGGAGGCTTTCAGCATGCTTGCTTTCATTGATCAGAGCACTGAGTACAGGAGTTGGGACATCTTGTTGCAGCTGTACAAGACATTGGTAAGGTCACATTTGGAGTACTGTGATCAATTCTGGTTGCCCTACTATAGAAAGGATATTATTAAGCTAAAAAGAGCAGAGAAAAGGTTTACTAGGATGCTAACTGGACTGGAAGGTTTGAATTATAAGAAGAGGTTGAATATGCTGGGACTTTTTTTGTACCTGGAGTGAAGGAGACTGAGGGATGACCTTCCTTGAGGTTTATAACATGAGAGGCATAGATAAGGTAGCTAGCCAATAGCTTTTCCCCATTGTAGGGGACTCTAAGACTAGAGGGAATAGGTTTAAGATGAGAGATACAAAAGGGTTCAGAGGAGCAATTTGGCATACAGAGGGTGATGAGTGCCTAGAACAGGCTGTTAGGGCGGTGATGGAGGAGAGTACAATTTTGTATTTTAAGAAACATTTAGACAGATATATGGATGGGATAAGTATGGAAGGATATGAATCAAACACAGGCAAATGGGACTAAATTAATTGTGGAAAACTGGGAAGCATGGACATGTTATACAAAGGGTTTGTCTCCATGATATAAATCTCTATGACTTTATAAGCAGGTCAGGCAGCATCTGTTGGGAGAGAAAGTTAATATTTTGACTGCAGTTCTGAAGAAGAGTGTTTCTCTGCCAACAGACACAGCCAGACCTGAGTTTCTCCAGCAGTCTTGATTTGTATCAGGTTTCCAACACCTGCAGTATTTTGCTTTTATTTCATTTATGTTAGGACTCAGTTGCAAGTTACAAAAATGAGTATGTTAGGCAACAGGAATTCATCAGTGCCAGCTTAGGGTTTTTCTTTTAAAATAAAAGGAATTTACTTTAATACTTAAAGGGGACAGCTGTATTCTATTAATATTTAGTGCAATGAACTGTAGATGGAAAAACAAAAACAGAAGCTTTTGGAAAAGCTCAGCAGGTCTGGCAGCATCTGTGAAGAGAAATCAAAGTTATCGTTTTGGATCTAGTGACCCTTCCTCAGAGAAGCCCCCCGGTCCTTACCTTCCACCTCCCCAACCTTCGTATACGTCGCATCATCCTCCGACATTTCTGCCACCTACAAACAGACCCCACCATCAGAGATAAATTTCCCTCCCCATCCCATCAGCTTTCTGTAAAATCTGCTCCATCCACGACTACCTTGTTAGGGCCATGCCCCCTAACAACCCAATCTCCCCTCCCAGCACCTATCCCTGCCACGGCAGGAATTGCAAAACCTGTGCCCACACCTCCTTGCTCACTTCGGTCTAAGGCGCAAGAGAGCCTTCCACATCCATCAAAGTTTCATCTGCACTTCCACACGTCATTTTCTGTGTCCGTAGCTCCCAATGCAGTCTCCTCTACATTGGGGACACCAGAAGCCTTCTTGCAGAGCGCTCCAGAGAACATCTCTGGGACACCCACACCAACCAAACCCATCACCCTGTGGCCGAACATTACAACTCCCCCGCCCACTCTGCCGAGGACATGCAGATCCTGGGCCTCCTCCTTTACCACTCCCTCACCACCCAATGCCTGGAGGAAGGACACCTCATCTCCTGCCTCGGGACCATCTAACCCCATGGCATCAGTGTTGACTTCATCAGCTTCCTCATTTCCACTCCCTCCTTACCCCAGTTCCAACCTTCCAACTCAGCACCATCCTCATCACCTGTCCATCTTCCTTCCCATCTATCCACTCCACCATCCCCTTGAACCTATCATCTTTATCCCCACCTTTATCCACCTACTGCACTCTCAGCTACCTTCTCCCCTCCACCCATTTATCTCTCCACCCGCAAGGCATCCAGCCTCATTTCGGATGAAGGGCTTTTGCCCGAAACATTGATTCTCCTGCTCCTCAGATGCTGCCTGACCCGCTGTGCTTTTCCAGCACCACACTCTTGACCCTTCCTCATAACGGAGTTCCTGCTGAACTTTTCCAGCAACTCCTGTTTTTGTTTCTGATTTACATCATCCGCTGTTCCTTAAGTTTTTTTGGGGAGTAGATTGAGAAGTTGTGTAACCAACTTTAAGCAGTGGGAGGGGGAAATGTTGTGGTTGACAAACATGAGTCCAAAACCAATGGAGTGCATCCCTAATCTACACTCAATTAAATCACATCAATCGATCAGCTCCAATTAGCCATTCTTCCATAATCAGTTGTTTAAATAAACAGCTATACTGAGAACACTGCTCTGAAAACAAGATTAGAAAGCGAAAGCACGTTAGAAATGGATGGAGATTATTTCACCGAGTTTTCCAACTCCTGTTGTAGAAAACATATGATTGCTCCAGTGTTGTATTTACTTGCGAAAATGTTTCCGTTCTTTCCACAGTTATATATTTTAAAATAATTTTTTTCACAGATCACGTCAAACGGAAAATGATGGCTGAATTAACATCTGTGGGACGCACTGGCACAATTCTCATTTCCAGTTTTTTTTAAACAACAAAATGTGTTTTGCTTGTACAAGATCGAGTTAAACACTGGAAAGAAAGAGAAAAGTTTTGCTCGTACCTTCGGCCTAAGAGATTACAAGCGGCACAAGAGCGAAGGAACAGGAAGCAACTCCCTTCACAGTTGGTTGGCCGGTGAAAATGCTACAAATTGTATCGAGATCAAGAGTCCAGGAAATGATTGGATCTGAAACTGAAGGCTCCAAGTGACCAGTCCCGCCCACTGGCTGCCCACTGAAATGTCCAGAGATTTGAAAATCCTTCGGTAAAAATAAAAAGTTTCGGCATTAGAATCAACTCCGATTTCAGGATTCGGTGGCCAAGTCCCTTCTTTCTCCCCACCCTGAGTTCCCGGAACAGATCAAGTTACTGTGGGCTCAGAGAGTGTTTCCACTATGCATTTCCGTGCGAGATTGTCCCCAACACATCCATGGCAATCAGGGATTTTCCAATTCACCACCAACAATCTACTTGGAGAAAATCCAATTTACCCCCCGCCAACAGGGAATACAATCATCCTCTGGGAAGGTGGAGCATTTTGTTGTGCTGCACACTGCTCAAAGCGCAGGTTTGACAGGATCAGGATTTTTCACTCAAACTTTCAGTTGCAGACTGGTACCTTCCAAGGTTCCGGGTCTAGATGCTGAGGGGCGCAGTAAAGCTTGGGTCGGCTACTGCCAAGGCTCAGTAGAGAAAGACCCACCTCTAAGGTCTTTCTTCCAAACTATAACGAGGGTGTGTTTAGTTCTCAAAACCCTCATTTACTTCACTGTGTGTAAGTAGTGTTGTGCATGAGCAACAAATGCCTTTGGTTTGGGAAATGTCAAATTCCAATGTTTTCTTCATGCCAAAGACTGTACAGAACTGCTAGAGTACTTGTGAATGTTGATAATTTTTTTTAATGAATAAAGTATATTTTTGCAAACCTAAAAGCTGCTACCTTCTAAAGAAGACATTACATTTATAATAGTGTCGCGTGCATAATGTATGAATTAAATAAACACAATTTAAAATAAACTCAGAAGATCTGGTAGCATTGTGGAAAGACAATGTTAATGTTTTGAGGCCCAGTATGATTTCTACGGAAGTATGCAATTTGCTTCAATTTAGTTTCTAAATGCTCTCAATTAGTCACAAATTGAGTCAGACTCATTGGAGGTGGGTTTAAAGCTTAAACGAAAAGTGCACTTGGGTGCTGGGTGATTTAAGGACCAGCTACAACAGAGACTGTCCCTTTGAAGGTTATCGCACAGGGAGGGTGAGGCAATAAAGGATAGAATGATGCAAGGTTTGTAGCTCAGGTTGAGATTTAGGCTGTAGGTTTGATATCCAGAGGTTTCATTACCTGGCTAGGTCACATCATCAGTGGCGACCTCCAAGTTAAGCGAAGCTGTTGTCTCCTGCTTTCTATTTATATCGTTCTCCTGGATGGGGTTCCTGGGGTTTGTGGTGATGTCATTTCCTGTTCATTTTGAGGGGTTGATAGATGGCATCTAGATCTATGTGTTTGTTTATGGCGTTGTGGTTGGAGTGCCAGGCCTCTAGGAATTCTCTGGCATGCCTTTGCTTAGCCTGTCCCAGGATAGATGTATTGTCCTAGTTGAAATGGTGGCTTTTTTCATCCATGTGTAGGGCTACGAGGGAGACAGGGTCATGTCTTTTTGTGGCTAGCTGGTGTTCGTGTATCCTGGTGGCTAACTTTCTTCCTGTTTTTCCTATGTAGTGTTTGTGGCAGTCCTTGCATGGAATTTTGTAGATGATGTTGGTTTTGTCCATGGGATGTACTGGGTCTTTTAAGTTTGTTAGTTTTTATTTGAAAGTGTTGATGGGTTTGTGTGCTAGAAGGATTCTGAGGGGTCTTAGTAGTCTGGCTGTCATTTCTGAAACTTCTTTGACGTATGGTAAGGTGGTTACGGTTTCTGGCTGTGTTTGGTCTGCTTGTCGTGGTTTGTTCTTGAGGAATCTGCACACTATGTTTCGAGTATCTGTTCTTCTTGAATACGTTGTATAGGTGGTTCTCCTCTGTTTTGCATAGTTCGTCTGTGCTGCAGTGTGTGGTGGCTCATTGGAATAGTTTTCTGATACAGCTTTGTTTGTGTGTGTTGGGATGGTTGCTGGTGTAGTTAAGTATTTGGTCAGTGTTTGTCGGTTTTCTGTATATGCAGGTTTGTAGTTCTCCATTGTCCTTTCTTTCGACTGTGACGTCCAGGAATGTGAGTTTGTTGTCAGTTTCTTCCTCCTTGGTGAACTTTTATGCCTGTGAGGGTGGTGTTGTTGATGATGATGTTAAATGTCTCTTCTATCTTGTTTCATTTTGTGATGACAAATGTCATCTAAGTAGCGGACCCAGATTTTTGGTTTGATGGTTGGTAGGGCTGTTTGTTCTAGTCTTTGCATTACTGCTTCTGCTATGAATCCTGATAGCGGAGATCACCATTTCGACTAGGACAACATATCTATCCTGGGACAGGCTAAGCAAAGGCATGCCAGAGAATTCCTAGAGGCTTGGCACTCCAACCACAATGCCATAAACAAACACACAGATCTAGATGCCATCTATCAACCCCTCAGAAAATGAACAGGAAATGACATCACCACAAACCCCAGGAACCCCATCCAGGAGAAAGATATAAATAGAAAGCAGGAGACAACAGCTTCGCTTCACTTGGAGGTCGCCACTGATGATGTGACCTAGCCAGGTAATGAAACGTCTGGATATCAAACCTATAGCTCAGTGAGCAAACCTGCACCCTGGATAGAATGATCATTTTCAACTGGGAACCCATATATATCAGAAAAGATAGGTGATGAGTGAACAAGCCTTGGGTTCCAGATAGGAAAGGATGTACTGGAGTTTGAATTAGCTGGAGTTTGAGTGTGAAAAACTATGTACAGCTTGGAAAGAGACAGGTTTGCAGACAGCAAAGTTCTGCCTCAAGATTTCAATAGCCAACATGCTGAAGCAAGGCCAAATCCAGAGGAAGTGTCTTTGACTTTGCAATATAACTTGTCAAGATCACATTATCTATTTACCAGAACATTGTCTTTAATCATTTTTGTGCTTTGTGATGTCACTCCCCTCCTTGTCCATTGTTGTACACATTCTGGCTGCTGCAGAAGACCCAAACTCTCTTCTTCTCTGGCCATTTTTTTTTACCACCCCTCATGACCCTTCTCTCTAGTCTTCCTTTCCATCACCTGCCTGTACCCCTTTTCAGCTGTTTTCCCTCCATTACTTCGTCCTTGACTCTATCACCACTCTACTAGTTCCTCTCTCTTCCCAACACTCCAGACAAGCTTCTAGCTTTTCTTACCATCCGCCCTAGGGCCCAGTTGGGCATCCATTGCTGACTCAATACAACCACAATTGTTTGTTCTTCCCTCGCAGTATGCCCGTAGCAGCTCCACCAACCTCCTGCCACCTCATCTACTGTTGTGCACTTTGCCAGAGAATTGAAAATAATCAGCCTTGCTGTACTTCCTTCCAGAGTATTCACACACTCAAACCTTACACCAAACGCTATTATGTGTGACTGCATTGTCATTCTGGCTTTAACTGAAATTTGTGATTGCAGGTAGTGACAGGGACCCCTGCCTATAATGTACATCTTCCTGCCCCAAACTGCAACACTGGCTGTGAACTTTACGACTAGGTTACGTCCCAGCTCCTTGCCCTAATCCCAACATCTTCTCCCCCTTTTAGCATTTCCTCCAGTCAATTTGTTTCCTTTAAAATCATTCTTTATTTCTCCCTAGTGCAGATTCTTTCACCATTCCTTCCAGTCTCTGTACCAAGTGAATCCTTGTTCTCAGCAATTTTAAGCACCATTTTGATTCTCATTATCCTCTCTTCACATCTCCAACTATATGAACAGTCCTATCTAGTTTTGGGGAAAGTCAATCAATTCTGCCAGTTAACTGATCTCTATTTCAATTGTCACAAATGATGGGCAATAACGTCCTTGTATACCACACCACCAGTCCATGTCTATATTCTTTTTGAAAGGAACGTTGTTCCAGTCACTGGACTTTTCATATTGATGTAACTGTTCCAAATTACTCATCACACTATGCTGGCTATACCCACATGTTTATACATACACACTATATGATTAGATTCCCTAGAGTTTGGAAAAAGGCCCTTCAGCCCAACAAGTCCACACCGACCCTCCGAAGAGTAACCCACCTAGACCAGTTTCCCTCTGACTAATGCACCCAACACTATGGGCAATTTAGCATGGCCAATCCACCTGACCTGCACATCTTTGGACTGTGGGAGGAAACCAGAGCACCCAGAGGAAACCCACGCAGACACCGGGAGAATGTGCAAACTCCACACTGACAGTTACCAGAGGCTGGAATCTAACTGGGACCCTGGTGCTGAGAGGCTGCAGTGCTAAACCCTGACCTATTGTGCTACCCTGATATATAGAATAATAACCTATTTTTAAAAAATGTTAAAAACTGTTCTACCATTCCTGATCTTTATCAAGCAACTCTCTGGATACTGAGACATCATAGTTTCTATAAAGGACTGAAAGGGGAGAGGAGCAGAACAACAGAGCAAGTAGAATCCTGTCTAGAGACATGAATGGAGAAGGAGAGATTAGCTTGAGGCACAGTAGTGAGAAACCATTCCTGCTCCTCAGGGTACACTAGCAGCTCGATAAAACGCAGTATAATACTTTGCATCTAGCCTTTGTCTTCTTTCAGCTACTGGGTTTTGCTGAGTTTCGCCAAGTCAGCACACCTGTAGTGGGCTCCAAGTTAACTCTTCTTCCTCTCCTCATCCTAACCCATTCTGGAAAAGGGGAACTTAATGAACAGACTTTAATTCAAGACCTTACTTTTTGAGCCAAGCAGCACACCTCCTTACTTAGATGATTATAGATTAGATTACTTAGTGCGAAAACAGGCCCTTCGGCCCAACAAGTCCACACCAACCCAGACCCATTTCCCTACATTTATCCCTTCACCTAACACTACGGGCAATTCACCTAACTTTTTTTTTGGACTGTGGGAGGAAACTGGAGCACCCGGAGGAAACCCACACTGACACGGGGAGAACGTGCAGACACCACACAGCCTGAGATGGGAATTGAACCCTCTGATGCTGCAAGGCAGCAGTGCTAACCACTGTGCCACCAGGCCGCCTGTATATAGTATGGCTTGGCAAATATTTCCATATTATGCTTCTCCTCTTCCCATCCCCAAGAACGATTTATAGTAATTCCTTTTAGAAGTTGTGTCATTGTCTGCCTTTCTCCAGATCCAACTGATCACAAAGCAGAACAAACTGCTTCTCTGTGGTTACAACTACATTTGGAAATAAGACTATGCAGAATCTATCAGCACGAAAGAGGGTCATAATTGCATAACTTGGTGGGCCTACACTAAATTTCCCTTTCGAAAAAATGAAGCAACTTATTTTATCAGACATTTGTGAAAAACGTAAGTTAAATTGCTATATATAACATCATCAGCACATGGGGATGTGTTTTCATAAAGCCCTGAATATAGCAGGGCAGATTAAAAATGCTGCTTTAAAAAAAAATGTAGAGGATCCTTGGCTAAGGTTTGAATTATGCAGCAAGTAAACACTTGCTTACTCCCAAAGCTGGTCTGCCATCTATATGGCACAAGTCAGGAGTGTGATGGGATTCTCCCCACCCGCCTGGATGGGTGCAGATCCAATAAACACTCAAACTTGACACCATCTAAGACAAAGCACAATCTCCAGAGGAAACATAGACACGTTAAGTAGGCAGACATTACTTGACCGAGAGAATACAATGTGCAAAAGTGAAGTTATGTAGAAAGAATAGGGGAGCTGAACATTATTTAAATTGAAAAAGACCATAGAAAGCTACAGAGTAAATCTACTTGGGAGTTGTCTAGGAATCATAAGCTTGCATTCAAGTTCTGTGGGTTAGAGGGAAGGAAAATGGAATGTTAGCCTTTATTTCAAAGGGAATGGGACATAAGTAGCATGATTTTGCTAAAACCTTACAGGTATTGGTTAGACCACAGTTGGAACATTGAACAGTTTTGGGCCCCTTATCCAGAGTATACTGGCATTGGAGGAAGTCCAGAGAAGGCTATGGAGGGACTATCATATGAGAGGATGTTGAATAATTTGGGACTATACTCACTGGAATAGAACGAGAGCCAATCCTTTTGAAACATACAAGATTCTTAGGGAACATGACAGGATAGATGTAGAAAGGTTGTTTTACCTCATTGGACAGTCTGGATCCAGAAAGCAAGATAAGGGCCCATTCATTTAAGACAGAGGAGGAGAAATTTCTGTTGAGGGTAGTGAATTTGTGGACTTCTTAACAAAGATGTTGAGGCTGAGTAATGAACTATATTCAAGACTGAGATTCACAGATTTTAATTAGTCTAGTATTATGGGAAAAGAGGCAGGAGATTAGAGTCGAGGATTATCAGATTTCATTGAACAGCACAGCAGACTTGATGGGCTGAATGGCCTATTTCTGCTCCAACATCATATGGTTTAGGCCTGGTAAGCTCACAGCATCATCATTCCTGTAATGACTTTTTGCTAAGTTTCTGTTAAATTTTGATTCATTATTATTATGCTTTACTAGGTATTGCCTAATCTGGTTAAAAACAATGACTGCAGATGCTGGAAACCAGATTCTGGATTAGTGGTGCTGGAAGAGCACAGCAGTTCAGACAGCATCCAACGAGCAGCGAAATCGACGTTTCGGCAAAAGCCCTTCATCAGGAATAAAGGCAGTGAGCATGAAGCGTGGAGAGATAAGTTTGGGGAGGGTGGGGGTGGGGAGAGAGTAGCAGAGTACAATGGGTGAGTGCGGGAGGAGATGAAGGTGATAGGTCAGGGAGGAGAGGGTGTAGTGGATAGGTGGAAAAGGAGCTAGGCAGGTCGGACAAGTCTGGACAAGTCATGGGGACAGTGCTGAGCTGGAAGTTTGAAACTAGAATGAGGTGGGGGAAAAGGGAAATGAGGAAGCTGTTGAAGTCCACATTGATGCCCTGGGGTTGAAGTGTTCTGAGGTGGAAGATGAGGCGTTCTTCCTCCAGTCATCTGGTGGTGAGGGAGAGGCGGTGAAGGAGGCCCAGGACCTCCATGTCCTCAGCAGAGTGGGAGGAGGAGTTGAAATGTTGGGCCACGGGGCAGTGTGGTTGATTGGTGCGGGTGTCTCGGAGATGTTCCCTAAAGCATTCTTCTAGGAGGCACCTAGTCTCCCCAATGTAGAGGAGACCGCATCAGGAGCAACGGATACAATAAATGATATTAGTGGATGTACAGGTAAAACTTTGATGGATGTGGAAGGCTCCTTTAGGGCCTTGGATAGAGGTGAGGGAGGAGGTGTGGGCACAGGTTTTACAGTTCCTGCGGTGGCAGGGGAAAGTGCCAGGATGGGAGGGTGGGTCATAGGGGGGCGTGGACCTGACCTGGTTGACATGTTTTGATAAGGAGTAGAACCAGTTCCTTTGAACAAATCTCTCACTCATTCTAACATGCAGTCATATGAAAAGAACTGGAAATGGCAAATACAGCCAGTTCTGCTATTATACATCTGTTATTAACAGGATTGGCTGTAACACGATTTATGAATAAGAAATGCTGTTTCTAAAACACGAATTGAAACAGTGTGCTGGCTATAACACGATTACATCGCCAACACTAAGTGTTATTACAGGAACATAACTTGATAGTTATGGAAGAAACGACTATGCACAAATCATGGCAAAATCAAAAACAGACAATGACTTCATTGAATTGACACAAAACAGGTCTGTCACATTTTTACTGCCAGTGACTGATGAATATTGAAATTGGATTTAGTCAAAACTTTTACTAATGTGAGTAGAAAGGATGGATATAACTTCTGAAACATTTAGACAGCTAAAATCATAAGTATTCAGTTTTCATTTGTAGATGTTATTGCTAAATTATACTGTGGCTATGGATCCAGAGTACACTTAAATCAGATCACAGAAAACTCTTGTAGTCTCGGATACATCAAGCTTACTTTAATCATTAAAAACATACTGCATCTGAAATAATCATTTTTATAACTGCTTGTACAAAATTATCAACTCTGCAAACAAAATTACATTTCAACATTTTACAATAGTTTTGTACAAAATAATCCTGAAACAAAGTAGATCAAGCTTTAAAGTACAGGATAAGAGGCACTTCTGATATTAGATGATAATGTGCATTCCTTCCATCTAGTTCACTAGCAGGAACAGGTGAAATCTGAAATCTCCAACATGGAATGAGACATTTTAAAAAAAACTTTGTATTCCTCTGTATTCCTCACAATTCAGTTTTAAGGCAGGGACTTCAAAGTATTTTGAAACAATGTTGTAAACCTAATGGAAGACAAGACATAGCTAAGCATTAGATTAATTTCACTCCATTCCATCCTTACCTTCAAAACTAATTTTTAAAAAACTGCTCTCAGAACCCTGCTTAAATATAAACATTTTCCAAGCCATCTACCTCAGAATCCTGGCTATCTCACTTCAGAATGTGAAACTTCTAAAAGCATGTTAGTATGGGACTACATCAGCATTACTCACAGTCAGTCAGTAGAAGTGGTCTCATCCCACTTCAAAGCATACAGGTGAAGGCAGTCGTGTATGAAGTTACTTGTGAATGAATTACTTTAATAAGAAATTACTGAAAAGCCAAAGTTTTCCAGCTAGTGAGGTAATTTTCTCTTTTCTCCCACAAACCCCAATTCCATGGGACAGATGAAATTCAAAAACTGAAAGCTTCTAGTTCATTGACAGCCATGAATGGTAAAGTTTACTTAATCTCCGTTATTACCACCATAGCAGCTATTGCAGTTTGCCACAATGGATGACTTAAAGGACAGTTTAACAATTTCTAATTACAAAAGAAAAACCAAGACAAAAATTTTAGATTAGATTCAAACTGCATTTTTAATACTTTTGCTAGGTCAAGAAAAAACAAACATGCCTTCTAATTTGTTCAGGGATATGGATTAGTATTTATTGATTATTAGTTGTTCTTGAAAGTGGTGAGCTCTCTTCTTGAACCACTGCACTGGAAACACCCACGCTGTTAAGGTGCCCCAACAGTATGACTCCACAATAATAAAAGGAGTGGTCATGTAATTCGAAGTAAGGATGTCATGAGACTATGAGAACTGCAGGTGGCAGTCAAATACATTTGCTACCCTGATCCTTATAGCTGGTATTCTACAGAGGAACCTTGGTGAGTTGCTGCAATGCATCTTGTAGATGATGACACACTGTTGCAACTGTGCTTGGGTGAAGCAAGTGCGTGAAAGTGATCAATTGGCTACCAATAAAGCAGCTTCTTCATCCAGGATGGTGTTGAATTCATGTTGTTGGAGCTGCAGCCATCAGGTCAGTGCCAATTATTCCATCAAATGCCCGATTGTTGACTTGGAGATAGTGGATAGGCTTTGGGGAAACAGAGGTGAGGTACTTGCCACAGAATTCACAGCCTCTGTTGTGACTTGCAACTACAGCTTTTATAAAGTTGGTCCAGTCCCATTTCTGAACAATGGTAAAGCCCTGGATGTTGATATTGAGAGAGCCGGCAATCATAATGACACGGAACATTAAAAAGATGCTTAGATTCTCTTTGTGGAGGTGATCACTGCCCGAGTATTATCCAGTATGGGCTCTGACTGTTTCAGAATCCAAGTTGCAAAGAATGGTGCTGAATATTGAAAGTGAGAAAGTTTGTTGATTGCACAACCTGATGGAGGGAAAGTCATTGATGAAGCAGCTGATTGTTGAGCTTAGGACATACTATTCAGAGGAATGCCTATAGTAATGTCCTGGAATGAGATGATTAACCTTCAACCAGTCATCTTCCTTAGTGCTAGGTATTACTCCAACCAGTGGGGAGCTTTCTCTCACCTCAATTCTAAGTGATATTTATTTTGTTTGGGCTCCTTGATGCCAAATATCAAATGTTGCTTTGATGTCAAACTTTTTTTTTACTGTTTCCTAAAGGCAAGTAACTAACTTAGAGACAAAAAATAAACCCTACAGGATGTTAAACCAATCTCAGACAAACAATAAGCTTTCTAAATGCACCACTACAAAAATGCAAAATAATTAGGTCCCAAAATCCCAAACACTGGTAACGAATAAAATGAACTACAGTGCATCCATTGAACGCATTAATCATTAGGCTGAAAAAAAATCAAAGCTTTATGGAAGACAACATTTGAAAAACACATACCTGAGGTTTTATAACAAAATTTCTTTAGTCAATGTTTCTCTTTTGCAGACTAGTAATTACTTCACTTAAATTCTGATCAAGACGTTGATATTCAGATACGTTTGGACGTTTACTTTTACTGGGCCCATTTTTCTGGCACAATCCACTGATCTGGAGAGAAACCAAATGCTGTACATGATTCCTTTAAAAACTCAGCCAATATTGAAATAACCTGCCGAGTACACAATTTAAAGACAGTCATTTTTAAAATCTGAAAACTGACCAAGGGAGCACTTTTACCTCTCATCAGGTGCACACTGGCAACATTTTTATACCTCTTTGGATTCCAATGGTGTAAAGCCATTGTCATAGCTGATCGTGATTTCACCGACAGTCTGGTTAAAAAATACCCTCTTAACTCAAGCCTAGTGAAATTAAATACTTAATGAGCAACTTTGCATCAAAATTAATTCATAGACAGCATCCAGGATGGTTCCTAGAATATGTTGTGGATCCTTACCAGAGATCAGGCTATTTTATATATGGTAATGTGTAATGAAGCAGTCTTAATAAATTATTCTCGAAAAACCCAGTTATGGTCTTGTTCCCAATGGTAACAATTTAGCATTCACTGAGTGTGAGAAGCATGGATTTGAAACATCTAGGGTAAATGCAAATAAGGATAATCATGTAGGAATGATAGAGTTGGCAGGAGTGAACTGAGAAGGGAGTATAGCAAAAACAAAAGTTGATGAATAATAGGTGTTTTTAAAAAAAGGGTTCGTGAATCAGAGCTATATCCTGTGAAAGAGGAGGATTCTAGGAAGGGGGATAAATTGACCATTTTGGAAAATCAGGGATGGTGAGAACAATATCAAATTGAAAAAAAAAAGTGGCAAATATCAGTGGTAAATCAGATGAATATGAAAGTTGTAAAAGCCAACAAGAGATGATCAAAATTAATAAATTGTGGGGATAACCTAGCAAGTTAAAAAAAAAGACAGTAAGAGTTTCTTTAAATCTATAAAGAGAGGGGCACAACATAGGCCCCCTCAGAGAATGAGATCCAAGAAATAACACACTCTGAAAATGGCAGAGTAGTTAAACAAATACTTTGCATCAGTCTTCACCAATAGGAAATACTAACAGCATTCCATAATCGATTAAACAAGTGGCTAAAGGGTCAAGAGGGGCAGCAAGAAATAGACAATAACAATCACGAGAGAGAGAAAAAAAAGTCACTGGGGAAACTAATGGGGCTAAAGGTTAATAAAACCCTAAGACCTGCTGAAATACATTCTAGGATATTGCAGGAAATAGTTACAGAGATGGAAGATGACATTAAGATTCTGGGAAAAATTTATGGAGGATCGTGAAGTTAATAATGTAATAACCATATTTGAAAAAGGAGGGTTAAGAGTAGATCAAAGGCCAGGTTTTAAACTAACTGCCATTAGGAAATTATTAGAGTCTTTTACAAAGGATGTAACAGCAGAGCTACTAGAGAAAAAAATGTAATCTGAGTCAGCATGATTTCATGGAGGAGAAATTATAACTGACAAATTTCTCACAGTTTGTAAGAGGGATCAAGCAGGATAGATAAGAGGAATCAGTAGATGTAAACATTTGGATTTCCAACAGGTATTTAATAAGATACCACCAAAGGCTATTTAAAACAATGCCCATGGTAATGGAGGTTGAAGATTAGCATATTGAGGGATCTAGCTAACAATAGAAGACAGCATCGGGTTAAGAGGGCATTTTCAACATGGCAATCTGTAACGAGTGAAGCACCACAAGGTCTACTTCCAATATCTTGGTAGTGTCTTGTCAGCTAAAGCAATTATTCAAGAAGACATCCAGCATCATCTCGGTATGCTAGGGCAGCCCTCAGTCGTATGGATATTCAAGGACATCAGATTTGACACCAAGCTCATGGTCTACAGAGCGGTGTCAGATCCTGCCCTCCTATATGGCGCTAAGACATGGACTCAAGGTGCTAGAGCAGTACCACCAAGACTGCCTGCACATAGAGTCATAGAGATGTACAGCACAAAAACACACGCTTTGGACGAACTCGTCCATGCCAACCAGATATCCTAAACTAATCTAGTCCTATTTGCCAGCATCCAGCCCATATCCCTTCCTCTTCATATATGCATCCAACTGCCTTTTAACTGCTGTAATTGTACCAGCCTCCACCACTTACCCTGACAGCTCATTCCGTACATGCACCACCCTCTGCATGAAACATTTGCCCCTTAAGTCCCTTTTAAATTTTTCCCCTCTCACCCTAAACCTATGCCCTCCAGTTCAGGACTCCCCCTCCCCAGAGAAAATACCTTGTTTTTTTTTACTTAATCCATGGTCCTCATGATTTTATAACCTCTCAGGTCATGCCTCACAGCCTCTGACACTCAAGGGAAAACAGCCCCAACCTATTCAGCCTCTCCCTCTAGCTTAAACCCTTCAACCCTGGCAACATCCTTGTCAATCTCTCCTTTCAAATTTCACAACATCCTTCCGTTGGAGACCAGAATTGCACACAGTATTCCAAAAGTGGCCTAACCAATGTCCTGTACAGCTGCAACATGACCTCCCAACTCCTATACTCAATGCTCTGACCAATAAAGGAAAGCATACTGAATGCTTTCTTCACTATCCTATCCATCTACGACTTCACTTTCAAGGAGCTGTGAACCTCCACTCCAAGGTCTCTTTGTTCAACAACACACCCCAAGACCATACCATTAAGTATATAAATCCTGCCTGATTTGCCTTTCCAGTGCCTCACATTTATCTGAATTAAACTCCATCTACCACTCCTCAGCCCATTGGCCCATCTGATCAAGATACTGTTGTACTCTGAGGTAACCTTCTTCGCTGTCCACTACACCTCCATATTTGGTATCATCTGCAAACTTACTAACTATACCTCCTATGTTCACATCCAAATCATTTTAACTGCTTTTTTGTCATTTTATATAACTTACAAACCCACAGGGAAAGACACCAACACGTGCAGCATCAAGACACTGACCACCCTCAATCAGCTACAATGGACTGAGTACATTGTCGGTCATGTGGACAAGACTGCCCAAGCAGGTGCTCTGCCTGTCATTTTGAAACTGGAAGTAAACACCAGGTGGGTAGGGGAAATGCTTCAGGGATATCCTCAAGTCTTCAGTGGGGAAGTGCAGAATTCCCACTGACACTTCAGAATCACTGGCTTAAGACCAAAGTGGAGGAGCAGCATATGGGAAGGTGTCGAGCCCCTCGAGACTTGCCATTACAAAAAAGTGGAAGCCAGGTAAAACAGTGTAAGAAGCACACAGCCAGACCAAAGCCCCTTCCACCCCTTCCCACAACCATTGTCTGCCCCCAGCCTGGACTGTACAGCCACCATGATAGTAGAAGAGAGTTATGCTAGCCTATGGGGGACTGCCAATGAGGGTGATGAGTACTGGGCCACAAGTATTTACAATATGCATGAATGACTTGGATGTGAAAAGTGAGTGTACTTTAGCCAAGTTTGCAGATGACACAAATAGGGAGGAAGGCAAGTGGTGAGGATGAAGAGTGTTATAGACAAATTATGTGAACGGAATTGGTAGGAAAGTTTGATAGAAGGAGTATAAAGGAGCTAAATATTATTGAAATGGCAAAAGGTTGCAGAAAGCTGCAATGCAGAGGGATTGGAGGATGCCAGTGCATGAATCGCAAAAAAGCTAGCATCTCAGTATAGAAAGTAATGTTGACTTCCATTTCAAAGAGAATGGCATATAGAAATAAGGAGATCTTATGAAAACCACAAAAAGTACTACTCAGACCACAGCTAAAATAATGGATACTGTTTTGGGCCCTTTATTAATGGAAGATATAGTAGCAATGGAGGCAGTCCAGAGAAGGCTCAGTAGGTTGAAACCAGGTGTAAAGGACTGTCTTATAAGACCAGGTTAAGTAGGATGTTCTTGGACACATTGGAATATAAATGATTCTTAGGGAACTTGACAGGGTAAATGCTCAGACATTTTGCTTGCGGTAGAGTCCAGAGCAGAGGGCATAATTTCAGAATAAAGGGGTCACCCATTTAGTGTCACCCAGGAAGAGGAGGACATCTTTTTTAAAAAAAGGATAGCAAATCTGCGGACTACTTTACCAGAAAGCATGTCAAAGTTAGGTCCTTAAGTACATTCAAAGCCAAAATTAATCACAAATCTAGTAGGGAATCAAGAGCTTTGGCTCAGGCAGGAAAATGGAGGTGTGGGTTATCAGATTAGCCATGATCTGAATGAGAGTAGACTTGATGGATCAAACGGTCTGCTTCTGATCAAACATTTTATGGTCTAGCAACTAATCATGGTCATGTTGCATACTATAAAGAGCTTTTTGATTCATTGTTATTTCACAGTCTATGACAGATATGTTCTTAATTGAGGAGAAAGCGAGGACTTCAGATGCTGGAGATCAGAGCTGAAAATGTGTTGCTGGAAAAGCACAGCAGGACAGGCAGCATCCAAGGAGCAGGAGAATCGACGTTTTGGGCATGAGCCCTTCTTCAGGATTGAGGCAAGTGTGCCAAGTGGGCTAAGATAAAAGGTAGGGAGGAGGGATTTGAGGGAGGGGCATTGGAAATGTGATTGGAGCGGAGAGGTCAGGAAGAAGATTGCAGGTTAGGAAGATGGTGCTGAGTTCGAGGGTTGGGACTGAGACAAGGTGGGGGGGGGGGGGGGGAAGAGGGGAAATGAGGAAACTGGAGACGTCTCCAGTTGTGGTTGGAGGGTTCCGAGGCGGAAGATGAGGCACTCCTCCTCCAGCCGTTGTGTTGCCATGGTCTAACGATGGAGGAGTCCAAGGACCTGCATGTCCTTGGTGGAGTGGGAGGGGGATTTGAAGTGTTGAGCCACGGGGTGGTTGGTCCGAGTGTCCCAGAGGTGTTCTCTGAAATGTTCCAAAATTGACTCCCCAATGGAGAGGAGCCCATATTGAGTGCAGTGGATGCAGTGAATGATGTGTGTGGAGGTGCAGGTGAATTTGTGTCAGATATGGAAGGATCCCTTGGAGCCTTGGGGGGAAGTAAGGGGGGGGAGGTGTGGGCGCAAGTTTTGCATTTCTTGCGGTTGCAGGGGAAGGTGCCAGGAGTGAAGGTTGCGTTGGTGGGGGGTGTGGACCTGACGAGGGAGTCACGAAGGGAGTGGTTCTTTCAGAACGCTGATAGGGGAGGGGAGGGAAATATATCCCTGGTGGTGGGGTCCGTTTGGAAGTGGTGGAAATGATGATAGATGATACGACGTATATGAAGGTTGGTAGGTGAGGACCAGTGGGGTTCTGTCCTGGTGGCGATTGGAGGGCTGGGGCTCAAGGGTGGAGGAGCAGGAAGTGGAGGAGATGCGGTGGAGAGCATCATCGATCACGTCTGGGGGGAATTGCGGTCTTTGAAGGAGGCGGCCAACTGGATTGTACGGTATTGGAACTGGTCCTCCTGGAAGTAGATGCGGCAGAGATGTAGGAATTGGGAATATGGGATGGCGTTTTTACAGGAGGTAGGGTGGGAGGAGGTGTAGTCTCGGTAGCTGTGGGAGTCGGTCGGTTTACAGTAAATGTCCGTGTTGATTCGGTCGCCTGAGATAGAAATGGAGCGGTCTAGGAAGGGGAGGGAGGAGTCTGAGACAGTCCAGGTAAATTTGAGGTCAGGGTGGAAGGTGTTGGTAAAGTGGATGAACTGTTCAACCTCCTCGTGGGAGCACGAGGCAGCGCCGATAGAGTCATCGATGTAGCGGAGGAAAAAGGTGGGGGGTGGTGCCAGTGTAGCTGCGGAAGATGGACTGTTCCACATATCCTACAAAGAGGCAGGCATAGCTGGGGCCCATGGCTACTCCTTTCGTTTGGAGGAAGTGGGAAGATTGGAAAGAGAAGTTGTTCAGTCAGTCGAAGGAGGGTGTCAGTGGAAGGGTACTGGTTGGTACTGCGGGAAAGGAAGAAGCGGAGGGCTTTGAGTCCTTCGTGATGGGGGATGGAGGATGGAGGTGTACAGGGACTGGATGCCCATGATGAAGATAAGGCATTGGGGACCAGAGAAGCGAAAATCATGGAGGAGTTGGAGGGCGTGGGTGGTGTCCCAAACGTAGGTGGGGAGTTCTTGGACTAAGAGGGACAGGACCGTGTCGAGGTATGCAGAGACGAGTTCGGTGGGGCAGGTGCAGGCTGAGGCAATAGGTCGGCTGGGGCAGTCAGGTTTGTGGATTTTGGGCAGGAGGTAGAAACAGGCGGTGTGGGGCTGTGGGACTGAGAGATTGTAGGTGGTGGGAGATGCCCTGAGGTGATGAGGTTATGGATGGTCTGGGAGATGATGGTTTGGTGGTGGGAGGTAGGGTCATGGTCAGGAGGGCATGTTCTTAATTGAACCTGCTATCAGCACTAATGCAATTTCTTAATGTAATAATTCATCTAAGATGCAGAATGAAAATCTGATAATAGTTTGGAGTAAATTACTTTGAATGTAAGAGTATTTGATCTCAGGAATTTCTTCACAATTTTAACAAATTGTACAATGTAGGTGGATGGGGAGCAAGGGGATCCTTGTAGAGGGAGGAAGAGAACTTCTCCAAGATTGGCATTCTTGGAAGAGGCTTTGCAGTAAGATTATAATCAACTGGGAGAAAATGAGTACTGCAGATGCTGGAGCTCAGAGTCGAAGAGCAACTGCGAGGAAGTGAGAAAGAACTGCAAACCCTGCACCCATACCTCCCCCCTCACCTCCATCCAAGGCCCAAAGAAGCCTTCTACATCAATCAGAGATTTACCTGCACATCCACCCATGTCATCTACTATATCCGTAGCTCTCTATGTGGTCTCTTCTACACTGCGGAGACAGGGCACCTAAGTGTGGAACGTTTTAGAGAACATCTCCGGAACACAAACACGCAACAACCCCACTGGCCTGTGGCTGAACACTTCAACTCCCCCCTCCCACTCCAAGGACATGCAGTTCCTGGGCCGCCTCCACCACCAAACCCTGACCACCTGCCTGGAGGAAGAGCCTCATCTTCTGCCATGGGACCGTCCAACCACAAAGGATCAATGTGGATTTCACCAGTTTCCTCATTTCCCCTCCTCCAACCTTATCCCAGATCAAACCTTCCAATTCAGCATTGCCCTCTTAAACTGTCCTACCTGCCCATCTTCTTTCCCACTAACCCACTCCACCTTCCTATCACCTTCTCAGTTACCTTTCCCCAGCCCCAAGCCCTCTCCCATTTATCTCTCAGCCCCCTTGGGCTACCCAGTCATTCCTGATGAAGGGCTTATGCTCGAAACATTGATTCTCCTGCTTCTTGGATGCTGCCGGACTGGCGCTGCTTTTCCAGCACCACACTCTGCAGAATTAAAATAATGATCGCCACTTTTAAAGTACACAAACTTGTAGGTGTACAAGTGATGCCCATAATATGCTCCCCACCTCCACAATTAAGCCAACATTTTTAAATCCTCTGCCAATTTTATTTTCAGATTAGCATTTCACCAGAATAATGGTGATGCTGTTCAAAGCAGCCAATTCAAATTTTTTTAGTGCCTCATTAAAACTCTTGCTTCTACCATTAGTTCTGGAGCCAACTGTTTTTATTTCCTGCAATGTGGAAGTTTTTTGGCCAATGGGCTAGGAGTGGCAGATGGAATTTAATTTGGATAAATGCATGATATTTCACTTTAGTAAAACAGACATAGGCAGGACTTATATAGTTATGGTAGGGTTCTAGGTAGTGTTGTGAAACAGAGATCTAGTGACTCAGGTACACAGTTCCTTGAAAGTTGGGTCACAAGTAGACAGAATGGTCAAGAAAGCAGTTAGCATGCTTGCCTTCATTGTTCATTGAATATGGGAGTTAGGACATCATGTTGAGGTTCGACACGACATAGGTGAGGCCACTTTGAGTACTGTGTATAGTTCTGGTCACCCTGCTATAAAAAGGATATTATTAAATTGGAGAGGGCTTAGAGACGACTTACCAGAATGTTGCTGGGACTGAAGGATTTGAGTTACAAGGGAGGCTGGACCTTTTCACTGGAGTGTAGCAAGTTGAGAGGTGATCTTACAGAGGTTTACAAAATCAGGAGTATAGATATGAATAGCAAGGTCTTTTCCCTAGGCTATGGGACTTCAAAACCAGGAGACATTTTGTTTTAAGGTGAGAGAAAAAAGATTTAAGGGACCTGAGGGGCAACGTTTTCCTGTGAATGTTTCATGTGTGGAATGAACTGCCAGATGAAGTGATAGACGCGGGTACAGTTACACTTACTAATCATGAGGCATGTGGATAAGTACATGAATAGGAAATAGCCCCACTTGCCTGCATTTGACCTAAGTTACTTTGTAAAACTTTGTCATTATGGACAAGTTGGCCAGGTTCCATGCTACCTGATTATTACTTTCACTCTACAGCATTATCAGCCTGAGCATCTGCAGCAAAACCTGGACATAATGCAAATTACTAACTTCATATCTTGAAAACTAAAATTTCACAGCCACAATAAATAAAAAGCCAAGCTTACCTTGCTTTTGTTGTGGTAGAGAATATACATTACTGCTACAAACAAAGAGCCACTTATCAGGTAAATTACAAAGTGACTGCTCGCCTCAGTTGGTGTGACTGACGGCGTCTTCCCTCCGTGGGCGGCGTCGCCTTCGTTTACCACGGGCGGCGTCTTCCCTCCGTGGGCGGCGCCACCTTTGTTTACCGCGGGCGGCGTCTTCCCTCCGTGGGCGGCGTCACCTTCATTTACCGCGGGCGGTGTCTTCCCTCCATGGGCGTCGCCGCCTTCGTTTACCGCGGGCGGCGTCTTCCCTCCGTGGGCGGCGTCGCCTTCATTTACCGCGGGCGGCGTCTTCCCTCCGTGGGCGTCGTCGCCTTTGTTTACCGCGGGCGGCGTCTTCCCTCCGTGGGCGGCGTCACCTTCATTTACCACGGGCGGTGTCTTCCCTCCATGGGCGTCGCCGCCTTCGTTTACCGCGGGCGGCGTCTTCCCTCCGTGGGCGGCGTCACCTTCATTTACCGCGGGCGGTGTCTTCCCTCCATGGGCGTCGCCGCCTTCGTTTACCGCGGGCGGCGTCTTCCCTCCGTGGGCGGCGTCGCCTTCATTTACCGCGGGCGGCGTCTTCCCTCCGTGGGCGTCGTCGCCTTTGTTTACCGCGGGCGGCGTCTTCCCTCCGTGGGCGGCGTCACCTTCATTTACCGCGGGCGGTGTCTTCCCTCCATGGGCGTCGCCGCCTTCGTTTACCGCGGGCGGCGTCTTCCCTCCGTGGGCGGCGTCGCCTTCATTTACCGCGGGCGGCGTCTTCCCTCCGTGGGCGTCGTCGCCTTCGTTTACCGCGGGCGGCGTCTTCCCTCCGTGGGCGTCGTCGCCTTCGTTTACCGCGGGCGGCGTCTTCCCTCCGTGGGCGTCGTCGCCTTCGCTTACCACAGGCGGCGTCTTCCCTCCGTGGGCGTCGTCGCCTTCGCTTACCGCGGACGGCGGCGTCCCTCCGTTGTCATTGTCGCCTTCGCTTACCGCGGACGGCGGCGTCCCTCCGTGGGCATTGTCGCCTTCGCTTACCGCGGACGGCGGCGTCCCTCCGTGGGCATTGTCACCTTCGCTTACCGCGGACGGCGGCGTCCCTCCGTGGGCATTGTCGCCTTCGCTTACCGCGGACGGCGGCGTCTCTCTGCCTGTAGAACAACACATCATGAAATCCATTTAAGTAATCTTTTATGTATTTCTTAACTGTTTGTCTGGCTTTTGTGTGAATGGGATTGAAAACAAAGGTTGTGTTTAAACAGACATCAATTTGATGACCTGCTTAACTTCACTGTGCTGTTTACTGTATTGCTAATAAATCGCTAAATCTTTTGTTTAAGCTGCAAATCAGTATTTAGATTTGATTTTTCACAATCAGGAATTGGATATTCAAAAAGTCTGGTTAGGAACCATTGGGGTTCAATGTTGACGGTTTAAACTTTATTGTGTTGCAAATACAGAGTTAGGGAAAGGCTGATTTGATTTGGATGCCTGTTTCCATGTCAATTAAATAATAACAGAAGGGAAAGCGATCACATTACAATTACTACAGCCCTCTTAACCTCAGCACATTAAGAAGTGAAATTAAAGAATTGGTGATGCTGGAAATCTGGGGAAAATAAACAAAAATATTGCTGGGGAGACTCAACAGGTCGTGCAGTGTCTATGGAGACAAAACAGAGTTAATCTGAAACATTAATTCTGCTTTCTTTCCCTTTCTGCTGCCAGACCTGCTGAGGCTCTCCAGCACTTTTTCTGTTTCAACATATCAAGGATCTTGCTAGCGATATGAGAATTTGAAAAGTAAAGGCCAAGTTCTTATGCAAAAGAGGTTCTCATTTCAACATTAAATCAGAAATTCTGCAAGATTGGCAAAATAAAAGTAATGGGCAGACAAAGCGTGGTGCTGGGAAAAGCACAGCAGGTCGTGTAGCATCTGAAGGGCGAGAGTCGACATTTCAGGCTTAACCCAGTTCTGGCACTGCTGCCCCTCAGCATCAGGAACCTGGGTTCAATTCCAGCCTTGCATGACTTGTCTGTGTAGAATTCGCACATGCTCCCAGTGTCTATGTGGGTTTCCTCTGGGTGCTCTGGTTTCCTCCCACAATCTAAAGATATGTAGATTCGGTGAAGTGACCATGCTAAATTGTCCATAGTGTTCAGGGATGTGTAGGTTAGGGGCAAATATAGGATAACAGGGTAGGAGAATGGATGTATTCTTCAGAGTGTCGGTATGGACTTGTTAGGTCTGTTTCCACACTGTAGGGATTCTCTGACTCTGAATACAACACAGTACAGGCCCTTCAGCCTTCGATGTTGTACGACCTTTTATCCCACTAAGTTCAGATTAACCTACATACCCTTCATTGTACTATCATCCATGTCTATCCAAGAGTCACTTAGATATCCCTAATATATCTGACTCTAATACCAATGCATTTCACGCACCAAGCCACTGTGTAAAGAACCTACCTCTGACATCTTCCCTAAACATTCTTCCAATCACCTTAAAATTATGCCCCCTCGTGACGGACAGTTCCACCCTGAGAAAAAGTCTCTGGGCTACCCATTCTATCTATGCCTTGCATCATCTTGTACACCTCTATCAAGTCACCTTTCATCCTTCTTCATTCCAATGAGAAAAGCCCTAGCTCCCTCAACCTTTCTTCATAAGACATGCCCTTCAGTGCTGGCAGTCTCCTGGTAAATTTCCTCTGCACCCTCTCTAAAGCTTCCACATCGTACCTATAATGTGGCAACCAGAACTGAACACAATTTTCCAAGTGTGGTCTAACCAGGAGTCTACAGAGCTGCAGCATAACCTCATGACTCTTAAACTGAATCCCCCAACTAATGCAAGTCAACACACCAAACATCTTAAATCCCTATCAACTTGGGTGGCATCTTTGAGGGATCTATGGAAATGAACCCCAAGATCCATCTATTCCTCCACACTGCCAAGAATCCTGCCTTTAGCCCTGTAATCTGCATTCAAATTTGACTTTCCAAATTGAATCACTTCTTACTTTCCAAGTTGAACTCCATCTGCCACTTATCAGACCAGTTCTGCATCCTGTCAATGTCCCGTTATAACATACAACAGCCCTCCACACTATCCATAACTCCACCAAACTTCGTGTCATTGGCAAACTTACTAACCCACCCTTTCATTTCAGCTGCAGTTCTATCATTAAATAAAAAGCAATGCACTTACTTCTATAAACCATAGTAAAAATGGAAAATCTTCCCTGAATAGCTTTTGTTTTTCATGAGGTAATGAAAGCTGCCACTTTAATTTCAGACATGGCATTAAATTCATCTCCCATTTTCAAATTACCTCAAATTTAAGGCAAGCGTAAGTTTATGGCCTAAACTTTCTCTAGCCTCCCCAAGTCAGGATTTAGACAAGTTTAATAAACAGAAGCAGTCTTCAGGTCAGGGCCAATGTCATTTAAATATATTTTAATCAGATGAGATTCATTTTTAACCATTGTAAAAATGGTTCCCTGAAGTGGTATTGTCTTCTATTGTTTCCGTTCAGGTCTCAAGTGAGGATGATTCAGGCAGAACAAAAATCCACAATATGCTCCCTCTACACCGTCCCTGTCAAACACTCCCTGGACAAACACAGCATGGGGTTAGATACAGGGTAAAGCTCTCTCTACACTGGCCCCATCAAGCACTCCCAGGACAGGGACAGCACGGGGGCTAGATACAGAGTAAAGCTTCCTTTACACTGTCCCTATCAAACACTCCCAGAACTTGAACAGTATATGAGGTTAATTACATTAAAAAAAGCAGATTTGATTTCGGGTCCAGTGACCCTTCTTCAGAACCCTTCAGATCTGAAGGGTGGTCACTAGGCCCGAAACGTTAACTCAGATTTCTCTCTGCAGATGCTGCCAGAGTTGCTGAGATTTTCCAACCATTTCTGTTTTTGTTTTGAATTTCCAGCACCTGCACTTCTTTTGGTTTTTATTTGGTCTACGTTAATGGCTCCAATCAGCACTCTGTTACTAAGGGACCACGAACATGGTGAATTAATGTGAATGGGTTGAGACTAGAAGCCAGGTCTACTTGTTCAGAATTGTTGGGATTTACTACACTGTTATAAACGTGACAATTATAAATGTTTGAACTTTGGGGATAGTTTGATTAACAAACAGTGGAGTGTGCGTGACTTGAGGCAAATCCTGTCCCTGGTCAGATACACTGGCCGTGTTTGAGAGTTTTTTAAAAAAATAGAGCTGGGAGATCTGGCAGAGTTTGGGTCAACCAAATAATCTCCACTGTAACTTAGAGGGAAAAGCTCCACTTCCCAAAAAAAAAAGAAACAACTAAACCAATACAGGACAGAATCAAACTGACAGAGGGGACTTACAAAAATACAAAAGCCAGCACTGATCCTGCTGAATAAAAAAGATACAAAGACCAGCAAAGGGCCACAAAGCAGCTTCCAAGAATAACTAAAAGGGATTATGAAAGGAAATTTGCCAGAGACATCAAAATCAATAAGAAATTTTATAGTTATACAAGGGAAAGTAGGTAATCAGGAGCAATGTTCATCCACTAAAGACTGAAAGTGGGGTTATTGCCAATGATTGCAGTCATAGAGATGTACAGCATGGAAAAAGAACCTTCAGTCCAACCCGTCCATGCCGACCAACTCAATTTAGTCCCACCTGCCAGCACCCAGCCCATATCCCTCCAAACCCTTCCTATTCCTATACCCATCCAGATGCCTTTTAAATGTTGCAATTGTACCAGCCTCCACCATTTCCTCTGGCAGCTCGTTCCATACATGTAACACTGTGTGTGTGAAAAAGTTGCCCCTTAGGTCTCTTTTATATCTTTCCCTCATATTGAATAATTACTTTGCCTCAGCACTTATAGTAGAAAAGGATGATAGCACGCCTGAAGTCTAGGAGAAAATAATCATGAATCAGCAACAGGGCTTGAAACACTTTCCTCATTCCTGATGAAGGGCTCATGCCCGAAATGTCGATTCGCCTGCTCCTTGGATGCTGCCTGACCTGCTGCACTTTTCCAGCAACACATTTTTAAGCTCCGATGCCCAGCATCTGCAGTCCTCACTTTCTCCTAGTTGAAAAAAACTAAAGTAGGTAAAAGATTCTGGTCTCCTTCCTATCGAAAGGATGTTGTGAAACTTGAAAGGGTTCAGAAAAGATTTACAAGAATGTTGCCAGTATTGGAGGATTTGAGCTATAAGGAGAGGCTGAATAGGCTGGGGCTGTTTTCCCTGGAGCTTCGGAAGCTGAGGGGTGAACTTAGAGGTTTATAAAATCATGTAGGGCACGGATAGGATAAATGGACAAAGTGCTTTCCCTGTGGTGAGGGAGTTCAGAACTCAAGGGCATAGATTTAGGGTGAGAGGGTAAAAGTATAAGAGGGATCCAAGGGGTAACTTTTTCCACGCAGAGGATGGTGCATGTATGGAATGAGCTGCCAGAGGAAGTGATGGAGGCTGGTATAATTACACCATTTAAAAGGCATCTGGATGGGTATATGAAAAGGAAGGATTTAGAGGGATATGGGCCAAGTGCTGTAAAATGGGACTCGATTAGATAGGATATCTGGACAGCATGGATGAGATGGATCGAAGGGTCTGTTTCCAGGCTGTACATCTCTATGACTCTATAAATATGAAAAAAACCAGTAATGTTCCATAACACCCGAGAATCTGGTGTTTACTTGAAGGGCACAGCTGTAGTATATTTTGGAAAGAATAAGGTGGTTTATAATTTAAGGGCGGAGTCTGTGATTCGATCGTAAGACTGAGATAGGGGAAATATTGCACTCATCATCAATCTTTTGGAATATTTGATGAGTTATAATGAGTTTCTGGATGCAAGTACACAAGTTAAAAGCTCACGAAGAAGTCTTTCCCTCCACATGAAAGAGATAATAAATCGAAAGTAAAATAAACACCAATGTTTCAGTATCTGAGCTAGTGCCTGACGTCTCTGACTGGCCTCTCACATGACCAAGGCAAAGGTCGGACCTGTATGATGTTTGACCGCTCAGAAAGCTAGTGCTTCCAATTAAACCGGTTGGACTATAACCTGGTGTTGTGTGATTTTTAACTTTGTACACCCCAGTCCAACTCCGGCACCTCCAAATCATGTTTGACCCAGTTAACAAGTTCATTATTCACAGAGCAGGTTAATAATTTCACCCACTCACGATTCAAATCATCTTTTTAAAAGAAAACAGCCTGTTCCGGTCGGTGTAAACCCAACTTCCTAATTCCGACAATTGGGCAAAAAGTACCGATTTCCTACAGCTTTGGAGAACACACGTTTCCCGTTAGGACTCTCTCACCCGGCTGTTGGCATGAACACTTTTGCAGTATTTGGGATCTGTACACCTGCTTTCATTTTAAATACTGCAGAGGGGCTAAATCATGTACCAACCCAACAACCTTGAACGTTCATTTTATATTTCAATACGTACCATCTACGAAGAGACAGAATACAACAATTACAAGGAAACAGGTTTTCCACGCCATGCTACTTTATCAAGGAACTGAGTTTCACCAAATGCAATACGGGAAACCGTGACATGCACTTTACGCAAATACAATTTAGCACCGCCTCCACATCCGTTTACACAACATCGCTCCAAATACATACATACGTTAAACTATGATCAATATCATTGGATAAAACTAGACCGATTAGCCTATGGCAGTTTCCTTATTAGCCAATGACCTCATAACAAGAGTTGTTGATTTGTCATGGGAGCAGACGAAAGGTTTATGGGTGGAGTTGTTCTTTCATCTTAATTGGGTTTGAGGTGGTGTGAACAAGAGTAGTATATATTGCACATCCCTGATTGCATCTAAGATTATGCTGTTAAACAGTTTATTGCATAGCTACGCTCCATGTGGTGTGTATATATAGGTGAGAAATATTGTGAGCCACGTGGAAAGGACTTTGAAGTGCTGGGGAACAGCACTTTTAAAAGCAAGCATATTCTAATATTCCACAATGGCCTAATTTTATTTGCATGTTAGATTTCATCTGTTTAAGCATTTTAAAATAGACCTCACTGAAAATATGGTTCACTCACTCATTCATTCATTCTTAATTAATATAAACCATATTTTTAAAAAAAGTTTAGGTGTCACTGATTAGGCCAGCATTTATTTGCCCATCCTTAATTTACCTGGAGAAGGTGATGGTCAGCTGCTCTTGTCTGTGTGGTACAGGTACACCAATTGTGCTGATAGGTAGTGAGTGTAGGATTTTGAACTAGTGATAGCAAAGGAACCAAAAATCTTGTTCCACTGTATCTGCGTCCATGTCTATGCTATACAAGATGTGTAGATGTGCCTCTAAATATAACTGTCTTTAACACAATTATAGTGGTTTAATATTATTAGGGATTTACTGATGAAGCATGTCAACCTTATAGTTCATCTGTCCATTATAGCACGCAAGTAGTTTTTAAATGATTTGGAATTTTGGCTCTATGTCTAGATCTGGGAGTTTATTGCATTTATTTATTATTCTTTGTGGAAAAAAAAGGTATCTGGACTGAGTTTACCATTTATTAATTTGAATCCATGTTCCTTGTCTCTCTTTTACATGGAGGAGAAAGTGAGGACTGCAGATGCTGGAGACCAGAGTTGAAAAATGTGGTGCTGGAAGAAACACAGCAGGCCAGGCAGCATCCAAGGAGCAGGAGAATCGATGTTTCGGGCATATGCCCTTCTTTTACATGGGCCTATTCTTGTTGTTTACTCTCTGAACATATTTTTAGAAGACCATCTCTCAGATTCCTCCCAAGCAGGATGAGAAATCATTGTAACTTTGGTACCTATCTAGTAAGAGATGAACTCTGTGTGGACACTAATTTGTTCAAACTGATGATTATGCTGCTACTCTAGAATCAAGTGAATCTGTAATGGGAATTTTAAAGCTGTGGGGCTGGTAATGAATTTACCTGTTACTAAATGGAAATACAGTCATATAAACAAGTATTCAGAAAATTTCAGTCTGAAAACTCCTGCTTTGATTGGACAGTGCATGTCAAAACTTGTACTAGAGTGAAAAGTAAAATATATGATATGACTGGGTAGTGGTTTGATCTGAGACTCGTCACACCTCCAGCAAGTGGAGAAGTTGAAAAGGAGAGTCCTTTGTGGTAACCTCAACCAGTGTGGGAATTGAATCCATGCTGTTGATGTCACTGCAGCGCTCACCAACTCTCTCCTGGTAATGAAGCATTGGACTAAATATTCAGACCAGGCTTTTTGAGTGAACAGAAAGCTTCAACTGTGTCAAATGTAAAAGGTCTTATCATAGTTATCTTTAAAAGTATTTTATTGGAAATTATTTTGCAATATCCTTTTTTTGTTTTGCTGTGACTGCCTTCTGTGGAGATCTTAACTTTTGATATTTGTCAAACAGGTGCTAGAAATGCAAAGTGAGAAAGAAAGAATATTGTATTTATATAGCACCTTTCATTGAAATAATGACTCCCCAAAGCACATTAAAGTCAATGAATATTTTTGAAATGTAGTCATCCAAAAAAAAATGGAAGATCATTTGGACTCCAGTTCCCCCTCAAATTACAATGAAACAACAGCAAATCTTCTTTAGTGATGTCAACTCCAGGTCAGATTACCTCCCCTTCTCTTGAATGGCTCAGCAAATCACTCACTCAATTCAAAGGCAATTACAGTACGGATGAGCAACTAACCTCAATCAACATTGCATTTGAGGGTTTGACAGGGTAAATGTGAAAAGATTGTTACCTCTTGTAGAGCCAGAGGACATAATCTGAACAAGGGGTTACATATTTAAGACAAAATTAGGAGTTAGTTTTCTGAGAGTACTGAATCTGTGAATTTCTTTACTGAAAAGGGCTGTAGAGGCTTCATCATTTAATATATTCAAGTCTGAGACAGGTTTTCAATCAGTGAGACAATCAAGAGTTATGGGGATAAGGCAGGAAAATAGAATTGAGGATTATCGGATCACCCAACATGTCATTGATTGGCTGAGCAAACTCAGTATGCTGAATGATTTGCCTCAGCTCTATTTTTTTAAAACTGTCATGGATGTGGGCATATCTGGTTGGCCAGCATTTATCTCCCATGCTTAGGTGTCCTTAAGCTGGTAGTGAGCTGCCTTCTTGAACCACTGCAGTCCATGTGTTGTAGGTTGACTCACAAGGAAGGGAATTCCAGGATTTTGACCCAGCAACAGTGAACAAACAGAAGTATAAAGCAGATAGGTTATTGGTTTAAATGGCATCCAAAAGACAGCAGCTCCCACAACACAGCACTTTGTCAGTTTTGTAGTTGAATGTTTGTCCAAACGTTATGCTCAATTCCTTGGATTTGAATTGACTTATAAATGAGAGCAAAAAATGAGGTCTGCAGATGCTGGAGATCACAGCTGAAAATGTGTTGCTGGTCAAAGCACAGCAGGCCAGGCAGCATCTCAGGAATAGAGAATTCGACGTTTCGAGCGTAAGCCCTTCATCAGGAATGAGAGAGAGTAGCCAAGCAGGCTAAGATAAAAGGTAGGGAGGAGGGACTTGGGGGAGGGGCGATGGAGGTGGGATAGGTGGAAGGAGGTCAAGGTGAGGGTGATAGGCCGGAGTGGGGTGGGGGCGGAGAGGTCAGGAAGAAGATTGCAGGTTAGGAGGGCGGTGCTGAGTTGAGGGAACCGACTGAGACAAGGTGGGGGGAGGGGAAATGAGGAAACTGGAGAAATCTGAATTCATACCTTGTGGTTGGAGGGTTCCCAGGCGGAAGATGAGGCGCTCCTCCTCCAGCCGTCATGTTATGTTTTGCCGGTGGAGGAGTCCAAGGACCTGCATGTCCTCGGTGGAGTGGGAGGGAGAGTTAAAGTGTTGAGCCACGGGGTGGTTGGGTTGGTTGGTCCGGGCGTCCCTGAGGTGTTCTCTGAAGCGTTCCGCAAGTAAGCGGCCTGTCTCACCAATATAGAGGAGGCCACATCGGGTGCAGTAGATGATGTGTGTGGAGGTACAGGTGAACTTGTGGCGGATATGGAAGGATCCCTTGGGGCCTTGGAGGGAAGTGAGTGTGGAGGTGTGGGCGCAAGTTTTGCATTTCCTGCGGTTGCAGGGGAAGGTGCCGGGGGTGGAGGTTGGGTTGGTGGGGGGTGTGGATCTGACGAGGGAGTCACGAAGGGAGTGGTCCTTGTGGAACGCTGATAGGGGAGGGGAGGGAAATATATCCTTGGTGGTGGGGTCCGTTTGGAGGTGGCGGAAATGACGGCGGATGATACGTTGTATGCGGAGGTTGGTGGGGTGGTAGGTGAGAACCAGTGGGGTTCTGTCTTGGTGGCGGTTGGAGGAGTGGGGCTCAAGGGCGGAGGAGTGGGAAGTGGAGGAGATGCGGTGGAGGGCATCGTCGATCACGTCTGGGGGGAATCTGCGGTCCTTGAAGAAGGAGGCCATCTGGGCTGTGCGGTGTTGAAACTGGTCCTCCTGGGAGCAGATGCGGCGGAGACGAAGGAATTGGGAATATGGGAAGGCATTTTTGCAGGGGGCAGGGTGGGAGGAGGTGTAGTCCAGGTAGCTGTGGGAGTCAGTCGGTTTATAATAGATGTCTGTGTTGAGTCGGTCGCCCGAGATAGAGATGGAAAGGTCTAGGAAGGGGAGGGAGGAGTCTGAGACAGTCCAGGTGAATTTCAGGTCGGGATGGAAGGTGTTAGTAAAGTTGATGAACTGTTCAACCTCCTCGTGGGAGCACGAGGCAGCGCCGATACAGTCATCGATGTAGCGGAGGAAAAGGTGGGGGGTGGTGCCAGTGTAGTTGCGGAAGATGGACTGTTCCACATATCCTACGAAGAGGCAGGCATAGCTGGGGCCCATGCGGGTGCCCATGGCAACTCCTTTAGTTTGGAGGAAGTGGGAGGATTGAAAAGAGAAGTTATTCAGGGTGAGGACCAGTTCAGTCAGTCGAAGGAGGGTGTCAGTGGAAGGGTACTGGTTGGTGCGGCGGGAACGGAAGAAGCGGAGGGCTTTGAGTCCTTCGTGATGGGGGATGGAGGTGTACAGGGACTGGATGTCCATCGTGAAGATAAGGCGTTGGGGACCAGGGAAGCGAAAATCCTGGAGGAGGTGGAGGGCGTGGGTGGTGTCCCGAACACCTCCATCCCCCATCACGAAGGACTCAAAGCCCTCCGCTTCTTCCTTTCCCGCCGCACCAACCAGTACCCTTCCACTGACACCCTCCTTCGACTGACTGAACTGGTCCTCACCCTGAATAACTTCTCTTTTCAATCCTCCCACTTCCTCCAAACTAAAGGAGTTGCCATGGGCACCCGCATGGGCCCCAGCTATGCCTGCCTCTTCGTAGGATATGTGGAACAGTCCATCTTCCGCAACTACACTGGCACCACCCCCCACCTTTTCCTCCGCTACATCGATGACTGTATCGGCGCTGCCTCGTGCTCCCACGAGGAGGTTGAACAGTTCATCAACTTTACTAACACCTTCCATCCCGACCTGAAATTCACCTGGACTGTCTCAGACTCCACCCTCCCCTTCCTAGACCTTTCCATCTCTATCTCGGGCGACCGACTCAACACAGACATCTATTATAAACCGACTGACTCCCACAGCTACCTGGACTACACCTCCTCCCACCCTGCCCCCTGCAAAAACGCCATCCCATATTCCCAATTCCTTCGTCTCCGCCGCATCTGCTCCCAGGAGGACCAGTTCCAACACCGCACAGCCCAGATGGCCTCCTTCTTCAAGGACCGCAGATTCCCCCCAGACGTGATCGACGATGCCCTCCACCGCATCTCCTCCACTTCCCACTCCTCCGCCCTTGAGCCCCGCTCCTCCAAACGCCACCAAGACAGAACCCCACTGGTTCTCACCTACCACCCCACCAACCTCCGCATACAACGTATCATCCGCCGTCATTTCCGCCACCTCCAAACGGACCCCACCACCAAGGATATATTTCCCTCCCCTCCCCTATCAGCGTTCCACAAGGACCACTCCCTTCGTGACTCCCTCGTCAGATCCACACCCCCCACCAACCCAACCTCCACCCCCGGCACCTTCCCCTGCAACCGCAGGAAATGTAAAACTTGCGCCCACACCTCCACACTCATTTCCCTCCAAGGCCCCAAGGGATCCTTCCATATCCGCCACAAGTTCACCTGAACCTCCACACACATCATCTATTGCATCCGCTGCACCCGATGTGGCCTCCCCTATATTGGTGAGACAGGCCGCTTACTTGCGGAATGCTTCAGAGAACACCTCAGGTATGCCTGGACCAACCAACCCAACCACCCCGTGGCTCAACACTTTAACTCTCCCTAGCACTCCAACGAGGACATGCAGGTCCTTGGACTCCTCCACCGGCAGAACATAACAACACGACGGCTGGAGGAGGAGCGCCTCATCTTCCGCCTGGGAACCCTCCAACCACAAGGTATGAATTCAGATTTCTCCAGTTTCCTCATTTCCCCTCCCCCCACCTTGTCTCAGTCGGTTCCCTCAACTCAGCACCGCCCTCCTAACCTGCAATCTTCTTCCTGACCTCTCCGCCCCCACCCCACTCTGGCCTATCACCCTCACCTTGACCTCCTTCCACCTATCCCACCTCCATCGCCCCTCCCCCAAGTCCCTCCTCCCTACCTTTTATCTTAGCCTGCTTGGCTACTCTCTCTCATTCCTGATGAAGGGCTTATGCTCGAAACGTCGAATTCTCTATTCCTGAGATGCTGCCTGGCCTGCTGTGCTTTGACCAGCAACACATTTTCAGTTATAAATGAGAGCACTCATGACTAAGCTACTGCTGACAATGAGACACAACTAAGCAATGCAGCTGCAGACATTCAGCTGTGTTTCTGTATGGTTTTTTTCTTTATATAAAATCATTCTCAGCATACTGTCGAAGCTGGTATTTATTACAAATGCCCAGTCTCCCTGAAAAGAATAGTGATGAGATTTCTTCTTAAATTTCTCTGTTCCTTGCTGTCAGTCCCTTTATTATACTGTTAAACAGGAGTTTCAAGATGCTGACCCAACAAATATTGGGGCGATGACACATTTCCTGAGGAGGACAGTGTTGACAGAGAGACATTGAACAATGATGGTGTTTTCTTGCAGACCCTGTTTTTGTTTTTCATGGTGAGTGTAGTCACCGTGCTCGATGGAAAAGGTATGTGTGAACTGTGGCAGTACACCCTGTGGACGGAATGCATTGCAGCTGCAGTGCATTGGTGGCTGAACAGAGAAATGTTTAGGCTAGTGGATGAAATGCTGATCTTTGAGCTGTTTCAACATTGACCTTCCCTTTTGTTATAAGGGCAGAGGTTGGGATGATCACTGGACTGTGTTTAGCATTGTTTGCAACTTCACAGATATGGATGTGATCTCTCAATATGATCCCATTCTATACACAAATTAGACTCACTCTCAGTAAGAATTTTGAAAAAGGATCCTGACTAAAAATGTGGTTCACTCATTTTTAAAAATTCACAAATGGGGCATGGGCATCACTGGCTAGGCCAGCACACTTCTGCCCATTGCTAATTGCCCACCAGAATGTGTTGGTAAGCTGTCTTCTCGAACTGCTGTGGTCCATGTGGTATAGGTACAACCACAGTTCTGATAGGGAGTGAGTGCAGGATTCTCAGTTAGTGATAGTGAAGGAAACAGCAAATTTTGTTCCACAACGTTTGCTGTAAGTAAGTGTAGGTGCTATGCTTCCAAGTATAACTGTATTTAAACACAGTCTGTAACCCACCTACAACAAAACATGGACAACATCCAGCCTGATATGTGGCAAGTAACATTCGCACCACATGAGTACCTGGCAATGCTCATCTCCAACAAGAGAAGCTAACCATCTCCACATATGCTAGTGCATTACTGAGATTTAAAGCTGTGGTATTGACCAAAAATATAATCCTTGCCTGTCAGATACATTGGTTGCTGAAGCAGTCTGAAGTTGAGACTTCTGCAGTGTCTATCTGACTTGGGTCCCAGTCTTTCTCCACCATTGACAAAACAAGTCAGGAATGTGATGAAGTACACTCCATTGCCAGCAACACCCAAGAGGCTTTACACCATCTGGGACAAAGCAGCTCACTTTGTTGACATTCCATCCACTATTTTCCACATTCACTCTTTCCAGTATTAGTGCAGTGTTGCCACAGTGAAAATTACCTGGAGTAAGATAGCTACTAGATTTTAAAATTCACAAAAATGTACTCACAAAATTACACAGTGAAACACAAAGAACAGAATAAAGAACCCCTACAGAACTCAACCCATCCAGCTAGACATAATTATACTGTTCCGAATACACACAACTCAATAAGCAAACTCCTTTTAAAACCAGATATAAATGGAACACATGCTTACAGGTTGAAGTTGAAGGGCAGAAAAGAGTTTCCACACAGCTCCCTATTGAACTTCCCAGTTCAAGACTGAACTAAAACTGCTCAACTCAGCTACAGAGCTGACCACTCCCCACTCTTTATACAGATCACTTCTAAAGCATGATCACTTTGGCCTGAAGTCTCATCTGTTTACATACAAACAAAAGACCTCTCAAAGTCCTTTTCATCTGTATCAAACCAGACTGATTGGAGTCCGGCCCTGTTTACTGCCCCTCTGAGAAAAACCAAGGACAGTCTCCTTGAACCAAGGAACAGCTTTTAGAAAGAAAGGAACTAGCTTTGTGACAAGCATTGTTGGTGTAGCAATAAACTTGAGAAGTTCAATAAGCTGGCTCACCACCATCTTTTCCAAGGCGAATAGGGATGGACAATAAACACTGATCTTAAACCTTGAAATCTTGTATGA